>NC_089833.1:14212046-14812046 GCF_035046505.1 Tiliqua scincoides
TCTTACAGTGCCACACTGAGGGTCCCCATGAATTCAAATATCTGCAGGATTTGGTATCCACGGAGGTGGGTTCTTGTACTTTCTCCTGTCTCTTGGCATTTTGTCAGTATCTTTCTTGCACCCGCAAGGTGGTTCAGAAGGAATAAAAGGCCAGAGAGGGTGGCAAGGGTGTGGGCCGTGACGGTGGAAGATGATATCAAATCCATCGAGAGCAAAGCTTGGTAAGGAAATGCCATTAACAGGCAAGGCAAACTCTCCAGTTTGGGGAGATGTCAGCAGTGAAGAGCACATCCTTGAACATGAAAATGATCTCCAGATAAAACAGAAGGAGGCTTTAAAAAAGCAGGCCTGTCTCTTCTTAGATCCACCCTGCTGCTGCCTTGAGCCTCCTCTGAACATCTGGAGGGATATTTATATGAGGCTTCCTTCCCTTCTCCCTCCCTCTCTCTTTCCCACTAGTAAACTGTCCTGTGACTGGGCCATCAGGCAACTGTGTTTGGCCATCTGCTCCCTGGAACATTCCACTGGAGAGCACTGAGTAGCTATTGATGGGACGGGAAGAGCAGTAAAAAAGATGCAACTGGGCCCTTCTGGGCCATTGCAACACACAAAGCCGTTGTGTCTGCCTGACGCCACACATGTGTGCTTGCAACCCTCTGACTCCTGCCCTCTTGACACCTCTTTCAGGCGGATCTACGGTCACGCCAACGCAGAAGGCCCAGCTCCAAGCTCCATGTTGGAAGGTCTAGGGGGGTCATGAAGCTCTGGGTTGTAAATATAGCACAGGAGGAAAAAGAA
Organism: Tiliqua scincoides; assembly: GCF_035046505.1. Lineage (NCBI taxonomy): Eukaryota > Metazoa > Chordata > Lepidosauria > Squamata > Scincidae > Tiliqua > Tiliqua scincoides. The sequence goes on from NC_089833.1 coordinate 14,212,845, forward strand.
AGCAGAACAAGTGAGGAAAAGGCAGGATTTTTGTTTGGGGCCGTCAGTGTCCCCGCACAACCCTGCCCGGGTCCCCTTTTTTGGTTTCATGTCTCCATTCATCTCTTTTTAAGAGCCACGCCACATTTACCATATCAATAAAGGTTCGACTGTTGGCAACCTTCAGTCTCGAAAGACTCTGGTATCGCGCTCTGAATGGTGGTTCTGGAACAGCATCTAGTGTGGCTGAAAAGGCCGATTCGGGAGTGACAGTCCCTTCCACACCGGGAGCAAGTGCAGTCTGTCCCTGGTCTGTCTCCCTGGCTATGGGCCTTCCTTCTTTGCCTCTTGGCCTCAGACTGTTGGCCAAGTGTCTCTTCAAACTGGGAAAGGCCATGCTGCACAGCCTGCCTCCAAGAAGGCCAGGCTTTCCCACCTGTTGAGGTCCACTCCTAAGGCCTTCAGATCCCTCTTGCAGATGTCCTTGTATCGCAGCTGTGGTCTACCTGTAGGGCACTTTCCCTGCACGAGTTCTCCATAGAGGAGATCCTTTGGGATCCGGCCATCATCCATTCTCACGACATGACCGAGCCAACGCAGGCTTCTCTGTTTCAGCAGTGCATACATGCTATGGATTCCAGCACGTTCCAGGACGTGGACCAATAAAGTGGTCATGAACCAATAAAGGTTCAGTGGGCTATATAAAGAATTTCTATTAGTGGCTCCCCGCTGGGCCTCTGAGAGGAATTTTATCAGGGGGTACAAAGTTTCTTTTGGCCCCCTTTGAAAAGGGGAATGAATGAAACAGAGCAGGGGAGAGCGATGATGGGAGAGCAGAATAGGGGCAGGAGGGGTGAACCGGGGGGGGAGAGTAGAGGCAGCTGGAAAAGCTTTTGGAGCCAAGGTCTACCCACCCATGTGGCATTAGTAGTGTCCCTAGTATCCCATGTGGGCAACAAGTCTGAGTAGATAGGAAAACATAAAATCTCAGGAAATTTCTGGGTCCCCTCCTTTGGCTTCTGGGCCCCCCTTCTGACCCTGGGCCCAGGTACAAATTACCCCCTTTACCCCCCTCTCCTAGGCCCTGGCTCCCCGTCTACTCACTGCTAAGTGCAGTACAACAGGAATACCCGCAATTGCAGAATGACTAAATAGGGATTTGGTTCTTGGCAAAACTTGAGAGACGGGCATGAAATAAAGTATGAAGAGGAAGTCGAGGAAGGAAAGATCAGGCAGCTCAGCACAGGAGAAGGCTGCCCTGGTTACAGATGGTATCCTGGTGGCAGACAGTAGGGGCATGGATGCAACACTTGGCCCCCGGGACCTGTTCAGGGACCTTTGATTTCGGCGTGCTGCCGCGCATAAGAACATCAAAAGAGCCTGCTGGATCAGGCCGAAGTCCTATCTAGTCCAGCTTGCTGTATCTCACAGTGGCCCACCAGAGAGCTCACACTGTTGCCACTCCCTTGCATCTGGCATTCGGAGGTAGCCTACTTCTAAAACCACAAGGTTGCACATACCCATCATGGCTTGGAACCTGTGATGGACTTTTCCTCCACCAATCCCCTTTTAGAGGCCTCCAGGCCAATCGCCATCACCACATCCTGTGGCAAGGAGTTCCACAGATCCGGCAGAGGAAGGACAGACAATTCATTACTACAGACAGTTGCACTAGAAACAGAGCCACAGAACCCGGTGGAGTCTCCCGGAAGCCATCAGTGGCATCACAACAAAGACCATTGAGGTCAGTGTGCCATGAGAATAAAATATATTTTTAAAATCTCTGGATTTCCCCTGGTTAGGCAACACCTTGATCTGGCAGAGTCTGTCCCTGTTACCCTGCAGATGCCTGATCTCGTCTGATCTTGGAAGCTAAGCAGGGTCAGGCCTGGTTAGAACTTGGATGGGAGACGGCCTGGGAATACCGGCTGCTGTAGGCTTATACCATAGTCTTTCGAGACTGAAGGTTGCCAACCAGTTGTCCCTGTTTTGTGATGATCAATTCCTCGGTGTCCCTGGTGGCAAAAAAACCAGCAGGCTGTCTGTGTGGGTTTGCTTTGCTTGAGCGAGTGAAACATCTGTTGCTGAGCAAGGGGACAGCAGATTGCTTGTATCAGTGGAAGACCCCAGGATAATTGGAATTGTCATTAAGCTGAAGGGATCCCATTGGCTTGAGTTAATCAGTGATTAGGCTGTAGATTAGGCTAAACATCTGCCTACTGCTTACAGCTCAAAGGCACAGAGAAGATGGGAGACTTCATTCGAGACCCATGTTCCTTGGATTCATCCTAGGCAGTGGTGTCACTAGGGATTGCATCACCTGGTGCGGGAGGCCAGCTTGCCACCCCTATGATGGACTGCCTCCCATGCAGTGGGCAACGCCCCAAATGGTGGACGTGGTGATGTACCATTGTCCTGCCCCTGCTATACATTTTTTGGCTATACCTTTTGATCGCCTAGAGCTATTTCAACATGGTTTGTTTCCTTGCATTCTGCATGAAATTACGCATCGCTTGATATATAACCTGATGGTACCATTTGAAAATACCAAGATTTAAAAAATTTGGGCCAGTAGTGGTGTTAGCCCCCCCCCCCCACTTGCACATCACCCAGTGTGGCTTCCACCCCCACACCCCCTAGCGATGCCACTGATCCTATGCAATCTGTAGCATCCACATTGGTGGTTAGTCAGCACCCTTAAGGGAAGGAGAAGCCCCAACTCAGTGGCAGAACGCATGCTTTGGCTCGCATGAGGATGTCCCCATGCTGTCTGTAGAAATTTTGCCACTGGTTTGAGGATCTGCACAGATTTTTGGCAACTAGGGGGGCATTAAATCTGCCCCCACCATGGCTTTGGACTGGAATTGCCCCCCCACCCCTGCAATTTGATAGGGGGGGGGGAAAGGCTGGGGAAGGGAATGGCAACTGGGTAACTCAGAATGCTGTTAGAAGCTGATGCCAGGCCCAGAGAAATGATGCCAGGGTACTGGAGCAGAGGTAGCCTGTCCCATTTCAAAATGCGCCGGCTGTACTTTCCTCCAGCTGGGGCATGGTGTGCTTTGTTGTCACACTGATTTGCTGCCAAAGACAGAGGGGAGAGGATTCCCGTCCTTGTTGTGGTCTTTGGGAAGCTGTTGCGGAGAGGAGAAACAGATGGGATACACATCAGCAGCGAGCATTCCTCTGCACAGTTCTCTCGGGATTTGGGACCCCCAGGTTGCAGTAGCAGATGGTAGCTGTAGGCCCCCTCCCTTCCCCTGATAAACCGCCCTCGGTCGCTGTTTTCAAAGCAGCAAACACCGAGATCTGGGGTGATTGGTTCTTCTACCTAGTGGACTGAGCCCATCCTTTTCTCTCCAGCCTTGCTGTGCTAGGCTAGCTGCACTTGGAAAACGGTTACTCATACTTCTCCATCTAGCTCATGCCTCCGATTCCCAAGGCAAGGGCAAAAAGCTTTCCTCTCTGAACTCGGCCTTGGGAACTGCTGCTGTCTTTGCAGGTTTGTGGTTTCCAAGGACTGGGGGGTTTGGACATTTCATTCTGTGACCTCATCTTGCTGGGAGCTGCCTCTGGTTCCCCACCCTGCCCCTGAGCCAGGATTCAAGGAGCCAAATGCTGATGTATGTGGGAGTGGAGGGAATAAGACGCAGGATGACAGAGGTGACCTGCTTCCAGCGTCCGGCAATGAAAACCCTGTTGTTGGTTTTTAACACACCTCTTAGAAAATATGAAAGTCTCATCTGCACGCACACACACACACACACACACACACAGGTGGTAGAATGGAATGCATTGTTTTGGACTAGTGCTGAGCAGTGGCATTGCTAGAGGGGTTGAAGGGGGTGGAGGAGGTGCAGGCCACACTGGGTGGCGCACATGGGGAAGTGACACCACTACTGGTCAAAATTTTTTAATGTGCAATTTCATGCAGAATTCAAGGAAACAAATGGCATTGAAATATCTCTACTCTATCAAAAATGGTTGGCAACCTTCAGTCTCAAAAGACTATGGTATAAGCCTACAGCACCCGGTATTCCCAGGTGGTCTCCCATCCAAGTACTAACCAGGCCTGACCCTGCTTAGCTTCCGAGATCAGACGAGATCGGGCATAGAAAGACTATGGTATAAGCCTACAGCACCCAGTATTCCCAGGTGGTCTCCCATCCAAGTACTAACCAGGCCTGACCCTGCTTAGCTTTCGAGATCAGACGAGATCGGGCATGGAAAGACTATGGTATAAGCCTACAGCACCCAGTATTCCCAGGTGGTCTCCCATCCAAGTACTAACCAGGCCTGACCCTGCTTAGCTTCCGAGATCAGGCAAGATCAGGCATCTGTCTATCAAAAGCTATACTCAAAACCAATGGAACGTGGCATCACCATGGCTGATGGGTTCTGAGCTTATAGGCTTATGGGTTCTGAGCTGTCTGTGACAGATCAGGAAAGTGTGGTAGCTTGGCTTGTAGCCCTGGTTTAATGACTCCTGGGATTGCGAGGAGCTCCAGAAGGATCTCTCCAGACTGGCAGAATGGGCAGCAAAATGGCAGCTGCGCTTCAATGTCAGTAAGTGTAAAGTCATGCACATTGGGGCAAAAAATCAAAACTTTAGATATAGGCTGATGGGTTCTGAGCTGTCTGTGACAGATCAGGAGAGAGATCTTGGGGTGGTGGTGGACAGGTCGATGAAAGTGTTGACCCAGTGTGTGGCGGCAATAAAGAAGGCCAATTCTATGCTTGGGATCATTAGAAAAGGTATTGAGAACAAAACGGCTAATATTGTAATGCCGTTGTACAAATCAATGGTAAGGCCACACCTGGAGTATTGTGTCCAGTTCTGGTCGATGCATCTCAAGAAAGACATAGTGGAAATGGAAAAGGTGCAAAAGAGAGCGACTAAGATGATTACTGGGCTGGGGCACCTTCCTTACGAGAAAAGACTACGGCGTTTGGGCCTCTTCAGCCTAGAAAAGAAGCGCCTGAGGCCCCCCTGATTGAGACATGATTGAGACATACATGATTGAGACATACAAAATTATGCAGGGGATGGACAGAGTGGATAGGGAGATGCTCTTTACACTCTCACACAACACCAGAACCAGGGGACATCCACTCAAATTGAGTATTGGGAGAGTTAGAACAGACAAAAGAAAATATTTCTTTACTCAGCGTGTGGTTGGTCTGTGGAACTCCTTACCGCAGGATGTGATGATGGCGTCTGGCCTGGATGCCTTTAAAAGGGGATTGGACAAGTTTCTGGAGGAAAAATCCATTACGGGTTACAAGCCATGATGTGCATGTACAACCTCCTGATTTTAGAAATGGGCTATGTCAGAATGCCAATGCAAGGGAGGGCACCAGGATGAGGTCTCTTGTTATCAGGTGTGCTCCCTGGGGCATTTGGTGGGCCGCTGTGAGATCCAGGAAGCTGGACTAGATGGACCTATGGCCTGATCCAGTGGGGCTGTTCTTATGTTCTTAACTACAATTCCCAGGAAGACTTGCAGGTCTCTTGTTATCTGGTGTGCTCCCTGGGGCATTTGGTTGGCCGCTGTGAGATACAGGAAGCTGGACTAGATGGGCCTATGGCCTGATCCAATGGGGCTGTTCTTATGTTCTTATGTTCATGCCCACAGCCCAGAGCATTGCCTCATGCACTGCATGGGAGGAGGTCCATCACGGGGGCCATCATTGCCTCCTTTACCGGGTGACACAAGCCCTTGTGATGCCACTGTATGGAAGATCTGAAAAGGGCACCTATGTACATAATTTCAGGCCTTTCCTTGAGTAATGGGTGAGGGAAGCCTGGATGTGCTGCTGACGGAGTTGGAGCCAGTATCCATAGTTGTTCTCCTGGGAACATGTTGGACGAATCTTCTGAGAAAGGCTTGCGCTCACACACACCTCCAATGTGTGTGGGCTTTCCCATTGGATCAGAAGCCCCTCAACCCTTAGGGGATCCGCAGAAGGCTTGAGGTCTCCCTGAGCCAACCAGAAAGCTAAAACTGGGTATACGCACCACCCCAGATGATAACTAGCAAGATCTGCAGGGCAGGGCATTTGGGAGCATCTAACTGGCACCACTTAGCATAGGGGGTTTCCCACGTAACCAAGGATGCCACCGAGCCAAGCCACAAGGGAACAGAATGGTAGAGGATGTGGTGGGTTTTTTGCTTCTCATTCACACAAACACACACTTCAGATTAGAGAAAGGACCAACATCTGGGAATGGAAGCGGAAAACTTGGAATTTCTCCATTGATTGATCAGGAATGGGGGGGGGGGGGTTTTCCAGTGTTAGGCAGGAGCATTAATGCTCCTGATAGCCCCTGTATTGTGTATTGTGCCTGTATAGACACAATACACACTCAGATTCCAAGATATTCCCTGTGACTCAGGTTTCTTCTTGTTCCTCTGCCATTTTCCTTCCTCTACCTCTTTCCCACCCGTAGCTGGCTAAACATCGGTCCTCCAGGGCCCCCGGCCCAAGTCTTTGCATTGTCTGTTGTGGGAAAGGCCGAACCCATGGCTGGAAAAGCCTGCCTGTGTTTACAGCTTTTGGGAGGAAGTATCCTGTGTCACCATCAGTGGATTGGCCTGAGAACAATGGCTCTTCTCCAGCACATTAGTGAGGTCTCATCCTCCCCCCCCCACACAAAAAAACCCGGCATCTCGAGGGGGAATGGGAAACATATTGTCTTTTATTCTTCCCTTTTTCATAGGAGCCAAACAAAGAACAGATGCTTCTGTTGGTTTGTTGTCTCGAACGAGAGCTGCGAGTACTTCCTGGCCCCTGGATGAGAGCGGCTTTTCTGATACGTCCAGGTGTGCAAGACGAGAAACTGGAGCCATAGCTGTCCATCTGGAGCCGCTCCAGCAGAGTCACTGCGGATTAATGCGCGGGAACGATACCGCTCCCAAGCCCCGTCCCTGGGAGACGTCCGTTCCGGCAGGTGGCCCTGGTTCCCAGCATACGGCACGGCCTGAAATTCAAGGCTGATTCTCACAGCCCTCTTCGGCTGGTGGCAGCTGGGCAGCGGAAGACGCTTTGGCCTGGGAGCTGGGAATTGTGCCCCATGGAGAAACAGATCAGGAATCAATGAGCATTCTACAAGTGCACCATTCCCAGTTGCAAGGCCATTGTAACATCCTGGGCAACTGTGTCCCAGTCAAATGCGCCCCTCCTTTTTCCAGTCCTGAACATGTGTGTCCCAATACATGTATATTAGATTAGATAATATACTAGACTAGACGCGGATGTCCAGGTCAAAAACCACCAATGACCAGAAGGCATCTGACCAGGACACAATCATTCAGGGCACAAATACCCTAGTACCCACCACCTCATCTTCTTAGAATCATAGAATTGGAAGGGCCCCACAAGGTCATATAGCCAACCCCTTCCTGTAGCAGAAAATTCTCTTAGACAGCATCTCCAGATCTCCTTTGGTCTGCTTAACTGGAGTGGGGCAAGAGTGAGGAGTGTCGGGAAGCTGAGAGGAAGGGAAAGTTGGTTGACTGCACTGGGAAAATGTGTGGCCTTTATCTGGGATACTCACAAAGAGAGTCTGGTCCAACAAGAAGCTGACGGAACATACCAAGATCCAGGTCTACAGAGCTTGAGTCCTGAGTACACTTCTGTACTGCAGCAAGTCATGGACTCTCCGCTCACAACAGGAGAGGAAACTGAACGCTTTCTACATGCACTGCCTCCGACACATTCTCGGCATCACCTGGCAGGACAAAGTTCCAAACAACACAGTCCTGGAACAAGCTGGAATCCCTAGCATGTATGCACTGCTGAAACAGAGACACCTGCGTTGGCTCGGTCATGTCGTGAGAATGGATGATGGCCAGATCCCAAAGGATCTCCTCTATGGAGAACTCGTGCAAGGAAAGCGCCCTACAGGTAGATCACAGCTGCGATACAAGGACATCTGCAAGAGGGATCTGAAGGCCTTAGGAGTGGACCTCAACAGGTGGGAAACCTTGTCCTCTGAGTGACCCGCTTGGAGGCAGGCTGTGCAGCATGGCCTTTCCCAGTTTGAAGAGACACTTGGCCAACAGACTGAGGCAAAGAAGGAAGACCCATAGCCAGGGAGGCAGACCAGGGACAGACTGCACTTGCTCCTGGTGTGGAAGGGATTGTCACTCCCGAATCAGTCTTTTCAGCCACACTAGATGCTGTTCCAGAACCACCATTCAGAGCGCGATACCATAGTCTTTCGAGACTGAAGGTTACCGACTGGCCTATCTGGGAGAGAATTCCCTAGCCCACATTCCTGTGCTTGCACAGAACCAGAAATGCCTCCAGTCTCTAGCAAAGCATCGCTCCGCCATCCCTGTTCCTTCCACAATGGGGCATCTTGTCCTCTGTCCTGAGGCTGCCCAATATTCCCCAGTCAAATCCAGAAGCGTTTCCCCCTGACAAGGGCAATTAATCCCCCCTCTCTCTGTTCAAACCACAGCTGGCTCTGTAGCACACCTGCCACGCCAGTGCTCTGGTTCTCCAAGCTTTTCTCCAACAGGCCCACCCCTTGTCAGCCCCCCTGGGAAAAGGGTCTGTTTCCATCTTGATGGATGACCTCTTATTTCAATATCAATGGGGTGGATAAGTGCAGAGGCCCCAAGGCAGCCTGGGGAGGGGAAGCCCAAGGTTTGTTAATGGGATTGGTAACACACATACCCCAAGCCACTCCCCCCAGTCTATGCCCTTGTTCTTTTCTAGCGGCTTCTTGGTGTCCTAGAAACCCCATTTTTGAAGAGCAGGCTAGAGGCAAAGCCAAGAGTGGGTGAGTAGAGGGATAGTTTGGGGGCCTATAGAGTCAGAGGCCAGGGCTCTTAACAAGATTGAAGGAGGGATTGTCCAACCTGAAGGCAGACAGAAGGTAAAAATTAAAAGACTTTTCCGGCTGCATGTTAAGTTCAAATGCTTGGCTGTTGCCATGGTCATCTCTTTTCCATTCCATACAAAATCCCAAATGCTCATGCACACAGCCCTGTAGTTTCATCCTTCCTGAAAGTCCATTGTCCTTAGCCCCATGACGGATGCTGTGTCCATAAATGTTACCTCCCCCACTTGAACTCGCTTCCCTACCCACTGGCTTTACTGAATCTGTTTTACTGAATCTCTGGTTTTAGGCAATCTGGTTTTTGAAGCTCTCCATACGTCATAAGAGCTTGTGGCAATGAGTTTCATAGGTCACTCCTGCCTACGGCGGCTTGGCAACAACCAGTGATCACTGCAACTGAACTGGCCAAGTCAAACATAAATGCAATAACACAAATTAGCCAGACCAACAGAGCTGAAATGTGGCAGGGGTTTGTGTCAATCAAATCAAAATAAATACACAGGATTTGAACTTCCCAGTCTAAGACCAACTCCTGAACCACTACAGAACTCATGTTCATTCTCTCTGAGGTCAAGGAGGAAGATGCAGACCTTAAGCAAGATGGAAACCTTCGAGACCTCAGTGGAGGTAGGCAACCAAAGTCTGCTCCCCCCCCAAAAAAAAATTTCCATTGGAAAGCTCCTAGAGAGGAATAAATTTCCAGATGGACCTGCAAGGTGAGTCTCTCTAGACAGGTTCACAAGAAACTGATAGATCAGAGGCCGCAACTGGCTCCAGGTTTATTTCACCGGCCTCTGTTTTATATCTCCCCTCATCCACATATCTCACTCAATTTGGTAGTCATCCCGTGCCAGACACCCCCCCAAACCCAAATGTTTTGCAGATGAAAACAGCAGTCCCCTGGCAGGCTTGTATCTTCCTCTTCCCCATCTCCCCACTGAAGATTGCTGACGTGTCTTTGCCAGCTCCATGCTGAGTTTATGGACTCTGAAATAGTCTGACCGGCAGGGAATGAACAGTGGAGCGCTGGAACTTTCTGCGCTCCGTTGCACCTGAGGTCCCGTTGCATGCACACTGAGATCCATGTTCCAGCTGCAGCTCTTTACTGGGGACAGTTTCAATCCACTTCTATTACCTCAATGCATTTAAGAAGGGGCGGGTATCAGGTATCTTGCCCTAGGACCAATGCTAGCTCTCAGTGACCCTTTGCCACTTCTCTTTTCTCTTCCGCTTCCTGGATTAGGGAAGGAAGTAGGCAACAGAGCAGAACAGGAAGTGTAGAGGAGGAAAAGAGGAAGTGTGGAGGTCAGCTGGAGTCAGCACGATACTGTGCAAGAGAGCCATGTCACTCATCTTGGGCCAGCACTGTGCACATTCCGAAGTTTAACTTCTAGGGAGCCAGGGGAGGGGTCCAAGTGTGCAGAACAGCAAGGAGCGACTCACAATAATATTTTCCGAGGCATCCACCCAGATATTCCCCAGAGGCAAAAGAGGAATGATGAAGTTCTGGAGCCAAGGACTAGAAAATCACGATTGTCAGTATAGAGAGGCAGTTGGAATATATGCAGGCATGATCCTTGGCTCCCCGGTGCAAATCTGGAGTCGCTTCTTGCCTTCAAAAAGACCTCCATGTCTTCATTTCAAGGGGCATTTTGAGACAGAAAAAAGCAAAGTCAGCATTTCTGGTCGGTTTCCTCATCCTGTGGAGCAGGGAGCATTTCACAAAGGTTTTTATTATCCTGGGAACGGACTTGGTCTGACAGATGCTCGTGGCTGGCGATCAATTTTTAATCTTGTTCAATCGAGGAATGTCATTTGGGCTCGAGCCCCGCAGTGTGTGTGTGGCCTCTCCTGGACTCGCAAATGGCAGGGGAGGGTAGTGTTTGTGTCTGCCAGGATAACAACATTCGCAATGGGACACGTAGACTATGAGGTGACACAGTCTAATTGCAGAAAAGAAGAATTTCAAAGCAGTGGTTTTTTATTCGCCATCTCAGAGGAGGCCTCCTCCCTTCTCCCATCTTCGGCGACCGAAGATGAGCCAACCAAGTTCTGCTCCAGATGCCATCTTTGGGGGGATGCTAAAATGTGACTAGTGATTCATTTCTAATTTCTCCTATTTATTACTGATTTCCCCTCCTTGCTCCAAGAACCACAGTGGATATGGCTTCCTCCCCCACATGGTTCCTCACAACAACCCTTCAGGGTAGGTTGGGCTGAGGGTGACTGGGATTGGACCCTCGTTTGGTGGTTGAATGTATGGCTTGCACACAGAAGCACCACCATGTTGGCAACCTTCAGTCTCGAAAGACTATGGTATCGCACTCTGAGTGGTGGTTCTGGCACAGCGTCTGGTGTGGCTGAAAAGGCCAATTCGGGAGTGACAGTCCCTTCCACACTGGGAGCAAGTGCAGTCTGTCCCTGGTCTGTCTCCCTGGCTATGGGCCTTCCTTCTTTGCCTCTTTGCCTCAGTCTGTTGGCCAAGTGTCTCTTCAAACTGGGAAAGGCCATGCTGCACAGCCTGCCTCCAAGCGGGCCGCTCAGAGGCCAGGGTTTCCCACCTGTTGAGGTCCACTCCTAAGCACCAGGAGACACTGAAATCCTGAACAGCAGCTGCCATTGTGTTGCGAAGGGACAAAAGGTCTGGCTCAGTATAAAGCCATTGAATATGTTGCTATGATAGTTCCAAGATCACCCTGAAAATAAGGCTAGGTGGTCCTTTGGTGATCAGTTCTAAAGGACCACCTAGAGCAGTATCCTGTTTCCAACAGCGGTTCCAACAACTAGGTTCCTGAAAGTAAGGAATCACCTGCATTCCCCCAAATTGCTCATAGCCATGCCAAGAGCTGGACCTGGGCCATCTGCAGGTGCCTAACCAGTGAGCTACACCCCCTTTCTCTTTTCTCTTCTGGGCAAGAGGACTGTGATGAACTCAGGACAACCAACGGGGACTACAGCTAGAAAGGAGCGAAGGACGGTCACCCCAGCAGCAGGAAAAATAAGAGAGAGAAGCATTTGCACTTTACACTCGCATCAACGTGCAGCCTCTTTCTGGGTGTGCGTGTGTTTCAATCCAACTTGCACTACCAATGAAGGATTAAGCCAGCCTCAGACAATTATGGGATGAAAGCCTCTCCTATGGCAAGAGCGGCTTGGACCTGCTCATAGATTTTTCCAGCACCGTTTCCAACCCAAGCGAGGCACACGAACACGTTAAAACAAGCCGTTTATTTTCTTTTTTTTCTTCTTTAAGGGCCCCAAAATGCAGAGCTGGAAAGATGTGTCAATCCCAGCTGCAGCTGGCTGTAGTTCACCCCACGCCCCACATTCCGCCTTGTTTTATCCTCTGCTCAATCAATCCACAGCTTGGAGTGAGTGGGGTGGAGGGGGCGTTTGGAGGCAACGTTCAACCTTAATTTTATTTCCTGATGTCTTATGTCTTTATTTCCTCATTTCCTTATGCCTTATGTCTCTTCTTTATGTAATAGCATTATTGTATCACCCCTTTTGCACAAAAGGAACTGGTTCAGATCAAGGATCCAGGATCCTGTATCCTGTTTCCAACAGTGGACAGCCAGCTACCTGCATCTCTCTCTCTCTCTCTCTCTCTCTCTCTCTCTCTCTCTCTCTCTCTCTCTCTCTCCAAAAGGTGAGACACCAACAACAGTGAGAGGCAGGGATGGGTGCAAGCAACAGACTTAAAATTGAGTGTTGGGAGAGTTAGAACAGACAAAAGAAAATATTTCTTTACTCAGCATGCGGTTGGTCTGTGGAACTCCTTGCCACAGGATGTGGTGACGGCATCTGGTCTGGATGTCTTTAAAAGGGGATTGGACAGGTTTCTGGAGGAAAAATCCATTACGGGGTACAAGCCATGATGTGTATGTGTAACCTCCTGCTTTTAGAAATGGGCTATGTCAGAATGCCAATGCAAGGGAGAGCACCAGGATGCAGGTCTCTTGTTGTCAGGTGTGCTCCCTGGGGCATTTGGTGGGCCGCTGTGAGATACGGGAAGCTGGACTAGATGGACCTTTGGCCTGATCCAGTGGGGCTGTTCTTATGTTCTTATGACTTGGTGAGAGGAGGGAGACTTGGCTCCAGGAGGTGGGGGCTGGAGGAAGAAGAAGGGAGGCTGCATGAGGCTGGGGGGGGAACCAAAGCAGGAACAGCCAGGACACACAACTTGGCTCATTTTTTGAAAAGACTCTGACTTGAGTCAAAACAGGTCCAAGAAAGGCTCCATTTGAGTCACTATGGCCACCTGTTATGATTCAAGTACAAGCCAAGGGGGGTCGGGACTCGAGACTTGACTTGAGACTCGGGGCTATGGCCCCAACACGTCCCTGGTAAGGAATCTGCCTTGCTGGTTTCTTCGACAGAAATGCAAGCAGAAGAATCCACTTTGGTGCTCGGTTAGCTCTTGCTCCTGGCCGAGGTGAAGCGGGATGTTTAACACGGCCGCTGGAAGGAGGATCAGGATGACTACGGAAAGAAGGGCCACCCATCCCAGCCCCCAGGGACCTCTCTCCTAAGAGCTTACATTTGAGACAACAGCAGTCCTCTAGGCCAGCCTCCACTTGCCAATCTCTGTCAGACACTGCAGTCAAACAGCCCCGCAGGGGATGAACAGCCCGCCATCCAGGCCTCTCCTTCAGAAACTCGACTTTTCTTGGCAAGGCAGCACCCAGATCTTTGTGCAGACTCTCTCTCTCTCTCTCCCCCCCCCTCCCTGCCAAGAGCGCCCACAGCCCCTGGGGCGCCCGCTTTATAATGGGTGTTGGAATGTTCCTGTTCGTAAACAACCACTTGGCAGACCCCCAGAAGGTTTGCTCAATCACAACCTGGAGAGAGAGTTCAAAAAAAACACAGCACCTTGAGTAAACCTCCAGCTGGCAAAAACGAGGAGGCAACAAGGATACCGAAAGCTTTCTGCCACCGTGTTGCTCCGGGGATGCTTCCAACTAGCCCAAGTCCCACCTGGAACAGGAAGGCAGCACCCCCAGGTGCTTGCCAAGGAAGCAATGCTGTAGCTTACCTACAGCCCAATCCTATGCATGTCTACTCAAAAGTAAGTCCCATTAGAGTCAAAGGGGCTTGCTCCCAGGAAAGTGTGGATAGGATTGGGCAGTGAGCCTGTGGCAATCATGACAACATTTTAGCACCAGGACTCACAAGAACATAAGAGCTTCGCTGGATCAGGCCAGAGGCCCATCTAGTCCATCTTCCTGTATCTCACAGTAGCCCACCAGATGCCCCGGGGAGCACACCAGACAACAGACTCACTTTTTCGAAGGACAATCTGTGAAGAAAAACCAGAAGTGATATCATTAACCTGGATGTGATGTCACGGCCAGAAGTGACATCATCAAGGAAGGCTCAAATAAGCCACAGTCAGCCAAGGGCCCCCTTCCACAGTGCGCTCGTGCTGTTATTTTGCATAGCTCAGAAATCAAACGTTCCAGCTCGGAAGTCAGTGCAGAACACAACTTGGATCCTTTTCCAACCTCTCAGCCACCCCCCCTTTCCAGCATCCCATCGTCCCACCTGTGCAGTGCAGAACACTGCACCCCTTTCTCCTGGCAGCAACTGTTACCCTGCAGATGCCTGATCACGTCTGATCTTGGAAGCTAAGCAGGGTCAGGCCTGGTTAGTACTTGGATGGGAGACCGACTGGGAATACCGGGGGCTGTAGGCTTATACTGTAGTCTTTCGAGACTGAAGGCTGCCAACCATCTTTCTCCCACCAGGAGTGGCTTACTCTCAAGGTGGCTGCATCAAGGGTAGACTTGGAGCCATCAACAGTAGCAGATAGATCCAACCCACTGAGACACTCACTGGAAGGACGCGCAAGAGCTAAATAGAGCTTCCATGTTCAAGAGCCTTATACCTTGGAAAATCAGGGGTTGGCATGACTGCTGCCTTTGTACCTTGCTTATGGCTTTTCCAGATACTGCTATCAGATACTTGCTTGCTAACAAGATTCTTCTTCTGGGCTTTGTTGTTGTTGTCATCATCATTTTGGTTGGTTGGTTGGTTTTAAAGTAGTTGCTGAGCAACCTTCTGGGATCAGAGGCAGGCCTGACTATAGGCCAGTTGGGCCCCACAGAAGGATAAAGTGGATAGAGAGATGCTCTTTACACTCTCACACAACACCAGAACCAGGGGACATCCACTCAAATTGAGTGTTGGGAGAGTTAGGACAGACAAAAGAAAATATTTCTTTACTCAGCGTGTGGTCGGTCTGTGGAACTCCTTGCCGCAGGATGTGGTGACGGCATCTGGCCTGGACACCTTTAATAGGGGATTGGACAAGTTTCTGGAGGAAAAATCCATTATGGGTTACAAGCCATGATGTGTATGTGCAACCTCCTTATTTTAGAAATGGGCTATGTCAGAATGCCAGATGCAAGGAAGGGCACCAGGAAGCGGGTCTCTTGTTGTCTGGTGTGCTCCCTGGAGCATTTGGTGGGACCACTGTGAGATACAGGAAGCTGGACTAGATGGGCCTATGGCCTGATCCAGTGGGGCTGTTCTTATGTTCTTAGGGGCCCCCACGCTAGGGTAAAAAATAAAATAAAATAAATATTTTTCCTAAATCATTTCGCAGTCACTAAAACAAGTGTTTTTGGAACTACCGTATTTACTTTCCAATGGTAATCTACACATTTTGTTTCTTTACTTGAAGGCTGACATGTATGCAATTTTATATTAAAATGTGCTTAGATTCATTTGGTTCATTAACTCACGTGCATTTTTGAAACGCACATTTGAATGGCTTTCCATTCTACCAGAGAGATGTAAAGTCTACAGTACATTTTATTTACGCCTCTAAGATTCTACAGACCTTGGCTGTGAACCTGGGGCCCCACCATAGATGCTTCCATATGGCCCCTGCAGCTCCTAAGACTGACCCTGATAGGAGAGCAGGTCTTTGGGTAACATCACAATATCTCTGGGCTTATTTGAGCTAAACCACTTTTTGGCTTGCAAGCTGCAAATGAAATGACAGGCCTCGGTTCTGAAACCCCACGTCCATTAAGTCACCATGACATGGGCCAAGCACGGTCTGTAGTCCCTGCCTGCCCCAAGGAAAGGGGGGAAGCTGACATGCTCAATCTTGCGCATGTATTTGGCAGGTGCTTCTCTGAGAGGATGAAAGGGCAATGTGAGGGGCTCCCGTTCCTGAGGGAACGCAACCCACGCCAAACCAGGGTTGCGTTGGCCTCTACCATTGCTGGGGGCATTGTTCAGAGTCCTTGTTAATTGCGGCAGCTGCCAGCTGGAGCCCTGGCAGGGGGTGGGAGAAGAGGGTCAGGGGATCGGTACAGACAATGGGCAGAGGGTAGAAAAATGCGCGGACGAGCACAGCTTGTATTGGGTGTTGAGGCAAACCTTCTGATCACCGGACTGTCACTCAGCCTTTGCGCAGAAGAATTTTCTTAGCCTTTCCAAGGTCTTGGGAAGGCGTCTAGAATGGAGGAAATTGATCCAGCCCACCAAGCATTGTCACATTGTCAGCACCAGGAATGAAAGCCAAACGGCTCCCAAAATTTCCATGGTCTTAGGTTTTTCAAGCCAAAAAATAAACACATAAATAAGAATAAAAAGAAGCCTATCTCTCAACTGTTGTTCAAATGTATATCATCATCTACGAGTTAGAAGGTGCGCTCCATTTGTAAAGGATCGCTTAAAATGCAAGGACTTTTGTAGCAATTGCACAATTGATATTGCAGCAATGTAAATATTCTTGGCCCCACGGGCCACTACATTTTGCCCTTTCAGGACCCTTTCTTACTTTCCTTGCAGCAGGCTTAACACAGATCATCTCTTGGAGGTCAGGTTGCCATCTCCGGCCGAAGCCGTTCCTGGAGATGATTTTTCGCCCTGACGTGATGTAACCTTGGAAATTCCTGGACTGCTTTCCGGAGTCACCTGGAGATCGAGGCTGATTCCTGAAGCCTCCAAGCTGGTCCTGGTGGGTTGGCAAGCCTCCAGTTCTGAAAATAAAATCATAAAACCCTTTTCCTTCCATTTTTGCAAACAGAGAACCTGGGGGGGGGGGAGTTTATTGTCAAGAAGGGTGTTTTCTTGATCAAAGGAGCTGGGTGGCTCTGAGGTGGGTGGCATCCTCTGCCCTCACTTCAAGCTGGAGTTTAATGCAGCAACTGTTACCCTGCACATGCTTGATCTCGTCTGATCTCGGAAGCTAAGCAGGGTCAGGCCTGGTTAGGACTTGGATGGGAGACCACCGGGGAATACCGGGTGCTGTAGGCTTATACCATAGTCTTTCCATGCCCGATCTCGTCTGATCTCAGAAGCTAAGCAGGGTCAGGCCTGGTTAGGACTTGGATGGGAGACCATCTAGGAATACCGGGTGCTGTAGGCTTATACTATAGTGTTTCGAGACTGAAGGTTGCCAACCATTTAATGCAAATGAAGACTCCGCCTTGCCCCAAATTCATTCATTCCCAGTTCCGTTTGAACCGTTATCAAGCTATCACTGGTGGATTAAGGTTTGCTTTCCAGTAGCAAGGAGAGGGGTTTGTTTTGATTGCTCTGAAGAAATAATCAACTGGCAGTGCCATCCTAAGTGCCCGCTCCGCTGGGCCAGCTAAGGGTATCACAAATATGCCATAAAGCATGACAGCTATGGGTGCGCAAAGATGTGCAGATATGAGGCCGCGGACATTTCCCACAAGCAGGGTCCTCGATCCCCCGAGCAACTGCTCTCAAGGATTTGCTGCTGTTCAACCATCCCTTCCTCCAGCCCTGCTGCTGCTACTATACACAGGCGCCTGGGAACCTCGGCGATCCCTTGCAGAGCAGATGGCCGTGTGTTCTTTTCCATGTGGAATGATGGAGAAGGAGAGCTGCATTCGTATTGAGTTGTCACCTGTCAGTTGGTTAGCGGTACATGTGGAAATGCAGGAGCTTGCTGTGACACACACTTGTTGTGACCCAGACACTATGGGGAAAAAAATCAACTCTAAATTTAAGTAGAGTGTTTTCATCTCCTGCCACTTATTCCTCCTTTCAAATGTGTTCTATTGCACTTAAAGCTCAAACTGTGGATCGGGACCCACGAGGTGGGTCACAAGCCCATTTCAGGTGGGTCACGTAGCACCTACCTCAGCCGCCATTGAAAAGGCAGAGTACAGAGCTGCTGGGGGGGGGGGGGGCTCCTGGCGTGGCAGGTGCATGGTGCTTGACCCTGAATAAGTGGGAAGAAGGGACTCTGGAAAGGGAAGAGGGCTGTGTGGTTGGAGAAGGATCCAAGCCTGCCTTCTGCTTTGACTTCCATGCTGGAATGTTTGAATGCCGAGCCATGCGAATTAGCAGCATAATGGAAGCTTTGGCTGATCAGGGCTTCGAGTTGAAGCTCAAAGTGTTTCCAGTGGCACTTCTGTGACATCTCTCAACTTGGTGACAGAAGCCGCTTCCTCGTTGCTTCCAGTTTTCAGCACTGAATTCGAGACGGGCCCGCTCTGGTCCTGGTTTTCCGCAGTGACAGCCTGGAACTGTTTTCCTTCCACCCATTCCATCTCCTCCTTGGCTTCCAGTTTTCAGCACTGAATTCGAGACGGGCCCGCTCTGGTCCTGGTTTTCCGCAGTGACAGCCTGGAACTGTTTTCCTTCCACCCATTCCATCTCCTCCTTGGCTTCCAGTTTTCAGCACTGAATTCGAGACGGGCCCGCTCTGGTCCTGGTTTTCCGCAGTGACAGCCTGGAACTGTTTTCCTTCCACCCATTCCATCTCCTCCTTGGCTTCCAGTTTTCAGCACTGAATTCGAGACGGGCCCGCTCTGGTCCTGGTTTTCCGCAGTGACAGCCTGGAACTGTTTTCCTTCCACCCATTCCATCTCCTCCTTGGCTTCCAGTTTTCAGCACTGAATTCGAGACGGGCCCGCTCTGGTCCTGGTTTTCCGCAGTGACAGCCTGGAACTGTTTTCCTTCCACCCATTCCATCTCCTCCTTGGCTTCCAGTTTTCAGCACTGAATTCGAGACGGGCCCGCTCTGGTCCTGGTTTTCCGCAGTGACAGCCTGGAACTGTTTTCCTTCCACCCATTCCATCTCCTCCTCCCAAGAGGCCAGACCGTCCCCAGTTTGTGTGGGCAGCTGCTGCTTCTCACTGTGGCGCTTTTAAGCATGTGATTCATCTCGCTCCTTATCGCTCAGGCCTTTTCTGTTGTGGTTCACCAGACTCATAAATCACCAGTGCCTCGTCTGGGATGACTGTGGGTCATGTCGCTTTTGGTTGCGTGGACGATGGCACGGAGAACAAAAGTACTGGAGGAATGTTCAGAAACAAAAACAGAAGAAATGTTTCTGTGTTCATTGTGCCTGGACACATGTCTGAGGAAATTTCCAGACCTGAAACGATGCAGTTGTTGGGCCATGATTTGGTACAAGGGTACTTGTGACCTGGTCAATGTGTCCTGGTCATTGTCGTCCCTGGAATTCGCATCTGGTTTTTTTTGCATCCCCGTAATAAGAACACAAGAAGAGCCCTGCTGGATCAAACCGAAGTCCCATCTAGTCCTGCTTCCTGTATCTCACTGTGGCCCACCAGATGCCCCAGGAAGCACACAACAAGAGACCTGCATCCTGTTGCTGCTCCCTTGCACCTGAGGTTGCCTACTTCTAAAACCAGGAAGTTGCATGGCTTGCCACCTGTGAAGGATGTGTCCTCCAGAAATCTGCACAGTCCCTTTTTAAAGGCATCTATGCCAGATGCCATCACCACATCCTGTGGCAAGGAGTTCTACGGGCTAGCACTGGGTAAAAAAAAAATCAATCCCTTTCATTGGATGACAGCCTCCTCCACACATATGAATCATGAAATACATCTCTGTATTTCTAAAGTGAAAAGCCCACACACACACACACACACCCGCCCAGTGTTTTAGCCTTTCTCTGGATGGAAAGTGCTTCAGCCACTTGGGTCATGTGCCTGTTTCTGCCACTCACCCTGTGCAACTGCATCTTGCTTGGGACATACTTGTGAGAAATGCTTGTGAGAAATACTCACCATATTCCTAAAGTGGCAGCACCATAGATTTGTCTAAAGGTCTCGCTGGTTGTTTTGTTTCATTTATTCATTTATTTTGCACACTTCTATACCGCCCTGCCTCGAAGGAGCTTGGGGTGGGGGTACATGGTTTCTCCCCTCCTTTTGTCCTCACAACAACCCTGCAAGATAGATGAGGCTGAAAAAAGAGTGACAGGGCCAAGGTGAAAAGAGAGTGACAGGCCCAGGAAGCTTCGTGATTGAACAGGGATTTGAACCTGGATCTTCCAGGGTCACATCCAACTGCCAAACCACTACACCATCCTGCCCTTGCCTAACCAACCCCGCTGTTTTGAGCCCCACTCTGCAGGCAGAACGAATTAATATGCTTGCACACCCGGCTCCCTCCTTTTCCAAACAGCCCTGGTGAAAAGAAAGAGAGAAGAAAGGAGATCTGGGGTCACTTTCGGCCTCTGAAAGGAAGCCACCCCTCATCAGCATGCACCTCATGTCCCTGTGGTTGGCTCCTTCCCTGCCCCCCCCCCCGCCAGGATCGTGCACCAGTTCCCATGTCGTCCCAAGTACCTCCCAAGCGGATGTGAACGCTCTGCTCTGGCTCCGACGGCATCCACCCCAATTAAGAGATGGGCAGCCCCATTGTCCCCGACATTCCAGAACCATGTTGAACGGCCCTCCCCACCTTGTGGCCCCCTCCTCTTCCAAAAGCACCCAGACAAAGGAGGCTCAGTCTGTGTTCTCCAAGAGTGTTTCTGGTCGATTAGCGGTAGCATGGCGGCACTTTCAACTCCTAAGGAATTGGGGACACTGGGCAGGATTCCAAGCACCGGCAGAAAGGATCCGGAACATTCCACCAGGCACGTCTACTGCCGGCACCTTCTATAGCTGTTCCCCAGTTCATGAATGAACTGGGGCGGCTTTTTGGGGGGGGGGGATTGCTGCTGGTCCTGGGCCTTGTTTTGTTCCGCAGAGCTTCCTCCTCGGCTTCGAAGGCCGTTCGCCTCTTGTGTCTTTGCTGAGGCTAATTAGGTAATTCCTGGCATCGTTAAAGAGGCAGAATGAATCATATAAGAAAAAGAAAAGGTCGCTGCCGGAGGCTTTTGGTGGAAGCTTGTTAAGAATGGTTTTGATCTCCGGAAGCCTGCCCGCAGGAGCAGGATCCTGGATAGGACCCACTCTCAAGGACCTTCCTGCTGTGTGAGGATTCTAGAAGATTCCACACTGGTTGGTGTGAAACAGACACACAAGCTGATGCTGTGCTGGACTAAGTCAAATGCACGCCCAGGCCTTGTGATGGGTGCCATGGCTGGACTCACTTCACATCAGTTTGTGGGGAGATGAAAGTGTCCAGAAGCACTGAGCCCGGCTTCTGTCCCCTTCTTAGCAATGGAGAAGAGGGAATTCCAGCAGCTGGAGCCCTCCTCGACCCTGAATGAGGACGGCTGCAGAAGAACCCAAGGAGAGCTCTGTGGAATGAGACAAGGGGCCGTGTTGTCCAGGATCTCGTGTCCTGCAGTGGTCAACCGGATGCCCCAATGGGAAATTACCCAGTGTGTTAAATAATCTGTGGAACTCCTTGCCACAGGATGTGGTGACGGCATCTGGCCTAGATGCCTTTCAAAGGGGACTGGACAGATTGATGGAGAAAATGTCCATCACAGGTTACAAGCCATGGCGGGTATGTGCAACCTCCTGGTTTTAGAGGTAGGCTACCTCAGAATGCCAGGTGCCCAGGGAATGGCAATAGGATGCAGGTCTCTTATTGTCTGGAATGCCCCCTGAGGCTGCCAATGGACCACTGTGAGCTACAGGAAGCTGAACTAGATGGGCCTTTGACCTGATCCAGCAGGGTTCTTCTTATGTTCTTATGAAACCCATGAAGGGAAAGCCCCCGTCTGCTTTTCCTGAGCAAGTGGCATCCCAAGGTAGACTGCCTGGGAGCATGGAGGTTCTATATTGCCTTCCTGGTAACTTGCCTGTGATAGACTCCTCCTCCCCAAATTCCCCTGCTAAACATTCCCCACTCTTCTACACAACATATAAAGCACAGGGGCCCTGCTAGGAAAGCATCCTATTTGGTCATCCTGACATTTTGGAGACCCTCACCAAGCACAAGGACTGAAAATACATAAGGAGGCTTTGCAGGGAATGCATAAAGGACCAGGGGAGAGGCAAATTAGAGTCAAGGACTGCTTTCTCCCAAAGAGGTGACTCCTCAACCTGGACTCTTCTGATTCCAAGAGGATTTGGACAAATGCACAGAGGATCGGAGTACTATCAATGGCTATTGTTAGCCATGATGATTACGTGGAGCTTCCATGTTTCAGTACATTCTACCTGAGGATAACAACTAGCTGTGGAACCACAGCAGGAAAGGGCTGTCTCCTTGGTCGCTGGGGAAGCAGGGTCTGGAACTAGGTGGGCCTTTCGCTGACTTCAACAGGGCTCTTACAACCGGTCCCCTCCTCTACAGTTTTACGAAGTGCATTTTCTTTCTTTCTTTCTAAGAAAGCGAGTGTGAGAGACCATAGCTACCTTATTCATTCCATGTCTGGCTTGCTCCAGGCACCAGCAAAATCCTTCTGGGCCTCCTCCAGGGCAGCTGTAGCGTAATTAATGTGAGAAGAGAAGCAAATCCACACGGAGGGGCTTGTTTTCTCTCCAGTGAATCACATGTTGTAGGGAATAGGGATTCATGAAATGCAGCCACCTGCAAAGCTCTCCTGTTCAGGGAGGGCTCCTGTTGCTTCTCCTAAGGGGGAAGCTCCAATGATTGGCAACCTTCAGTCTCGAAAGACTATGGTATAAGCCTACAGCCCCCGGTATTCCCAGGCGGTCTCCCATCCAAGTACTAACCAGACCTGACCCTGCTTAGCTTCCGAGATCAGACGAGATCAAGCATGTGCAGGGTAACAGTTGAAGCTCCAAGCAATAGAAGTTCCCCTCTTTGCTCTCACCTCCTCCTTCTGTATCTCCGGACTAAAGGTGGTGTGGCATCAGAGCACAGATTTGCACCAGTGCTGCGAACCTGGCTTCACAACCTGTGTGATGAACGTATGTCCTAGTGAGCGGACCATTGAATCGGGCCTGCTGTTTTCCCAAAAGGACCATCGCAAGGACTGTTGTGCAGGTTGATGATCTCCACCACCAACCAGCCCCTGAGTCCTCTGGGGGAAAAGAACCTGGAACCAGGGCTTGCATCACCAAATGCCAGAGACCAGGAAAAGACTGACACAAAATGCAATTTTATTCCCAAATATGACACTTTTTGTGGATTTGGAGAGCTCTTCTTATCTGGCAAGTGTGGTATAAATGTTCTGAAAGAAGCAAAAATGTCTGGTTGCCAGCTGACCAGAAAATAACTGGCCTGGCCTGCTTCTCTGCTGTTACCATTATAACTAGAGTTGTTTGTTTCCGGTGAATAAAATAGGATTACAGCTTAAGACTTACTGAACACAATGGGCTGAGTAAGGTAGCGAAGACCATTTTCAAACACCTCTAATTATTACCTTTTCCTTCCATCCATCCTTCAAAGAACACCAGGGGTATAAATGGTCTCTTTCTGCTCACCCTTTATTACTACAACCAGAGGCAGCACTACTGAGTCAGGACTTGTGGGGTACGTGCCCATGACTCTAGATTTTCTAGAGACCCAAGATCTAGAATCTAGATTTTCTAGATTCTCAAGATCTAGGTTGCTGCTAGTTGCGCCGTGGCCAATGAAGTTCTTCTAGGAACTCTAGTTCACTGGTCAGTTCCTTCTATTGACCAATGGGGAGGAAGAAACTGCCCGTATAAGCATATTCTCCCCAAGGCCAACGGGGCACTAGGGCAGGAATTGGGGAGACATCAACCAGCCCAAGGTCACCCAGTATCTTTGTAACGCAGTGGAAATTTGACCCTGCCTCTCCCCAGGCTCCATCCAACTCTCCAGCCACTCTGATAGCGGCTTGGTGCTGTGCCGTAACTGGAAAGCGAATGGAACTCCATTTCCACCTGCAGTATCCCAGTCGCTTCAGTGTGGGAAATTGTTTTTCCTGGTGTTTGTCCACCTGGAGCAGATTTCAAACAACAACAGAATGTGTTGTTCTGCTCTTCCCATCGTGTGCACCTCCCTTTTGCGTTTGCAAATAAAAATACATCCAGCGATTTGTCTGTGGTGGAATCTGGCCGTTTAGGGGAGGCCCTTTCCCCACCCCTCAATGTTTTCTTCCTACCTTGGCTCTTCTGGTCTCCCAAAGGAAGGACAGCGTTCACCCTCCCCTTCCCCTGGAAGCCTGTTTTCAGCAGGCCAGAGTCGTTTTCCAGATGTGCAGGGGGGAGAGCGGGAAGGGGGGAAGCATCCCTCCGCAGAGACCGGCCCAAAATACCTTGCAAAACAGCCCTGCGAAGACAGCTTGCACAAGTGTGTCTGTTCAGCAGCTGGCCCGGCTCCCAAATCCGGCCTTTTGTTTGTGCTGGGCTAAATTACATGCACTGCCCCACTGCGACAGGCCGCTGTGTAGGGGGAATCCCTTTGGAGCAACTTGCGGGCAAATATTTTAGACTACCGTAGGGAAACACACAAACCTGACTCACAAACCTCTTGTTCCTCGGCCAGTACTGCGGTCGCAGGCACAGGGCATTTTTCCATAGCGCTCATTGCTGGGAAAACAACAGTCCTTTTCACACACATACGTGTCCAGTTCCGTTTCACAAACACAAAGGCCATTGCGAAGCACACTGAGTTGCCCCCAATTACCATTTGCAACTGTTGGGAATCTGTGGACACTTTGTGCACTTTGCGCATGGAGGTGAGACTTTGACAAGGGGTTTTACAGTGGGCTTAGCAACACCTTGGTAAGATAACTTGCAAACATGGCAACATGCCCTCTTCTACAGGAGCTCAGTTCAGACTCCACTCTGGTCGCCAATTCACCTCGAAGCCAAATTCTCCATCTTGTGCATTTCCATTCCTCAACGGAACGGACTCTTTTTCAAAGCACTGATTTATTAAAAGCATCGCTGTCCCAGCTTTCAGCTCCCAAAAGTGCCCAAAGGCAGCTTGCAAACCATCAGGTTCCTGCTGTCCCTTCCTCAGGCCCGGCCCATCCATGAAGCCAACTGAGGTGGCCGCTTTAGGTAGCCAGTTGGCAGAGGGCGTCCACATCCATCTGCCAACTCACCTCCGCTGCTTCTCTTCCATTTTTCTGGACTGGAAAAAAAGGGGGATGGAGTGGAAGAGAATGGCTAGAGGAGAGGAGAGCTGTAGGCATGAGCTTCTCTGGCCACAAGAAACCTCATAACAGCCATGTGGTTAAGGACAGTGGGCCTTTGGTACCCACAGGGGATCCGCTCCAGGACTCCCCCATGGATACCAAATTGGACACCAATTTCATGGATAATGACATGTGTGTGGGGGGGAGCATGTAGCACTGTGATTACTTACCTGGGAATCGTGTGTGGCTCCCACCCTCCACAGAAGCCACAGAAGAAGGCATTTCCAGTTCATGCTGGTGACTACAAATCTGAAGGTGTACCAAGGCACAGAGAGGACATGCACGGCCTCTCCGTGTCTCAGAACACCACCAGATGTGACCGGAAGTCACCAGTACAAACCAGAAGTGCCCTCTGGACACAACAGAAAGACACTTCTGGTCGTGTCTGGGACGTTCTCTGAGGTCTTCCAGCCATAGCATGGCATCCACAGATATTCAAACCCGTGGCTGCTGAGACCACGAATAAGCAGGGCCCACTATAGTTAATGTTTTGGACTAGGAGATTTGCATTCAGCAGTGGCATAGCTAGATGGGGGGTGGAAAGCACTAAGTTTTGCAGGGAGCCTCACCATGGTAAACAAGCAGCCCCTCTCCTTCGGAGCCATTCCAAGCAGCGGGTGCAAAGTGGAGGCATTTTGCACTCACAACCGAGAATGGTTCCAAAGGGGAGGGGAAGGGCCCGCTTGCATGAAACAGTGAGGCCCTGTGGAAAACTTAGTGCTCTACACCCCCTCTAGCTACTCCACTGGTGTTCAGAGCCTTGTGCACCCATGAAGCATAGGGATCAGGTGACTTTTGGACTACCAGTGCAGGAGGTCTGGTCTAGAGGGTAGAGCCTCCATTTGCCTGAAGATTAACATCCACAAGGTCGCCGGTTCGAGGCCACTGGCACCGTGCGACCTTGAAGCAGCTGGCAAGCTGAAGCCGAGCTATTCCATCTGCTCGGAGCGTGGGAGGATGGAGGCCAGAATGTTAAACCAGATCGGAGTGTAACACCTTGAATGTGGTGGTTCTTGAAAGAGAGAACCTTCTTTCAATTTGTAAAAATCCCTGCGTGGATTTAATAAGCCTGCCTGTGTAAACCGCCTTGAATAGAGTCTTGAATAAAGACCAAGAAAGGCGGTATATAAATACTGTATATTATTATTATTATTATTATTATTATTATTATTATTATTATTATTATTACCACCAGTGCCCTGAGCTCCTCACATTCCCCTCGTCCTGCAAAAGGAAGGCTGGACCGGCCTTCAAAAATATACCAAGTTCAAAGGTGTCCATCTCAAACCATGCCAAGGCTCTGCTGCGGGCCTGCTCCTGTCTATTGAGGCTGGAGGGAAAGGAGAAGAGGACTTGGCGGCACACAGATGTGGGCGTCCTTTCTCTATTGTGTGTGTGGCATCCAGGCCTTTCGATTCCCACCGTTGTGGGGACAATAGAGACACAACAGGTTTCTCTGGGGAGAAAAACCTAATCTGAGAGTTCTCAGAAACTCTTCTTCAAAAAAGGGCAAAAGAAAAGGACGACAGTGAAAAGCTTTTTGGGTCCTCAGCATCGGCTGACACCCGATAGGCTTGCTTTGGGTGTTTTTGTGTGGCATTGTCCGTCTTCTGAATGTGATACTTGTTTCCAAAGACTAATGGAAAGAGAAGTCGCTGGGAGGGAGAGCAGAGGGGACAGAGGTGCACTGGTTTCCCCCTTAGGTGATGCCAAACTTGCTTTGTCCCACACAGGCCTGAAAGGGATCATGAAAGGCAGAGTGTAACAGAGCAACAAGGAACAGACCGGGGGGGGGGACGACAAGAGAGCCCAGAATGCTTGTCGCTGTTGGGAACCAGCTCAGGGAAAACTGGGTCATGGCTATAGAATAACATGCAAAGCGGCCGGGCTCTCAGGACCTGAATACACCTGGCGCTGTATTGATGGAGGCGTCCGGGGGGGGGCTTGTGGGAAACCACTCGCTCCTTACTGAGGACTACCTTCACATCAGATGTGCACCTTTGCACGGATCATTGGGTTGCCCTGTTGGCGCCCGATCGCTTTTCAAGCGAGACTGGCCTGTCCGTGAGGCTGGTCGAGGCCGTCACCCCAGGCGTTGGCTTGGAGAAGGGTGCCCGCTTCAGTTCACCGACCTATCTCCATCTCTCCTTCTCCTCCAGCTCCACACGTCGGAAAACAGAGAGGGGAGTGGAATGGAAGTGGGGAGGAGAGGAGTGTGGTGGGACAGAGTGTCGCCAACTCTCTAGCCCATCATTCTCTTCTCCTCATCCGTTCCTTTCTTTCTTTTCAAATTCAGGGAGCGGGATTGGAGTAGGCTGCGGAACAGTTGCTGTCTGTTGAACCTTGACTACTGAGTCGAGCTCCATGTGGAGGTTTGCAAAATACAGGGTTTGTCCAACAGGGTTATACACAACTCCCTGGCAGGACTCTTAACATAGGCCTGCAACGGCTGAGCTTCTGTTTGTGTCCCATCCCAGCCCTTGTCGTCACCCACATCATTCTGGCCTCTGTGAAGGTCAGGCATCCTTCCTTTGGTCTCTCTAATCCAAGCACGCTGTTCGTTTATGTCTCCGCTTTCTCTCCAAGGAGAGCCATGAGTTGCTCTCCCGTTCGTTTTTCTTTTAAACTTGAGGCTTTGCAGATATTAAAATATAATCCAGGAAGAATTTGCTTTGTGGAGGCTTATTTGGTGAGAAAGGAGGTCACCTGGGGGCTGATGGAGGGGGAGCAGTGGAGAGGTTTTAATTTCCCCTCCGTGTCCCTTTGGGTTCCCTGTTTACACTTCCCTGAAAATAAAAGCAGCTGGGATGGGAACAAAGTTTGAGGTTTTTAACATATTCCAGGCGTTACAGGGGGCTGTGATCAAAGCATACTGGTCTGGGGCAGCAAGTCTAGACGACGGCAGCTCAGGGGTTCAAGGCTCTGATGGGTCCAGTATTTCACATTGGTCACAGGCCTGGAGAGCAACTGTGAATTTGTCATTTAATCGCGGGCTAATGGTTTCCAGGGCGGAGAAAATGGGACACAAGCACAAAAAAGAGCATGTCATATATGTACCCACCACTGAGTAAAACCACTGAGTCCTGTAACTCTGTACAATTAGTTGAAGTTGACAAGCAGCAACTTCAAAAGGCCAGCCCAGAAGGCCTCAGGATGAGAAAGGCCATGTGGGAGGGGAACCGTTTCAGTTCTACCTATATAGTAGGCCCTCAAAATTCCACTAAAATTGAGTGTTGGGAGAGTTAGGACAGACATAAGAAAATATTTATTTACTCAGCGTGTGGTTGGTCTGTGGAACTCTTTGCCACAGGATGTGGTGACGGCATCTGGCCTGGACGCCTTTAAAAGGGGATTGGACAAGTTTCTGGAGGAAAAATCCATTACGGGGTACAAGCCATGATGCGCATGCGCAACCTCCTGATTTTAGAAATGGGTTATGTCAGAATGCCAGATGCAAGGGAGGGCACCAGGGTGAGGTCTCTTGTTATCTGGTGTGCTCCCTGGGGCATTGGGTGGGACGCTGTGAGATACAGGAAGCTGGACTAGATGGGCCTATGGCCTGATCCAGTGGGGCTGTTCTTATGTTCTTAACTACAATTCCCAGGAGGCCTTGCAGGCCTCTTGTTATCTGGTGTGCTCCCTGGGGCATTTGGTGGGCTGCTGTGAGATACAGGAAGCTGGACCAGATGGGCCTATGGCCTGATCCAGTGGGGCTGTTCTTATGTTCTTAACTACAATTCCCAGGAGGCCTTGCAGGCCTCTTGTTATCTGGTGTGCTCCCTGGGGCATTTGGTGGGCCGCTGTGAGATACAGGAAGCTAGACCAGATGGGCCTATGGCCTGATCCAGTGGGGCTGTTCTTATGTTCTTAACTACAATTCCCAGGAGGCCTTGCAGGCCTCTTGTTACCTGTTGTGCTCCCTGGGGCATTTGGTGGGCCGCTGTGAGATACAGGAAGCTGGACCAGATGGGCCTATGGCCTGATCCAGTGGGGCTGTTCTTATGTTCTTAACTACAATTCCCAGGAGGCCTTGCAGGCCTCTTGTTATCTGGTGTGCTCCCTGGGGCATTTGGTGGGCCGCTGTGAGATACAGGAAGCTGGACCAGATGGGCCTATGGCCTGATCCAGTGGGGCTGTTCTTATGTTCTTAACTACAATTCCCAGGAGGCCTTGCAGGCCTCTTGTTATCTGGGGTGCTCCCTGGGGCATTGGGTGGGCCACTGTGAGATACAGGAAGCTGGACTAGATGGGCCTGTGGCCTGATCCAGTGGGGCTGTTCTTATGTTCTTAACTACAATTCCCAGGAGGCCTTGCAGGTCTCTTGTTGACTGGTGTGCTCCCTGGGGCATTTGGTGGGCCGCTGTGAGATACAGGAAGCTGGACTAGATGGGCCTGTGGCCTGATCCAGTGGGGCTGTTCTTATGTTCTTATGTTCTCAGTATCTGCAGGGAATCTGTTCTAGGGCCCCCCTACAGGTACTGAATTCTGCTGATAAAACCTGCGGGGAGTCTCAGTGCCTTGGTTACTTACTCGGAGGCTGTGCCCAGTCCTCCAGAGGTAGTGTGCAGCCTCCAGGCCTTCTCAAGAGACCTGCCGGATGTGGCTGGAAGGCACTTTTGTTTCATGTTCAAAAGCAGTATATAAATACTGTCAATAATAATAATAATAATAACTTAATAATTTTGTTTGGTCTGATCCAGCAGGGCACTTCTGATGCTCTTAGGTCTCAGGGCTAGATGGTTAGCCATAGATCGAGAGGGCTGGATCAAGTTCTTGGGCCTTTCCTCGCTCGCCACTGCCCCAGACTCCGTGAATCCAGTCGTTTGAACCATCTGGGATGCATATTGCGTCTTATTTCACAAAACATGTGAACTAGCCCTAAATACCAGATTGGAAGCACCAAGGGACAAGCTGATTGAGCAACTTCTGTCAAACGTGAAAGCATGTAGACACTCAAGACTTTATCAAGCGTGTCCCAGAAGGGAAACTATGACACATTTTTCCTTTGGGGAAGGGGAGGGGAAAAAATCCCCCCCTCCCAATTTTTTCTTCGAAGCCATTTTCTAGACATCTTTATCCTTTTCCCAATGCAGATGTGTTTCAAAGTGTATATTTGTATGTGGTTGAGAGATTAAATATCTCTTTCCCCAGGGAAAGAGTGGGAGGGTTAACCATCCTTGGTTAGCCATGTAGAAAACATTCCATCGCACTGACAGATTAAAATGGCTGGATTTTAAGGACTTTGCTAGTTAAAAAAATGACCAAAATCCTTGAAAATATTTTTAAAAACCCAAGTTTCACCCCCCCACCTCCCTCGCGGGGGTGTTTTAGGAATTGAATCTGATTGCATCTGAAAACCACCAGAGCCATAATGAATACCTCACTGAAAATCTGTTTCTCCAGGCTGATTTCCATAGGCATATTCTGACTGCTACCACCAAGGGATGATTTGCATGCATAGATCCAAGAGAGCATGTCCCTATCATCCAATGTCTGCTTAAGTGTCATGAATTGGCTTTATGGCCCAATCCTGTGCTGGGTTTAGAGTGGCGGATCTCGCAATCCAGTATTGTAAGTCCTGGGCTAGTGGTTTGGCAGCTCCGCTGTTTGACAGGCCATAGCCACCAGTGCAAATGGCTGGAGGCCACACACAGGTGACCGTGGCCCACAGCTGGCAGTAAGCTGGTGGCTGGAATGGTTTGGGGGGAGGTTGTGAGCAGTTTGGGGAAGACGTGGGCTAGGCCGGGGGTGGAAGAGGCAGGAATGGGAGGAACTCAGTGGCAGCAGTACACATCAAGATTCCATCCCCCTTTCCTGTGTCAGACCCTCCCCAAGGAGTCACTTTGGACTTACACTAGCAAAAGAGTTGGTGTAAGACCATAAAGACCCATTGGAGGCCAGCTGGCCTATGGCTTCTCCTTATCTCCACCCCCCCCCCCCATAGCATGCAGCATATGCTCCATCAGTACCACATACAATGGGCTGGCACAGAGTAGGATTGGGCTGGATCAAGACCAAGATTGCTGTGTTGGGTCTTGAACCTTTCTAGGCTGTGACGTCACACCAAGTTTGGCCTTCTGATCCTCACCTGTTGCCTGTTTTGGACCAGGCCCCTCCTTTTGGCCCACTCAGATGGACAAACAGTTCCCACTCTGACCCCCTAATGGAGTCATGGAATCCAAACCGCTCCAGAGCCTGACCCTTCCTGAGAGCCATAAGGCAGTGTGGTTTAGCTTCATATTGACGCATGCCTGACCAGATCCTAATTGTCATTGATGGTGCCTAAAATGGCTCAAGGGAAGCCAAAGAGTGCCACTGAAATCAGCTCACGCCATTCTGCCACTACCCCTCCTCCCTCTTGTGCCCCCCCACCATACATTTTTCCACCTTGCTGTGAAAAGTCAGCCTGAATGAATCTGTGGAACTCCTTGCCGCAGGATGTGGTGACGGCATCTGGCCTGGATGCCTTTAAAAGGGAATTGGACAAGTTTCTGGAGGAAAAACCCATTACGGGTTACAAGCCATCATGCGTATGTGCAACCTCCTGATTTTAGAAATGGGCTATGTCAGAATGCCAGATGCAAGGGAGGGCACCAGGATGAGGTCTCTTGTTATCCGGTGTGCTCCGTGGGGCATTTGGTGGGTCGCTGTGAGATACAGGAAGCTGGACTAGATGGGCCTCTGGCCTGATCCAGTGGGGCTGTTCTTATGTTCTTATGTTCCACTTTCATTTCTCTGGACTCATTGAATGTTCTGTGTCTTTTCGGCAGGAAAAATTAAATTGGCTCTTCTTCCTTGTTGGAATCTGTATAAGTGTGTGTAGATGGTGGCTGGCCATCCTTTGATGTGGGTTAGAGTCTCCCAACACAAGTTTCTTGGTCTTAGGGCCTAGAAAAGAGACACTTGAGGGGGGACATGATTGAGACATACAAAATTATACAGGGGATGGACAGAGTGGATAGAGAGATGCTCTTTATACTCTCACATCACACCAGAACCAGGGGACATCCACTAAAATTGAGTGTTGGGAGAGTTAGCGCAGACAAAAGAAAATATTTCTTTCCTCAGCGTGTGGTTGGTCTGTGGAACTCTTTGCCACAGGATGTGGTGATGGCGACTGACCTGGATGCCTTTAAAAGGGGATTGGACAAGTTTCTGGAATAAAAATCCATTACGGGGTACAAGCCATGATGTATATGTGCCACCTCCTGATTTTAGAAATGGGCTATGTCAGAATGCCAGATGCAAGGGAGGGCACCAGGATGAGGTCTCTTGTTGTCTTGAGCGCTCCCTGGGGCATCTGGCGGGCCGCTGTGAGATACAGGAAGCTGGGCTAGTTGGACCTATGGCCTGATCCAGTGGGGCTGTCCTTATGTTCTTATGCCTGAGAATCTAGGCGGTGGGGGCGAGACGTCCCTTGGGCCACCCGCTTTTCAGGCAGGCTCAATGCTTGCTTGGACCCATTTGTGTTTGCCAGGCCCATCTCTCCCCCCTACAACAATGGCCACTATAATCAGAGAGTGGGGGGGGGGGGCTGTGGACGTTTCCATAGAGAGAAGAATGTGGCGGGAGGGAGCCCTGCCCACCCCCTGCCACCGCAGAGAGCAAGAGAAACCTTCCTCTCGGAGGAGTCACCACCACGAAATTCCATTCAAGGGACCAAAAAGAAATGAAATCCTTTGAAAAGGACTCTGAAAGAAGGCTCCCCTCCGCCTTTTGTCTCTCGGCTTTTTGCTTTCTTACAACGGTGCAAAGGAAGCCGCTCCAATACATTAACCAGTTTAACTTGTTGCTGACCCCCTTTTCGGGGCACACAATGAAGCTTCTCTCCCTCTTCTGTGCTCCCCCTTTTCTGCAACTCGGTCCCCTGCTGTTCCTTGTCTCTTACTCTCTGTCTCTCACTCAGCCTTTCTCAGGCTCTTCCCCTTTATGCTCCATTCAGTGGGGACACTCTGCATTTCCAGAGAGAATTTCGCCCTCCAAGACTCTTCTTTTTACAAGGGCGTGCGATTGGGATCAAGCTTCTCCGGTTATCATGCCAGCGTTCCCGGTTCGCATCGGGATTCCCCTCTGATTTGCTAATAATGTATTCTTATGACTGGCTAATAATCAGTAACAAACCAAGAAGTTATTGTCTCATAATTTAATTCCATGTGGAGAAATCAACGGAAATCATTCTCCTTCTCCCACAACAACTGAGTGGGGTAGTTTAGAGCTGAGAAATTGAGCATCAGTGTCGAACTAGGATTTGCACCCAGCTCTTCCTGATCCAAGTTTAGGGCCAGCCTATCCATGAGGCCAACTGAAAATGCCCTGAGGCTACTCAAAAATCTGATACCTGCTAATTGCCCTGCAAATAGCTCAGCTCCTGCAGTTTGCAAACATGTTCATATAGGCCAGGGGTGTCCAAAGTTTTTGGCAGGAGGGCCACATCATCTCTCTGAAACTGTGTCGGGGGCCAGGGGGGGAAAAAGAATTAATTTACAATAAAATTTGAATAAATTTACATGTTTACATAAATTAATATACTAGAGGTGGAACTTCTATGAATGAATGAAGGTCTTGCAATAGCTCAAGGCCTATAAAAGGCCTTGCACAAAGCAAGGGTGGCCTTTCCTTTGCATCACAGACGTGAAACAGCAAGCAGTGGAGAGAGCCCTCATCCCACAGCTAACGCATTAGGTCAAACCGTCACCCTCACGCTGAGAGCAGTTGCGTCGTGCCAGTGCAGGCTCCAGCAAGTTTCTGGAGGGCCAGAGGCTCATTGAAAGTTGGGGTCCCCCTGAGGGCCGCATTGGGAGTCCTTGAGGGCCACAAGTGGCCCCAGGGCCGGGGTTTGGGCACCCTTGATATAGGCAAATAAATGTTTGAGCATCATTTTTTCTGGTTATTATTACTTCTAAATAAATAAATAAATAAAAATATTATTTCTTTCTAGATCTCCTTTTTATAAAACAGCCTTGTAGACCTAGGTGGGTCCCAAGAGAGTGTTGTTTTAAAAAGTGGGTCCCGGGGCTAAAAAGTTTGGGAGCCTCTGGTTTAAGAGAATATAGAGAGTGTGAAGCGGGACAGCTTACAGGGGCAGGTTCTTACATATTTTTTATAGCCCTTTGGGGTCGGTAACGAGTCCAAATGTTTGGGACGACTAAGCGGTTCTCCTCCGTGATGCCTGCCCTAAACAAACAAACAAACCACAAACAAAACCCCGGGTCCTTAATAAAATTCATTTCCTGCCCAATAAAGAGGGAAACAGCATTGTTCGCCTCCCAAGTCCCAACAATGCTCGCCACATCCACCTGTTCTTTTTCATCATGCCATGAGACCGAAGAACCTTTTGAAGAGGAGGTGCGGGGGGTGTCGTCTCTTTGTCCCACAAGCTGCGGCTTCCCACAAAGAGAATGGAGTCTCCAGGCGCCAGTACACACAAACAATTGACCAAAATAACAATAGTGTGGCGGGAGTATTGGGGTGAGCGAAAATTTCAATACAGAGCAGAGAAGCAGGTGGTGTCCTGTTTGACATTCTCCTTTAAGCACAATGGCATCTCATAAGAACAGCCCCACTGGATCAGGCCATAGGCCCATCTAGTCCAGCTTCCTGTATCTCACAGCGGCCCACCCAATGCCCCAGGGAGCACCCCAGATAACAAGAGACCTGCAAGGCCTCCTGGGAATTGTAGTTAAGAACATAAGAACGGCCCCACTGGATCAGGCCATAGGCCCATCTAGTCCAGCTTCCTGTAGCTCACAGCGGCCCACCAAATGCCCCAGGGAGCACACCAGATAACAAGACGACCTGCAAGGCCTCCTGGGAATTGTAGTTAAGAACATAAGAACAGCCCCACTGGATCAGGCCATAGGCCCATCTAGTCCAGCTTCCTGTATTTCACAGCGGCCCACCAAATGCCCAGGGAGCACACCTGATAACAAGAGGCCTGCATCCTGGTGCCCTCCCTCCCTTCAGGGATCTCCCTGCACGCCATCCTGGTCGACAATGCGCAGAACTGGATTTCATGTCACCTTGAGTTCGCACATCAGGCAGGGAGGCTGCCCAAGCCATGCGCCCGCCATGCAACGGTCATTCATCATGCTTCAGTGTGCATGCTTTTCGGCATGTGGAGAGCATTTCAAGTGAAGGGTGGATGTCACAGATGAAACCTTGGAGTTTTAAAAGAGAATTGGACACAGTCATGGAGGATAGGTCTATTGATGGCAACCAGCACATGGAATCTCCATGTTTGGAGGTTGTCTACCTTGGGACAGCAGTTGCTGGGGGGGGGGTATAAGAAGGGGGCATAAGAGCCTTGTAGGATCATGCCAAAGGCCCATCTAGTCCAACTTCCCGTATCTCACAGTGGCCCATCACATGCCTCATTGACCACACAAGACAACAAGAGACCTGCATCCTGTTTGCACTCCCTTGCACCTGCATTCAGCTACAGCCTACTTCTACATCCAGGAGGTTGCATATACCCATCATGGAGTCACCTGTGATGGACTTTTCCTTCACCGTCCAATTCCCTTTTAAAGGCACCCAGGCCAGATGACATCACCACATCCTGTGGCAAGGAGTTCCACAGATTAATAACACACCAGGTAAAGAATTTTTTTTTCCTTTTGTCTGATCGAAGGGGCAACAGTTGGGAGAATTCTTGCCTTAATGCTCTGCTTGTAAGGCTTTGTGGAAGCACCTGGTTGGCCGGTGTAGGAAGCAGGAGACTGGACTTGATGACCTCTTGGGGGCTCTTAAACTTGATGGCATGTGGCTGGCTTGGAGCAGTTGGGGAGGCGAGATCTGGGTTTCCTCAAGGCTGGTAAACTCTTTCTGCTCGGAGTGAAGAGGCAACGGGGCTGGCTGCATCAATTCCTCTGCTTCGGGTTCAGCAGACAGTCAAACCCCGGGCCTGGCCGTCAGTCCGAGCCAAAAGGCCATGTTGACGCCTGAAGGGGAAGTCTGGGGAGGGGACGCACGGCCAGAGTCCACCGTGTTCTCTAGGGAGCTGCCCTCAGATGAAACAATTAGCTGGAGAGAAAAGGAAGCCGTTTGCCCGGCTGCGGTGGCGGCGGCTGGCATGCAGTCTCCAAGCCCATCACAGTGTTGTGAACCACCAAGGCTGGACAACTGTCTTTCGCCTACAGCCAAACGGGAGGGTGGAGGGGTGGGGGGGGGCTTTGATAATCCGTTTATGTGGGATCCTGAAGACTGGAGGCTTTGTGGGGCTGACAGTCCACAGGCCTCAGACGTGCTGGACCAAACAGGCAGGCTATTGTCGACAGGCCGATGCCGCAGGTTGGCAGTGCAGCCAGAACAGCTGGCCTGACAGAGCTCTGAACATCTGTCTGATGTTTCCCCCAGTCGCTTGGGAGGCTTCCAGAGCGGGAGAGATGAGCCACTGGGAGAAAAGGCATCCCTCTCTTCTAGTGTCCCTCACGCTTCTAGCAAGAATGTGTATGTTTAATTTCAGAACCTTGCAGTCTGTTGCCCCCCAGAATTGTGCGCATCACACTCAGAAGACTGAAACATGAAAGCTGCAATTATTCCCCCTTCCCCTCCCCCCCAGCTTGCTTAAGAAGCACATTTTTCCATGCTGAGCTTAGAAAACCCATGGCTGGCTTTCTTTGAACATAAGAACAGCCCCACTGGATCAGGCCACAGGCCCATCTAGTCCAGCTTCCTGTATCTCACAGCGGCCCACCAAATGCCCCAGGGAGCACACCAGACAACAAGAAGACCTGCAAGGCCTCCTGGGAATTGTAGTTAAGAACATAAGAACAGCCCCACTGGATCAGGCCATAGGCCCATCTCGTCCAGCTTCCTGTATCTCACAGTGGCCCACCAAATGCCCCAGGGAGCACACCAGACAACAAGAAGACCTGCAAGGCCTCCTGGGAATTGTAGTTAAGAACATAAGAACAGCCCCACTGGATCAGGCCATATGCCCATCTAGTCCAGCTTCCTGTATCTCACAGCGGCCCACCAAATGCCCCAGGGAGCACACCAGATAATAAGAGACCCCATCCTGGTAACAAGAGACCTCATCCTGGAAATGGCTCATTGGCTGAAAATGGAAAATGGAAAGCCTCATTGGCTGAAAATGACCCATCTAGTCTATCTAGACTAGAGTCCAGCTTCCTGTATCTCACAGCGGCCCACCAAATGCCCCAGGGAGCACACCAGATAACAAGAGACCTCATCCTGGTAACTAGAGACCTCATCCTGGAAATGGCTCATTGGCTGAAAATGGAAATCCTCATTGGCTGAAAATGGAGAAGGTGGCATGGCTTTTGACATCCCACACCAAACCGTCCCCATTGAAAGCCTGCAAGAGGGCGCCTCTGTTCCAGACATTGCTTTGCGGGGGGGGGGGTCATGCGCGAGAATGCCCATGCGCTTGTCCGGAAGCCGACAAGTGGAGTTGCACACGCCCGGCAAGGACAATGGCCTGCCAAGATGAAATATTGTCGAAAAGTGTCCTCTGTGGATGTGGGAGGTGACTTTTCGCCCTTGGGTTTGTTTAGCTTAACAGCTGACAGCCGTCTCCAAACATGCACAATGGAAAAACAAAATGTTTGATGTTGATCCCACTGCCCCGGCAGCACTGAGCCTTGTGCCGCCACGCCGTACTTGATTGTACCTGCTGTTTTGCACCCCAGTGTATCTGCATGGAAGAATCTGTGTTTTCAAGAGAGCAGAGGGGAAAGTGACCTCCTTTTTGAGAACCCTGGACTTTCAGGGCGGTTGCTGGATCTCAGTTTTTTGGCCTGAGACATATGTTTCTAATGAGCACCTCCTTTCTTATCCATTCACCACTTAGGGCAGCGGTGCCCTGAGGCACCACAGCAAACTCAGGGGTGCCACAGGATGTCCCCACCAGCCTCTTCTTCTTGTCTTGGGCACTGCCATCTTGGATCACCCAGAATCTCACGCAGTCCAAAATGGTGGCGTCCATCTTCCCGGCCTTCTTGGATTGCAGGAGATCTCACGGGAATCGTGTGAAATCTCACCCAGTCCAAGATGGCAGCACCTGGGAGAGCCTGGAAGAAAAGGCCACCGTGAAAGAAGGGCGTCATGACCCGCAGTAAGTTTGGGAACCCCTGATTTAGGGTGTTCTGATGTTATGCTGGACACCAAATCCAATTGGCTTGCAAGGACAGGTGGTGGCGGAGTTAAGTGGCCTAAGGAGTTTTGATGACAGTCACTCTCCTCCCTTTTCCCTTCTGCTCTTTTCCCCTCTTCCAATCCAGGACTGGGAGATGGAGCAGAGGAGACAATGTGGAGGTATGTGCCACACTTAGACCATCAGCTGCCTAATGCAACCATCTCAGTTGACTTCTGGAACGGGCCAGCCTGTGGTTTTGAGGTACCAAGTAGCCTCACTAGATTGGTGAGTCCAATTTCTGCTGGACAGCACTTTTTTGTTATGTTAAAGCAAAGGGCATTTGTGTGTTTGTGTTTGGCATGCATATCCAGGATTTATACCCATTTAATTGTTGAAAACAATACAGCAGTTGTTCAGTGGGCAAAGCCAATGATACGAGTAGATTCTGTCTATTGAGCTCCTGGCCCTGGCACAACAGTGTGCAGGTGTGACCTCTAAGATATTTTCCAACTCTAAGATTCTTTGATGCTATGAACTTGACCATTACATTCAACCACATTACACATTTCCCCCACATAGCTCCCAGTTCGGTTTGGGGAAAGAAAAATAGCAGCTGTAGCAGGGGCCTATGGGCTAGTGCCCGTAATGTCACCAACCCTCCCAAATTGCAGAGCGGTTTGTGATTTGTATGTGTGTGTGCAAGACGTACTGTATAGAGGTGCATTAAGGAAACAAGTTTATTAACAGGATTACGTGGGCATTCATTCTTGCCACTTCTTGTGCAGGCAATGAAAGGGAGAAGGGAGTTTAGATTGGGCTTAAAATGACCGTGCGTTGTTGATTCACTCTTCCTGCACACAGATACATAATGCCTCTTCCCCAAGGCTAGAGAATGACAACAGTCTTTTTCTTTTTTTCTTTTTAAAGTAGCAAGTGGTTTGAGAGTGATGTACACAGTCCACGCATTTCTGGTCTCCCATTGCCACTTCCCCAAAATCAGAATGCACATAAGGGCTGTTTTACAACACTAAAAAATCCCATTATATATTGAACAGATGCAAATTGTGGTTGTGGCCTCCCATCCTGGGTTATCCCAGTGTGTCCAAAGATATTGAGCACTAACCCAGGGTGACCAGATACAATGGAGGACAGAGTGCCTATCCCTTTAACCATTGTATAGGTGAGGGAACTTGGGCAGGTTCACCTTAACAGGGAAGGGTTTAAAAAGCTGCACCTGCCCAAATTCCCTCTTCTATACAATGGTTAAAAGATAGGCACTCTGTCCTCCATTCTGATCACCCCGCACCAATCCCTTAGAACAGTGTTTCTCAGACTGTGGATTGGGACCCACTGGATGGGTTGCAAGCCAATTTCAGGTGGGTCCCCATCCATTTCAATGTGTTATTTATTTTTAATATATTAGACGCTGTTCCAGAACCACCTTTCAGAGCGCGATACCAGAGTCTTTCGAGACTGAAGGTTGCCAACAACAACAAAGACCTGATGCTACCATGGTGTGTGACTGCGTTTTGGGACAAGTTAAGAACATAAGAACAGCCCCACTGGATCAGGCCTTAGGCCCATCTAGTCCAGCTTCCTGTATCTCACAGCGGCCCCACCAGATAACCCCAAAACCAGATAACCCCCACCACTGTAACCCCAAAAGTTACAGATCTGTACTTTTACCAGGCTACTTTGCATATGCTTTTAACAGTGATACTCAATGGGGCTTACTCCCGGGTAAGTGTGGGTCAGATTGCAGCCTTTGGAATGTTTGGGGAAGTTTTTTTTAAGCAGAACAGCAACTGCTTGGGAGGGTTTTTCTTTATTTTAAATAAATGTTTAAACTTGTACTTATTGTAAACTTTTAATTTACTTAATACATTAATTACATTTGATTTTGTCGTATAGTGGTGTTAAAAATGTTCCTGCTTGATGATGTTCGTTCTGACCATGACATCACTTCCAGGTTAATGGCTTCACTTCTGGTGGGTCCTGATAGAAAAGTGAGTCCTGGTGCTAAAAGGTTTGGGAACCACTGCTTAGGATAACGTGATGGTGCCTGAACTATTTGAGTTGCAGCCTGACCAAGTAGTAATGTAATGTAGCTAGTTCTACGCGCATTCTCTCCTAGCCTCCCCACTTGAAAAGCACAGCAAGTTCATTCCAGAAATAGAGTCCACACACTTGGCTCATCATGAAATGCAAAATCTCCCAAGGCTATCAACTGAAAAGGTGCTTTTAACTAATGAACCAACTTGCCTTCAAAAGAATTCATCAGAGAAAGAATCCTCTTATCTTTCCCCTTTTCTTCTCTTTTTTTAAATTACAGCATCTTAAAACAAGCGATATTTAACAAAAGTGGCAATATCTGTCTTTAACATACCCAAGGCAAATATTTCCATGTATCACGTAAGAAAATACCAAAAACATTTTTCCTACATCAGCAGATAGCACAAAGGGAGTTAGAGGGGGTGGCTTGGCAGCCTGGCTTCCTTTGGGTCATTGCAAAGGATTCTGGGACACGCTTCTGAGATCAGATGCAGGCTTCATTTAGCGCTCTATAAATATTACTGCCCCCAAGCAACTGCAGTGGGGCCAGCCCTATCAAGGGAGAAAGCAGATGTAAGATCTGAAGAGCAATCACAGAGCGCTCTACACCCACAACATCACCCTGGCTTCACCACTCGCATATTTAAGCAAATTGAAGGATGCATCTGCCAATTTTTGGCAGATAGTATTCCAGTTTTTCCCCTTTCCTGTCTTTAATTTTTTTTAAATGTGACACATACATGTACTGGTTATGCACCCATCCTTCACCTTGTGCACACACACAAATCACAAACTGCTGTACAGTTTGGGGGGGGGGGTTGGTGATGTTATGAGCGCTAGCCAATAGGCACCCCCTACAGCTATATCTTTTTGTATTCCCCCAAACCAAACTGGGAGCTGTTTGGGGGAAATGTGTAAAGTTTGTGTACGTGCAAATTCTTGTGCCTGTGTGAAGGTGCTCCATTTCAGCTTAACTGGTGACGTAGATTGCCAATAGTTGTTTCAGGGTTGATGAAAGAAAACTCTAGAACATACAACGTGCATTCCACTGTGGCCTGAGAACCCAGTCCACACAGGAGGTGCACTGAGGTGGTTGCCTAAGGTAGCAGATTGATGGGGGAGGCGCTCATCTCTGTCTGGCTACTTGCCTCCACAAGAGCAGTGGAGGCTCTTTCTGTTTTCAAAAAGGAAGAGGGAGGACAGAGCAGAAGAAGACGTGTGGAGGAGAAGATGGTGTTGGAAAAAAAAAACCACTAGACAAAGAAACAGGAACGGGAAGTGAAAACTTGGTTTTTGCTCTTGTTACCATCATCACCACCCTCTGACTATTGCAGTGGGAGACATACAGCACGCCCACAATGACCACAGATTCCTCTGTGTTGAAGGCACCAGATCATATAAACTCTGAGGATTAGATTCACCATGACTAGACTTCATGAGGATCTGGGGCCCCAGTGGATTTGAGATGGAAGGAAGCCACATGTTTTTGCCTTCTTTCTCTCTATGCCAGTAATTTAAGTTTAGTGATTAATGCAAATGAAATGTCTTGCTCATGTGCCATACCTGTTCGTTCCTGCCCAGTTATTCACTCCTGAAGATCAGCCTCAGAGGGGAAGCTAGAGTCAGGGCCCATGGGAGGGGGGATGCAGGGGTTAAATTGTACCCCGACCCAGGGTCAAAAAGAGGGCCTAGGAACCAAAGGAGAGGGCCCAGAAATTTCCTGGAGTCTCACATTTCCCAGTCTAACCAGGCCCATGAGAGGGGGGTTCAGGGGTTACATTGTACCTGGGTCTGGGGTTAAAAAAAAGGGGGGTCCTGGGAGCCAAAGGAGGGGATCTGGAAGTTTCCTGGGATCTCAGAAAATATTTGCATATATTGTGTGAAGACTGGCATGAACATTTGGTGGTTTTATAAATCATGATTTGTAGAAATTATGATCCAATAATTGTATGAAATTATAATCCAGAGGAGAAAGGAAGGGGCCCAAAAGAAACTTTGTACCCCCTGATAAAATTCCTCTTAGCGGTCCTGGCTAGAATACTATTCACAAGTTATGTGGAATGCACATTCAATTCTCTGCATATGTGTATGAGTTCAATGAAACGTATTTAAAGTATTTTCAGGCCTGCCTTTCTGGCCCATCAAATGGACCACCAAGGCAGCTTCCAAAAATAGTGTGTAACAAACGTAGTATTAAAACTCAGTTTGAAAACCTAATTATAATAAAATTGAACAGAGAGCAGACACAGAAAGGATATTAGAAAGTATATTCTATATACTTGTAACTTAAAGAGATTTAATGTAACTTAAAAGATTCAAGGAAAGACTAATATGATACTGAAAGGTTTTCACTGCTGGGTCTCCCAGGGGGAGTTCCATAAGTGGGGGCCACCACTGAGAAGGTCTGTCCCATGTTGTCATGCCTCAGGTGGTGGTGGGAGGTAAAGAGTCTTAGATGAAGAATAATGGTTGGCAACCTTCAGTCTCGAAAGACTATGGTATAAGCCTACAGCACCCGGTATTCCCTGACGCTCTCCCATCCAAGTACTAACCAGGCCTGACCCTGCTTAGCTTCCAAGGTCAGACGAGATCGGGCATGGAAAGACTATGCTTTAAGCCTACAGCACCTGGTATTCCCAGGCGGTCTCCCATCCAAGTACTAACCAGGCCTGACCCTGCTTAGCTTCTGAG
Source organism: Tiliqua scincoides (assembly GCF_035046505.1). Lineage (NCBI taxonomy): Eukaryota > Metazoa > Chordata > Lepidosauria > Squamata > Scincidae > Tiliqua > Tiliqua scincoides. The sequence continues at coordinate 14,255,799 of NC_089833.1, forward strand.
AGCAGACGAGATCGGGCATGGAAAGACTATGGTATAAGCCTACAGCACCCGGTATTCCCAGGCGGTCTCCCATCCAAGTACTAACCAGGCCTGACCCTGCTTAGCTTCCGAGAGCAGATGAGATCGGGCATGGAAAGACTATAAGCCTACAGCACCCGGTATTCCTAGGCAGTCTCCCATCCAAGTACTAACCAGGCCTGACCCTGCTTAGCTTCCGAGATCAGACAAGATAGGGCATGGAAAGACTATGGAATAAGCCTACAGCACCAGGTATTCCCCGGTGGTCTCCCATCCAAGTCCTAACCAGGCCTGACCCTGCTTAGCTTCTGAGATCAGATGAGAACAGGCATGTGCAAGGTAACAGTTGCTGCATGAAGAATGCAGTGAGGACAGATTGTTTCTGGAGAAGATGGCCCTCAGGTTTTAAGCCATGTAGGACTTTATGGCTGCAATCCTAACCTCACTTTCCTAGGAGGAAGTCCCATTGAACACAATAGGACTTCTGAGTAGGCCTGCTTAGGATTGCGCCCTGTAAATAATAACCAGCACCTTGGATTGTGACTGGAAACACAAAGGTAGCCAATGCAATTCACAGCACAGTGGTATAATGTACTCAAACCGGTGGGTGTCCAGTGGCACCATAGCTGCTCGATCCTGCAGTTTCCAAACAGTCTTCAAGGGCAGCCCCAAATAGAGTGAGCTGCAGTAGTCCAAATGAGTTTAAATGAAAGCATGGATCACTGTGGCCAGATCTGCTTTCTTAAGGAAGGGCTGGTGCACCAACCAAAGCTGGCAAATGATAATGAAAGTTGAGCTGCTTTTACTGGAGTTGCCTAAGACTGATGCTGGGAGTTTCTGCATGTAAAGAATGTGGTCTGTGACTGGTCTCCTGAGATCTTTTGTCTGCCCAGGCTGGGTGGAAAAAAAAACTCTAGAGCTGCCTGGAAGTCCTGTCCTTGCCTTCCAAGAATCTGTATAGCTGATTAGCTAGACCGCTGGTTTGGACTGGGGTTCATATTGCTGCTTGGCCACAACATTTGCTGGGTGGCCCTCAGCGAGCGGCCATCTCTTAGGTCACTGCTTTTCGTAGGATGGACGAGAGGACAACATTAAACACCTCCGTCTCCCCACAAACCTGCCCCTTTATCCTGCTATGTGAGAAAGCTAAATGATAGTTGTGCAAGCAGGGAGGGCATTCTGTATGTGCCCAGAGGCGCCATTATTTACACTTAGCTCTCACATTGCAAGGCGGCCCAGCAAGATAAAATCAAGTTTTTAGGGTTTAGCATCAAGGAGAAAATGTAATTCAGGGGCAGAACATGTGATTGCATCTAGATGGCCACAGGTTTAACCCCTAGTCCCTGAAACCCCAAGTAGTAGGGCTGTGAAAGACCCCTCCCCATGATATCTCAGACAACCAAGCAAGCCGACAGTGGAAAGAACTTAAATGTCCTCATTTTCCCTGTGAGCAACCCCTACAGGTGGTGCAGAGCCTTCTTGTAATTAATAAAATATATGCAATATAGTTTTAAATTTAATAATATGCAATATAGTGTTTAAATTAACCACATGAAATCAATATATGAGTGTTTTTTGTTTTTATTTGGTCACGTCCTACATTTTTCTTGGATTTTCTTGGACATGCCATTTTGGGGTGGCATGTCCTCTTTTGCGCTTATGACATCTGAACATAAGAACAGCCCCACTGGATCAGGCCATAGGCCCATCTAGTCCAGCTTCCTGTATCTCACAGCGGCCCACCAAATGCCCCAGGGAGCACACCAGATAACAAGAGACCTCATCCTGGTGCCCTCCCTTGCATCTGGCATTCTGACATAGCTCATTTCTAAAATCAGGAGGTTGCACATACACATCATGGCTTGTAACCCGCAATGGATTTTTCCTCCAGAAACTTGTCCAATCCCCTTTTAAAGGCATCCAGGCCATATGCCATCACCACATCCTGTGGCAAGGAGTTCCACAGACCAACCACATGCTGAGTAAAGAAGTATTTTCTTTTGTCTGTTATAACTCTTCCAACACTCAATTTGAGTGGATGTCCCCTGGTTCTGTTGTTATGTGAGAATGTAAAGAGCATCTCCTTATCCACTCTGTCCATCCCTTGCATAATTTTGTATGTCTCAATCATGTCCACCCAATCTGGTCACATTGGGCAGCCTATACCTTTAACCATTGCATTGAAGGGGGGATTTGGGCGGATGCTGTTCAACATGGAGGGGTTTCAAAATCAGCACCTGCCCAAATTCCCTCTTCTAGGCAAAGGGAAATTCCCTGCCCAAATTCCCTCTTCTAGGCAAGGCAGAGGCACTCTGTCCCCCTTTGCATCTGGCCACCCTAGGTATGCTGGGCTGCTAAGAGCACAGGAGCAAAGCAGGGAAAAGAACTGGGCAACCCTGGGTGGATGGATGGGGAGCCTTCATAGTCATGCAGAGTGCCCAGAGCTGGCCACCCTTGCTTGGGGTGGGGCTGCAGCTGGGGGGTGAACCCAAAGGGCGCCTCTGTCTAGGATGACCTGATTAGGGGGGGGCAGAGTGCCTCTACATAAGAACATAAGAACAGCCCCACTGGATCAGGCCATAGGCTCATCTAGTCCAGCTTCCTGTATCTCACAGCGGCCCACCAAATGCCCCAGGGAGCACACCTGATAACAAGAGACCTGCAAGGCATTCTGGGAATTGTAGTTAAGAACATAAGAACAGCCCCACTGGATCAGGCCATAGGCCCATCTAGTCCAGCTTCCTGTATCCCACAGCGGCCCACCAAATGCCCCAGGGAGCACACCAGATAACAAGAGACCTCATCCTGCTGCCCTCCATTGCATCTGGCCTTCTCATAGCCCATTTCTAAAATCAGGAGGTTGCGCATACACATCATTGCTTGTACCCCGTAATGGATTTTTCCTCCAGAAACTTGTCCAATCCCCTTTTAAAGGTGTCCAGGCCAGATGCCAGTCACCACATCCTGTGGCAAGGAGTTTCACAGACCAACCACACGCTGAGTAAAGAAATATTTTCTCTTGTCTGTTCTAACTCTCCCAACACTCAATTTTAGTGGCTGTCCCCTGGTTGAGGGCATTTGGGCAGCTCAACATGGAAAAAGCAGCACCTTCCCTCTTCTAGCCATTGATTCCAGGCACTCTGTCCCTGTTGGCATCTGGTCCCCCTGCATTGCACAGTTTCTCCCCTGATGCAAGCTTCATCCACGTGGGCGCTCAGACTAGACCCTGAGGCCCCGCCCACCAGACTGTTCCCCGCCCCCTTTTCCAGACCTCTGCCTGGGAGGCGGGGAGAGAAGTTTTAAAAGCGCAGCGGAGCTGGGGAAGGCAGGCGATTGTCAGCGGGTTTCGGAGCAGGAGGGGAGACTTTGCAAGCGGTGCCGCTCAAGGAGAGACACGTGTGCAACTATTCACACGCACCTGTGGCTTGCACGCATCTGGACAGCTGCTGCTAAACTTTTTTTGCAAACTTTGCTCAAGGAGAGACGCGTGTACGCGCATTCACACGCATCTTGGGCAGCTGTTGCTTAAATTTCTTTGCAAACTGCTCAAGGAGAGACGCGTGTGCACACATTCACACGCATCTTGGACAGCTGTCGCTTAACTTTGCTCCAGGAGAAACGCGTGTATGCACATTCACACGCATCTGTGTCTTTTGCACGCATCTTGGGCAGCTGTTGCTCAACTTCCTTTGCAAACTTTGCTCAAGAAGAGACGCGTGTACGTGCATTCATACGGATCTGTGTCTTGCACGCATCTGGACAGCTGTTAAATTTGGGGGGGGGCAAAGATTCGTGTCCTGCTTGTTTTTTTTTCTCGCGATCCTCTGCCAAAAAGCTCCAGGATGCTGAAAAGCTGCGGGAAGAAGCTGCTGCTGTCCTTGGTGGGCTCCATGCTGACCTGCTTCCTGGTGCTGGTGGTGGACCAGCAGAAGCGGCACGTGCTCAGCCTGGGCGGGGAGGGGGCTGCCGGCTTGTTCCTGAGACCCTTCGAGAGCCCCCGCGACGGAGCATCCGCGGGGCAGAGACCTCCGGCTGAGGTCAAGCGCGCCTTCACCGACTACTTCGCCCAGCTGAGCCGGGGGAAGAGAGACGCGCTGCCCCCGGAGGAAGGCAAGCCCCGGCAGCGCCCGCAGCTGGAGGAGCTCTCGCCCAGGGACGTCTTCATCGCGGTGAAGACCACCAAGAAGTTCCACAGCTCCAGGCTGGAGCTGCTGCTGGACACCTGGATCTCCTGCAACAAGGACGTGGTAAGGGAGGCGATGCCCCGTCATGGGGGGGCCCGAATAGTTTTCTGCCCCCAGTAAGAGACATCGCAGGTTGCTTGGCAAGCACCCCCCTCTTGCTTAGAGAAAAAGCACTCTGCACATGTTCGGTTTCCTTGCTGGCCCAGGGTTCCAAAACTGGCTGCTGCCAGAGAATGCAGAGGGATATTCAAACCCTTGCATAGCTGGGTGCAAAGCACCAAGTCTGGCAAGGAGCCTCCCCTTGGAGGCTGTTCTGTTTTGCTCCCCCCACCTGGAATGGCTCTGAAGGGGAGGGGGCTCCTTGCATGTTGTGAGGCTCCCTGCAAGACTTAGTGCTTCGCCCCCCCCAGCTACGCCACTGGCTTCTGGTAGGAGCCGTTTTGGAAGGGTTCTGTGGTCTGTGCCCGAAAGCAGTGCCGACCCCCCACCTGGGACAGCGCAGGGGTGTTGACCCAGAACCAGGCTCCACCACCTCTCCCCGACTAGCCAGCACTCATCCAGCAGGCGCGGGGCACTGGCAGCGAGGGGGAGGCAGCCGGGGCAGGGTGCCAGCCTGTGCCAAGGAAGCTCTAATGAGCTGGAAGGATGTCGCCCGGCGAGTACCTGCAAGCCCAGCGCCTTGATCTGTAGCGTCTCCACCCTTGCCCCCCAGGAAGGAAAAGTGAGGCGCACTCCTCCACCACAACCTCACACAGCCTGTCTGAAGCTGGCCTGCTGCCCAGAGAGGCTGCTCTTGGAGGGCTGGCGTGATATTTGCTTCTCTGCCCCACTGCGGGCAGTACTCAGCCTCAACGCAGAGGTGCAGGGCTTGAGGCTTGCCTTGGCAACCCCAATACCTTAGTCCTACCTAAATGCATGGAGGTGAATGGCAGGGCACTCTGCACATGTTCAGATGACTTTCCCCATGATAATTCCACTGGAAAGGAAATCTTCATGCAGCTGTATTTACTCTGGGCTATCTAAATCGTATAGTTTCTCCTGCAAATGGGCCTGGTAGACCACACGCACTTGCACTTTCCATGATCAAAATGAATTGAAAAGTGACAGGTGGGGAGTGTGAGCAGGACCTACATCCTTGCCCCAGATCTCCTGTGGCTCATTTAAAGGGGATTTGGGGGGGGGGGTTGTTAGCCCCACAGAAAGACCCCAGTGTTAATGGAGAAATGCGATATACTTAAAAAAAAAAAAATTAGTATAGCATATGCAAGCTTCTGAGTGCCACAGGGTGACTTGTCAAGCCAAGCTTGATATTAGCTCCCTTTTAAGTTTTGCTTGATAAAAAGTTCTACCTGACCCAGAAGAGCACCTTCTGCCTGCCTCAACAGACACTAATATAATTCATACAGCTCATCTCTTGCAATCTTCTTGCCAAACTGTTTTCCAGTTACCTATACAGCACTACCAAGGTGCATGGCGTTTTGAAAAGCGCAAGGAACAGGTCTCTGTCCTGAAGAGCTTACAATCTCACATTAGACATGGTGAAGAAACAGCCAAGGAAGAAAGGTTGGGAAGCAGGGGCCAAAAGGCAGGGGAAGGATGTGCCAATCAAACATTATTTTTGTTCTGTGTCACTCAAACTTTGTGTGTGCTGCTCTGATTTTTTTAAATTAAACTACAAATAAACCACTGTTTAGCTGGGAATTCAGCTCCATGCGGGCAGCAGTGTTTGTCTAGGTGACAGCAAAAACCAGCTAACGAAAACCCCTAAAAGGTATCAAGACTGGTCACGTCTACACTATAAAACCTGGAACCAGTTTCAGACCTGTTCAGGTGTTACAGATCCTTAGCCGGTAAGGCTAGAGGTAGTCTGTAGGTCAGCGGAAGGGCTAGGATCCCCAAACAAAGCCTTCTATAGGACCCTTCAGAAAATGACTGTTCACAAGGGTGTTACTGGGAAGTGGTGGCAGTTAAACTGGTTTCAAACTGGTTTCCTATTTGGAGTGTCGAGGAAGTTAAAAAAAAAAGCCTGGCTGAGGATGGAGAGAGTTGGTCTGTTGCCTTTAAGGTATCTCAGACAGAACAAAACAGGCCAGAAAATCCCTGATCTGAGCTTTGAGAGCTGCCTGATTGTTTAAATCAACTCTGTAACCAACTTCCCCTGGATTCCCAGCAGCCAGAATTAATTATTCCCCCCCCTTCTCCTGCTCAGATGCCTGTTTATGCCTCCTCCTCCCCTTTCCCTCCCACCTTATTCTCCTTTCACTCTTCTCAAGAAGATTGGCAGTGAGGGCCATGAAATGCAATTTGTGTCACTGGACTGGACTTGTCAAATGCAAAGCAGGGACTTAAAGAACAAACTCTGGAGCTTAAAGAAAAGAGGAGGGAGAGAAGAATTTCTCAGGCTTGTCGAGAGCAAAGGCGAGGGGGCTGTGAACATCAAGTGCCTGTCCCCCTGCCCTAGATCTGTGGATAAAGTCCCAAGATGGCCAGCGAGTCATGGGAAGCAAAGAACTCTGAGAAACTGTTCCAGGTTTTTTTTTTTAAAGTGGTCTGTCCCTTAAGAAGAGCTAGCTTTGTGCACAAGGGCTAGCTGCTATTTAACTTTTCTCATTTATACAGCGTTCAGTCCTCCAAAGTGCTTTTTCATCCACCCTTGCAGAATGGCCCATTTTACAGATGGAGAAACTGAGGCAGAGGCAGACTTGCTTGTGAGGCTTCTCCTGAGTCTACGGCAGACCTGTGATTCGAATCTCACCATCTCGTGCTCAGGTTTCCATCTGTGGGTCACATTAGTATCTGATGTTGTGGTCCCCATGCAGAGGATTTGTTTGCCAAGAGGCAACTTCCTGCACTCTGTGTAAGCCCTTGGGAAGCTGGCCTTCTCTGCTCAAGGGAAGAAGGAAAATCTTGGTTCTTTTCTACACTTTTGCAAAGTGTGCTGAGATCTTCCATGCCACATAGTAGGACCAGCTTAGTAAGGTGTGTGCTCTGCCTCTGAGCTGTAGCCCCTTCCCCTAAAGGTGTGGCCCCTCTTTTCCTTGGCACCTGGACCTTGCCCAGAAACTATACCCAGGAGCTCAAACCCAAAGTGAGAATTGTGCTTCTAGACCAGCAAATTCTGTCTAGAGTCTTGGATCCTCTTTATGCAGCTGATTTATCTTTTGTGGTCCATCCATTCTTCCAGGAACTCTCTTTTGTGTCTCACCACAACCCTTTGGGGTAGACCATGTGTGAAGATGGTGATATGCACAAGATGTTTAGTTGTTTCATAGAAAAAGTGGATGTTTGAGCACAAGATTTTTGTGTTCCCCACCAGCTTCTAACAAGTTTGCTTGATAAAACCATGGACCATTGGGTCATATCGCGCAGCGCATCATCAACCTTCATCTTCCAGCTTTGGGGGACATCTATACATCTCACTGTCTGCAGAAGTCACATAGAATTCTTCCATTCAGCTCATAAGTTCTTTGACTGTTGCCTTTGGGTAGACAATACAGAACTATTAGAGCAGCACCACACGATTCCTGAACAGTTTCTAGCCCACAGCCATAATTACGTTGACTAAGGTGATATAGCTGTTACCATGCTCCTGGGCATTATGGTCTGTTATACTGTTTTTATATTATGATGCATGTTGTATAGAATGTGTGGGTGAGTGTGTAGCGTGTGATTGTTGGAATTGTAGTATATATTTATGCTTGGATCTCAAAGGTGCATAAATTTCGTTGTGCTGTAGCACAATGACAATAAAGTTACTACTTCTACTACTACTACTACATATGGGGGGGGGGGCTTTTCCATGGCAGAATTGAGGCCCAAGGACAGCAGTGATGATGCAAGGAGGGGGCACTGTGGACATTCCATTTACTCCCCTTATTATAGGTGATTGGTTTAGGACCCTGTGTTTCTGAACCTTCCAACCTCACACCTGTTTTATTATGAACAGAACACCATCAGTGTTTGTATGTTTGCACTTTGCGTTGAGTGTAGAGACGGATCCGTGCCTGGGAGAGGGAGAATGGATTTATAATCTAGGAATGTGTTATATTTCTTTTTCCTTGCAGTTCGCTATGGTGTCTTTAACCCACAAAGGCACAAAGTACCTGCTTCTTTCAAAAGATGTTCCTTCTTATCTTTTTCATTAGCACATCTGGGGTACCTTCAGTCACTTTTGGTTGCTGTCCAGGTCTAGAAAAATTGCAAGGGTTTCAGAGGGAACTTGAGTAGTGTTGTGGGAGTGGCATTTTGTTACTCCAGAACGCTTTCTAGGGCCCACCTGGGTACCCATCAGGCCAAGCACCCCTTGAGATCTGCAGATGCTTTTTGGCTTGGGTTTTCATAAAAGCAGAAACACTTAGGTTAATTTTTTGTGTGTGTTTGTGGATCATCGGCCGCTGTGATGGAGTAGCAGGCTGTCTGGGAACTGTCGGTGGATGATGCCCCAACACCTACAGACAATTCTGGGAATCGCTGCCCCTTTTTCTCTCAAGGCTTCAGTCTTCTGGGTTTTTTGTTCGGTGTCGTTTGTCCTTTCGGCTTCCCAGAGTCTCGCGGCGCGGCTCTCACGCTGTCTCCCCGGGCCAGCTAACAAAGCCCCTTTTCTCCGGGGGCTGAGAAAAGACTTTGCCGTCACTTGTGTGGTTCTTTTGCCGTGGGAACAGGGGGAGCTGGGGCGAGCAGTGTCCAGGTCAGGTTGCCTAGAGATGGGGGGCTAGGGAGCTGGGGAATGGGGGTCGCATCTTGGAGAACTGCCCGTCCGACAGCCCGCTGAGTGACACCTCTCCTACAGCACTTGAGGGACAAGCATTGGGGGGACAAGTTGAAGCTGCTGAAGAGGAGAAGAAGGCTCAAGTGGGAGGTAGGAGCGGGGAGGGGAAGGGGCTGTGTCCCACTCTTTCCTGCAGAGCTGCCTATTGAGACCTCAGTGCTCTGAATCCTGGATTGGCTGAAATCAACTGCAAGCCACACAACAATTGAAGGGGAGTGTCAACACCATCCACAGTTGTGTGCATTTGCAACTCTGGTTCCTAGAGCTTGGTTCCCATGCGTTCATCTCAGCAGGAGTGTGCTGAACCGGCAGCCTGCTTGGCGAATACGTCCATACAGAAGTGCAGCATGTTTTAAAAATGGGATCAGAAAAGAAATCCAGTTCTGCAAGGCTTGTTTCCCTTTAACCATTAGCTCCTTGTCAGCACTGGTGCTGCTCTAGGGGAAGTCATCACATGGAGCGGGGTGGGGGAAGCCAGATGGATGTAGCTTTGGTCTGAGTTGGGCCTCCTTCCTCTTTGCTTCCTTCCCCTTTGTCTGTCTCAGTTCTGTATTTGCATGGTTTCTCTTGTGCCAAGTGCCTTTGTGGCATCAAGGGGTGTGTTTGTGTGTGTCAAAGCAGAATAGTCAACTCATTAGGAATTTCTGAAGCAGTCTAGGCTGAAATCCCATGTCAATTTTTCAAGCATTTCAATAATCACTTTCAGTTAATCTTCCTTCCTGAGCGTTATTGCTGTTTACAAGTTATGGTTTTCTTTTAATGCACCTGCAAGCCCTCCAGCTAGTGCGACAAAGTGCTCTGGTTTCCTGACGAGCTTCACCCTCCAGTTACAATGGGATGCAACCCCATCATAAGATGGTTGGTGAACAATCCCTTAACACTGTTCCTTTCTGTTCTGCTTACCTGCCCTGATTCCATCACTGATTCATTGCTTGTGAAATTGATGCAGTTGAGGTGCATTCGTGTCAGTTTCACTAAATGCTTCTGCTGTTCCTGTTTTTAAAAATCATGTAGCGTTTGCTCTGTGTATTCAGTACTAGCATGACCCTTTTGAAAGGGGGAGAGCATAAATGAATGCTAGGGGCCATAGCTTTCCAAGCTGGTTTTGCAAGATGCTAGAAGGAATGGGGGCTGGATAACATGGTTCTCATCCATGGGCGGTTCCGGGGGGGGGGCATGGGTGCCTGACCCCAGCCCCCAAACTGTTGCACCAGTATGGAGCAAAGTCGGGAGCCAGGGGAATGCCCACTGAACAGGGCATTAGTGGCCAACAGAGCTGAGTTGCAATAGGAGTCCAGGTCTACTCAGCAGGTAGCTCCAAGCCCTGTGTCCAGGCAGGAGCCCAGGTCTACCTACCCAACAAATGACCACAGAGGCCATAAGCTCAACCCAGGAGCCCAAGTCTACCCTGAAGGTAGATCTGGGCTCCAAATCTAGGTGGGAGCCCAAATCTTATCTGCCCTGCAAATGGCCATGGAGGCCATAAGCTCAGCCAGGAGCCCAGGCACACCCAGCAGGTAGACCTGGGCTCAGAGTACGGGCTGGAGCCCATGTCTACCCACCTGGTTGACCTGGGCTCTGGAGTCAAGTGAGTACTCATGCCCCCCCCCCCAAACACTGGATCTACCCCTGCTCTCATATTGGTGCCTCCAGTCATTAAGAGCTTTGCCAGTTAATTCTTTGCCAAAGGTACACTCCTCTGCTGAGGAAGAAGATTTTAAAATGTGAAAGGAGTTAAGGTGGCATGTTTGGCAGGCTTCCTGAAACAAGGGTGGGTAGAACAAAGCTCCCCCCCCCTCCCCTTGGTTTACCTGCTCTGGATGAAAAACAACTTTAAAGTAGGTTTCCTCTTTCTGCTGCATTTCGGAGCGCTTGCAAAAGTGGTTCTAAGATCTCAAACCAAACGTGCTTCCTTCCTGTGGTTGAAGCACAAGGGGGTGAGCGGTCTGCTTCGCTTCGAAGTCCTGCTTCAAAAACCACGGATTGGAGGGCTGCAGTTGAGATGTTTATCCTGTTAATACAGACCTAGCATCACTTTTATAACACAGTGAATGAACCCTTGTGTGAAATGGAGCTCCTAAGAACCAGTTATAGCATCTCCAGATCACAGCTCGACCCTGAGAATCCTGAAGCGGGTCAGTAAATAATGATCTTCTAACAGGAGACTTTGAGTTTTCTAAAGCGTCTTTAAACATATCTTTTAGGGATGCAACAGGCTCACAAATTTCCATACGGGATGCTCTCTCTATCTCCTGGGCAAGGTGACCTCTTGACCTAGACCCAAGCCCTCGTCAACCCAAGGGGCTCTTGGGTGGCCCAGCCTAGTTCCTGTTCTCCGTTTTGTATCTCTGAGCAACCATGACTCACTTCTCAGTTACTGTGAAACCAGAGGGAGAATGGGGGAATGCTCTGCACCAAGTGTGCCAGGTCACCAGTCGGAGATTCGTTCACCTTAGGCGATCAGGAAAGGGATGCTTTGAAAAGTTGGTGGTCTTTCCTTTTAAATGACAGGTGACCAATGCAGGCATGTCAGGGTGCACTAACAGACATGTAACTGGACCACTAACTGCAGTGGTTTATTTATAAGGCTGCCATTATATTGCATGCGTAACTCCACAAACCTTTGCCTTGATTGATGAATCTGTGCTATGAACATAGAACAGCTACGATGGCTCAATTTTCAATTGCTCAGACTCATAAGCCCAGAAACATACATAGCAACCAAATGGTAGGAACACACTGTTGTGGTTAAACACACAATGGTGTTAAGTGGTTAAGCATTTAGTGATTACAACAGAGCAGTTTGGAATGTCTTGGGTGGAGAGTAAAAGATGGGCATTAAGGGATCTTGAGTAGGCACCTTGAGATTTCCTGTAGACATCCAGCATGGTTAATGGTGGGATAATATCTACTAAGACATTTTGTGGTGGTGTAGTTGATGCCCCTGGCAGCAGTTTGCTGAGCTGCCCTTGTGTCACAGAAGGGCTCACAAGGTCTTTGGCTGCCATTGGCTGAGCCACCTTAATCTGGAGGGTCTTTGAGTACCATTGGCTCATGTTGGCAACCTTCAGTCTCGAAAGACTCTGGTATCGCGCTCTGAAAGGTGGTTCTGGAACAGCGTCTAGTGTGGCTGAAAAGGCTGATTCGGGAGTGACAGTCCCTTCCACACCGGGAGCAAGTGCAGTCTGTCCCTGGTCTGTCTCCCTGGCTGTGGGCCTTCCTTCTTTGCCTCTTAGCCTCAGACTGTTGGCCAAGGGTCTCTTCAAACTGGGAAGGGCCATGCTGCACAGCCTGCCTCCAAGCGGGCCGCTCAGAGGCCAGGGTTTCCCACTTGTTGAGGTCCACTCCTAAGGCCTTCAGATCCCTCTTGCAGATGTTCTTGTATCGCAGCTGTGGTCTACCTGTAGGGCGCTTTCCTTGCACGAGTTCACCATTGCTAAGCTGTTGGAATTCTGAGGGGCAAACAGGGCATGGAGGAGTTTGGGGGGGAATATAAGAAGCAGCCTCTTGAAGTCAGACTGTTGGCCCATCTAGATCAACGGGAACTAGCAGCAGGTTCAGACAGGAATTTCCTCCGCCTTGGAGATCTGGCTGGGGATTGAACCTGGAACCATCTGCATGGAGAGTGGTTGCTCTACCCCTAAGCCAAGGGGCTGGGTGTGCTGCACTGTGCTTTTGTGACCAACCCCTCTCCTCTGCTGATCTGAAATAGCATCGCAAATACAGCTGCAGGCCCATTTTTGACTGTAATCGTTCAGTTCTTGCTGTGTAAGTGTTCCCTGGCTCCACCACCTGGGCCTTTCTGACCCATTTGCTTACCAAAAAGAAGTCCTCCTAAGCGCTAATAACCACTTTGGTGCTTGTTGTATTTCAGCAATGAACAAAGCCAACAGGGTTAGGATGGTTTTAAAAATAATAATAATAATAAATGGTGGCAATTAAATTATTATGTTCCTGGAGGGTGAAGGATTGCATGGCAGCTGTTGGCATGCCAGGAGGCAGATGTGTTCCTAAGCTCTCAATTTTTGGCTTCTTTTGCTTGTTTTGCACAAAACAATCTCCTCTCGCTACCGCTCATTTCTTGTCTCTAACTGAAGATCTTGCACTGCCAGAATATTTAACTCCCCCACCCCTATTTCCTCCTTTCTATCTCTAGATTAGGGGTGCCCAAACCCCAGCCCTGGGGCCACATGCAGCCCTCGAGGCTTCTCAATGCGGCCCTCAGGGAGCCCCCAGTCTCCAATGAGCCTCTGGCCCTCCAGAGATTGGTTGGAGCCTGCACTGGCCCGACACAACTGCTCTCAGCGTGTTTGCTCTCAGGACTGTTTCACCTCTCAGGAAAGGCCAGCCTTGCTTTGTGCAAGGCCTTTTATAGGCCTTGAGCTATTGCAAGACCTTCATTCATTCATATAAGTTCATCTTTAATATATTCATTTATGTAAACTTATGCAAATTTATTCACATTTTAAATGTAAATTAATTCTCCCCCCCCGCCCCCGATACAGTGTCAGAGAGATGATGTGGCCCACCAGTCAAAAACTTTGGACACCCCTTCTCTAGATGTTCAGGGGGGCTATTTTGCTCTGCTCCACACACACACACACACACCCTTCGTAGTCCTGTTCCTGCCTTGTATTATCTAGTCTTGGGGGCAGTCCCTTCTCCTTCTACACTGGAAGAGAAGTGAGTCTACAGTTGTAACTGATTCATCGCTGAAATACTTAGCAAGCCAGAGATGAGTGCAGGGGAGGGGAGGGGGGAATAGTCATGCCAAAAAGGAAGGGGGAGGCTGGACATACAGATGTGAGTTAATCCAAACCCACCGCAATCCAGCTGAGTCTGAGGATTTGCCTTAACAGGATCACACAGGGCAGGCCCTCTCATCTCAGCATGTGGAGGGTAAGAGTCCAGAGTTCAGGAAGGCGGGTGGTCTCCTTTACCACTTAGCTAGAGGGCATTGCCTTTCAGACATGGTCCACGTGACCCAGGTGATACCAGCTCCCGAGTAAAAACCCAGCAGTGGATTGTACCGGCATCAGCTTTAGGCTGTACAAGTTTCAAATGCATGTTTTTGGCTCGGAGTCATGTCAAGGAAAGGGGGCGCAGTGTGCCCCCTAAGAAATAAAGGAAATAATCCAGTGATCCAGGGCTGCCTGGCTCTCAGCCCTGGGAAGGAGCCCTGCTCCTTAGTCCAAAATGTGGGGGAAGAGGCTGCTATTGCCTCAGAGTGAGGAGGGAAAGGGGCTTCCGATCTTGCTCTCCTAACGGCGATGTTTCAGGGTGCTAAATCCAGTGCCAGATTGTAGCCATCTAGGGTTGCCAAGAAACATGGTCAGAACCCTGATGAATCTGTCCCTGACTTTCAGATCTGCTGTGATTTGCTTCTCTCTCTCTCTTTCTCTGCAAGGAATGTATTTGCCTTTTGGGAGAGTGCATTCCGACGCTGCTGCAGCTCCCAAATTTTCATTGCACCTTGGCTGGAGTCCCTGCCCTTAGGGGGAGCAGCCGGCGAGGGTGCGGGCTGTGTGCTGCGCACACGCCCCATAAACCCCAGTGCGCTTCTGTGTACAGAACAAACAAGGCCGTGTTTACTGTTTACAGTCCAAACACAGGTGTGGATCAGATGACCTGAGCGGGCAGGGATGCACCTAACCAGTTCTGGCCACTTTGATGCAGCTTTACTTGGGAGGGCTGGCGAAGGAGAGGGTACAGGGAACATGACTTGGGGCCTACAGATCATCTCCTGACTAGTCTGGGGCTGGGGACCTGCCCTTTGGGGAGGGGCTGAGCACTAGCAATTCTGGCTCAGGTGAGGAGCAGAAGATCCAGAGGTTGCCCTCTCTTGTTCTGGAATGTGGAAATATCTGAACCTGCCTTATGAAGAGTTAGATCCTTGGTCTGTCTTTAGTTTATTGGCTAGTGGCGGTGTAGAGGTTCAAGTAGGGGGTCTTTCTCTAGAGGTAGGGGAAGGTTGATCCTGCAACTTTATTTCAGTATGTCCTTTGGCCTGATCCAGCTGGACTCTTCCTAAACTCTTTGTAAGTTGAACAGATTTGGGCAGCCCATCTCAGAGGGTAGCTGCAGGGCTTCCAGACAAGCTTCCCTGCCTGTCCCCCTCTTCATGCTTTGCCAACGCTCTGTCCATTACCACAGGCTGGCAGAACACAGTCGAGTGCCATTGAGCGCCTGCCCCGGGCCATGTGGCATTTCCATTCAGGCCTCCATAATAGGAGTTGGAAACTCAAAGTCCTGGAGAGAGGCACACCATGAGGAGTGCGAAGTGGGAGGGGTGTGTGGGCACCTAATTGCACAAGGGCTCTCATTGTCCCAGTGGGGATTGTTGATTATAATAGCATTTAAAATGACAGAAGGGGAGATTCTTCCTGAAGAGCAGAAGGATAGGGGCACCCGTGCCTTTTGCGCATGCCTTATAACTTCAGGCTCTTTTGTGAACAAAAAGGATCAAGTTCTGAGCTGGGGGGGGGTCCTTGTGCCATCCACAATCCTGAAGACCTGGCAAGGCTGGAACATTTTTTTTGGGGGGGGGGGGCTGTGCGTTTGCAAAACAAAGTTAATGCCTGCAAATATGTATTTGGGTTGACTTGTTTTGTATGCAAGGGTCTGGGTTCAAAGATTGTTTTTAGTCAATAACTCTGCAATGGACCAGCCCTGCAGGCGACGCCCCCTTCAAACTGTTGCTGTCTTGCCCCCCACCCCACCCCGCCTTCCTGGCATAAGTGACTTTTCCAGCTGTCAGAGCGACGCAACAAAAGAAACTGGAACTATCCAGTCCAACCCCCCTTCGCCTGTCCCTTGGGAATTTCAGAAGTGCAAACCTTTTTCAGATCTGCCTGGCTGTGTGCAGGGTTGAGCTCTGTGGCTCTTATCTGCTCCCTGCATGACTCTGCCAGTGTTGGGACAAAAGGACAATTCTTGTGGGCGCCATGAACAGGGTCCCACCTAAAATTGGCTTGTGACCCACCTCGCGGGTCTCGATCCACAGTCTGAGAATCATGGCTCACGCTAAAAATTGGTGATGTTTCCATAAGAACAGCCCCACTGGATCAGGTCATCTGGTCCAGCTTCCTGTATCACAGCGGCCCACCAAATGCCCCAGGGAGCACACCAGATAACAAGAGACCTGCATCCTGGTGCCCTCCCTTGCATCTGGCATTCTGACATAACCCATTTCTAAAATCAGGAGGTTGCACATACACATCATGGCTTGTAACCCGTAATGGATTTTTCCTCCAGAATCTTGTCCAATCCCCTTTTAAAGGCGTCCAGGCCAGATGCCATCACCACATCCTGTGGCAAGGAGTTCCACAGACCGACCACACGCTGAGTAAAGAAATATTTTCTTTTGTCTGTCCTAACTCTCCCAACACTCAATTTTAGTGGATGTCCCCTGGTTCTGGTGTTATGTGAAAGAGCATCTCCCTATCCACTCTGTCCATCCCCTGCACAATTTTGTATGTCTCAATCATGTCCCCCCTCAGGCATCTCTTTTCTAGGCTGAAGAGGCCCAAACACCATAGCCTTTCCTCATAAGGAAGGTGCCCCAGCCCCGTAATCATCTTAGTCGCTCTCTTTTGCACCTTTTCCATTTCCACTATGTCTTTTTTGAGATGCGGCGACTGGATCTGGACACAATACTCCAGGTGTGGCCTTACCATCAATTTGTACAATGGCATTATAATATTAGCCGTATGAAGTCTGGCAACTTGGTTTTTAAAAACTGGTTCTCAAAGGTTCCGCTTCAGTGCTTGTCTCTGCTAAAAAGTGTATCTGACCCACAAGTTCAAGGACAAGAAATGGCTCTTCTGGGACCTGAAAGAAGCTGTGTCACTATCAGTGTGAGAAGGTTATTGTGTGAACCGAGCATTGGTGGCTGTTGGGAGACCTACGGTCTAGACCTAGATAATGCAGGATCATTGCAAGGGGCTAAATGAGGGCTCCAGCTTCTAAAGCTCTTGCTAATTTATTTTTAAAAATCCAATCATGTGATTTCTCTGCCAGAGATTAAAATGGGGGTACAAAAGGGGTGATCCAAAACTGCCTATGGAATGGGAGGTCATGAGGTTAATTGCATCAGATCGCAGTACTTTGCTTGGTTCCTTAAATTGAAATTGCTGTCTGTGCAGAAGCAAGTGGGTGGGGGAGATTTCTGCCATCATAAGCTCTTTTTTTTTTCTTGTGCATGTGCCTGTCTTTTCTGCCTGTCTTCCTGAAGTTATTTTGCCACTATGGGTTTTAAGCCTCTGCAGAATGTGATGGTGGAGGGCAAGGGCCGGTCAGTCCTGTCCCCACTATGGTCTCCCACCATTTCCATGCACAGTTGCAGCTTGCTACATAATAGGAAGGCGTTGAGGGCATTGCTGGTGAAGTCTGGGAACTTTAATTGGCTTTTGATGCTTGTAGCTCAGTTGCTTTTGCCACTGGAAGGTGAAATGAGTCACAAATGAAAGGAGAAATTAGACAGGAGGGCGAAGTGTGCTCATCATGTGAGAGACTGACACAGGGTAACTTTCCTTCCTTCTGCAGCTGCAAGAGAACCACATGCTTGGATGGTCTGTGTTGAGCCTGAGGATAGTTCCACTTAAGAACATAAGAACAGCCCCACTGGATCAGGCCATAGGCCCATCAAGTCCAGCTTCCTGTATCTCACAGCGGCCCACCAAATGCCCCAGGGAGCACACCAGAGAACAAGAGACCTGCAAGGCCTCCTGGGAGTTGTAGTTAAGAACATAAGAACAGCCCCACTGGATCAGGCCATAGGCCCATCTAGTCCAGCTTCCTGTATCTCACAGCGGCCCACCAAATGCCCCAAGGAGCACACCAGATAACAAGAGACCTCATCCTGGTTCCCTCCCTTGCATCTGGCATTCTGACATAACCCATTTCTAAATGGGTACTTTAATGGTACCCATCTCTAGTACGTCACATTCACCCTTTGGCCTTTTAGCTGTATATTTGCCTTGTTCTAAAAGGATAGCGTGCACTTGTGTGCCCCTAAGATGGTTCTCCACACATGAGACCTCTTCCCAAGTTGTGGAGAAGTAGCACCTCTGGTGCAGGTTCATCTGAAAGACAACCAGGAGGGTGTGGTGGTTTGGCGTTAGACCTGGAAGAGCCAGGTTCAGATCCCTGCTCAGTCGTGAAGCTTCCCTGGCAACAGCCTGGCCTACCTCACAAGGTTTTTTGTGAGGACAAAAGGAGGAGAGGAACTAACTGAGCTCCTTGGAGGGAGGGTGGTCTAAAAATGTGAAAAATAAAAGGGAGGTTGAAACAGTTGTAGATGTAGTCCTGTACCCCTTGGAGGAAAGGCTGGATAAAAATGTAAAGCTGACGAACTGGATTATATATATATATACGTTTTTCTAAATTAGATTTCCTAATTTATAGTAACTTGGAAAGAGATCTGTGCTTCTACGTGAGGTCATTCCTGCGCTTTGGGTGCTGTAGGGAATTAGCTCTACCCCCAACTACTATTTTATACCAGGTTCCACCCTCTACCAGTTTGGCTTCTTGGCATAGCTGAACCTCAGGATTCTGGTTTTTTTAAAAAAAAGTAGATGCCACAAGCCAGTAAGTAGTCTAGCCCACACCTGTGCTAAAGCAGCCTGACATTTCAGCCAGTAGGGATGCCTTGTGAACTGTTGCTGCAATGAGCTCTTAAAGGGCATGTTGGTGCCTTTTAGATCACCTTCAGCCCCTTGACTCGACTGCGGCAGCTAGACCAAGGACAAAGGCTCTTGGCTTTTTGGTCACTACAGGGGCCGTGACTGTGGAATCAATGCAGGCAGACTCAAAAGACCTTTCGGTACAAGTGAGCAAGGGCAGGGATCCTTGACGGGATGCTTTAGAAGGGAGTGTTCAAGACACAGGAGAGCCTCTGTTTCCCCATGACTCATTTGGAGGGGAAGGGCCGTGATGGGAGACGTCAAGCCCAGTGGTTGGAAGCTTGGGTCATCGCCAGGAGAAAGCCAGCCTGGCTTGGCACAGTTTGCCCTTTTGAAAGGTTGGCGGACAAGGGCATGGCATGTCCGTAGGACTCCGTGTGTCTCCCTGAAGGCCTGTTCCACTGCAGCCTTAAGGGGTAACGCTGCATTGTTCCCAGGTTGTACTCCTTGGGTGTCCACTATTGTCTACACAGGCCTTTGGCATCCTGTCTTTCTTCTAATTGCAGCCTTCAGGAACAATGCTGTTTCCTGCGTGTCCCCAGGCCAGGGTCCTCAGACAATGCAGCCTCTGAGTAAGCAGAAAGAGAAGAAGAAAAAAAATCAGTTTTCTTTCTGTATCCATTTTTAAAACCCTCCTTAGTTGTTGGGGACGGACTGACGGACATTCTAACCTTTCTTAGGACAGATGGGCATTTGTAATGTCTTTGGATGTCCTTGACAAGGGCTGGGGAACATGGTCTGCCCGTGGTCTTCTCTTTTGAGGAATCTGCTGGCTCTCCCAAGTCTTACCGGGCTACCTCTGGACATGTGCAGAGTTCCCACCACCGCATGGCAGCTGTAGCCAACACCTATGAATTCATGTTAAGATGCCTTTAGGCTTGAACGGCTTATGAATTAAATTCCCGCATAATTCCATGTTAAATGAAGTAAGCCCGGTGAGTGGCGACTTGACCCCGGGTCTTGCTATAGCTGAAATTCCGCACTCGAAGCTCTATGCCCAGCTGGTTTTCTTTAGGGCTGCCTTTGCACATATGGTGTACTGGGTGTATACTGGCAAAATGTCATGTGTGAAAGAGGCCAGCATACACTGTGCAACAAACCTGGGTTTATCTACTGAGAGTGAAGCCTACTGAGAGTGCTCCTTTCCAAGCCATGCCTGCATTCTGGAATATCTGAAAAGCCAAGAAGGTGAGGTCAGTTTTACCTGCACCCTGTCCCCTGAATATTCAGCATAGTCAGGGCCAGCTTTAAGCCAATTGGGCCCTGTGCCTAAGGGCACTAAGATTATCTGCTCTAGTCTTGCATGCCATTTTACATAAAAATCAATTTGGTCCATGAACTCACACGCACTTTTGGATTGCTTTCCGGTCTACCATTGAGTTATAAAGCCTATAATACATTTTATTTCTGAGACCTTGGCTGTGAATCTGGGGCCCTGCCCCCCAAAATGTTTCCAATTGGGCCCCGCAGCTCCTAAGGCCTGCCCTGTGCAGAATGGAACCCAGAGCCCTGCCTATGGCAGAGCTGAGCACAGCTCTAAGAATCTCAGACAAATTACATGTATAAAAGAGTGAGTGATTGTATTTCGGGGGGGGGGGGGAAGAGGAGGGACGCATTTGTTTGGATTTTAATTGGGTTTCCTGACTGGGTTCCTGCAGGGAGCAGGAAAGGGGTGGGCCTGGGGGTGGCCCAAGATTGTTCTTGAAGCACCAGGGGCTGCGGACATGCTGTACCCTTCCTTCCCGGGCAGCAGGGAGACGAGCAGGGAGGCTGTGGCTTTCCGGAGTTGGCTTCCAAGTGCCGCAGAGTCCCTTCCTGTTGGAGATATGGGCAAAGTGTCGGCTGCTGCTGCTGCATCGTCCTTCCCCGGGGTGCAGGCTGGGTGGTGGTACCCTCAGGACAAACTATTTCAATGCAAGTCAGTCCTAAACAGACAAAAAAAATCTTCTCTGATCTATTAATAGCCACCCGAGAATTACCAAGAGGCTATTTTGGGGAGTAGGCTAGAGGCAGCACGTCTGATCTAATCCCATAAACATGTTGCTTTCTATGAAATTCCCTCGGAGGGGGCTGCAAATAGGTCCCGATCTCTCCCCTTTTCCTCACTTCTGCTTCCTTCTCTTGGGAAGTCGGTGATCTGCCACCCTTTTCATGCCACCCTCAATAAATACAGTATAAGACTAGAGACCTACTGCCAATCCCACCCCCCCCTCCCAGGACACAATTCTGCTAGTCATGAAAAAGAGGAAAAATCTATGCCTGGCCACCAAAAATCCTTTTTGGCACTCAAACAACCTCCTGCTCTTAGCTTCTTGGAGCTCAGCGGCTATTTCCTTTGCATGTTTTTTTTTTGTTTTTTTGCAGCCATGAGGACTAGAAGCCTGGTTTTTGATAACACAACCCAAGGTTGAAATAGTCAGGAAGCTGAGTTTTGCATGAGTGCTTTTGTGCAATGCAGAATTAATACAGGCAGCCCCTGCAGAAGCCCACAGATTGTACTAGTTCCTGCCCTTCCTCCAAGGAGCTCAGAGTTTACGCTCTTCACCCTCACAACATATGAGAGCACCTAGGTTGAGTTGAGGGTCAGTGGTCCACTGTGAGTTCCCAGTGAGCTGAGCAGGCCTAGCCCTAACCATTAGGCGACACTTCCACTTAGCCCCCATGACATCCTCTCCTTTCATCTCCAGGGCTCCTGCAGGATCTGTTCTTCTGAGCTATGCTCCAGGATTTAAACCAACCCAAGCTGTTTTTGTAGATGTCCCCTGCTTGGCCTCCATTCTTTCCACCCCCCACTCCCCAGTTAACCAGCCCAGCTGTATGCTAATCAGAAGCAAACACCAACTTAGTTTCACCCTCTTCCATTAAGTTGGCTGAGAACATCTGAGCTATTGTTAGCAAGCCTATCGCTTCCCCCCCCACCCCCTGCCTGTGCATTCTTACAACAGAGAAAAAAAACCCACAGCATTGCCCAGGCTGGAATGAGGGATAGCAGCAGACTCCCAGGTCATATGAGACCCCCCCCCCCCCAACTCTTTTGTCTTCTCTTGATTTTGTTTGTAGTAACTTTTTTGGGCAGCTGGCTGCCCACTTTGTTCCCTTCACCCCCCCTTTTGTCTCTTTGTCTTCCTGCCTTCTGAATAATTTCAGATCCTTTCCCCACCTGTTCTCCCCCCCCCTTTCGCCTCTCCCCATCCAAAGCAAGCAGCAGGCCGGCTAACCGCAGATACAGTCAACAGATGCCAGGAATTACCTGTGTAAATAGAAGAGTGGAGCCAGGCAGGTGGCAGGTAGAGGAAGGCGGGGCACATCCACTCCCTTGGCGCCTGTTTGGGTGACCGTTGGAGGTGAATGTGAGGTTTTTTGTCATTGTCAGAGGTTCTGTGTGGGGTGGGAGCAAGATCAGTTGGCCTCCTGGGGATGGGGGCACATGACCCGGTGAGGCGAGGCTCGTGCCACAGAGATAAGTGTGGGGCCTGCTGTCACCTATTTGCAGGGGCAAGTTCCACTTGGCACCAGAAGAAAGATGATAGCCCCACGGCTGCCACTTAGAGGAGGCTAGGACCTGGGCAGTACAACAGGTGTGCCGCTCAGGACGTAAGTGCGTTTGGTGCTCGTGTATGGATTAGACAGTTGCAGTACATGCCTGGGGGGCATGGCTATAAATGATGCTGAAACAATCAAGTCACAGTAGTTTCCCAGGGATGCCACCCCCCTTCTCCAATTTAAGTTTCCTTGCTGAAGCTTTTATTTATGGCAGAGGGGACAACTTCCAAGCAATTATCTGCTTAGCTGTTGTCTATGTCTAACAGCAGTATGGGGAGGGGAATCGGATCTGGGTTGTGGCATGGGGGCCAGGTTAGGCCCTCTTCCCACCCGTGACCTGACCCCAGTTTGAACCAGTTTTCCCCCTCAGTGGGTGCTTTTTGAAGAGTAAAAAGACGTTGAGCATTCCCATTGCAGAACTGAAAACTGTATTTAGTTTGCTCCTTAGAGATTCAAGAAATGGCCCATGGTGGGAGGGGGGGAGGAGGCTCTCTATAAAAAAAAAAATGAACCACTTGCTCTGCATTGTGATAAAATTATGTTGTGAGGTTCCCTCCTCCATTGGTTGCCACTGGTGGGAAGGGAGGGTGGGGGTAAGAAT
Organism: Tiliqua scincoides; assembly: GCF_035046505.1. Lineage (NCBI taxonomy): Eukaryota > Metazoa > Chordata > Lepidosauria > Squamata > Scincidae > Tiliqua > Tiliqua scincoides. The sequence goes on from NC_089833.1 coordinate 14,278,596, forward strand.
TGTGAGATTATATTGAACCATAATCTCATCCCAATATGGGGGGAGAATGGATGATGGCCGGATCCCAAAGGATCTCCTCTATGGAGAACTCATGCAAGAAAAGCGCCCTACAGGTAGACCACAGCTGCGATACATCTGCAAGAGGGATCTGAAGGCCTTAGGAGTGGACCTCAACAAGTGGGAAACCCTGGCCTCTGAGCAGCCCGCTTGGAGGCAGGCTGTGCAGCATGGCCTTTCCCAGTTTGAAGAGACACGTGGCCAACAGGCTGAGGCAAAGAGGCAAAGAAGGAAGGCCCATAGCCAGGGAGACAGACCAGGGACAGACTGCACTTGCTCCCGGTGTGGAAGGGATTGTCACTCCCGAATCGGCCTTTTCAGCCACACTAGACGCTGTTCCAGAACCACCTTTCAGAGCGCGATACCAGAGTCTTTCGAGACTGAAGGTTGCCAACTGGAACTGGAATCTCATCCCAATATGGGGGGAAATGAGTCTACACTTGGGGGACAGAAGTCTAACACAGGGATGTTATTGCCAGCCTTAGCCAAATATTCAAATTGTCATGGGAAATCTTTCCTTTTAATCCTGCCCCAGTGACAATGGGATTACCTGGGTTTGCAGATAAGCGCGCAGAACATGCAATTTGTAGAAAACATGGTGCTGTAAGTATTTGCAGAATCAACACAGACATTTTGGGCATTTCCAGTTAGCAGCTTCTCTGACCAATGTTCTTGTTTTATTCCTAGACATTCATATTCACAGACGGGGAGGACAAAGAACTCAAGAAAAGAGCTGGTGAGTTGCCTTCTTATTGCTTTCCAAAGGCCTTTTTGTTCTCACTTCTGTAACTTTTGTTGTTCCTATTTTTATTATGCCTATTGGGGGGGGGGGGGGAGAGAGAGATTGAGACATCAATGGAGTTTTCCTAAAGGCATGGAATTTTCCTAAAGGCCAGGACCCTGCCCCAAGGAGTTTACAATCTAAAGGTGGACATAAGGGAGATGGAAAAGAGATTATCTTTCTCCGCTTTCCCTCAGTGTACTGATTAACTTTCTGCAATGAGGAAGGGGAGAACTTACTCAGTGAGTGTTTATTAAGCAGCCATTCTCCCTCCCAAGACTGGGTCAGGTCTTTCTATTCTTCCCATGCTAATACCCTCTATTCATGCCCTGAATTGATTCCCCTCGAGACATCCCAGTGAGTAACAGGTGGCTGCTGATGGGAAAATGCTGTATGAATAGGAGTACAAGAGGCTGTCCCTGGCATTCTTTCCCCCCCAACAAGGGGGGCAGACAGGATCTAGTTTGTGTGTTCCATGCTGCTTAGTTAATACTCACTGAAGGTTGTAAACCTGGGAACAAAGAAAAATGACTGGATCAAAGAGTTAGGAGCATAGAGACGCATCTTGAGGATGCTGCAGGCTGTGACATCAATGCCCTGCTGATGAGTTCAAGAGACCACTGTAAAGTCACACCAGTCCTGATCAGTGGCCAAGAGGGAGTGTCTTCTACATGTCCATGTCTTCTACAGCAGGAGCAGTTATGCCATCAGCAGGAGTGCTCAGGTGACTCCTTTGAAACTTTTTTCAAAGGACCTGAGCTAAGAAGAAGCACCAGGCTCAGCAAAAGGCAAACTGAGACATTTGCCTAAGGGTATTTGTTAATAACTTAGGCTGTCAAGAGTTATCCAATGAGCAGTTTGCTGCTGATGTTACATTAATCCTATCCATATTTACTTAGAACAAGAGAAGGTAGAACCCTTGCAATGCTAACCTTGTTCATTTTTTTCTCGCTCCATCAGCAAATGTCATCAACACGAATTGCTCTGCTGCTCACAGCCGCCAGGCCCTGTCTTGCAAGATGGCCGTGGAATACGACAAGTTCATTGAATCTGGAAGAAAGTAAGGGAACCAGGAACTCTTCTTGCTTCCACACTTACCAGCATCTAGCTGCCACAGTCAAGCCAATTATCTTTAAATGGCTTTGTTGGGCTTAATGAGTCTACTTTAGAGTATGCAAATAGGAGGGGGTGGCCTGGGTTGTAGTCTTCCTTCCTTTCTTTCCCTCTTTCATTGGCTGCTCTTCCAATGAAATACTCCGAGCAGTCACCAGACTTAAGTTACAAGCAAAGCGCTTCCCTGAGACCACTTTCTGGGTTGCAGTGAACCCATGATCCTCTCCATTGACCTTGGCGGGCCCCAGAATGCCTTGAATTAACTGGATGTGACTTCCAGTCTGCATCCGCAACTTCCAGTTTGCTTTTGCAAGACATTCTTTGGCCTGCAGAGGCCAATGGAGTGGGTTGTGGGCTGGTGCAATCCAGAAGTGACCTCTGGGGGTTCCCCAGTAATGCTATGCAATAGCGAGCATCAGGTCACAACCCAGTGCAGAAGATGAGGTGGTAGTACAAAGTTTGGGAAGCACTGGTCTATGCTGGTGCCCCAGAATTTTCAGGTGGGAGGGGATCTTTCTCAGCAAGAATCTTTCTCCCAAGGACCTGGGAGATCTTTCTCCAAAGATCTTTCTCCCAAGGACCTGGGAGAGCTTCTGCTTGCCCTGTCACTCAACTACCACCCCTCCTAAATTCCAAAGTCCAGATAAAACCACTGGGCCTGGAAAAAACATGCTTTATGTTGAATGTGTGATGCTGGAGACGCGGCTTCCTGGCTCACGGAGAATAACTTAGCATGGGGCATGCAGTTCTCCCTAACACTGTTGCCTCTTTCTTGTTCTTGCATTAGATGGTTTTGCCATGTGGACGATGACAATTATGTCAACGTACAGATGCTGGTGAAGCTTCTTTCCAGTTACCTCCACACGCAGGACATCTACATTGGAAAACCCAGCCTGGACAGGCCCATCCAGGCCATGGAGAGGATCAGCGAGAACAAGATGGTAGGACTCTCTCTCAACTCCCACTCGCCCCTTCCACAGCAATGTGAGAGGGGAGAATAATGCCCCTCTATCCACTCTCTCTACTCCACTTTAAAGGTGGGATGGAAGTCTAATCAGCAGATAGGAATTTAACCAACCACCTTTCTGAAAAAAGAAATGGCCATATCTCCTATTACAGTGGTTCCCAAACCTTTTAGCACCAGGACCCACCTTCTAAAATGACACTCTGTCGGGACCCACCTAGCTTTACAAGACCAAAAAAGTTTAACTTTTCCAGCCTTTCAAGCCTCTGGTTTTATCCATTTTACAATGGTGGGAGGGGGCGCCTTCTGGTGCATTTGTTGAGTTCCATGTTCATCGGATCGGAACCATTCTTTGCATTCCCCTTTGCTTGGCCAAGGCATGTTTGCCTAAACACACACACGGGGTTCAGTTTCACTTTTCCATAGGGCTCAATACATTTTTCTTGTCAGCTATCAGTGTGCCAGTTTCATGACCCACCAAAAATCAGGTCACAGCCTACTGGCAGGTCATGACCCAAAGTTTGGGAAAGATCTGAAATATGTGATCATTCACTGAAAAGGCAATGAGAAGTCTTTAACCAAGTTCCTTTTGATCTTACAGCATCCTGTCCATTTTTGGTTTGCCACTGGTGGTGCTGGTTTCTGCATCAGTCGCGGATTGGCCCTGAAGATGAGTCCCTGGGCTAGGTAAGAAGTGCAGATAGCAGTTGCATATTTGGGCAGGACCAGAACTCGCAGCACAGCCTCTCAAGCTAGCAGATGATAGAAGCAGCTGTCCTTGTAGACCTCTATGCACAAATTACCTGCAAACTCCTGGGGTTCATCTCATTCACAAACACGCAGGAGAGCTCAAATAAATAATAATAATAAAACTTTATTTTTATCCCGCCCTTCTCCCTAACGGGACCCAGGGCGGCTAACAACATATTAAAAAAACAGATTTTAAAAACATTAATACAAGCAGATAAAAACATTTAAAAACACACTACAGAGGCCATAAAAACAGTAGTCAGATTAAAAGAGCAGATCACCAAGGAATCAAGCCTGTAAAACTAAAAGATGTATAAAAAAGTTAAGAAGGCCAGAAATCAGAAGGCTTGTTTAAACAACAGTGTTTTCAGGCCTCACCGAAAACACTCAAGAGAGGGAGCCATTCTCAAGTCAAGGGGAAGGGAGTTCCATAATGTTGGTGCCACTACCGAGAAGGCCCTATTTCTTGCAGCCGCCCCCCGGACCTCCTTGGGTTCTTAAGTTCTTAAGTACCACGATGAGCTGAAGATGAAGTCCACTGATGGACCACAGACCAGCTGAACACCTAGCACTTGCTGGGATTCTTGCAAGGAAAAGCTAGCGTTTTGTCTGATCCAGCAAGGGTCTTTCTGAAGTTCTTCACTAAGAGTGAATCCTTGGGATTACTGAGCTTAAATGTTAAGAGAGCCTTAACATTGTGACTTAAGAGAATTGTGACTCTTGTAACTGTAAATCAGTGGAGTTTTTGAGGTGGGGAGAGAAATATAGGGCTTATATCCTGCTGGAATGAAGACAGCCCATCCCTGATACGCTATAAATCAGGGGTGCTCACACTTTTTTGGCTCGAGAGCTACTTTGAAACCCAGCAAGGCCCGGAGATCTACCAGGGGGGAAGGAAGCGTCTGACAGACACCCCCTTTGATGTATGGAGCCCCTGCTGGACCAGGAGGCCCACCAAGTCCAGCTTCCTGTGCCCCACAGTGGCCCACCAGATGCTTCAGGAAGCACACGGGAGGCCTCTCCTCTCTCCCCACCCCACATACTGGGGACGAAACTGACATATTAACAGTTTGGAGAGACAGGGCTCCGCGATCTACTCATTTTGCCTTGCGATCTACCGGTAGATCGCGATCCACCTATTGAGCACCCCTGCTATAAATGGTAGGAGGAGGTGATGGCTGATGTAATATTGCTATGTGTTGTCAATGCTTTTCATATTAAATGATGGGTTGTGTTTGTTTTTTTTTAAAAAAAAGGCGGTAAACAAGTTTTTCCACCCTATCTGATGACCATACTGAAGTCTCCTTATCTAATCTCTCTGTAGTGGTGGTCACTTTATGAGCACGGCTGAAAAGATTCGCCTGCCTGATGACTGCACCATTGGATACATCATAGAGTCTGTGCTGGGCGTGAAGCTCATTCGGAGTAACCTTTTCCATTCCCACCTGGAGAACCTTCACCAAGTGCCCAAGTCAGAGATTCACAATCAGGTAAAAAAAAAAAAAAAAGCCCAAACATCTAGAATGTGTGTTTGTAACCACTAAAGTAAAAGTGGTGAAGGAACCTAGTAGTAGTTACAGCTAAAACACAACTGGGATTTTCTTTCTTGTGTTGCAGAGGGCAGAGTTAGGGTACGAATATAAGGGCAGCATTGCTAATTAGACCATCTAGTCCAGTGGTCCTCAACCTTAACTGGGGTCGCTGCACCCCTGCAGCCTTTCCTTCCTGGCTCAGCCAGGCACCACCAGCTTGGACTGAGCAAAATCTCGTGGGATCCAAGACGACAGCGCCCAAATCCCATGAGATCTTGTGCAATCAAAGATGGCAGCACCCAAATCTTGCAGAATCAGGATAAGTGTGTAAGGGCAGCATTGCTAATCAGACCGTCTAGTCCAGTGGTCCTCAACCTCTTGCAAGATTTGGGTGCTACCATCTTGGATCACACAAGATTTTGCATGATCCAAGGTGGTGGTGGCTGGGAGAGTTGCCACCAGGGATATCCTGCGGCTATGGTGCACAGTTTAGGAACCACTGATCTAAGCTATCATCCCATAAGAACAACCCCACTGGATCAGGCCATAGGCCCATCTAGTTCAGCTTCCTGTATCTCACAGGGGCCCACCAAATGCCCCAGGGAGCACACCAGATAACAAGAGACCTCATCCTGGTGCCCTCCCTTGCATCTGGCATTCTGACATAACCCATTTCTAAAATCAGGAGGTTGCACGTACGCATCATGGCTTGTACCCCGTAATGGATTTTTCCTCCAGAAACTTGTCCAATCCCTTTTTAAAGGCATCCAGGCCAGATGCCGTCACCACATCCTGTGGCAAGGAGTTCCACAGACCGACCACATGGTGTGTAAAGAAATATTTTCTCTTGTCTGTTCTAACTCTCCCAACACTCAATTTTAGTGGATGTCCCCTGGTTCTGGTGTTGTGTGAGAGGGGAAAGAACCTCCCTCTGTCCACTCTGTCCATCCCCTGCATAATTTTGTATGTCTCAATCATCTCCCCCCTCAGGCGCCTCTTTTCTAGGCTGAAGAGGCCCGAACGCCGTAGCCTTTCCTCATAAGGAAGGTGCCCCAGCCCAGTAATCATCTTAGTCGCTCTCTTTTGCACCTTTTCCATTTCCACTATGTCTTTTTTGAGATGCGGCGACCAGAACTGGACACAATACTCCAGGTGTGGCCTTACCATAGATTTGTACAACGGCATTATAATACTAGCCGTTTTGTTCTCAATACCCTTCCTAATGATCCCAAGCATAGAATTGGCCTTCTTCACTGCCGCTGCACATTGGGTCGACACTTTCATCGACCTGTCCACTTCCCACTTCCTATAGTGGCAGCAATACCTCTGGAAAGCCCACAAACCAGGGCATGAAGGCAAGACTCCTCTCCTGTGGTTGTTCCCCAGAAATCCATACTATGAACATGAAGGTCCTATATGGCTGAACTAATCTGTACTGCTGATCTGGGGGGGGGGGGAAGAGAGCAGTTGAACTTTCTTCTGGACACTGCACAGGAAGTGTGAATAGAGAACATGTGTGCTGCTGACCCTGCCCACATCCTCTGATGGTTTTTTGTGTGTTTGCTGATCTACTAAAAGCATTCTTCTCTCATGAGTCTTCAATGGTCCTGTTTTTAACTGAGCATGAGATAAATTTGTGCCTTAGTCTGACAAACGCTGATGCTGTCCGTCTTAAGCCTGGAGGGACAGAAACCTTTGATAACATTTGTGCTTCATTCTCCCCCCCCTCCACAGGTGACGCTGAGCTACGGAATGTTTGAAAACAAGAGAAACTCCATTCATATGAAAGGTGCTTTCTCCGTGGAGGAGGATCCGTCCAGGTGAGCAGCAACTCCCAGTCTGAGGAGGGGCACACAAGTGCAGGTTCCCTTTTTCCACTGGGAGACTTAGTTTTCCCGAAGAACCTAGAACTTACACAGATGAGGGACAATTACTGGAGAAAAAAAAGTCAATCAAGGGTATGAGTTTGCATCAGTTTTAATCAGTGAATTGCTGGGGATGTTGCAGCCAAGGAAAGCCTGTTCTGGCAGGGGGATGGACTTGATGATCTTGAAGGTCCCTTTCAATTGTGTGATTCTGTAATTAAATCTGTGAATAATGTGCCTTCTCCATCATAGCTCTGAAGAATCATCATTCTGCAGACAAGAGAAGTGCTTCACAAACACATTCACTGTGTAACACAAAAATTGCTGGCTACACTATTGGTGGCAGTATTGGAACTCTTCAGCCTAGAAAAGAGGCGCCTGAGGGGAGACATGATTGAGACATTCAAAATTATGCAGGGGATGGACAGAGTGGATAGGGAGATGCTCTTTACACTCTCACATAACACCAGAACCAGGGGACATCCACTAAAATTGAGTGTTGGGAGAGTTAGGACAGACAAAAGAAAATATTTCTTTACTCAGCGTGTGGTCGGTCTGTGGAACTCCTTGCCACAGGATGTGGTGATGGTGTCTAGCCTAGACGCCTTTAAAAGGGGATTGGACAAGTTTCTGGAGGAAAAATCCATTACGAGGTACAAGCCATGATGTGTATGTGCAACCTCCTGATTTTAGAAATGGGTTATGTCAGAATGCCAGATAGAAGGGAGGGCACCAGGATGAGGTCTCTTGTTATCTGGTGTGCTCCCTGGGGCATTTGGTGGGCCCCTGTGAGATACAGGAAGCTGGACTAGATGGGCCTATGGCCTGATCCAGTGGGGCTGTTCTTATGGCATGCCAGAAATAGAGGCATTTTTGAAACCCTGGCATCAAAATTAATAAACATGGACATATTCAGAGAAACATGGAATAGTTTGGATTTGGTGAAATTCCACAGTGTGTGGAATTTGCAGCTGCAAGATGTGGCGATGACCACTTGGCTAGATGGCTTTAAAAGGGATCTGACAGGTTAGTCAGTGGCTGGTCCAGATGGCCCACATGTGACCTCCACGGTTGCCAATTTGGTCAGTTATAAAGGTGGCTCCTCATTTAATCACACAGCATATTCATAACTGACTTGCCCCACCTAGTTAAGTTCATCAACCCGAATGAAATGGTCTAACCTGCTGTGACGATGACAACGTGCGCTGTTGATTTCGCGGTGAGTTGCTGATGACCCCAATGTCTCTTGCAGGTTCCGCTCAGTCCACTGCTTGCTCTACCCCAACACTCCATGGTGTCCTCCGAACGTCGTTTACTAAGAGGAGACGCATCCCCTTCTTAACCTCGTCCCGAGTTTCCCCGGTATCCGAAGGACTCGTGGGACCTGCGTGTGTGCTTGTGTGTTACCTTTGCTGTGAAGCGATTGGCTCTTAATTACTGTGGTTAATTCACAGTGTGCTGTGTGTTTATAGGCTGCTGTGCGGCCCCCTCAGTCCCCTTGCTATCCTATTCCTTTTTAGGCAGGCTAAAGGGGGTTATGATCTATAGTCTCAGTATCTATAGTCTCAGTATCCATCCCTTCCCCTACTGTTTGCCCTTTTTGATGGGTTAGTAAGTGGGAAGAACTTTTCTTAAGCCCTTGCCTCTTTGTCGAGTGGTTCTGGCAGGCTGCATATGGGTGTAAATCACCCCTTTCAAGCAACAAGCCTGGGCATCGTGTCCTATGCAGTATTCTTGTAGAAGGGAGCTGGGTTCGTTCGTTCCCTTTCTACAAGTGTCTTTGCTTTTCCTTCCTTTTGCTCTCCCCTACCACTGAAGTTTTTTAAAAACCAGTATCTGGTAGAAAAGACAAAAAGGACTCAGTCCTGCCAACACTGAGCACTTAAATTCCCATTGGCTTCTTTGGGAAACATCTGGTGTGGGTCTAAACTCCCACTCATTGCAATTGACTGGATGGAAAAGCGCTTTACCTTTTTTTTTTTTTGGCTGGATCACATGTTCCCAGTTTTTCCTTTTCCACCTTATTTTTCCCTATTTCTAGCCCTTGCAGTTCTCTTTCTCTCTTAGTCCTGGCTTGTTAGGCTCCGGATAACTTTTCAGATGAAGGTTTACATAGTAAAGTTTTTATGTGTATATATTCATATTTTTTAATTGTTTTTGAGTCCTGGAGGACTGCTTCTTGGTTTTTTATATATATATATTTGCATTCAGAGCTGGTCTCTTGGATTCTCAGCTATTTTTTTTTGGTTGCACTGAAGGGAGACAAATTGCAGAGAGGGAAGCCCCAGGCCTGGATGCTAACTGGTGTGTTTTATCACCTCCTTGCCTCTGTTTCTGAAGATATAGGAGAAGCCAATGCAATTTTGATCAAGATGCAACACCAGGTTTAATCAGGTGTTCAAAAAGGCCTGTTGGCTTTATAGAAATCTATATTCAGTAAAGGGGGTGGGGAGGTGAGATTTTGCATATGAAATAAGTTCTATTAAAGCAGTCAGCTCTCCCTTCAGTGCAGCATCTCTGCCTGGTTCCTGCTTCTCCCTGGAGCACCTTCTCAAGGTGATGGAATACTACCTATGGGTTTTGTCCTCTATTTTGTCCACTTGGTTTTTGTCCACCACTAATCTCTCCTGCTAGTTTTGTTGTCCCAGTCCAGACCACCACATCCCATACATAGCAGACTTATGTAGGTAATTGGGGTGTGGGCTACAGCAGTGTTTCAACCTTTGTCCCCCCATGTACCACTTACGGTCTAACTATCTTGAATACTACTGGAAGTAACTGGCGATTACATCACTGCTAGTTGCTTCTGGGTTGGGGGCTAGACAATGCTACAGACAGTGGTAAGAGACTCAGGGCAAGCAGGCAGGCTTTTTCAAGCATGCAATAACCATGTGCTGGAGCTCTGCCCAGCCAAGCATCCTATTGCTGTTTTCAGTGTGGCATCATGGTCTTGTTGCCAGGTGTGGGTGTTCCCTAGAAGTCATGAGTACCACTGGTAGTATGTGTACCACAAGCTGAAAAACACTGGGCTATATAGCTCATCAAGTAACCAGAAACCTATTTACAGGTTGATCATGGGGCATATCTGGGGATGTAAATTTGGTGCCAGAACCACTTCTAGAATAGTATTCTGTGAGATGGTCATCATAGACCACCCTACTTTGCCACTGGGGCAAAACGGTAAAGAAGGGTAGATTGTGATGCTCTCTAACCATCTCTCCTGAATCTCCAGAAAAATGGGTGTTCTGCTGAACTGCTCTCCTGGCTTCACGGTCTTGTCTTCTCCTCCCCCCAACTGAATTTTTTCTCTCTTGGATTGCTTTATAGAAATTGGGCAGAGAACCAGAGAGAGATAACATCCATTCTAAATGAAAAAAGTGGCCCATAGTGGGTACAGTTTGTAAATAACTTATGCAACAGTATTATTTACTTGCTGCCTTTTAAGACTAATCTTTGTAGCTCTTGTCAATGTGTATATTTGTGTTTTCGATGTTGCATTTTTTTTTTTCTGTGGATCAGAAAAGAAACATTCTATATAAATCTGTTTCTAAAGAGTGAAATGGGAGGGGGGGGAGAACCCCTTTTGTAACTATCAATTGCTCTTAATTTATAATGTCCCAGTATCTGGGATATTGCTTGGATCTTTTCATTAAGTAGTATATATGTCTTTAAGAGAATGGGGAAAAATAGAAGGGGAGGGAATAACAAGAATAAAATGTGTTCTCAGGGAATTAAACCTGATTGTTGCCATAGAAACCCTGTGGTAGCCATCTCCTTTGCTTTCAATAAAAGCAGCTTGTTGGCTGATAGATGACTGGCTTCTGTGTTCATTTGGGGAAAGAGACATGCTGCATAAAATCAAACTCGGGTGCTAAAACCATGGTGGAAAATGACAAGAAAAACATATTTCAAATGCTTTTTCTATATGTATGAATTGGAAGCAGAAAACCTCAGGTTGCAGCACTTTAAAAACTCCCTAACTATTCTATAGGAGGTTGGATGTGGAGATTCGTATGGGAATTCTACTAGGAAATAAGATGTCCTGTGAGCTAGGTTTGTAATGCTCCAAAAATCTAGTAGAGCCACATCCTCTGATGGAAGTGAGGGCTGGACCCCTCTCACCAAGCCCAGCTGAAAGACTCAGCAAGCAACCCTACAGCTCTGAATATTGCCAATATTTGTCCCATCCTAAGACTGCAAAGAATTTAGCATTCTGAAAAATCTATACATGACCAACTACCGCCGACCACAGGAATCTGGTCTAGCACCAGAAGCTGCCGTGTTTATACTGAGATAGCAGGTCTCCAGGTGGGGGTGGGTGGATGGAACTTTCCTGGTCCTACCCTGGGAATGCTGCTGGAAACAGAATGTGGAATCAGCAGCTCCCAACCTGTGGGTCTGGGACCCACCAATGGGTCATGACCCAATTTTTGGTGGCTCATGAAACTGACAGGGCAGATTAGGTGATGTGCAGCAAGGGTTAAACAAGGGCAGGGAGCACTAATCACCATTATAGCCACATCCAATGGCATTTATAAATGAAGCAGCAGGCCTCTTGGGCATCAAAAAAACTTTTGAGAACCACTGATCTACATGCAAATCAAGTACTCATTGCTACTCATCCCCCCTTCTGCATTCTGTGGTACAGAAAATTCTTGTACCAACCTTGTACCTTCTGCAGTTCCTTGGTACAGATTGTCAGTTACCCTGCTGTAGGCCTCTGTGGTTTGGTGTGGGTTTTTTCCCCCTCCTATACGCAGCCCTAGTTATAGGAAACATTATACAAATCAAGTTAAACATCAGACAGAATGCATTTTAAAACAATGATAAAAAATGACTCATCAGTCCAGTGGTTTGTGTTTTTTTGCCCAAGTTGTTTATTTTAAAACATTAAACCCAAGCTGAATAGAAACCACAGAAATTACATTTAGAATTTTGTTTTAGTATTTGCAAACAAAATAACCCAGTAAAAAAAGCTACAGTACAATTAAAGAAAGAGATACAAAAAAAAAGATACAAAAATTGGGCTCACTCCTCACTTAACCCCCCCCCCCCAATTTTAAGAACCTTTTGGGTAAGTGTAGAACACTTGAAAAGAATCAGGTATGTCCAAAGGCTTAAAAAAATTATATATTTTATATTATATGTATATATATGTGGTATGATATACAACCATTGTGGTTTAACACAAAATCTGAATTAAAAGGGCCATTTAAGTCTTCACCGGTATGGTTTGGTGCCCAGTCAGAAAATTAAATCCACAGGGAACCCCCTCCTGCTAACCAGGAATCTGGGACAAGAGTTGCAAGTGGGGTTGCCAACTGACCAGGAAAAAGCCAGCCTGACCTGAAGATGTGCCATTCACAGCAGATCGATGTGCAGAAACAAACAGGTGAAACTTTTCACAGCACAGGGATAGCACACAACCATCTGATAAGTAAAGTGCACATCAACAGCGTTCAGGCTGGCACTTCTGAAGATGACTGAGGTGGTTGTCTCAGGCAGCCAACTGGTGAGGGCACTTTTCTCTGTCCACTCCATCCCCTCCATTGCTCTTTCTTCCTTTCGCTCCCTGGATCAGAAAAGAATGAGGGGGCAGTGCAGGAGGGGAAATGTTCCCAAGTGGTTGGCTGGATGCAGCCCCCTCTTGCTTTTCCAATTCAGAAAGATGGAGAGCAGACTCTGGGACATCACCAGGCAAAGGGAGGCAGCATTTGGACTGCTATCTCAAGCACCAAAAGGTCTTTGGCCAGCCCGGACTGCAACTAAAAAGCACAGCTGCATGGCTTATTGAGGAAGCTGGCAAACACGCTGCAAGTTCTGGCCACAAACACTTGATGCAAAGGCTGCCGGGTTAACCCCCCGCCCCCACACACGCACACAGCCTGGCATCTTTCTTGCCCATGATTTCAATGCTCTTGGAGAAGACAGAACTGTGGGGAGGGAGAGGGGCAGGACAAAATAGGAGAACCAGCATTGCATAGAGAGGAGACGGTGTTGAGTACACGAAGCACCTGGAAGGACCCTGACGGAGTACAGCAATCCTCTTGTGGAGCTGACACACTGCTGCCTGTGTCATGGTCGTGGTAAACGGGTCTTAAGATTTTGGTGTGGTCCAAACACTCCCAAAATGGAAGCGCACCATTTCAGAGTTATAAATAAATAAGTTAGGAGGGGGGGGGAACACACACAACCTGCATCTTTCTTGGTAGGATGTCAAAGAAAGAAAAAAGAAAAACTTCACATCGATGGGCAAGGTTAGTCTTCCCAGTTTACAGAGAGGAAAACTGAGGTTACATGATCTCACGTACCCCCTGGACCTTTCCCTTGCAACGTTTACATAGCAAGATACAAGAAAGCAACACTAAGATCCAAGGAGTCCCCACTTCTGGGCTCCCACCTCTTTCATAGTAGCGACACACCTTTAAACTCTGAGCCCGCAAGAGTCTCAGCTCATCATTAGCCTATTCCTTAGAGGTCTTGGGAACTAGAGGGCACAACAGCACCACAAGCCAAGATTCAAATTCTAGCAAGTCCAGGGATCACACAATGGCAAACTGTATACCATCATGCATGACTAGGATCTGAAGAGCTACTCTATAGGCATCCAAGGACTTGAGCATGACCTTTCCCCTTTGTAATGCACAGCCATGCAGTCACGGCATGAGCGGGTGAGATGGAAGTTAGAGCCAAAGAAAAATCTCTGGGTGGGAGAACGAGGGGCAACAGAGTACTCATTGATCCAGATAGCCCTGCAGGAAAGATTCACCACATGGGTTTCTGCTCCCCCACCACAGAACGTTAGATTTGAGAATTCCAGTATTTATGGGACAAGGTTTGAATGGTGGGGAGTAGAAAAATCTCAGTTTCTCAACTAATGTTGCTCAAGGTCAGCTGCACCTGGGACAGAAAACATTTGCAAGGCAGTCAACAACTCATTTTTTTTTTCCTTTGCAGAGGATGGTAAACCTATAGCAGAGGGGACCAAGATTCTCCTCTGCAACCAAAGCCAAGGGAGAAGATAAAGTAGTTTAAAACTAAACAGAGGCTTGCATTTATAGCACGCTGTGCACCAGCACACATGACAAGCTGCTGGGAACTGCCTGGAAGAGTTATTCACCAAGCCATGCGCACAGCTGAATTGTATCACTGGAATGTCAACCTCAGGGCTGTCTAACACAGGGATGTCAGTGATTTTCCTAGTCCTATCTAGATGACACCAGGGATGGAACCTGGAAGGTCTGCAGAGCAAGTGCTTTACCATTAAGGTATCTCTTCCCAAAGTTGACCAGGCACATTCAAATGCCATAATTTCTGCCATTCCAAGTGGGCGTGGGGAAACCAAACAGGAGTCTCTGGAGCTCCAGGCCTGCTTGACTGTGCTGCTTGACTTTGCAGGCAACAAAGCAGCAGGTCTAACCGCTGAACAGCAATTCCTGGTGCACAAAGTCTATTTAAATGTTACTTTAAATTCTCCCCTGCTTCACAGATTTCTGGGGTACACGAGGAACTAGTCCTCAGTGAGGGATATGATTCATTTTGTACCTTCCCCAATGCAAGCAGACCAGGTGCAAAGCAACCTATACTTCCATCACTTCTAAGCTGGCATTACTTGAGGCACTAAATTAAAGTATTTTCCAAGTGGTTTTTTAAGAAGGGATGGAGTCAAGAGAGGGCCAGCTCCTCAGAGGTGGGTGAAAGTTCTCACCTTGAACCCTTTTGTTGAAAATCAGCAAAAGCAAACTCAAAATGGAGTCAGCTAATATCACACACAGGATACAAACACCACAGTTATTATTTTCAAGACAGCACACAAAAGGAAAAGAGGAAATCAAAAGGAAAAAAAAAAAAAGATTTCACAGCCAATCTTGATTCACTTTCCTTTTTCTTCTTTTTTAGGATTACAATGCAGTCTTGAACACTGGACACTTCAAGAGTCCAACATGCTATTTACAATTCACATTGTGGAGATGTTTTGTGTGCTTGACACGGTTTTCGGTTCACGAGTTTGAAGAAAAAAAAAGAAACGGAAAAAGTGCTGTGACAACGGCCAGGGTATTGGGGAAGAGGGCGGGGGAATCAACCAAAGAAACCAGACAAGCAGATAGCCACGTATGTGCTGGGGGGGGGGGAAGAGTCTTTACCGCTCCAGTTAGTCATTTCAAAAGGTACTGCCTCCTCCTCAAAGTTCTGCCCGGCAGCCCTACCGACGATTCTCCTGTTTCTCCAGGGGTACAAAGTCAATGCTCACGGTGATGGTGTTTGAAAAACAGTTCAGAGTTGCTGACGAAGTCGGCCGGGACACATTCCGAACAATATGGCGTCGAGATTTTCATCACATTACTTTAAAAACGCATACAAATTAGGAAAGAGAAAATTAAGAGTTCTTTGCAGGTTTGCTTGCTATATGAAAAATGTTTCAGAGCCCCGACGGGCACCGTGGCCAGCTAAGAGATAAGCCCCGTCAAGTCAGTGGTTGAAGTTTTATCTAGTTAGGAGCTGGCTCAGGGAGGTGGGGGGAGAGAGGAAGAAGACGGCGACTCCCGAGAAGCCCATTCCACAGACCTGCTGCAACCGTGCCTGCTTCAGGCTGCGCAGGGTCATCTCGCCGGCAGGCCGCAATTGTGTGCGCTTCTCTTCATGCCCGTGTGAACCACCACACAAGCTTGTTCTGAAATGGATCTGTCTAGACCAGCTCCAGGTCTCCGTGATGCATTGTTGATGCCACCACTATATATATATATTGAAAAAGGTTTCATTAAAAAACAAAGCGAGTCTCGCCCCCACGTTAATTAAAACACGCCAAGTCCTGCATCACATGCAAATACAACAGTTGGGTGCAGTGACTCTCTGGAGGAAGCTGGAAAAGTCATTCCAAGTCTGTAATGGCCCAGATGGAATCTGTGCAGTAGATGGGAGACCACACAGCTTGCCCCTGCAGATTTCCATATGGCTTCCTCCTAGGAGTCCGCTTCTCCAGTCTGCGATTCATGATACTACAGCGCACCCTGCTGGAAATTCCTCTTCACAGCACCAGTGGGAGCTATGCCTTGGAAGGAAGGAAGCTCAGGCGGGGAATTCATATAGTAGTGGTTGTTGTACTTATTGGTCCTTCTTTATTACCAACATGGACAGAACTTACTGGAGCAATTGACACCCTCCCCCTTTCTTCTGCTGAAAAAACAGGAAAGGCGAAGAGAGTTGCTTTTAAATGCTTACCTTCCTCAAGACACTTGCTTTTAAAAACAACGGCTATGCTATTTAAAAAAAACCCTGCAATTTTAAGGCTGCTTTCCTAGGGTTACTGGAAGGTCTTGTAGCACCTTTTGGGTCTTTTTAGGAGCATTTTTTTAAAGCACACCTAAACAGGGCATGGGCAAAGAGGTGTTTTGAAAAACACGTCCACCCAAGAGGTATACTCATCCGAGAGTCAAGATTAGATGTACACACAGCGACAAGCCTGGGTTACTCGCTGAGTTATACACAAACAGTCCACTCCATGAGGACACGGCCCGTGTCTGGAGCCAGACTGATAGCAGATAGTTCTCTCTCAACAGGGTAGAAGTGTATTATGTACAATGAGAAATTATGACTGGTTTTAGTGGTCCCTCTTAAGGATTTTAGATGCCATATTATTAATTTAGATTCAGAGGTACTTTAAAAAGTTTACTATGCTGCCTGTATGCAAAGCTACAGGCAACTGCAGGATCCATAATAAATGACTGGAAATCAAGTGACAAGGGAACTTCCTTTCCTTTAAAAATGGTCAGAATGCCAGATGCAGGGGAGGGCACCAGGATGCAGGTCTCTTGTTGTCTGGTGTGCTCCCTGGGGCATTTGGTGGGCTGCTGTGAGATACAGGAAGCTGGACTAGATGGGCCTATGGCCTGATCCAGCAGGGCTGTTCTTATGTTCCTACAGTGCCACACCCACAGATCCCACAGTCCCAGGCATTCTCCATTTTTTCAATAAGAAACAGAGTAATCTCTGCACCTCTTAGAGCAAGACATTTCTTTCTGACGTGGAGGTTGGCAGATCTTCCCTGGAATGTGCAAAATGCGCAACAGAATGGCAACCCATCTTTCGACGAAAAGCTAAACGTAAGTGGAGATACGATGGGTTGCAAGTCTTGGGAAGTTCTGCAATCCTGTCTTGAGGGAAGAGACTGGTCACAAGGTTCAAACTAGCAATGCCTTTTACGTAAACCACAATGAGCATCAACAAAAGATGAACACCAGATGACAACTTTTTCTCTCAGCTCTCAATGCAGGGATTTTGCCAAGATTTTTGCCTGGTCATTCCTTGTAGGTCAGTCACATGGGACACAGGATCCAACCATTTAATGTGAAAGGCCTGCAGGTGTGCCCTGTTTGGCATTTCCCTGTACATGGAGATCTTTCCTGGTGCATGAATTAGGGCCAAATGCTGTCCAACTTTCCAGCACCAACGTGACCCCAAGGTAAAGTAACAAGTGTTCACTTACCTTGAGGAGGCCTACATGAAAGCTCCCCACCACCACCAGGTGCAGCGCATGCCCCATTGGCATGGTTCCATCAGCCCGAGAAAGTTGGATAGGATTGGGCCCTCAGACATGTTCTCCCTCAAATTTTCTACCTGATCTGTGCTGCCCACACACAGCTTACTAAGACAACATTAGAATCCGGGCACATGAGGTTTGTGCAACTAAAAGCCAAGTGGTTAGTATGATGGGCAAAAAGCCCCAAGCCTTTTCCGACATCTACAGTACTTCACTTTTGCTTTGCTTTCTAATCTTGGGATGTACGAGCAGCATAAATCTTCCAATTAACTGTAGAGTTCCAGGATCCGGGTGTCCCAACACCCAGATGAGACAATATTAAAAAGGTGAGGCCCTCTACTGTGCCATTGCTTTGGCTAGAGACCCCCTTTGCTATCACATTCTTGTTTACTTTTGTTACAGGTTAACTCAAGTCAGGGGAGAGGCTACCCTATTATTCTTTCAGTGCCGCTTACAAATATTTCCTCCCCGTTCCATCCTTAGAAAGCCCTGTAAATATGTTGCTGGAACATTTTGGGAACAGAAACACTTCAATTTGATGCCTGTACATCCATCTTGAAAGGAGGTCAATCAACTACTACTATTATTACAAAAGGATGGTGCCAAAATTAGCACGGGCAGGTTCACAGATGGAGTGTGTCCTTGAGCACATAGAGCTTCTGGTGGCAGGAAGCTTGCCCAGGAGTTTAAGCCCAGGTGCAAAGAGAGGCAAGTAAACTTGTACTGGCAGTATTCAATAATCACAGAAGGGGAGGACTGAATCTGCAGGCCTTCCCACGCAAAAAGGAGCGGGGGAGGAATCAGTGCTCCAGATACTGCGTAGAAAATCCATGGATCCTGCAAGAAGGGGGCGGGTTTTCCAGAACAGCACAGAGAGGAACGATGTGCAGAACAAGGTAGGCGTGCAGGAGCTTCATGATTGTGCACACTGCAAAACAGGTGGCTTCCTTGCATTGGCATGTTCTATCCATTGGTGTTTTGCGAGATGAAAATCCATCTTCTCAGGATCAGCTGATGAGATGGTTTTTTTCCCCCCATCCTTGACCAATCAGAAAGCGGCCAAGAGAAGAAGATGGAAAACTGCTTGTAAACTATTTCTTGATTGGTTGCTGGAAAAAAAGCTGTCCCCCCCCCCACACTCCAAGGGGCAACACAGATGGACTGGCGAGGCTCCTGCAAGCGTATGCATGCATGCGTATTCATTACTTTGTCTCCCATTACACGCACACACAAATACACAAAGGTGCAAGTAAGCATGGCCTTCCTCTGCAATGAGCTTCCGCCTGGTCTTGCCCGAGGGAATGTGTACCAGGCCAGAGAGGGAATGTGAGGGAGAAGCTGGACAAGCAACTGAGCTGGATTCAGGGCGGGGGGGAAAAGCAGGGTTGTTCTGCGAGGACAGGATACGGCAGCAGCAGTTGGCACTTTTGTTCCACATTTTACTTAAACATGTCCTAGTTTGTTTTGTTTTTTAATGCACACTGCCAGAGTCCGGCCGAGGCTGATTGGTGGCAAGGTATTTGGCTCTCATGCTGGAGGTGTACTGGAGGAAGACAAAGGGGAAAAAAGAACAAGAAAAACTGTCAATTCAGAGTTAACTGGAGTGCGCTTGAGACTCATTTTGATGCATCCCTTTGTGCTCAGATTCACAACCACTGATTGACTAGATCCCGGGCCTTCCAGCCAGAGCTTCAACCACAACTCAAATAATATGACTATGACAAAGTGCCAGACACCAAGGCTCCCGAAGCAGAACGGGACTGGGAGAAAGATTTCTTCACAGCAAACCCACCAGTTCCGAGTGGTCTCCAACAAAGAGCATCCTTACACTACAGACCTAAACTGGCTTAACCATCATTCCCTCTCTCATTGTGGAACTGTAGATCTTGAGATGAAGAGCGAGGAGTTCTTTAAACAGGGTTCCTAGCGCCCTCACCAAGCTACACTTCCAAGGATTCTTTGGGGAAGAGGGTTAAACAGGTAGAACACCTGGAAGTCCATAGTGTGGATAAGCCCAATATCAATGGTCTCCAAAGCTGGGACAGCTGCATCTTGGAAAAACGCTTCCAGGCACAACTGGAGCTTACCATGTCCTCATTCTGCTGGGGAGCCTTTGATCGTTGTCTACAATTGCCCCCAAAGTTCACAACACCCAGCCACGTCTGCCTGGAGATTCAGGCGCAGAGCCTGCTGGTGCGGCAGAATGTGGAAGCTGCTGGGCAACACTTTTGGGGAGACTGGAGGCGAGGATAGCAGGCTCCCCCTGTGGACCAGTAAGCTCCGTTCACACAGAGAGGAGTTTGCACAGGCACTGGATCTGGCCTGCAGGCCAGGATTTGGCACCCCCTGCTCTATGTGATAAACCAATACCAGTACTCAATTCCAAGCACTCTTTGCTTGAGTAGCACAGGAGGAAAAACACATAGGCAACACATAGAGAATTTTGGCTCACCGGGTTTCATCTTTCAGTCACGTGAAAGAAGAAATTGAGGGGGAGGGTAAAGTCTGTTATAAGCAAAACACGGCAGATTCATGCATACAGCACAGGCTGCAAACTGTGCTCTCCAGGAGAGAACAACAAAACCTATCTCACGGGACATAGGTTGTCATAGGACAACCTCCTATCTCACAGACCACCCCCCCCCAGAAATAGTGGAGTATGACATATTTCAGGAGCAATGCTGCATCTGCTAGCCCAGGACAGGAAGAAAAAGAAGCTGGAGGGGTGGGTTGGTGGGAAGAACCCTGCTTTTCTGTCATTTAATACAACAAAAACACACTTTGGAGCTTGGTAAGAGGCTGGTTATGGACTTGTATAATTATTTCAGGCACTTACAAAAAGGCACTCAAAGGAGCATTTAATAAAAACATTCTCATGTTTAACCCCCACACTCCCCAGCAAGCCAAATATTCATAACACATTACAACCCATAAGCAGTCCTAAATAAAAACCACACATCACCACAACATTCCCAACAATTCCCTCCAGGAGCACGTAGGACTCTACAGTGGCTGTGAAGGGCAACTCTGGAGTGCTTGGTGATTATCATCATGCTCCAGAGCGCCAAAAAGGGAAGATGTGCAGGGCTTCAATCCAAGCCGCACGGCCACACAGCTTACCAGGAAGGCTGATCACCAGCTCTTGAAACAGATATACCAGTGGTCTTCAACCTTTTTGGAGCCATGACCCCAATAAATACAGTATGAGACTCTGTACACGCCATCCAACTGCCCCCCCTCTTAGGACCATGTCCTCCCACTCTTGCCCCAGTTGCCACTCACTCCCCGTCTCATTCCACCTTCCCAGCATGGTTCACTGAAACCAAATATTCTTATTAAGAGAGAGGGAGAGAGAGCGCGCAGAAAAAGTTATCCTGAAGCTAACATGAGTAAAAGCTATTTTAGCACAATTGCTAAAATTGTCACACCTGAGCAGGACTGGGACACAATCTCTTGGTACCTGAAGGGGTACACAAGACGCTTCCCCCTTTACTTGGTGGTGCTCTAATCTGAGGGTCTTCAACCTTTTTCATTCTCATAAATTGCTGCAACCCCACAACTGAGGGTTCGTGACCCCATTGGGTCCTGACCTCAAAGCTGAAGAACACTCAGCTGTACTAAAACAGAAATGGTTCTAAAAAGGTTTGCATTTGCACATTCATCAGTCAGATGAAATTGCCTTTTAAACACAAAAGAAACTCAAAAGTTTTCAGGGAGTTGCCAGGATGATCCCACAGGCCTGAAGACATGGGACACACCAAACCTGCTGAATGAAGCAGACCTCCTGTTTGCTTAATACTGTATTTACTAGGTAAAATGAGAAAGTCCTCTATGATACACCCAGGCTCTCTCAGAACAGCCATATGCAAAACATTCTTAGACTGGACGCAAAGGACATCCAAACAGTTTTAGATGCCTCATTGCAAACACACACAAAGCCAGACTCAGAGCCCAGTCCTATGCATGTCTACTCAGAAGTATGTCCCCTTATAGTTAATGAGTCTTACTCCCAAGTAAGTACGGATAGGATTGCAACCGGTGGGGGGGGGATCTCCAATTATAAACAGAGACAAGGACGCCCTTAAAATAGACAGCAAAAAATATAAATATATAATCTTTAATTGTGCATTTCTTAAAACCAGCGATTATGCTTAGGAAAAAGAGGCAACTCTTCAAGAAACTATTGTATTTAATTTTCCTAAAAATAAAATACCCACCAACTTGCACAGAAGGTTATTAAATATACCATAACGTCTTATGCAGAATTCATAGTTCTAACAAGGCTTTTCTTTTTCTCATCTTTATGAGAAATATGAAGTGAAATGTCTAGTTTGGTAGTTTCTGTATATTGTGACCACCACAAACCACACAGAATTACAGTGTTTTACTGGTAACTGTCAACCATCTCAGCAACTGGACTTACACAGCACTCAAAATATGACCAGTTTTTCAGACACATGCATGAGATGTTTGGAAATTAATATTGTAGTTCATGTATACAGGATTTTGGGGCTGAAACAAGCTGAGCCCCCCCCCCCAAACAAGTGTGCATCGTGACACCTTTAGACTTCTGATCAAAGTGGAAGTTAACTCCAAAAACTGGAATTCGCTGTTAGATGCTTCTGTGGGCCATTCGGAGGGCCCTGGAGGCCGACAGAATGAAATATCAGCCCAGCACAACCCAGAAGAGGCCTCCGGAAGTGCCTGGTAAGCTTTTCCTACCAGCAGTGTTGCGGGGCAGCAGTGTCGCTCCCCTCTTCCGGAATGGCTCCAATATGGAGCCAAAAACCCCCAGGGACAGGTGGGAGGGCCTAGTTCACAACCCACTGCACATGGTCTTATGACCCACCAGTATGTTGCAACCCACACTTTGGGAAACCCTGTATTAATCCATTAATACTGACTACTTTAACTGGGCAACAGACCTAATAATAAAATTTAAAACGATCAAGGAGAGCTCTGATGTTATCAAGAACCATACATTAAAAGCAAGATCTGAGATCTTTGCTTACAGCTCTGTCTCTAACAAGGGAGCAGGAAAGAAGGATGTTCTGAACTATTTAATTCTACCCCAAGGAGACAAAAAACAGCCTGAAATACAAAAGTTCATAAAACAGAATTGTAAAAACAAACCACAACAACGCAATGGGCGCCAGAGTTAACATCCAAGAGAAAAAGGACACGCTGCACCGGTACTTGGGTGGTCAAGGAAGGCCAGTGCAAGACCGTTTACAAGAGGAAAAAGCAGTGGCATTTTAGAGAGGGCAGGCAACATGCAAAACTGCAGCACACAGACCCCCATTCATGCGCTTGACAGAGTGCACCGAGGCAAGGCGGTTTCTTCCAGACACCATCTCAAGAGACTCACAAGCACACGCCAAAGCAGAGCAAGCCGATGGCAAGGAGGTGGCAAGAATGTAGACCAGGCAGTGACACGCAAGGACGGAAGCCAGCACAATAGCCCCAGCGGGAACAGGTGATGGGAAGGGGGGTGTAACAGTGTGATGGATGCACACCGAACTTGGAACAGGATGAAGACCGTGGCTTGTGGACTATACCAACCAAATCTGGGAAACAAAGACCCTGCATTTCAGCCAGTGGAGACATTTTCTCAGTTAACTTCAATAGATTTTTTTTTTTTTTGAAAGGTGCAGGCTGCCTAGCTGTGTTTTAAATGGGAGAGGGAAACTGTACAGAATTAATTTCTGCAGAAGTTTCTAGCTCTGGGATTCAAGTTCAAGGGTGTCCTTCTCCAATGCATCCAAATCACTTTCTGCACAAAACTATTAACATGCTGCTCCTTCTATCAGTCCTTTGGCCCTGCTCTGTCTATTCCAACTGGTACCCTCTCTCTTTGGCACCTCAGGTGGAGACCTTCACCAGTCTTGCCATTTGCAAGTCTATGGCCATTTTGTTTTTAAACTGGGGGTGCCGGGATTGAATCAAATGACTGGCATGCAAGGCCGGTGCTCTATTCATGTGCTACGCAGCCCTTCCCTTAAAAATTCTACAGAAGTTGCTTTCTGAAAGATTCTTCTCACTCAGTATCCTATGAAGACGAAAGCAAGTATGCCTTTTAACAACTTTGCTTACTTGTTACTTTGATGAACTGACTAATGACATGTGCCCATCAGCACTGTTTGCTATAAACTGATGGAACCCTGAAAGGATTAGGGGGGAAAAACTTGGTAGAAGAGCACATTAAAAAACTTCACAGAGTCTAGAAGACAGTGGAGAAGCAATGATGAAGGTGGAGCCTGGGAATTATTCTTCTTGGGGAACTTGATTGCAAAGATTTTTGTTAACGGGGGGGGGGGGGATGACTGTATGTGAAATACTGCTAGAGAGCCATTTCAAAACATGCAACGGTCAAGTTTAGATGCTGTAGGTTTAAGATTCATTAGGAGTTTTAGAATGAGCTTTATGTGATGGCAGTGCGTTTTAAACGTCATTTCACAGGCTGGGACGCAGATGGGAAGAGATTTTCTGAGACTGGGAAGAAAGGCAAACATTTTATAAGAAAGAACTGATTACTTCTGCATTAGCCAAACAGTTTTTGGATGTAGGAACTCAAGAGTTAATGTGTAATCTTTATGGCTTCAGACACTCGGCAGCGTCCAGACTTAAGGCTGTTCCTGGGTAAGGAAAGGAGACCCTTCTGGATTACAGAACAACTGTTTTCAAGTCTTTGAGAGGCGCGACTCTCTGACTGCCAGTATGACAATGGGAAGCATTTGCCAAGGAAAGATGCTGATGTTTGCTTTGTCACTGAGCACCAGGGCAAGCCTAGCTAGCATAAACCCTGGGCAGGAAGGGGTCGGGAGGGAAGTGCAGGGAGAAGGAATGTGAAGACTTTGGTGCTGGCCTGGGGAAATAAGTGCAGGGATGGTGGGGGTGGGGTGGGGTGGGAGGGGTTCAGCGAGAAGGACCTTATTTCAGTACCTGTTCGTTTTTGCGGGCGCTGTGGTTACCAGTACGTCCGAGCATTGTCCGAGGGCTTAAACTGCCAGCTCATATGGCTGCTACTGTCCATGGCAGCCAAATACAACTGTGATGATGCAGGAAAAGAGAGAGAGAAAAAGAGAGAGTGCAGCCTCAACGTGCATGAAAAACACAGTGCAAGCAAGTGAAACGCTGGTGTGTATGGCCGATGACAGGGAGGGGGCTCTACCGTCCTACGGGGGCAGACCTTGGAGCAAGGAGGACAAGGGAACGAGGAAAGGAACGACCAAGGGGACAAAAAGAGGACAGACATACAATGAAGTCAACAAATCAGTCCTTCGATTCTAGGAACTGCCTTGGTTTCCACAACAGAAGCTGAGGCAAAGACATACAAGTCCTGATTGTCCGTCACCTGCTTGGGCGCAGATCTATTTGCAGCTGCCTCTCAGAAGGCCCAACTGAGCAAGGGCAGTTGAGTCTCACTCACAATGCATGGCTCCTTTGGTTTTACGCAGGCACAGGGGGAACACCTGAGTTCATCAGAGAAAGGAAATCTCAAATAGTGGGCTGTGGGGGCTCATGTACCACAGACTAGCTGTAGTTGGACAAGACCAATGGGTCCTACAGCTCAGGACTTCACTTCTTACAGGGTGGTGCCTCTCCTTTCATGTCTGAAATGAGCTCAACTGTGCAGCAAAGATGAGGGCTTGCTCCACGCACAAGAGGAATTCTCATTTTTTGCAGGAAAGAAGATGTTGGGGTTATTTCCCCTCCCAGCTGCCAAAAGCAGAAACCAGACCAGAGTCATTCTTTTTCCCAACTGCAGGTATATTTCAGGCCGACCTGAAGTATATTCTCTGTTCCTGCTTCGTCAGGGGTGGCATTCTGTCTCCCCATAAGTTCAGACAGACTGAGAACACTGTTCATCTCACGCCCTCCACTAAGACAGTGCTCCCGTCACACTTGTTTGAAGTTCCCATCGTTCCATCTCTCAAAAATCTAGTTCTACAATTAGGACCACACTGGCAGCAACAACTCCTGCAGACCCAGAGATTCTTCTCCTATAATCCCTTGGAGAATAAAATATTCCTTATGCCAAAGAGGAGGACTTTTAAGATAGAGGCAAATCTCTTTGGCTGAATTCTGCTCTATAAGCAATGAAGAAGAACAGACCTTGTGTGCAGAGCTAAGGGGATATCATGTCTGCAGCAACAGATTCCCACTCACCACGGTCCACTCAGCACATCAACCATTTTGAACCAGGTGCCAGAGGATGAATCTGCATTTCCACTGAAAAGCCAACACCACTGCTGAGAAAAATTGAACACCCTTTGAAAATTAAATGCAGAACAGGCCAAGAAAGCGGGGAGGGGGGGGGAGCCAAATGTTTTCGGAGTTCTTTTTTACGAGGAAGAAACTAAACTGGCCACCCAGATTGTGAAAATTTGCTCATCCAAAATTCTCACTGCTTTCCTTAATTATTAGTATTCATTTTCTAAAGGCAGGGTGGTCCTGCTTTCAGGAAAGCTCAAGGTACTTTTGGAACCTAGGCCACTTAAAATGTACTTAAAATGCCCACTTCTCAAAAAGAGGAAAAAAAAATAGGGGTTTATGTCACTCCATATTCCATTTGAATGCTAAACACACATTTACCGACTAGCAGCTGGTTGGGCTGAAGCTGTGTGGGTTTGTAAAAGATTGGAACCAACAAATTCAAGCAATACACGATGCAAACCTGAGGCCAAAACAGCTTCCAATCAAAACCTTCTCGGTAAAGATTCTCTCTCAAACTTGGAAATCAGAAACAAGAATTCAACTCTCAAAACAGGAAATGGAGCCCCTTAAAAACACAAACCTGTATGATTGTTCAAGTCCCCTACAAGGCAGATTTTGGAGAAGGATCCAGAGTTCATGCCAAAAACAGTTTCCAATATAACCTTGGAAGCCCATCTTGGAAGACATACCTGTCACTTGTTGAAAACGTGCATCATTCGCAGCTATTTTTGCTGACAGTTTGTATCTGTACACCACTGAAGTATTCAAAGAAACCTGCATTTATCTATTGCATCAGGAGACTGTGCAAGTCTGTACCTTAGGCTGCAGGGGTCCTCTTTTTGCTTTAAAGGGATGTTTACTAATTCAGGAGGACAGACTGCACATATCTTCAAAGCAGTTTTGTGTGTGTTACCTTTCAAAGTAGTAAACAAACTTACAGAGGGAGGTGGGGACTCCCGGCCAATCAAAGGAGTGTTCTCACAGCGAGGGTTCTGGAAATTTGCATTCTGATTCCTGTAAAAAGGGGGGGGGGGAAGAAGGGAGAACAAAAAAATAAATAAAGAGTTGAGTGTAAAAAGGTTCAACAATGACTTTGAAAAATATTTTCTGCTGGTAAGTGAAACTTTTCCACTGGTCAGTTTGCCAAGGGCAGAGCAAATAGGTGGTATCGAGTGAGTGATAGCTTTTCAGCAGGCGGAAGATTTTATAGGAAGGCATCATAGAGCAAACATACGATACCCAATTAATGCCTCTTTCCTGCAAATATGCACACGCAATCAGAATTCATGACTTCTGGAGGCTTTTCCTATGTGCTCAAAATCACAATTATTAGCATTTTCATTTTAAAAAGGAATACTTGTTTGTGCCATGCATTTTTAGTGTTGCTTTCTAGACAAAAAGAAACTAGACCATTTCCCTGTACCATGAGAAAGTCATCCCATTGTAACTGGAATGGCAACAGGGGGTGTCCAACCGTTAGGTCAGACTTCTGAGTCCTGGAAGTGGCATGTTATTATTTATTATTATTATTACTACAGGTATTTATATACTGCCTTTCTTGGTCTTTATTCAAGACTTTATTCAAGGCGGTTTACATAGGCAGGCTTATTTAAATCCCCGTAGGGATTTTTACAATTGAAAGAAGGTTCTTTCTTTCAAGAACCACAACATTCAGGTGTTTCATTCCGATCTGGCTTCACACTCTGGCCTCCATCCTCCCACGCTCAGAGCAGATGGAATAGCTCGGCTTCAGCTGGTCAGCTGCTTCAAGGTCGCACGGTGCCGGTGGCCTCGAACTGGCAACCTTGTGGATGTTATCTTCAGTCAAATGGAGGCTCTACCCTCTAGACCAGATCACCTGCCCTCTAGACCAGACCTCCTGCCCCAGGCATCTTTGTGATTGGCTTCCCACATTTTCATAGTGTTAATCCAGATGCCCAAGGAAAATGGCTGAAAACTCTAGCGCTACAAGAACAAACATGATACAGGCAACCTCTGAATCCATGGTTCCCATATCTACAGTTGCACTTATCCATGGTTCTCAAATCCTCACTCCCATCGCTACTATGACTTGACTCTTTGCAAATAGCAGCTTTTTCTTCATTTTACTTTGGAACAGGAAGCAAACTGTGTTCTCCAGACTCATACTGCTAGAATATACTACAGGAGGTGATTGTGAAAACACTAACAGGAAGTCCTCTGCTGTCCACGTCCTGTTAGCTTTCTCACAATCACTTCCTGTAGCATCCTCTAGCAGTATGAATCTAGGTTCTTGCTGTTTGCTTCCTGCTCTGGGGGGACACCTATACTACTTAAGCCCTTGCCACACTCTACAGAGTGGCCTACCTGGCTTTGCCACCAATTGTACACTGGGGAGAGAGAGATGTAGCTAATCCCAGTTAATGAACATACCTGTACGACAAATGAATTTTCAAATACATCTGTCTCAACCATACATTAAATTTTCATTGCACGCTGCAAAAACCATGAATACTTTAAAAAGAGATGTGTGAAGCAAGGACAGTAATTGACGCCAATTACACAAGTAACTCCTGTTTATGGACTCCATTCCCCTGCCTTTAGAGTAAGTGAAGAATCCATGACTGGCAAAAGGAGCAGTCTACTTCCCCAATGGAGAGTTTTAAGCCTATAGGCAAATCCTGAAAGGAAGAATGGGGGTGTCAGTTCCAAACTCCCAGCCACTGTTGCAATTTATATATAGGTGTCCCCCTCCGCATCTTCGCAGAGGATACATTCCCCACTTCTCCATGGGTACAGAAATCACAGAGAAAAGGGAACCTTAAAAAAGTTCAAAAATCTTCCCATCACACACATCCCCAATTGTGCAAATTACTTATCTGCTGGTATTTGCCGCCTCATGGACTTTACTGGCTCTTTCCTGCTCTCTTGTAATCAGCAAACACAGGAAGCGGGGCAGAGGACTGAAAAGAATGCATTGCTAAGCTCTTTGAACGCTACAATAAGCGTCATGTTATTCTCAGTCCTCTGCCTGTGAGTCAGTGTTTTCCTGCTTCCATTTATCAGCCAGAAAAGAGCCAGCAAGACCCAGGTAGGCTGCAAACACAAGCAGATAAGTAATTTGCAGGATGGGGGTGTGCAACAGGGGACATTTTTGAACTGCAGATAATTGAAACCTCGGCTATTGGGTCAGCAGATAAAGGGCAACACCTGTATTCTTCTGTCTTCAGTATGGGCAAGGGATCACCTCATCCTCTGCATCTTTAACCCATTTTCGCCCAGTCCACAAATGTACACATTTGGTCCCTGTTGTGTATATGCAACGTTGGGCAGAAATGGCTTAAAGCTTCTGCTGGTCATTCACTCCTTCCATTAGACAGATAACGGTAGGAATTCTTTAAACACACAGCAGTTAAGTCTCTCCTAAGCATCTGTCTCGGGCAGCTATTTGCTACTGGCAAGCATTTCTAGTCCCTAAGTGCGGAGGAGTCTTTTTCCATTAAGCTCTACAAATATCCATTAACACTCTTTCAATCCTTTCAGAATGAATTAAACAAGATGGCAAAGAGCACAAGAGCAGTAAAAGCAAATAAAAGTTTTTTTGGGCTCTCCCAAAGGAATCTGTGCATTACCCCCGAAAAGGCAACCGTTACCTGGAGCCATTCAGACACGAACTGCTGCTGCAGAACAGAGGTCCTTTCCACCTCCTCCCCGCTAACGTGAAATTACCTTGTCGAATCAGACTCTTGAACACCTGGAGATGCCCAGGACTGACGCTCTGACCTTCTGCATGCACTGAACACCAATTACTCACATGTACTCTGTGACGGGAGCATTGCTGACTGTGTGCGCTGCCGCTGGGATGCTGGTCTCACTGCCATAGCTGCTGCCACAACTATAAAGGCTGGGCATGTGCACTCTGTACAAGTTGTCGTGGGTCTGCCTGTTTCCTTGAGCAGTTGACTCATCCTCCCCATCATCATCTGAGCTCCTGCAGGGGGCGGAAAAAACAAAATGAGTTTCCCTTCAGCAAACCAAAGCAAACATATGGCACTCCTAATCTCTTCTTCCCACTCACACATCTGACAAGTCAGTCAGGGGCAGCTCAGTATGACAACTGACGATGCCCCACAACCATCAACTCCTTCCAGTGAATGGAGTGACTCAGACCTCCTACAGACACCATCTGAGCTCTGCACAGCTACTGCATTTCGCCCCCAGTTGTTAAACAAGAGCACAGGAAGTCTGTAACCAAATCAGACCGTCAGGTCATCTAGCTCAGTACTGTCAAAACTGTCTCTCCGGGGTTCTTCGGGGTTTCAGATAAAAAAATTTTCTCTTCCCTACCTAGAGATGCCATGAACTGAAACTGGGATTGTCAGCATATAAAACATATGCTCCAGCCCTAACCTGTGGTCTGTTCTTCCCATCTGCCAGATAACTCAGAACCAAAACAGAGTGGAGATTGACACAAGCTTACATCAAAAAAGTCTATGAATTAATACATGAATCTATGTATTGTTAAAAGAGCGATAGCAAGTGACTGGAACCACCCAGTAGGTACTAGTGGGTGCGCTTATATGTTAATACCCGCACCAGCAGAGGGGGCTATGATTTATCTTGTTGCTAGTTTCGGGGTTGCGGGTTGCTCTCCCCTCTCTTGGCTAGACCACTCTAGTTTCTTTTTCTTGTCTTGCTGCTCTGCCTGTCTAACAATGGCTGCAGTTCTTTTGCTGTTGCAGTACGGTTCTTAATGAATCTCAGCTTTGCTGCGTGTGGAACTGATTGACTTCCTCAACTCTGCTAACAAACACAATTTACATCCTTCTGCCTGCTATACTGAAAGCAGTACTTTCTGAAATACGCATCTGCATTTTCTGTTGCTTTCACTGATTCCTAGAGAATTACTCGGCAACCTGTGCTGGAAGATTTACGCCATGGCTACGGCTCATAAATGCTTCCTAAAATGGGAGGCTTTAAATAATAAAGAATGCAAAACTGAACCTTTTAATTAAGTGTAACAGAGCCATATGACCAGGACAGAAGTCTCTGTCTCATTGCTTTAGTAGCTGGATCTGATAAATTGAAGTTGGCAAAATGAGCCAGAGTGCTAAGAGGTTATATATTTATTTACAATGGTTTAATACACCACCTCAGCATGATGTGATAACTGTGACCTTTAAAATAATTGCTATTACACTCCATTTTCAGCTACATTGCTCAGAAAGAGATGCTACCATCCAACCAGCCGATCGAAAAAAGCACAGGCTGCATCCTGAGAGCACATCACAGCAACAATTGTTTGATAGCTGAAAGTAAAAGTTAGGGAACACATGCTGTGAATGTGGGCAGGTTCTGGACAGTATAATGCACGGTCCTTCTAAATGACACACAGAATTGCCATCTGGGTTTTGTGCATTTAAGGGAAGAGAAATATCTCCGTGCCAGCAACACTCTGCTTGGGCTTGTATAATCAAAATGCAAGAGGCACAACCAATTAATCCCTCTTTGGCATACGAGTTTTGGTCACTTGAGAGACTTGCCCAGTGCATCACAGTTAAAAGCATGATGCAGTATTCACTTACTATATGTGCATCAACGAGCAGATTACCAGGCAGTAGTCAATGAGGTCATCTGCAATGTGTGCCACAAGGTGGCAGTGAACTTTTGCAGTTACAGGTTGACATACAAACCTCACAGTGCAGGCCTGAAACATCATGGTTGCAGAAATTCTATATCTTTTTAAGCTGCCCCCCCCTTTTACAGTAGAAAATCTTTCTGGAGTGACCAGGATTGTCCAAACACCACCTTGTCAGTCAGCCCACTGACTAACAGTCAGTCCAGCTATGGGAACAGATTATACTGGATTCAAAGAACAACTGCAGACCTTTCTGGAAAGTATCTTGCAACTTCTACCTTAAATGCCTATCCTGTGGTCCACTGACATGAGGAGGAAGGCTCACCTCTCCCATATATAATCACTCAGTGATGGGGAGCTGCATACTAGAAGGCAAGTCTGGGACAACTCAGTAGTTAGGTTTTAGTCGTGCCCGGAATCCAAAGTACAGGTTGAGTATCCCTTATCTGAAGTGCTTGGGACCAGAAGTGTTTCGGATTTTTCCAGGTTTTGTAATACTTGCATAAACATAATGAGATCTCTTAGGGATGGAATCCAATCTAAATACATGCATGTCTTGGTCCCATGTGGGGTATTGTCCTACATACCTAAGGATCTTTCAACTACATATATGTGGAAATGAATGCAAGGCCTTCTGCAGGCAAAAATTCTGCCACTTGCATGTGCAATCTGCACACATGCTGTCTGCCTCCAGCGTGGAAGAGGCTTCTGGCTTGCCCCTTCTCATCACCCCTGGAAAGCTGCCCTTTCGGCTCTGTGCCACCTTTCGCATTGCCCACACTGCCATCTGGGCCGCAGCCAACTGGCATGGATGGCCACTTCCCCAGCATGCCTTGCGCTATGCCAGCCAGGAACCACAATCCGCTATGTTGAATGTTGCCATTCAAAAAGTTACAGATTTCAGAGCATTTCAGTTTTCAGAATTCAGGATAAGGGGTAATCAACCTGTATAAGGAAATAATTTTCCTTCGTGGTCGTGTGGGTGAGGGCATGCACCTTTTCCTCTCTCTCTCTCTCTCTCGTATTTCCCCTACAGCATGTCACTGAGGTTAATTGTTTGAATCGCCTAGAGCAGTGTTTCTCAATCTGTGGGTCAGACTCACGAGGTGGGCCACAAGCCAATTTCAGATGGGTCACGGAACACTTAGCTCAGCTACCATTGAAAATACAGAGCTGAGAACACAAGGTACAGAACTGCGGGGAAGGGTGAGCTCCCAAAGAGAGAGAGAGGCCTGGTGCTTTGCTCTGAATAGGTAGGAAGATGGGATGCTGGAGAGTGGGGAGGGCTATGTGGCTGTAAAAGAATCCAAGCCTGGGTTCTGCTTTGATTTACAAGCTCAGATGTTTGAATTCCAAACTATGCAAAATTACAGCACAAGCGCGCTGCGTAATGGGACCTTTGGCTGATCGCGGCTTTGGTTTGAATCCTAAATTGATGAGTCAACTTCTGGCCATGACATCACTTCCAGGTTAATGACATCATTTCTGGTGGGTCCCAACAGACTGTCATTCCAAAAAGCGTGTGCTCGTGCTAAAAAGTTTGACAACCCCTGATCTAGGGTACTGTGGTCCAAGCATGAGATCCCCCTTTTCCTCTTGGCATACAAACCTTTTCTGCTGCCAAGTGTGAGGGACGCTGCACACGATGGAGCTGAACATGAGCGCTGTGACAAAGGAGAATAGAACCAGGTAGATAAGCCCTTCCACACCATCATAGCAGAAGCCAGTCAGAGCTTGGATGTAATCCTAAAACAAAGAGAAAAATTAATTCTTTCAAGCTCAAGATGAAAAGCAACAGAAGCACTGAGAAAATGCCATCTGGCTTTTAGCCTGCACAGCCTTGCCATTTAAACATGCATCATGTTGCACTTTGTTTCACAGAACTGGGAAGGGTGCTTCATTTATTTTATGACCTTTCAGCCAAGATTTCTTGTGAAATATACAAGATAAACCAAGACAGGTTATTCTGTTGAGAGCTACTGTAGACTCTTTCCAAGGCAATCAACAGTTGGCCTTAGTCAAGCTATTATCCATCGACTACTGTCCCAGCCACCTGCAACCTGGAGCTAAATGACCTACCTTACAGGGTTGTTGTGAGGATTATTGAGACAGTGTATGCAAAGTTCCTTAAACCCTACTGAACCACAAATTAGGCATGCTTAAGAAAGTGAGCCCAAAGATGCTTGTCCAACGCTCGCTTTTGAATCAGCGACAGGTAACAGTGGGCTCTACTTATTTGCGGGCTTGGCAGGCATGGACCCGAGTATCCAAGGATGCAGTCTGTGGTTGGAGGACCTCAGAACACCTCCGGACATGACCAGAAGTAGCCAGTATGAACCAGAAGTGCAAATCCCAGCAAACGGCTCACACTGTGTCCCTTCACAGCTCCACAGCCAGAAGCCTAGAACTGTTTGCTGTATTCACGGTGCTTCAGTACTTACCAAATGCAGACTCCGACAGTCCACCAGGGCGGTCAGATGCTGCAGGTTTATCTCGGTGGAATTCAGAACTTCCTGGATGCGATTAAGGTACTCCTATAAAGTAAAGATATTGGGTAGTAGGAGCTTAGTGAACTTTGGCAGGGAGTGGAGGGTTAGTTTTTGGGAAGGAAAAAGAAGCAACTTTATTAAACACACACAAAACCATCCCTTCCTAAGTATCCATTAAGGTTTACCTTGGAAGTGGGGTACTCTTTGACAGCAGACTTCATGAGCTCCAGCACGTCGTCCTGCATTTCCACCAGGGCCTTGTGGCTTCCCGACAGCTTCTGCTCAACACACATACACACACAAAAAAAATCGCACAATTTCTTAACACTTGTAGAGTGCTTTCTGAGTGTGCAAAGTGCTTCATTTGTTTATTATCTTGATGTCTTCCTTACGACAATCCTGCAAAGTATTATTATTATCCCCATATCGCAGATGTAAAAGACTGAGGCTGAGCGATAATGGCTTGCCTAAAGCTACCTAGGTGGCTCATGGCAAGGACAACATTCATGTTTTCTCTGCAGTTCTTTCTGCCGGGTTGTTTTCCCCACAACTGGTTTAATTTCCAGTGTCTCAGCCCAACTGGGAGAGAAGTGGCTGGACCGAGAGGAATATGAGAAAAAAAACACATCTTACTTTGTAGGTGCTCAGTGGAAAACTGAAGACAAAGATTTGCTGCCTTTGCATGCAGTCCTTCTCTTCCCTTAATAGTCAGTCCTTATAGGATACGGCCTAAGCTTGCCTGGCATTTCCTTTGTGCATTCAGATGACTGCTCTGTCAGAGACAGTACGGCTGGAATGGCAAAATTGTATTCTGCCTCCTATTCTTGCTCCATCTGGCTATGCTCTCCTTGTTATCCATTGCGGCAAAAACACTTTCATGGTTAGGAGAACTTACCAAGGCTTCCAGTCATGTCAAATAACAGCTTAGCAAATGAGAAAATAAGTGTGTGGGTTGAGGCACTCACCTGCTGGAAGGGATTTGGGTAGCCAGTACTGCAGACAAGGTAATAATTCAGAGTATCTGCCAAGGTGGAAGACAAAAGAAGAGATAGCATTCAAGGCTCTGTAGCCAACTCTAGTTATTATACTTTATTATTTCTGTCAACACTGATGGTTTTGATCTGGAAAAACAGAACACAGGAATGCCCTAAGAATTCAGGCTGGGAAAAGCTGCAGAGGCGTAAGGTGGAGAAAGCAAGTGGCTCACAAGACCAATACAGTTCCCATGAGGATGGGAGTAAATGCATTTATGATATATCTGGACTTTCAGAACGCATTTGACACAGTCCCTCGCTAAATGCCTCCTGAGAAAACTCTGCAGTCAAGGAACAAGAGGAGAGGTCCTCCTACGAATTAGGAACTGGTCATAGAACCGGAAAGAGGGAGTGGATGTAAATGGGCAACTTTCACAGTGCTGCGTCCCAAGATTCAGTCTCTGGGCCACTACTTTTCAATTTGTTCATAAACGACCTGGAGTTGGGGATAAATAGCTTTCATCTCCCGAGATTCATTTGGAACATTTTAAAATAGTTTTTCCATTGTCTTCTGCTAATGTTTCCATGCCATTTCTCATGTTCACTACAAACAGCCACATATAAAAAAACAAAAAAATTAAGGTCGGGGTACTTGGGAATGTTTCTTTTTCATGTACTCCAGCAGACAGGCAGAGAAAAGTGGCTATTCCAGCTCCCTATGGCCGTGCAGAGAAAGCTAAAGCCACAGAAGGGGCCAGGTGGGGGAGCAGAACAAGCCAGTTTCCTTCCCTGCTTCATTGCGCTCAACCATTAATACTGCATACACGGTCTTTGGATGCTGGCACACACACGCTACAGACAGAGCAGTGCGATGGAGCCAGCCTGCGCCGACCTGCTCACAAGGAAATGCAACAGCTGTTATTTATAATTCATCAGTCCTCTCCTGGGCCGCTTCCAGCTGCTGCTCCGTCTCTTCCCCTCGAATCTCTCTCCTTGGACAACTTGCGCCTTGCGGCTCAGCTGAACCATTAAATGACAACCAGGAGGAACTGGACAGGTTGCAGGGTTGCAAGTCCGCTACCAAACAGGCTTTGTCATGAGTGGCTGTGACCAAGTCACTTAACTAGAGAAAAAAACTCTTAGGCCAGTGGTTCCCAAACTTTTTGGCCCTGGGACCCACTTTTTAAAAATGACACCCTATTTGGACCCACCTAGGTTTACTAGACTAGACAAGAAAAAGGAGATCTAGAAAGAAATAACACTTTACCTACAAGTAATAACCAGAAAGAAGAAGCTCAAACATCTCCCTGTATTTGGGAGACAACCTTCTACTATACAGTATATTAACTATTATTTCTTGCAGTGCAATTAGCAGCTATCTGATTTTTTTAATAACCTCAGGGTTTGAGGTAATTAATTATCTGATCTTTCCATCAAATGTTCTCATTGGAGGTTCTGCACTACACGGCCCACCAAAAAATTGGGTTGTGGCCCACCAGTGGGTCAGTGGGCTGCAACAGTTTGGGAACCACAGGCTGTTCTTTCCTGACCAAGAAAAGGTTAATAGAGCTCTATCATCATCACCCCCCAACACACACACACACACACACACACACACACACACACACACACACACACACACACACCCTGGCAAAGCAAAGCTTTCTTATGGTTATGGATATTATGGTTAACTGTGGGCTCTTCCTAACCAGACCATGATTATTAACTGGGATTAACATATTAATAAACTGAAAGGAATTCACTGGCTGTCAGTTTCTAACCACATTTCAAGGTGCTGGTTTGGACTGTGAAGTGCCCCAGGTGGCCTGGGACCAGCACGCCTGAGAATGGGCCATGTTTCATGCAAAAACTACGCATCATTAAGATCTCTGTATGAGGTCCTTTTCAAAGTCTCCCCATTGTCTCGGGGCTTGGTGGTCAGATACTGGACAGAGGGCTCTACTCAGGGACGCGCAAACACCAGTTAAGCATATGCAAACTCACAATTTTCAACAGGCTTAAGCGCACGCCACTCTGTGTTCGATTACAACTTAAAAGAAAAGGAATCTGTAAGCGAAATATAAAGAATATCCTCTATGAAAACCTAATGCTCGAAAGCACAGTTTGATGGGAGCATGAACGGGATATCCTTTCAAAATTGCACAGGCTCAACTGATGCATGTGAGGCAACCCTTAAATGAAGACACATGGACCAGGAGACCATGACCAGGCTAGGAAAACAGTATAGAGGGCAAGCAGACTTAAGAAGTTTAGACTTGGCTCAAGAGGAATAGTAAAAGTGATCTGTTGTACACCAGAAGAGGCATCCAATTCAGATTCAAGAAGTACATGACCTTCTTCCTGGTCACATACCGTTGGCATCAACCGGTTATGGTATAGCCAGATCGTAGCTTGCCACACTGCCTCTTTGAACACCAAAATCAGCACAGGGACAAAACAAAGACCTCTCTTCGCTATACTGAAGAGTAATTCCCAATTTGCCTTGTAAGTCACATAGGCTAAATGGGTCCTGCATCTCCTTCCACCTGTAACGTGGACATGTGAGGACTGGATGCAATACTCTCTCTGCAAAATAGTATGGGTGCACCTTGGTGTCCCGTCATTTGAGCTCACTGGTTTCCACGTCTGAACTGCAGCACTTACTCATGCTCCATTTGAGAGCGACAATTTCAGGAAGAGAGAGAGAATGAAAGTCAAGTTGCTACTTATTGCCAATTGTTTGAGAGGCATATCAAACTTTGTCAGCCAAGTGGGCTGCTCTTTGAATGAGCTCTAGGAGAATAGCCAGGAAAATCAATAATTCAGAGCTACGAAATATGCACAACGCCACTTCCAAACACACGTGTGGCCCCTCCTGGCCTGTGCAGGGGACAAAAAAATGCCACACTGACAGCTCTGGAAATTGAAATCCTGCTCGCCAAGTGTGAGCAGCAGAAGCAGAAGGGCTGCCCTGTCAGTACACTTCAGTCAACACCTGGAAAACATTAACTCTGCACACAAAGGAGAATTTTGCTCACGCCAGTCGTCCTGTGCATGCCTCATCTGCCAGAAAGGCAGTGGCTTCAGAAACTCAACATCTGTGCTAGAGGCAGTCTGGGAAGCCATTGGTTCAAACATACATGCTTCTATAGAGCTCACTGTGTGGCCTTGTGACAGAATGCACAATACATCCAAAGACCAAATGGCGACACACTTCAAGACCCTTACCAAAGTGCTAGACTTTAGACCAAGGAGGCCACATGCCCTCGCATTCATCCCTACTTGCACCCATCACAGAGTTGTCAAAAACCGCGGCACTTTCCAGTCAGGACACAATATAATTCCAGTCGATCATCCAGAGAGAAGCCTGACTGTGCTTCATCGTTTCAACCTTACTAAACCACTTGGTAATAAAACACAATCAGGGAAAATGACTGGGGCTTGCAAACGGCCTCCCACCTTGGAAAACATATTGGCTGCACTGGGGTTTTCCAAGCAGCATAAGATGATTAGCCCATCAGCGTTCCGACACCACCGGCTTTATCACAGTTAATGAATACTGGATGAGCTGGGCATATAAATACTCCAAGCCTCTTCTCGCACTGAATGGTTTTCCCCCTTCCTCCACAGCTTCTCTGAAACCAGAAAATACAAGACTCCTCTCGAAACCAACAAATGACGACTACACTGATCTCCTTAATCACTTATCCTGGGTTCCATTTCTTCTGCTTAGATCTGAAAATGTTGAAGAGAATTACTTTCAGCATTTTCAGAAGTAGTTTAATTTCTGCTGCTCTTGGGGAGGGGGCCTTTGCTCAAGAGGGGAACAGTGCACTGCCCTGAAATCATGTGTATAGTCACGTCACCCCATCCCATCCACATCAGCAAAAGAAATCAGGGCTGCCATGAACATAAGGAGCTGACAACGAGTCAGATCTTTGGGCCATCTACACGAGGGGTTCCCAAAGTGTGTGCCGCAATACCTTAGGGTCCTCTCTGTTCACCCAGATGCCACCGTCTTGGATCTCATGAGATTTCATGAGACCCAAGACGGTGGTATCCAACTTGGGCACCACCATCTTGGATCTTACCAAATCTCACAATATTTGGGCACTGCTAGTAAGAGGCGGCTGCGGGGGGTATCATGACCCGGGTAAGTTTGGGAAACACTGGTCTACACCTGTACAGGGTTTCAAATAGTGGTCTCTCCCAGCCCTACCTGGAGATGCTGGGGCTTGAACCAGGGACCTCCTGAACAGGTGGCTTTGCTATTGACCTATGAAATCTTCACACAGCTCAGGGTAAAGTACCTACTTTAATATGGGGGGGGGGGAGGGAGTGTGTGTATGTAGACTGAGTGATCACTGTAACGAAGGAACTTTCTGGCTGCCTACTTTAGAAGTGCAACACACTGTTGACAAAGCCATCTCTGCAACGAAGAAACTCTTCAAGGCCCTATTAGAATTCCAGACCAGCTCTGCAACTGTCGCCTGCCCACTTCAGCAATCTATTTCTCCCCTCCTCCCCCACACACCTTGGCTACTATCGAAACACAGTTTTGTCAAATGGACCGTTACCTACCAAGAACCAAATTGAAGGCATCATTCATCCGCTACCTTCCCCGGTCTAGATTAGGCGAGACGGAGACAAAGTCCCAAGAAAGCCCGTTACTTGGGCAAGGTGTTCAATTACCCCTTTGTCATGGATGTGTCAAGAACCCCTGCTTCCCGAGCCTAATAAATTAGCACTGAGAGCACGGGCTTCCCAGGGCTAAACACAGCTGAATGCTGGGTTTATATAAAGACCCTGAGGCAGGAAATCCTTGATTTCAGCACCTGACTGAGTACATTTAAGAACATCTGTGCAGCTTATGGAGGGATTTTGTGGAGGGAATGGGCAAAGGTTAGCTTTCAGTATTTTTCTGCTTTGCACATCTCTATTAAGAATTCCAAGAAATTAAGACTGGAGGCGTCCATTGGTGCTATTAACCATCTAACAAATTATCACAGATGAAAATGGAAGCTAATATTAGTCATGTCCCGAGAAAGAGCACTTAGCAATATATATATCTGTAATAGATGCTTTTCCATGGCAGACAATGATCTTATGCTATTTTGTTGAGGACTAGCCTCTCAACCCAGTTATTGACTACCTTCAAAATATCAAATTGCTTTCACAAAATAACATTTTTATATTTTTATTTGATCAATTAAAAGCAAGGTCATTAAAACTAGAACGTTTTACTAAACCAACAAGCATGACAAATGCTAGTTTTTAAATCCAGGGTTACTGGTGGTAGTAAGTTCTGCTTAATCAAATGCTAAACATCAAGTAGCTAAAATATAAAATCATTTTATCTTTTAATTTTGCTTGAGTGAAAAAAAAAACACACACTCAGCTCTCTATAACAGGGGACAACTGGAGAACTGGAGATGCACAACCTATCTCCCGCAGGTTACTGAAGTACCTGCAATGACTGGGGGAGAAAATAGCTCTTGGCCTGATCCAGCAAGATACTTAACTAAGAATGCAAACTCAGAATAATTTAAAGTAATAAAGTGCACTAAAAAGATGCTCTCTTAAGAAATCCTGAACTTGAACTTCTGTTCTGTAAATCTGTAAGAACTTTGGAGGAAATCTTAGTGAAAATACTCGGACAATGACAGACTAAAGTTAGCCCAGTCTTGAGCTTCAAATCTGATGTCAGTCTTGAGCTTCAAATTTGATGTAGATCTCACTGTTTACTGCTTCAGTACACAACCCCATAACAGCTGAAAAACACACCAACGGGTTTATAAAACTGTCAGTGAAAACAACAGGACAGGCCATGGGGTAAGGACAGCTCTCAGGAGATTATATCTATATTTCAGAGCTACAGTTACATTTTCAGGGATGGGTGGAAACATTTCATTTCTCTCTGATTGTTCCAAGCGGTCAAGTCTATCACAATGGGGAACTGTGTGCTCCTAAAAATGAGAGACTTTTGCTTTTTCAGGTTTTGTTTGTTTTAACAGAGATCTCTCAGATTTCCAGAACAAGAAGTCAAGATCAATCTGCAGAAACATGCACCACAGATTTACTACGTGACTTAGTTTCCCTCGTTTACATGGCTGCATCATGTCCAATTCACTATGATCTATTCACATGAAGTCATCGACATGATACGGGTAGCTGAAACTTTGAATT
This sequence comes from Tiliqua scincoides, assembly GCF_035046505.1. Taxonomy (NCBI): domain Eukaryota; kingdom Metazoa; phylum Chordata; class Lepidosauria; order Squamata; family Scincidae; genus Tiliqua; species Tiliqua scincoides. The sequence goes on from NC_089833.1 coordinate 14,319,678, forward strand.
ATATTACCACAATTGAAGGTTAGATCCCAAGAACTGTGAATGGAAGGAAGATGTGGGCTAGCTCCGTTCCATAAAAGCTGGCAAAAAAGATGACAGAGGGATTTAACAGGTTGTTTTCATGGCGCTGCTTGTGAAAGAGGACAGGGTGATATTTCCATCACCCTTATGTGACCCAACAAAAGATCAGGTCACTATCCCAGTGGGTCCTGACTCACAGTTTGGGAACCACTGCTATAGACACGTGATCCAACTACCACTAACAACACAGCCTAAAACCAACATACACTTGCTTATTAGGGGTGCTCTAAGAACTCTTACCAGTAGTGAGCACCGCATTATCTTCTACCACTCTGGAGACGTAGACGTCAGGACTGACACAGAAGTCACTGGCACCCTAGAGAAGAGCAAAGACCAGACTGAAGTTAAGAAATGCAAGGCAAGAAATAACAGCTGTACAAATTACCAATGTTCCTATCTTAATGTTGCTTTGAGCATTACTCTTCATAAATTCAATTGTCAATCATATCTTAGGAAGCAGAGGTAAAATAGCATGCTGTCCACGCATTTAAGAACTTGTGGAGCTCCTAAAGGTGTTCCATAAATTCAAGTTGGATAGGCCCATCTGGACAGGGTGAAAAATGGGCATTCTGTCCCATTCAAACCCCCCCCCCCCACGCACATGAATGCTTACCAGAAAGTCCACCACCACTTCCAACATGGGGAACACTACTGTGTTAGGGAGAAGAGGTCAGCTAGCTTTCTAAATGTGGGTAAGTTTTTTGAGGGAGTGTTCCAGTACAAACACACAAGCCCCACATACGTGTCCAACGTGGTACCCTTCAAGAAAAACTTCACTTGGTTCTGCTACAGATATACGTATAACACAATTTATACAGCATGTATACACTGATCCCCCCCTTCAAAAAAAAATGCCTGCAGTAGCTCTCTAGTTTGATAAGCTAAACTGGAAAAAAAATCCACTTTAGCAGCGTCTCGCTGATGATGAATATATATATCCCACTGCCTCCTTGAAGAATTTTTTTTTTTAATGCATCCAGAAGACAGACAAGCAGGCAGGCAGGCAAAACCAAGACTTCACTGCCTCTACAGAGAGGGTGTTTCAACTTTTTAGTTTATTGGGCTCAAGGCGGTTCACATAGATACGTTTCCTAGACCCAATAAGCAATGGTATAGCCAACTTCCTCGTAGCTGCAGAACACTCTCCCCAGGCAAAGCCATAAATCACAGCCAAGCAGCGGATTTTCCAGTTACCGTTCTTGTCACCAACGTACTCAACATTACAGACCACTCAGCAAACAATAGCAACTACTCCCTGTCACCTAGAGTCACATCAGCTTAACAGTGACTTTTCTGGTCTCTCCTCCAGACATGTCCTGGGGCTGTACCTGCTTAGCTTCCAGTAGTCTTCAGGCAGCTCTTCCTTCAGACCACATTTCCCATACCTCCCATTTCCCCAAATATCCTACTGTGTTCTTCATGCAGCAGGAAGGGGAAGGGAAAACAAGGGTCTGCTAAACCCTGTGGAAATCCACTACACATAAACACTGAGCCCATGGTGCAAATAGATTGTTCCCTGGCTGCTTTATCTAGCAGCAAATTAAATGTCTGTGGAGAGGCTTATTCATACGCCTAAGTAAGCTGCCATGCATGGTGATTTTGCATCAGAGACACTTACCACTGCAACAGCGAGCTCCAGACCAAGGGAACCCCAGCTCACAACAAGGGCAAGCACCCCGAGAAGACACACTCTGCAGGAGGAGGAGAAACAGACACTGTTAGCAGACATTTTGGCTCCTATTTTAAATACCTTAATCTTCCCCAAAGGTTATAATTTAAGTGTTCAAAGAAATAAGGGCAAGGGAAAGCTGCCAATCAATTTACATTTTCCATAACCGGCAATCTGAAGACGCGGCTGCTTGAGTAAAGCAGGCACCTTGGCTTCTTCCATGGAATTCAGATCAGCGCTATATAAAGAATTCTTCACAGGAAGCCTGAAACTGGGCCAGTTTTTAATGAAATGGTTGCTTGGCAGACAGCGTGGACAAAGCCAAAGACTGCAGTTCATTTTCATCCAATCCTTCACATTCTGAATCAATGAGGCTCACTTGCTCCTTCTCTCTCCCACATCCACACCTACACACCGAAGCCAACAGGCGGGGGTTGCCAGCTCACAGCTTTGATGGAGGAGGATTTAATGGCACGAAGGATGGTTTTAGAAAAATCACCCATCCTACGAGCATTAGCAGTGAGGAGACACTGCTGAGAATATCTTTGGGCCTACCATCAAGCTGCATAGCAACGCTGCATTTATGATATTTCCTATGATAGCACAGGAAAGCTATATTATTCAAACTCAGGCCCTTGATCCATCTTGGTCAGTTTTGTCTACATTAGTGTTTCTCAACATACCACTTACAACGTACCACCTCCCTGCTCGATGTCAGCCCACTGTATGTACCACTGGAAGTAACTGGTGATGACACCATGATCCGTTACTGCCAGGTTGGGATGCCTGCAAGACCAGGATGTGATGCACTTAACACTGGTAAGAGGCTCAGGATGGGCAGGAGGCCTTTTTCAAGTGTGCAAACACAGCATGCTGGAACTCTGTCCAACAAGCCGAGCCTCCGACTGTTTGGTCCATCGAGCTCTGGTCTTGCTACCGGGTGGCAGGTGTCTGAGGAGTGCTGCACGTACCACTGTACACCACCTCGTGTACCACCAGTTGAGAAACACTTGTCTACACTGATCTGCAGTGGCTCTCTCTGAATTGACAAAACATGGTTTGCCATTAGCTGTAGAATCAGAAGCCACTGTTTGACGTGTGCCTGCAAATCTGACCCACATGGAAATTCAGATAACCTTCCAATATAGGCTTTAATGCAGAACTCTAAGAACCAGAATTTTGGATCCTTTTAATGTAAAAACTGTAGGGCTTTGAGCCCAATCCTATGCATGTCTACTTAGAAGTAATTCCCATTATAGTCAATGGGGCTTGCTCACAGGTAGGAGTGGATAGGATTGCAGCTTTTGTCAATGACTTACAATGGGGATGATCATCATTGTAGACAGTTAGAAGAGAAATTGAACTCTTCCCATTTTAAAGCCCCGCCTCTTGCATACAAATTTATTAGTAAGTGCAGCTGCATGTTTAATTCTGAACTGTAAAGATAAATTTCTTATTTGCTACGCTGTCTGACGGTGTGCATCTTTACTTTGAAGTCCCATAGTTCAGTAGGGCTTACTGAAGGAACACAAGACTGCACCTTGAAATAAACTTTGCATGTTGATCAGCTGCTTACAGCAATACTTGCAAGTTCTTAAAATGTCAAGCTCCAGCCACGACTTGTGACTTCTCAAGTCATAACAAAAACCAACACATGTAACTGCACGAAAGATTTCCACTTGTCAAAACAGTGTCTTTAATTAGGATAACAAATTTGTACCGAATGAATATATTTTGCACAATACATTTCATTAGCAACGAAAGAAGCCAGGGAGGTGCAACCCTTCTGAACATTAGTAATCAAGCTTGTAGATGAATTTCTGCTGAGCTACAGAAAGTGTTACTGCTTTGCATCGAGCATGGCAAAGTGGCTCAACACTTTCACTCAACACTTTCACTCACCACTTTCGTCATTCTATTGCCCAAGAAACTCATTCTTCATTGCAAGCACTTTCTTCCAGTCATGCAAAGACTTAAAAGGTCTAAACATCATAAGTTCCATCTTGTATTTAAACTCTGGATTCACCATCTGTAGTGCATTAATCTAGTTACTGAAGGCCTAGATGACTGTGGAAAGTTAACAAGACCTTACCTACACATCAAAATGACCAATATGCAAGGGAACTGGGCTGTTAATGTCTACTAAAAGGGGACTCAACTCCATTCATGCAACCAAGGCCAAACCATGCCAATGAGAACACGGCAGTTATTGTGAGGTGGTAATTACGAGCCATGGTGCACGCAATTAATTCTATACCATGGATAGTGCATGCACAGAATTGAATCCACCTTTCTTGATCATGGGAAAGCAGGCCGGAAACAACAATAACCAGCTCAAGTCAGAGAATACTCTGTTATCTTTTTCCATTTCAAGACAAGACATAAAACCAGTGAAACTTTGCAGTTCAGCCAAAAAGTTCTGTCAATATATCTCAGAGAAAAACAATGCCACATCAGGAGAGGTGTAGAGAGTCAATCTGAAGCTGTGCTCACATTAAGTAGCAAATGAAAGGCTTGCTTGGTACATGGGTCTAAAGATTAGTTTTGTGATCTTCGAACACTCATCAAGAGAGACTTACCCCACAAGTATGGCCTTTGAGTTTCTAATTAGTCCAAATAGCACCAGCAAACAGATCAGGACATGAAACATGAGTAGGCCCAGGTATCCCAGCCACCTGCAGAAAAACCCAAAATATGATATCAAAAGAGTGTCCACAGAAGGAATGTTCACCTTGTGTGGGGTATTCAAACTTCCATTCCCACACATAGCATAAATATCTCCAGGATTCCGAGACGTGAACAGCATTCAATTGGTGCAAAGGTTCTCTCTGGCATTAATTATGATCCAATTTAGATTTGACCTAATATTACTGACCAATGCTCAAATATTTTTCTACTCCAAGGAAAACATCATAGCGCCCAACATTATATCACTGGGTTGAACAGAATGCTAAAGCTTGCACATGCTCAAACCAAATACACACCATCGCAAACAGCTGAGCTGCATAATATCTCACACACAGCACTAAAGCCTGCTCACCTGTACCAGTCATACAGATCGATACGAAGTGCCAGCTCCTCGAGCGAGAGCTCCTCATTCTTCCAGAAAGGAATCTCTGTTGTCTGCCTCACCAACTCGTCCAAGAGCCCCTGGAGCTTCTGGACAACGTGCTGGTAATCCGTCTGTTTGGAAAACATTTCCTCAAGGACCACCAAGTTGGGTTCTGCTGTTTGGTTCAGAGCAACTGCCGTGTCCAAGACCTGGGGAGGAAGAAAGGCTGGCATTTGAGAAAGAGAAGTCTCCACACTGGCACTAAGGGGCCTCGTGTTGAAGGTCAGCATCAAGAAAGATGCCCCAAGACAGTTGTTCAACACTTCTGACTCCAATTACTAGTCATCACCAAACTGCAATGCAAAAGACTTGTCCCAATACCATATTCTCTCACATGCACTCAGTGTATGCTAGTAACCCTTCCAATTCAGTAGCGAGAGTTTAATAAGCAAAACTGAAAGAGTTGCTTTCCATCTCTCTTTTGCCCCCCTCCCCAAAACGCTACTGCACATCCTGCTGCTATGTAGGAAGAATCAGTCATACAGTGTGTCTCAAAAAGTGGGTCGGGACCCACTAGGTGGATCGCGGACCAACTTCAGGTGGGTTCCCATTCATTTCAACGTGTATTTTATCTTTAATACATTAAACTTGATGCTACCATGGTATGTGGCTGCATCAAGGAAAATGCTGAGGATCTGTACTTTTAACCAGCTACTACATGTATGCTTTTAACAATGACAGTCCATGGGGCTTACTCTTGGGTAAATGTGGATAGGATTGCAGTCATGGGATGTTTGGGAATTTTTTTAAACAGATCAGCCACTGCTTGGGAGTATGGTTCTTTAATTTAAATAAAATTTCAAACTTACACTTACCGTAAACTATAAATTTACTTGATTTGATTTTGTCATATGGGATGTGTTAACAATTTTCCTGCTTAATGATGTCACGTCCAGTGATGACATAACTTCCACGTCCATGGCATCATTTCCAATGGGTCCTGACAAACTGCCATTCTAGAAAGTGGGACACCCTTAGAATAAACTGTGCTACTCATTTTTTTGCAGGGTTCAATGCCTGGCATCCCTAGTTAAAGAATGGCAGGTTATCCCAGACTGGAAGAGGCCTGTTTCTTGAGACTTAGCATTGCCACTGCCTGTAGGAGTATATAACTCTGGGCTAACTTCATCATTGTTCTGACTTGGTACAAAGCAGCTCCCTTTATCTTCTGCTATCAAAGAGCACAGTTGCAAATTAACTTGTGGGCTTTGGAGTTTACTGAAGCACAAGGAGAACATTAACGTGCAACAGCCTGAATCAATCACTTAATTGTGACAGAACATTCCTTTAGTTAACAGGTTGGGTTTGCTTGCAAATGTTCAGAAAAAGGATAGAGGGGGAATCGAATAAACACATCTTCCTCCATTAACGGAAGCTGTCTATGACTCCCTTAGAGGTGAATAAGAACCAAGAGGTATGCATGCAATTGGAAGAGAAGAGAATTGGAGAGCAGGATTTAGCTAATTTTGTCCCCGTTCTCACAATTTGGGGTGACTGTCTCCACTCACCCGGTCTTGGACACCGGCAATGGTACGATTGGCATGCCGCAAGGAATACGTCAGCCGGTGAATGCCATCGCTGGTCTCCCCGTTTCCATAGAAGCCAACAGCTATACCGGCACTGAAAAGACACAAAACATGACAGAATAGCACATTTCAATCTATACGGGCAGCTGCCGACTTGAAAAGCTAGCCTCTCCCCCTTCTTATCTGAAGCTCTCCACAGGAAAAGAACAGCATGCTCTGGACTCCACGCGAGGGCTGCAGCTGGGTAATTATAATCCCTACATACTGCACAAATGAAAACTACTCAGTTATAGAGGAGAAATAATACTGTTTTTCCTCTTGCTTTTCTTAGGCCCGAGTTCTGGGCCCATTATAGTATAAGCCACTTCAGGGGAGATACATCAACCCTCATGTGCAATATTTTAAGATAACAATGCTCAGACTTTTTGCTTTCAGGGAACAGTTTACACCAGGGGTGCTCAACAGGTGGATCGCGATCTACTGGTAGATCGCGAGGCAAAATGAGTAGATCGCGGAGTGCCGACCCCCCCTTCAGGTGCCTCTGGGAGGAAATGCCGGGAGTAAGGCCCATTGTACTCAATGGGGCTTACTCCCAGGTAAGTGTGGCTAGGATTGTAGCCTCACAGCCTAATCCTAGGCATGTCTACTCAGGAGTAAGTCCTGTTATACTCAGTGGGGCTCAAGGTACACCAACATACATTGTACACATAAATGTTATATGTTATGATGGCGCGAACATTGTAAAAAAAACTCTGGTAGATCTCCGGGCCTTGCTGGGTTTCAAAGTAGCTCTCGAGCCAAAAAAGTGTGAGCACCTCTGGTTTACACCATAAACTCACAACATAACGGTGTGGCAAAAGATGCGTACCTTGAATGTTTAGGAAATGGATGGACATGCTTCTTTGTACTGAGTGGTGGTAGGGAAGGCTGGGGGGGTTAGCAAAAGCATTTTAGATTTCTGCCAATGTTTAGCTTTTCACCTGGACTTCTAATTAGAGGTACCAACCCTTCAGAACATGACCGAATGCGGGTATGAGATTGCCAAAACAACTTCTGAACAAGGCCAGACGTTCCTAAAGGAGTTTCTTTTGCAAAGACACTGAATACGGACAAATCCCCATTGCTTTGTTCCAACATGCATGCCAGAGTTTTTGCCCAGGTTGCTAGAGAAAGCCAACTCTTTCTGCTCCCCAGAATTAAACAAATAGACCTAATTAAGAGGCCGCTCTTATTTCCAGCCTTATCACTTCTGGAGACTCCATCAAAAGACAGTGCAGGCAACCCTGGCAGCGATCGATATTACTTTACCACCCACACAAGAAACCAAAGCCGAGATGACATGTTGCAAGCAGAGCACAGCTAGAAGAATCTGTGTCAATCCCACGGCTTTCCTGAGCTTCAAGGGCCAACATAAATTATGAACGGCCCAGCCCTTCAGATGTTCCAGGCAAACATTATCCACAGATAAGGCGGCAGAAGCTACTCCCAGGCAGCAGTGTGCTGTTTGCAAAGATGCTCACAGGCAAGATGCAATTCCTCCTCTCCCCCATCCCAAACAGCTCTTCCCTCCTCGCTAACATGTTCTCATTATGCAAAAGGGAAGATGACTTCAAAATCTGAACGCGCATTCTTCAATGAGCCACAACTTCACTTCTCCATTAACAAAAAAAAAAACCCTTCAAACACACACACACACAGCATTTGGTGCAGGAAAGAGGATTCATAGAACTGCAGCACCAGCAGTTTGCAGTCAAGAGAACTTAGGAAGAGGAAGCAGCTGGAGACATTTTGTGCTTAAGAATGGGACAAAGCCAGCACAGCATCTATGACTCCTTGCATCATGTTCAGTGCGTGAAAGTTACCACGTAGGCAGCAACTGCGCAGTGTGACATTTTGGGGAGTTCCACTTACATTAATCCTGTCCTTTCCAAAAAGAGGATTCTATCCACACTGGAGGGGGCAGACTAAGGGCACAATCCTAACCAACTTTCCAGCGCTGACATAGCTGTGCAATGGTGGCGTGCACAGCATCCTGCAGTGGGGAGGCAGTCGGGGGACTTCTCAAGGTAAAGGCATGTTTGTTACCTTACTTTGGGCTGCACTGCAGCTACGTCAGTGCTGGAAAATTGGTTAGGATTGCGCCCTAAGAGAACGGTAACAGGAAGCAGGAAGCTTCCTGCTTCCTCTTAGCATACTGGCTGTCTTCCAGCTCCAGCATACTGAATGGCTGCTAGTCACATTCCTTTTCTAGAGTTCCATAACAGGCTGCAAAGAAAGAAACAGGAGCATTTGGTGTCAAGGTAAAGACAAATCGGTAGTGGATGCAGGGGGGTGCAGGGAACCACAGATAAGCGAATCCGTTCCACGAATATGGGGGAACACCTGGACTTTAAATGGTGCCATTTTTCTGGACTAGCAACACTGAATGACAGGAAAGGGTCTCAGACAGTGTTTAAAGAGCCAGACCCAGCACTGAACCATGGCAACAACAAACATCTTGTATCCTAAGGCTGCTCTTTTACTCCCAAGTGAAACAAGGAAGCTCTTGGATCTGCCAGTTTAACAGCTCCACCATATGGAGAGCAGCAAAAAAAAAAAAAATTGTCACCTGGGGCAACATAAAACCAAAAGGCAGAAATAGATACAGATGGCCTAATAAGACCATCATCTCCTAAACGTACCTTTCTCTCACGAACAAAAGACACACATCACACGGAGAGATAAGCTTTCAACTTCATGTCTGGCAAAAAGAGGATAAGCCCTACTGATTGTAACTGATCCATTAAAAATAGAGGATTTACCCACATGGTTGTTGGATAACTACATGAATTAGATGGAGGTCAGTTGGAGGTGAAATAACGGGAGAAGAAGAACTTTGACAACTGAAAAGTTAAGGGAGACCCCAAGGGGAACATTTAATGAACTGGAATATATGGCACGAGAAGGAATATGTGTGTTTGTTTTAAAGGAAACAGGTTATGTTATACAAGAACTGTGCTGTGTACCACAGGAGCCCAATCCAACGATTAAGAGAGACACCACATTAAGAGAAACAACACACTACAGCAATCAAGACACACAATGTGCAATCTGTAAAAAATTGCCTCTAAAACTTAAGAAAAAAACTTAAATATGGAAGCGGGCAGAGGATGTTGCGTGTAGACACTGAGAACCTTGTTTTTATTTAAGCAGCAGCAAGGTAAGGACCTTGCAACTAATCAATTCAAGTAGACACTAGTTACAATCCCTCCCCGGCTCTACCACTGATCTATGATGGGACCAGCCACCCATACAAGCCTTCTCTTTACAAGCAAATGCCCTAGTAACAGCAAGATGTCTTTAATTATAGGAATGCTGAAAGCATAGCCTTTTTTAAACACACACACACGTGCACAAACTTAACGCAATCCTTGGGGATGAGTTAATTTGCCCATCTAATTACCACCTTATTCTTCAACATCGGGGAGAAGTGCTATTTCTGGGAGACATGCAAAAGCCACCTTTCAACATCTGTTTGCACATTATGTTGCCCGACACTTTGTTTTACACACGTGAATATGGTGCTGGGTGGATGACCCAGACCAGCCTCATGGCGTCTTAAATTGGGCTGTTGGCAGGACGCCACTGAGTTCCCTAGGCTTTAGGGGAAAGGCTAAACTGGTTTTGTTTTTTTCCAGAGCAAGCAGCCCCCACTTCCTCCCCCAGCTGATATGAGAAAAGCCTTTCTTCTGTTTTTCGGAAAATTGCACAACTGGCCGTGCCTCGGTCTGACCGAAAGATATGAACCGGGAAACAAGTCGCATTTGAGGATTCTGTTTACTCCAAAGGCGTCAGCAACACATTAGAGGTGTCTTGAACCTCAGTTTCCCTCACCAACCTCACTGTAAATTTTAACCAAGAAACTGTGTTCCAGATGAAGCTTGGAGCTTCGGAATAATCAAGAAGCCCTTTGCTGCAGAACGCTTCTCAATACCATTGTCTAGGTCCTGGGAGGGCGCTCAACTCACCTGCGCAGTCTGGTGGGACAACAACTTCTCCCGGCAAGGCTAGGCTGGTTTGAAAGAAATCTGAATTCTAACAAACTTCACAGTAAAACAAAAATGGTTTTTAACCTCTGCTCAGGTCAGAGTCACAAGTATAAGGGACAAACAAGGCAATCTTATCAGAATTCTTCACACAATCTCACACATACATACAGCATTCGAGTGTGCACTTGCGTCACACATCAAGCACACAATGAATTCCCATTACAGACCTTTGATTCTTTTTAGAGCCCCAGAGAGACTAGGAAACAAAGGCGGTTGAACAGACCCAGTTTCAGAGAGGGAGGGATATGGGGGGCGCCTGTATGTTGACTGTACTGACTCTGCCCTCAACTCACACATGGGAAAAACAAAAGTTGACAAAATGCTTGATAGAAGGCAGAGGAGAAAAGGTAGGGGTTGACCAAGTTTACATTTGCAACAGGCATTTGTCTTTCAAAACTGAAAAGCTTGTCCTCTCTATAGGTGCTGACCTCTTGCTTTGATCCCTCTGACCTTGCTACACTCACTCATACTGCAGATGTGTTGGTCACACAGTACTAGGTTCTTATGAAAGCACCAACAAAAGCTCTAGAAATAGCACACTTTCAGGAGACAGGGCGCAAGTGCTTCTAACAGCTAGAGGTGCTGAGATCAGAAAGCACCATCAGGACCATGGGTTGAGGTTTTGTTCTTCGTAAAGTGCTGTTCAGACTTTTGACAAAATGCAATTTACCATCCAGAGAGGCACCAAAATAGCTCCGTGGACAGACAGAGGTCATCCCTCTTCTGTGCTGCACATCAGCCTTGGAAACAAATCCATCTCAAGCTCCAAGGCTGACAGGCTAGCACTTTTGCCTTGCTAAAAAATGTGTTTTATAAAAGGTGTTTGATTTAAGGGCAAATAAGACACTACTACCCCTCCAAGGCAAGAGCCACAGTTTCAATACAAATGACACCCCCCCCCAAGCAGGAAGGAATAGGAACCCCAACTTTCTAACTGCCTCTCCTAGATACCTCAGGAAGCAAAATCAACTCACTTCTTTGTGCTTGCAGCTTTTGTCACCGTGTAAGACTATAAAAAATTTAAACAATAAAAAATTGGGTGAGCTCCCTGAATGCACACACAGAGAACATATAATGGATGCGCTCAGCACCACCGATTACAAACCATTACTACAGACTTTAGGGGAATTGATTTGAGAAGAGCACAAAGAACAGGGCCTTGAAGTGTTCTTGGGAATAGACATTCCTGAAGGCCAGAAAAACAACCAGATAGCCTGCCAGCTGGACACTGTTTAGTTCTAAGCTAAGACACAACGACCTTGAATGGGAGACTACCTCACATGATGCTCTCAGAGGAAAGCACTATGATCACTGGGAGATCCCTCTTGCCATCTTCACTCTCTTCCCCGAGTGCAAATACTTATTCTCACAGCTAGCAGCATTCAGTTTTTGCAGGTGGACCATCCCCTCGTGTGTGTGTCCCCCCCCCACTGCCTTCATTACATCTCTTACCCAATTTATCCCAGCCTCCCCTTCCTCCCTCCTTCCCTGCCTAGTATCAGTTCCCAGACTGTGAGCTCCTGGGGAGCCAGGGCTGTCAACCCTCCAGAATTATCTCCATGATGGTGTAGTGGTTCAGGAGTTGGACTTAGACCTAGAAGAGCGAGGTTCAAATCCCCACTGAATCATAAAGCTTCCTGGGTGACCTTGGGCCAGTCACTCTCTCAGCCTCGCCTACGTCGCAAGGTTGTGGCGAGGACAAAAACAGGAGAGGAACTCTGTAGGCCACCCTGAGGGAAGAGACTCACCTGCAGACTAGAGTTGCAATGATGACACACCAGGCCGTGCAGCAGCAGTCTGCGTTCAGATGTTCTTCACTTTTCCGATGGCGACAACACAACCAGAAAGAATAGAACAAGAGGAAGAGCAGATCCAGAGCAAGGCAGGACAGAGCGACGCCACCCAACAGCAGCAGGGCCTGTGGAAGAAAGAACTCCAATTAAATGGGAGGCATTTCAACAGCATGAGCAAAAGAAACAAACTGGCGTTTGCCTTCAAGCGGTCAGCCAGTGAGCAAGCACCCACTAGACCACCGCTCCTTCAGCACAGGGGTGGTCAATCAGATGCTGCTGTGATGTCCTCTTTCCTTCCAGACCAACTAAAAGGAAAGAAGGAAGTAAGGCAATAGCAAGTCCTCAACCTTCAGCAAAGGCCGAGGGAGAGAAAGAGAAAAGTTAAGGCAGAGCAGCAGGGGAGGTGGCACCAGGGAGAAGAGGTGGGTGGGCGGGATGCTGAGGGTCTGCTGATGATCGAGGGGCTTGGCTTGAAGTGTTCTTCAACCTGTGGTTTGGGGAGGGGGGGTCGCTGCAACCTTTCAAAGCCTGTGCAAGAGTGGGCTTGGATCCAATCCAATGATGGTACTGCCTTTTCAAAACTGAGTTCTTGATATAATCCTGCACAGCTTTTTCTCGCTTTCTTGACCCACAGTTTGGAAGGCCAGCTTTGCTCAGGCTGCTACCTCACAGGGTTGTTGTGAAGTCACAAGAGGCAGGGGGAAATGGGGCAGGTAGTGGCAGGGGGTGGGCAGATAGAGCCCTAGGAGGGGGGCAGATCAGTAGTGGGTCCCCAGTCTCATTTTTTATTTACTGGGGTTGTGACATAAAAAAGGTTGAAGAGCACTGATCTAGGGCAGCTAGCACCGGCTAGTCTTCCAACCGCGTAGACCTGAGGCTCCAAATAAGACACCAGTGGGAGCAAAGAAGTGCCGCAACCCACCTCCAGGTCCTGGCCCACCTGTTGAAGAGCTCTGCGATAGCAGATAGCAACCAGAGCTTCAGCAACACAGCACGGTTGCACTTGCCCCAAATCAAACTTGCCAACAAGTAAGACAAGGTGCTGCAATTTGTTGGCAGGTGTCCATTTTAGAAGACAGATCAAGCAGCAAAATCCATCCCAACACCAAGGCGTAACCCCCCCCCCCCCAAAAGGGCCTTAACAGCTTCAGCGCTTCCACAAGGATCTGACAAACTTGTTTTGACTGGGAGCCTGAGGGCAGGGTTTGTCTTCCTTCTCAGCGCTTTGTAAAGTGCTGAGGTGCTGGGTTTCATTTATCAACACCATACAGACATTGTGGTCTGGGATCCATAAGTTAACTGTGGCTTTTTCAAATCCTTAGAGGAAACACAAAGGGAATTCCCCTTTTAAATCCAAGGCAGGTCACAGCACAGGAGAGCTACCTGGTTTGTTTGAAATCTTCTCCCACCTGCTTCCCCGCTCAAGACCTGCTGCTGATGCAAGAGGCAGCAACAGTTTTAGTAAACCGCTGGAGCAGATGGACTTTATAACACCACCTGACAATCACTTAGAGTTAGTTTGTCCCCAGGATCCGTCCCAGGTGATTACACATGTGGCAAAATCCCACAACGATACGGCAAACGTCACCCTAATTTTAAATATTCAAACAGGAAGCTTTTATTTTTTATTCCATTTGGAGAATTCTTCTGTCCTTTTGTTAGATACCCCTACATCAGTGAGTGGTGATTAATTTTTAAAACAGGGCCCATTTGTTGGATTGGGGAAGGCTGAAGTTTGGCAACACTCCCTGTGCCACGGGGGGGGGGGGGGATGCAAAAGGTTCTTTAATTTAACCCACTCCTCACAAGTGTGAGCAGCAACGGAGGCATTTGCAGACAATTTCACTTACTTTGCACAGTTTCTGAACACAAGTGTACGGGCTTAGAATAATCTTAAACGTTTATTGTACAGCATCCAGTAATTTTGGGCACTTCATATTATAAGTAAATACTGCACTCACTCAGTCTAAGACAGAGGCAAAGAGCTCTTTAAATCTCCTATCTGCTATTTAAGAGCCCAGCTCATAGCTTGTGTGCAAGATAGCAGCTGAGAGTGTAAAACAATAGGAGTTCCCTTATTCTGGATGATTATTCTATTCTAGGGACCAGATGAGAAGCCTCTGCGCATTAATCAGGACTTGGGCTGTCGCTAACTTAGCTCTACTATTGACTTTTCTCTGTGCCCAGAAGCTATTTTCATATCATTACTACCTCCTCTGATACTGCTCAAGCAGTTGTTTTTTTCCTCCAAGTTACTTCACTGGCTTTGTAGATTAATCCCATGGGCACACCCTTGGGAAATGGGAGATCGCGTAGCACATGGGATGATGTCACGGTGCTGGCTGGCTCAATCTACCTACACGATGACTTCACTGTGGGCAAATAGAGCCAACTGAGAAAGAGCAATGCATCCCTTGGTAGGCAAACAATTTTGAAGCAAGTCACCCCCCCCCCCCAAAAAGTAAAACTGCAAAGAGGGGGAACACCTCTTATCCCTGCCAAAGGTGTTCACAAAAAGCAGCAAGTACTTTCAACTCAGTCCTAAGCACCATTGGGTTTTCATCATTTACAGGCTCATGAAAAAAGACAAGCTATGGCAACGTGTGAGGCTTGCAGAGAGTCCGTAAAATCTTGTTCACATAGCGCCAAACCATGGTTTGACATTACCATCCAAGACACAGATTCCATGTGTTGTCATGCAAATTCAGCCACACTGAACCTTCTCCCCCCCCCCACCACCAATTAAATGCAGCAGCAAAAAAATAAAATGTATACTTGAATTAATTGCTTTTTGGACATAAGTCTGGACGTTACCAACTGTAAAATGCCACCAAACTGTGAGCCTGCTTAAAAACCTGGAATAGAGCCCAGGCGATTTGTGCCAGGGCCAGTAATATTACTGCCCTTCAGTCCATAGGCAAATCCGATCCAGAAATGTGCAACAGAGAGGATTTTATTTTTAATCAGTGACATCTCCTTTGCCCTTCTCCTCCTCCAGCAACCCTGACCAAAATTACAGAGAGATGTTTGAGTTTAACAATAACTCTCTTTCAGCCAGGAAATTGGCATTAGGAATATTATAATTAAACGAAAAGGCATTCTTAAAAAACAGAGCTTGTCTGTTACTACACTGGCAAAATATCACAAAATACATCTGTCAAGAAGAGAGAAGGACATAGATTTGAGCCTTTCCTACTAGGGGTTTGAGCCATAGCACAGCACCATAAGCTTTCAACTACACAAACAGCAGCCCTCACAGAACAATAATGCACCCAAATTCAGATTGTCACAGTGATGGTGTGTAGTGCAGCAAAGCATTATTCAACCCAGGAGTCATGACCCCCGGGGGGGGGGGTCATGGCTGCAGCAGCCAGCCCTGCCCCTTCTGGCACTGCATCTCCATTAGGCTTTGGTCTCAGGGCCTCTCTCGCCTGCTGGGCCTTGCTCACCCTGCCGATTCCTGAACCACTGTGGTTACGACAAGGACACCACTGCCATATCTCAGCGTCAAGGACAAGGCGACCAACACACATAAGAACACAAGAACAGCCCCACTGGATCAGGCCGTAGGCCCATCCAGTCCAGCTTCCTGTATCTCACAGCGGCCCACCAAATGCCCCAGGGAGCACACCAGATAACAAGACCTCATCCTGGTGCCCTCCTTTGCATTGGCATTCTGACACAGCCCATTTCTAAAATCAGGAGGTTGTACATGCACATCATGGTTTGTAACCCATAATGGATTGTTCCTCCAGAAACTTGTCCAATCCCCTTTTAAAGGCGTCCAGGCCAGATGCCGTCACCACATCCTGCGGCAAGGAGTTCCACAGACCGACCACACGCTGAGTAAAGAAATATTTTCTTTTGTCTGTCCTAACTCTCCCAACACTCAATTTTAGCAGATGTCCCCTGGTTCTGGTGTTGTGTGAGAGGGGAAAGAACCTCCCTCTGTCCACTTTGTCCATCCCCTGCATAATTTTGTATGTCTCAATCATGTCCCCCCTCAAGCGTCTCTTTTCTAGGCTGAAGAGGCCCAAACGCCGTAGCCTTTCCTCATAAGGAAGGTGCCCCAGCCCCATAATCATCTTAGTCGCTCTCTTTTGCACCTTTTCCATTTCCAAGTAGCACCCCAGAAGGCCTTCCGCAAAGCTGGCCATCAAGAGACTCTGCTGCCATGGCACCAGTTTGGCGGCAACCCCGGTGGCAGGACCTGAGAGGCCTGCATGAGGGCCCATATGGTGCAGTGCTCCTGTTCCAGCTAAGTAAGGGCCCCCAAGATACCCACCCAGCTTCCACACTGCCTTCGGTGCTGCCCAACATCAGGTTTGCATCACAGCGGTGGAAACTGCACTGTGGGGGATATGAAAGGAAAAAAAGGTTGAAGACCACTGATGTAGCAGGTAAAGTAGCAGGCAAGGTACTGGATCCAGGTCTGCAGGATCTCCCCACCAATAAATAGGATGTTTTGCTGACACTTGCTTCTGTTGCAAGTAGATTGGGGCATGCAAGTTTGTATATGGCTGTGCATAGTGGAACATGTGCATGATTTATGGTGGCTGTATGGGTTTTCACTACTTCTCAAGAAGTCTATTATTCTTTCCCTCTCCTCATTTAATCTCTACAACCCTGCAATTTTAGGACAGGCCAAAAGACAATCTGGCCCAAATCTTCAGCCATGAGCTCATGGCTGAGTAGGGACTTGAACCGGGCTCTCTGAGCATTCAGGCACTCAAGTCACTGTACCACACATAGGACTGTGGCATAATTATTACCACCCAAGTATGTGCCTGTAAGTCTGTTCTGCAAAGGAACAGGGTTGGTGGGGGGTGGGAGATTCAGATCAGGCTCTCCACACCTGTGGCCAGATCCACCAAGCACTCTAACGTGCTACACGCACTTACCATACTCCACATAGCTCTGTACTCTGTTGCAAATTGTACCCTACTCCACAGATAGAGACACTGAAGCCAGCATACAAGCACAGTGCACCCTTATCGGTTTCCTAAGGCTTCTGCTCTATCATGCCAAATGGTGAGATCATCTACTTCTGCTACATCACTATATTTCCTGGAAGCAGACAATGTGAAGGAAGTCAGACAACAAGTCTCACAGCTACACTAGAGGACCAGCAAATAGCTAAACCTTTCCAAGTTTTTCAGGCAACTGTGACCCGGTCAAGTCAGAAGGGGTTGTCTGTGTCACAGAACGGATTTGTGGAAATGATTAAGCGCAGACCCTGCAAATGGTCATCCATGTAGGATGCACAGAGGCATTTGCTAATGCTGGGTCAGAGATGACTGGCTCTGACAATGACCACTTCCCTAGACAGGAAGCCTAACAGTCACCATACAAACACAATTGCATCTCCAGGTCCTCTTGTATTGCACACAACCAAGGAGCCACACAAAAGCAGCGCCAGACTAACATATTTGCTGACCCAGTGGGACTTGACTTGCTTTTTAAGTATTGTGACTCTCAAACATCTCTCTTGTGGCTCTCACACACCTGAAGTTTATCAAATGTGGCTCTTACGTTAAGCAAGTTTGACCACCCCTTATACAGGCTTGAATTGAATTCCATGATGGAAGAAGGGCAGGATATAACTGTAATAAAGGTAACACAATTGGTGCCTCTCCTTTCACCCACCTTGTTCTTTCACTCTCTCTCTCTCTCACACACGCACACGCGCGCGCGCGCACGCACACACGCACACACGCACGCACGCACGCACGCACACACACACACACACACACTCGCCCACCAGGGTAGCTGCTATTTTCCACTAACTGTAATAGTTGCTGAAACTCCCTGTGCAGAACAATCATTCTGAGGGAGAGATTCTCCTACTTTCTCTCCGAATGCAGTTTGTACCGACAGATCCCTACAGACTATATCATTATTAAATGCAGCTTAGCTCAAATTTGGCAGGCTGACAACCAAGCACATTCGCTCAGAAGACGGATTTTCTCAGAGACTTCTGCAAGTCCAACAAAATGGATGCTTTGCATTTCCTACTGGGCAGGTTAGCTTAGACAGGAGTAATGCAACTGGAGTCCTGGCTTTAAGAAACATCCATATACCTGGATTCCTGGTTTTAGCAGCAATTTACTGACTTCTCTTCTTGGATAGCAAAACCCTAAAGAGTGGACACAGTAAACCCACAAAGAGCTAAACAGGGAAGCTGAACTGCAAGTTATTCTCAAACAGAGAAAAGAGAAAGTAAGGTGGCTCAGACACAATATTGGTCCGTCGTTTGTCATGAAGGTAGACAAACCATGGCTTGCAATTGGCTACCAAACCAAATTATGAAAATTATGGCTTGAAGATGGTTTGCAAATCACAACTTAGGCAAACTGCGGTTTGGTATGCCACCTAAGCCGGTAGTCCATGGTTTGGGATGGTATTCTGCCCTTGAAGCTGTTGCTGGGGTCAACATCTGGGGAATCTCAGAGAAATTGCACAAACCGTGGTTTACCTTACGTTTGGAACACAGAGCATGGTAACTACAGTTAGCAAGAACCAGGGTTTGGCATCACATCTAAACCAATCCACTATCTCATTGGCATGACTTCATAATATGGGTTCAGGGTATATAGAAAGATGAACGCACACATTGCTCTCCCCATCTCTCCACAGCTCAAAAAAAAAGCTAGGAGACACTAGACCAGTGTTTCTCAAGCTGTGGGTCAGGACCCACTAGATGGGTCGCGAACCAATTTCAGGTGGGTCCCCATTCATTTCAATATTTTATTTTTAATATATTAGACGATGCTACCATGGTATGTGATAGCATTTGGGGAAATGTTACAGAACTGTACTTTTAAGAAGCTACTGTGTATATTCTTTTAACAATGAAAGAAAATGGGAATTACTCCTGGATGAGTGTGGGTAGGACTTCAGCCTAGGATTGTTAAAAAAATTTCCTGCTTGTTGTCACTTCTGGTCATGACATCACTTCCGGTGGGTCCTGACAGATTTTCATTCTAAAAAGTGGGTCCCGGTGCTAAATGTGTGAGAACCACTGCACTAGACTATGTGTATCCTAAAGCAACTTGTGCAACCTGAAACATTTATACATTAGAATCAGAGTGAATCCTCCCTCCTTTCCCCACAATCTGGAAAACCTCCTCTAGCAACATTCTGTGAAAAGAATCCTTGATATCAAATGTCAGTAACTTCAAGATTGAACCAAGAACCGAGGTGCGGTACACATTCTAGGAACTTCTGCCCTGACGTAGTCAACAGAAAAGTACTTCTCTTGCATTCAAGGCTTCACAGCTTGGCCAGC
The DNA here is from genome assembly GCF_035046505.1 of Tiliqua scincoides. Classification (NCBI taxonomy): domain Eukaryota; kingdom Metazoa; phylum Chordata; class Lepidosauria; order Squamata; family Scincidae; genus Tiliqua; species Tiliqua scincoides. The sequence goes on from NC_089833.1 coordinate 14,339,232, forward strand.
ACCCCCCAGAGCTCAAGCCCCAGCTCTAGGTTCAGCAAGCTAATCTCAGGGGCTCTCTCATGCTGACTTAGACCAACATGAAGAAACTACCAGAACCCCAAGAAATGAAAATCTGTGGTCAACAGACCATGTCCTGAGGCAGCAGTTCTATTGCCTGATATGACAGAGGTAGAAAATCAACTCGGGTAGGACTGGGGGAGTCTCTAAAGGGAAAAACATGGGATGACTTTTTTTAACAAGTGTTTAAACTCCTGGTGCACTGAGATCATCTCTGTGGGATGAGATGGTCTCAGTGCACCAGGAGTTTAAATACCTATTTAAAAAAATGTCATCCCACTTTTTCCCTTTAGAGATGCACGGTAGTTTTCAATATAATACACATCAACACAAAACATAGTTTAAAAACCCAACAGCAGTGATTAACACAAACAGAAACCTAAGTCACAAAACATCAGAATGTGGAACAAATGATATAAACATCAAAATAATGGTGAGAAGAGGTAGGACTTCAACCACCAATGAAGTACTGGCAAGGGGAAAAAAGACATATACCAGAGCAGCGATTTTCAGCCTTTTTCATCCCAAGGAATGCTGACAAGGCGCTAAAATTGTCAGGGCACACAATCAGTTTTTTTACAATTAACAAGGCACACTGCACTGCTGCCGTAGAGAGGCTCACATCCCCAAAAGCCCCACTAATAAATGACCCTCCCCCAAATTCACAGAAAATACATACATATAAAACTGGGTAGACGTTACTAAAAAGCAGGGGACAACATTCAATTACCTGGACAGTCATTTATTTTTCACAATGCCGGTTGTACACAACGATTGGAAATATGTTTTAAAAATAGACAGCAAGGGAAATTTTTTTTAAAGTCCATCTGGTTTACTATTTGTGGAAAGGAAAAACCCAGCAGAGGTTTATCTGGTACTGGAGAACCATTTTCAATGGAAAACCATCAAGGGGGGAGGTATTCTTCCTGTTGAACAAGAGCAGTAGATAATACAGTCCTGCTCCCTTCTGAAATGCAGTTAAGACTATATTAGTACTCCAAACCATCAGCGATAATGTTTCCTGCACAGTACTGAAAACACTCTGCAGTGGAAAGATAAAACTCCTTAGAGCTCCTGTTGGGAAATGAACGGCTCTATTCAGACATCACACCAAGCTCCAAGCTCCTTGGAGGAAGGGCTGTATAAAAATGTGGAAAAATAAACACGATTAAGTATGGTCTTCCCTGATCACCCAAACTGATTAAGGCATGTATTGGCACATATGGTAACTGCAGTTAAGACAAGCCGTATCCATACTTAGCCAGCTTCAAAACCTGCTTAACCAGGTAACCATAGTTAACAATCTCCTGTCCTCAAGCTGAGGACATCTGCTGTCACTACCCTCTCTTGGTTTTCTTTAAATGATGTCCAGAGTCACTTCCATACCCAATCAAACAGAGCTCCCCTCTTGCTTTTGCACCGGCAATAGCACTGACATTAGCATGGCCCAAAGTGTGGCCTTAGTGATATCAAGCCAAAATATTCTGCTGTATTGCGACAAATTCCAGAGGAGCAGTCATGTTGGTCTGTAGCAGCAAGACTGCTTCTCAAGCGCGACGGTGCTTCAGAAGCTAATTGGTTTGCTGTAGTGTGAGCACTGAGCAAGCAATAGCCCACTCCAGTCTGCTTTTACCAAGGCAGGAGCACAAACAGAATCCACTCAACTGTTCTGAAGACAGATTGGCTTGCTAGACTGAGCAGGATTTGCAAAAGAAAACATACGTGTGTCATCACTGAAAGATCAGAAAATAAAACTGGTTATCTGCCAAACAAGAGGTCTGCTTACACAGTCACTCCCCAAATAGAACTGATTGGAGAGGGACTGCTTCTGAAGTCTCCATGAGAACGCAGGCAAGACCCAAAATTAGGCAGTATTCAATTGGTGGGGGCACAACTGAAGAATTCACTTCCAGTCCATAGAACCAAAGTGAAAACTGCAAAAGCAGATTTAAAAAGAGGGATATGCTCTTAGCTTGCAGTAGCCCAACCTGACCAATGCCAAGTTCTTTCACATGCACACCCCAAGATAAACAGGCGACAATCTCTGCCATTTCCCATAAATACATCTTTTCCTGGCTACTGCTTCAGAGGCACTGTATCTTAAAAGGAAACATGTTCCTTACCCCGATTCCATATACTCTTCACACCTGAGGGGGCATATGTGGATTTTGCACTTGAGTTTGCGTACAAAAAGTAAAGCGAGAATCATCCCTAAAAATCGTTTCTGCCTACTTTATTTTTTTGCTGGCATCCTTGACTTCAAAGCTCTTTTCTGAAGCCACAGGCACCAAATACTGCTCTTCTTTCTTAGCAGACTATGCACAATCTCTCCCGATTCTAGCAAAGGAAGCTTTTTTTCCCAAATCTCAAACCATCAAGGAATTCGTAATACCAACACTGAAACTGTGCCTTTCAAAAGAGATGTATAAGTAAATGCAGAGCTTGTGTCCCAAGAAAAAATAAGGAGGGGGTGCACTTTTTAGCTGGCTTTCTGAATTCATATTTACATAAAAGAAGTCTACAAAACACACAGGCACCAAGGAACAAACACTGCCACTTAAAGGCTGTAACATACAGGAAGCAGTCCAAAAAGCAGCCAAGACCCACCACGGTCACAGCTGGAGCCTGAATTTCTGAACCACTGACAAAGCTTGGAGCCTCATTAACTGCTTTCCTCAGTATGGCAGGCCTTGCCAAGAGTAGCTGCTCAGCTAAGAGAGGCCTCATGCAGGAACTTTACAGATTTCTAGAAATCTGGTCTTCTGGCTGAATACACTGTGGGAAAAAAGTCTGAACTTCCTTTGCTTTTAAAGACTCCTTTGGCCAGCAAGATGAAACTGAGCTGGCCTTTCACAGTCAATACGCAAACAGACATATTCTTAATGAAGAGAATCCTGGGATTGATGTAGCTTTCCTTCTGAAATCCAAGGTACAGAGGCTGGAAAAAGTATAGTTATAGGCTGGACCAGTGGTTCTCCAAGTTTTTAGCACCAGGGCCCACTTTTTAAAATGACATGCTGTTGGGACTTACCTAGCTTTGTGAGACTTCATGTCTAATAGCAGCACATGACTATTTTTCCCTTATTCAGAATGGCAGGTCTGCTTCCTATCCAATACAGAACTGCAGCTGCAGCCAAACCTGGCTCTCCAAAATAAACACTGTTAATAGTTGTCCACGTATTTATATTCCACTTTTCCAACCAAACAGGAAACTTCAAGCAGATTGTACTAAAAATTCATATATGCACATCAAAATCTAAGCAGAAAGAAAAAGGCAAAAATCCTGACCACCATGTCAAAGTCATTTCAGCTCATTACACTGAACCAAACATCAAACATCATTAATGTACTGGAATAACACTGACATTCCAGTTACATTTTAAAAGACTTCCTGACTATGACAGTCTTTTCCAACTTTCTAAAAATATAAGGGAATGGGTAGACGTCATCAGGAAGGGAATTCCACAAGTTACTTCTATTTGAATAATGTATTGTCAACAGGAAACCTGTATAAGGACTGAAATGCCGCAAGTGTCAAGATGGTTTTAACTGGGGTGAAACTTGAAGCTTGAGCAGTGAAGGATGTGTGTGACCAAGCCCCATACTTAATTATTTTCATGTTTTTATACTGCCCTTCCTCCAAGGATCTCAGGGGTGGTGTACATAGTTCCTTCCCTCCTTTTGTCTCACAACAGCTCTGTGAGGTAGGTGAGGCCTATTTTCTCTGTAAATAGGATTTTTAGCTCCATGTCACGCTAGTGAATGAAAATGGGCCCAACAAGGTTGATCCTGTTTGCAATAGAATTGCCTGAATGAATGAGGCGGTGACAATTGCGCAGTATATTTTCCTTTGAATAACCTGCAGAAAGAGAATGATACACAACCTTTACACAAAGTCAAAACTTCCACTGCATACGCACATTCCAATTACTGTACGATAAACTGAAGAAAGGAGACCGTTCGACTTCAGCTTGCTACAGTAAACTCAGGCCAAAAAGTGCGGTTCCTGTGGTTCCCAAGGAAAGCAGGAATGGGTTGTGAGCAGACCCTAGCTTCAATTCTTAAAACACAAGGTAGATGTGCCTCAGAGACACAGATACACCTGTATTTTCTGTTTACAGCACACAGGTATTTTGGAACAGAAAGACCAGATGCCAAAAATCTTCGTTACACATAATGTAGAACAGGGAATTATGAAAACTGGTGCTTTTTATACAGCAGTAAGAAAAATCATCACATATCAAAATCCTCTCTTTGACACAGCAACCAGTGGTACAATAACTCTGTCCCTTGTACCTGGTTATCTCAGGAAAAAAAGGTGACAGGTTAGAACTCTTAACAAGGACAAACACATAACCTTTTCACCTAAGAAAAAGAACCAGAAGTCAGAGTTTTATTTTAACCTCAGTTTAACCTCTTCAGAGAATGCTCTTCAGGGTAAAGATCTGATTTAACCTCTATCATTAGAACCTACCTTAGAATACAACCAGGGCATCAATTACTTCTCCACAAACTCAGAGAGTTCAGATTTGGGAGCAAGAGGTACCTATTTCTGCAAGTTGCCTACATTCATGAGTGAATGGCTACTTTGTCTGATTTATCCTACTGCCAAAAAGGGGCAGAGATTTGAACATATTTTTTTTATAAGAACAAGGAAGGCAAAGAGAAAGAAGGAACAGAGGCAAAGAAAGGTACAGAGATCAGTTATCAATGGATGTAAAGGGGAAGGCACAAAAGTCACCTGCAGCATGAAGGCCGTTAAAGACCAATTTCCCAGAAAGACCCAACCAAAAAATTGGTAAACACAAGCAGCATTTTTTTAAAAAAACTATTCTGCAATCATAGGAACTAGAAACTTTTATATAAAGCAGTAGGATTCTCAGTGTGCACATTCTTTACCAGATTCCTTGCCTGCATGACAAACCCAAATGGCATACACCCACCCTTGTTGGCATCCTTCAGTCTCTGAAGACTATGGTATCGCCCTCTAAATGGTGGTTCTGGAACAGAGTGTCCTCTCCAGTGCGCGAAGCCTGGGTAGAGTAGATATGGAGGATAGACTGTTACCCATGCAGCAAATCCCCCCCCCCCACATTGCTGAAATGGTCCAATGGAAAGGCAGAAGCCACCAGCGGCATCGCAGGAGTTGCCAGAACATGACTGTGTTCAGCCATGAACTGCCTCAGGGAATCCGGCTCTGGATTTTGCCTCGAGGTTGACTCCTGAAGCCTTTTCCATAACTGGATGTAGCCACAAGGCAGTGGAGGTTTGGGATCAGAGTTTTCCTTCTCTCAGATGATCTGCCTTCCCAGGCTGATGAGTCCCATCTAACCGGTGGCTGTTTAGTCGCCTCTTACGACAAGTACAGCCAAACTGAGGGCCTATTCTTATCCCCCAGCCATAAGAACATCAGAACAGCCCCACTGGATCAGGCCATAGGCCCATCCAGTCCAGCTTCCTGGATCTCACAGCGGCCCACCAAATGCCCCAAGGAGCACACCAGATAACAAGAGACCTACATCCTGGTGCCCTCCCTTGCATCTGGCATTCTGACATAACCCATTTCTAAAATCAGGAGGTTGCACATGCACATCATGGCTTGTAGCCCATAATGGATTTTTCCTCCAGAAACTTGTCCAATCCCCTTTTAAAGGTGTCCAGGCCAGTCGCCATCACCACATCCTGTGGCAAAGAGTTCCACAGACCAACCACACGCTGAGTAAAGAAATATTTTCTTTTGTCTGTTCTAACTCTCCCAACACTCAATTTTAGTGGATGGCCCCTGGTTCTGGTGTTATGTGAGAGCGTAAAGAGCATCTCCCTATCCACTCTGTCCATCCCCTGCATAATTTTGTATGTCTCAATCATGTCCCCCCTGAGGTGTCTCTTTTCTAGGCTGAAGAGGCCCAAACGCCGTAGCCTTTCCTCATAAGGAAGGTGCCCCAGCCCAGTAATCATCTTAGTCGCTCTCTTTTGCACCTTTTCCATTTCCACTATGTCTTTTTTGAGATGCGGCGACCAGAACTGGACACAGTACTCCAGGTGTGGCCTTACCATAGATTTGTACAACGGCATTATAATACTAGCCGTTTTGTTTTCAATACCCTTCCTGATGATCCCAAGCATAGAATTGGCCTTCTTCACTGCCGCCGCACATTGGGTCGACACTTTCATCGACCTGTCCACCACCACCCCAAGCTCTCTCTCCTGATCTGTCACAGACAGCTCAGCCCCCAGGGGTTACACCCACCCATGGATAAGCCTTTAGGGGTAAAGTGTAAGCAACTGCTAATCTGCTAGGATGCTTGCCGAACCCCCGATTGTTGTCCTAGATCAGCCTTTTCCCTGACTCATTGTGAGGACAAGTTGATGGAAAGGCGGGATCAGACAGGTTTCTTAAGATTATATCGTAAGCATATGGTTCTCTCAGTGCTGCACTCCTACCCAAGTGAGAACTATATTTCACTTACACTCAGGAGTAGCAGAAAATACTTCTGGCATCCAGCATTTTCTACTAAACCTGCAGCTGTGGTTTTGACTGATCTGAATTCCAGGGGGAGCACACGAGAGAAGGTGAGAGAGATGGGAGAAGCAAGAACAAAGGGGAATGAGGGAAGGCCTTGCATTTTAACTACTAGTTGTTTTTAATTAACAGGGAACACAGACTGCAAAGGTTCGCTGAAGGCTTTGTGCAGCCATCCCTTTGCTGCCAACACTTGCTCCTGACCAAGACACAGAGAAACAAGTGACAGGAAGGAACAGCCCCCTCTCTCATCATTCTTACAACCGTGAATCATTTTGTCCAGGCTGCCTACAGTTTTAGGATTAGGCCGCTTCTTGAGTAAGGGATGAAACTGACAACGCTGAAGATGGAGAGATTCTGTATCAATGATATTCGCAATGAAACATGTGAAACCGATAAGGCTTAGAAAACAGACAGCGCATAAATACTAAGACAAATACTGCCCATCTATAGCCCCGGCGGGCTACTGGCAATCTCACTACAACAACTTTGCTAACAATTGTTCTACTTTATTAAAACACATAGTATGTGATTGACACAACAGAAACAGCAGCATCTGATCACTAATGAGCATGCAAGCCAAAACACAACTAAATTTTAGGCTGACCTGTTTTGTCTCTCACATGGGCTATTTTTAAGTGACTGACTGACAGTATCCCTCCAAAGATTCAGAGACTCAATGAACACAGTGCTGTTTGGTTTGTTTTTCAGACTGTGAAAAACCGTGAAAAACATATCCTAAAATCCCAGGTGCGACAGCATTTTTTAAAAAAACCTTGTAAATAACCATTATTTTAAAAAAAATGGACATGTGGTACAGCCTTCAAAGAAACAAAACACAGGCCATTCACACGGGCTTAGGTAGACAGGCAGCATCTAAGAAAGACTACAAGGGAAGTTTATCTCTAGGGGCAAGATCTCAACAATATTTAGGACAGTGAAGGACAGAGATCAAAAAGTATTTGATTTGTAGGCATAGCACTTTATATTGATCAAGCTAGTAAAGGTGCCTGGAAGACAGGAAATGATGCTCACACATAATTTTAATGGTGCAAAATCTATGACGACCTACTGCAATGAGCTGCAATGTTATTAAGTTAAAACCACATAACTCAATTAATTAACACCTGAACAGTGAGCATTACACAGACTTCTGACCTCAGGGATAGTGAGCTGTTCTAGCAGTACAACCAAATGGTTACACTATCTGTACAGAAATAGCAAGCAAAACCTTTCCCTAGCTAATGTACACAACTGAGAAAGATGGAACAAGACTGTCTAAAGGGCAAAAACCGAGTACAATAGACATTTATGCATAAAGAGGAAAGGAGAGAACCCACACAGAATTTGTGCGCCTTCCTTCGGTTTTTCCTGCCACCAACTCCTATTCAATTTCCTGCCACCTGGAAGATCCAGGTTCAAATCCCTCCTCAGCCATGAAGCTTCCTGGGTGATCTTGGGAAGCAACTAATCAAAAACAAAAACTTTAAGGGTATATATATTTGTTGAGAAGGGACTAATTTAAGTCTTCTCCAGTTTGTTGCCGCGTGATCAGATGCATGAAATGAAATAATCAGTGAAGCGTATAAATTTGTTAAGTCTGGAACATGTTAAAAAGCTCTCGTTTTCAGGCAGAATTTCTTAAACTGTGGGTTCGGACCCACTAGGTAGTGCAAGCCCATTTCAGGTGAGTCACATAGCATGTAGCTCAACCCCCATTGAAAACACAGAGCTGAAAACACAGGGTACAGTGCTGCTGGGGTTGGCGGGCTCCTGGTGGGGGAGAGACCTTGTGCTTTGCCTTGAATAATTAAGGAATCTGGAAAGGTGGGGAGGGCTGTGTGGTTCGAGAAGGATCCAAGACTGCATTCTGGAAGGCATGATTTCCAAGCTATACAAAATAACAGCATGAGTGTGCTGTGTAGTGGGACTTTCGGCTGATCACAGCTTACGTTTGAAGCCTAAATTGATGTCACTTCAGCTATGATGTCACTTGTGGGTCCTGACAAGACTGTCATTTTAAAAAGTTGGTCCCAGTGCTAGAAAGTTTAAGAACCACTGTTTTAAGGTAACCTGCCTAAATGTTACATTTGTGACAAATCACACTTTATATCGTTAATTATGACTAAGTCGAAGAATGCCAGTTACCATAAAGGGTTTGTGTCTCCTATGCCAATAGCTCTTGCTTAGGGAGGTCTTTTATATACTAAAATGCATGGAACTGGACTTGTCTCACCTCAATGGCTAATAAAAAGATAATGTGCAAGGCAACACCCAAAACCCAGCCTCCAATCCGGGAGGTATTTTTAGGAATGCGGCTCATCCCTCTCAAAATACTTCATGCTGGCACCACTAGAATAAATAGCAGGTTTACACAGGTGCAAAGTAATCAGCTGTTTTGACAGAGAAATACTTCCACTGATGATAACATGTCAATGGCTCTTAAAAGAAGTGCAAACCCTACTGAAGAACAATGCCGGAAGGTGAAGCTGCACTGTGTTTGGCTCCAGCAGAGGAGAAGGTGCCACTTGCTAGCTTTTAATTGCAATTTTTATTTGCCAAGTTTTCGCTGTAATTGGTTTTAATCCTGCTGTTTACATTTCTAAGACACCTTAAGAGCCAGTTTGGTTGAAAGACAGCCTAGAACTCTAACAAACAAAGGCACTCTCCAAGACCTTTTGTTTCTAAAGGTCCATGAATTAGGCATTTCACCCCCAAACATTGGGTTAGTTCATGCTTGACTTGCCTGGTCACCTATGGCGAGGCAGAATTACCTCCAGGTAAAGATATTCACCTATCTAAAACTCCTCGATAAATGTATGTTACTGAAATGTAACACATCCACAACGCACCCAAGACTGATGAAGCAGGAGACAGAAGTTGCATAAAGATGAACTTAAATGCTTTTAAAATCTCAGGAGAACAGGGCAGACTGTTTTTAAGACCATAGTGACTGCACCAGGTGAACGCATCTAAGATGACAGTTCCATAAACGTGATGCAAACTCAGACAAGGCCCTGTCACTGGCTGCTACCAAGCAATCTTCTGAAGGATTGGTAGGGAAACTCTCAGAAAGACCTTAGCAGATCATCTTAATTGATGGGTAGGTTCATCTAGGAAAAAGCTTTTTTCCCCAAAAAATACCATTTAGGGCTTTAAAAGGTCACACTAGCAAATGAACCCTGCCTAAAAACAAACTGAAAGCTACCATAAATCTTTCAACACTTGAGTAGCAGGTTTGTGGTGGCTGGAATGTGAACATCCTCCACAATTATTTACTAAGACATTAAATCTGTTTTTTTAAACTTAAAATACTTGTTCCAAGGTTTTCCACCCAACCACCAGTAATACCACTTTCATTATTGCCATTACATAGCAATCCTTCCAGAAAAGACTTTTCTGCATAGCACAAAAGGACAACAAGATGGAGCATACTTATGGAGCATGCTTATCTTCACAGAGAAGCAACAAGCTTTATAGATACAGTGCAGGAAAGATGGAAATAGTCCATGAACTCAGCACTTCCTTTTTAAAGTCATCATTCTTTAGAAGTGGACTGTAGCCGGCAACAAACTTTGGCATCTGGTCAAAACTCAGCAAAAGTCACCCTCATAAAGAAGCCCAGAGATGACACATGCAGTCAATGTGAAAGTGGTTGTGCATCAGTTAATCTCTGTTCAACCACTTACATTAAGAGAACACATTCATACTTCTCCATGAGGAGGCAGTTTAATTATTGTTGGCTTTGCTTTGGCGCAAGTATGTATGCAAGAATATTTTACAGGACTCACAAAGGTGAAAAGACAGAGAAGCCTTTAGGCTTGCTCAGTATGAAACTCGGCTCAACCAGAGCAGCAATTTTCAACCAGTGTGCTGCAAAAGATCCACAGGTGAGCCAAAGGAGTTTAGAGCACAGTGGATGAAAAAAAAAAATCACTGAAAAAAGTCCTGGTTCTGTGACTCTGTTTCTAGGGCAACTGTCTCTGGAGTAATGAATTGTCTGTCTCTCTTCCTCTGCCAGTTCTATGAGAGCCACAGAACTGGGAAGAGTCTCCTAGAAGCCACAAGAAACATCACAAGAGAAGATCACAGTGGTCAGTGCGCCATGAGAAAACACTGGAAAAAAATCACTGGACCAGAGTATAAAGCAGTACACAGATGCAAACCCAGTTGGGCCAGTCAGTTCTTGCTTGGGGAATGACTTTTCCCATTCAGACAATGCAGTTTAACCCATTTTTGCCTGGCCCATAAGTGTACACATTTGGTCCCTGTTGCGCAAATGCAACACTGAGCAGAAATAGCTTAAGAATTTACACAACCGGTTAAACCAATACCATATCGAAACATTGCTCTGCACTGAGAAAGGCCTAGTGTGAAAACAATATAGATTCTAACATAGGAACTAAGTATAGTTCTGCTTGTACACCAATGACAGGAATAGTATTAAGTAAATGACATAAATATACACTAACAACTTCTCCCACTTCACTGGAACTTACTTGGTTCAGCACATTTTACTCAGAGAGCGAGAATAATTCTTCACCTCCACTGAAATTTCAGGATTGATTTCGCGCTCAACCATGGTAGACATAAGACCAATATTTTGGGTAACCTATGAAACTAGAAGTTATATATTATCCACTACTAGATCAATGAAGAGTTTATTCTCTTCATCCTACATACACTCAAACGTTCTGTATCCAAGGTATTTTACAATCCATTTTATTAGAAATGGCCTGCAGAAATTCACATCCTGGGCTTAAAAACCAAGAATGGAGGTTTTGCTTCAAGTTTATACCATTCAGAATTCTACCCTCCTTGAATGTAAAAAAGATGTTTGATACTATAAGCATGTTCAGAAGTTGTTCTTTTACCCAACTCTTCTAAAGAATAAATCTATGAAAACTAGATATACACTCAACCCTTAAACTTTTCATTTAAGTAATGCAAATTCCTACAAGAGTGCCTTAGAAGCATCATCTTGGGTTGCAAGTATGGTTAAGCAGGAGCTCCAATTAATATTCCAACTTCTCCATTGCTTGCCAACACATTTCATGCAGCCCCGGTTTTCCACCCGCAACAACATTAAAAAGGATCAAAACAGCCAAACAATTAATTGCTTGGTTGTCAGAAGGAAACCAGTTCATCCTAGATGCACAGCTTCAAGATGCCCTTGCTAAAATAATCCAATAATCTTAATTGCTTGCCTGGGTATTTATGAACCAATTTCAAATGTAAGAAAAACAAGTGGAGATATTCTAGTGAATCACACACATCTCATCTAAGGATCAAGTCTGCCAAGAGGGAGCCAAAAGTTGCATGTGTTTAGCTGGAGGGTTTGCCTGTCTGTGCAGGGTGAGGTATAAAAAGTTGTTTCATTCAATGCTGTTTTGTTTTAAAGTTGATCAGTGGTTCTCAATATTCTGACCTTCACGTCCTCCACAGCTGCACATTGTAGGGTTACTAGAAGCCACTTCTGGGTCACACCAGACCACTCCCTTGGCCTTGCTGCGCCCCGGAATACTTGGCATTCTGGGACAGGATAAGGCTTTGCAGCACAGTAGAAAAGCACTCAGCAAATCCACCACCAACTAGAGACTGAATGCAGTATGGTGTCTATACCAATGCATTCTGGGGTGACAACAGAAGAGCAAGAAACCTCTTTAAAGCTAAACCTCCTCTTAAAGCTAAAGTGGGTCTTTAAAGCCATTTTTCCACTGATTTGGTATCCACTGATTTTTTTTACTCACTGAGAGTTCCAGAACAGAACCCCTGTGGATAGCAAGGCACGACCTGTAAGTCATTGCACATGAGGTGGTAAAGGAGCGTTCTTCTCTCACTTTGATAAAGACACTCACCAGCACTTGAAGGAGCAACACCAACCCCTTGAGTGCTCTTTGTAATAATTCTAGCCCATCAGAGCTAGCTGTCCACTGGTAGACCATACCATATCCCCCTTCCCACTAGACAACCCCTGATGTCGGTGATAATGCCTGACGTACGTGTCGAGAAACCAGGGGGGACAACGACTATCATCCCTTCCATTTCCCTGAAACTGTGAAAGGTGGACAAAACATTAGAGTTTCCTTAGCATTTTAATGAAACATTTGGAATTAACAAAAGCGGAGCCCAATTTCCTAGAAGGCTTTTTCCAAAATTTTTCTGCACAATGATATTCCCCACTCAATGCTCTGATTAGAAAATAGGCAGAAAACGAAGGTCTCAGATCCTTGGCTATAACTAAGGTGTCTGTCCTGAGACCAGCTGCTTTGCTTTTTTGGGAAAGAAAATGAATAGTAACTGTTCCTCCAGCAAAGTTCTTTTGTGGAAGAGTGCTACACAGGTGTACTATAGAATAAAAGCCCATTAAAAATAGAGAGAAGGAACACACACCAACACACTATGTAGACACTCACCGCTTTATACTCCACATGAACCCATTTTATTAAAACCTTAGAAAACCATCTTGTTTCATTTCACAGTTGCTGGTTGAAAAACAGCCGGTATTTCCTCTTATTGCTTCATGTTCTCCATACAATTCTATACATTCAACTACACCATATTGACAAATCAGAATCTGGTGAATATTTCCATCCATTTTCTAGCTCACAACAAATTCAAGAAGCCTGGTTACATCTTCCTCAGCCTGGGCTTCAATGGCCCCATTCAGAAGGTCATTTTTGTGCTGCAAGTTAAATAGGGGTTGACTACTGGGATGGAGCAAACACTGGCTAGTTGAATTGCTCTTATGGTGCAAGCTCCAACAAAATCAAGATCGTGCCTCAAGGTACCAGGATTCAACCCATTTTCCAAGAAGTTTTCCAGGCCGTGGAAAAATCCACAGTCTTAACATGTCTAAGGCGTCACTTGACTTGTTGAACAAGCCAACACATGTATAGGGCAGAGATGTCTAAAGGCATCAATCAAAGATGCTTAATGAAACTTACGAGATGTTCTATCTAATAAGGGCACTTTCAGGAATTAAAAAAAATACTATTTCACCTCCAGCCTATTATTCCAGTTAGGAAAGCCTAGTGTTAAGACAGACAATTCAACTCTACACTGAAAGAAGCTTTTTGGGTATGCAAAGACTGCCTCCACCCCTCATTCTTTTTTTCTCCCAGCTAAACATACCACCTTTCCTCAAGAGGAATGCACTTTTCTTGAAGCCATTCATTATTGCTGTGGCTGCCCCATGAATATGCTGCTGATAAAATCTTTCATTAAAAATGTGATACCCAGCAGAAGACACTGCATTTCAAATGCTGTCTCCTAGGTGATGATAGATAGTGCTTCTCTCGCATGCTAGGATTCTACAGATGCATCCTATCAGCTTCCTGTGGTGTGGCAGGTTGGCCAAGTAAGAGTTTCAAGTTGTGTAGATCAAATCTCAATGCCAAACTAAAATCAAAGCAAGCTCCCTGGCTGGACCAACCAACTTGTTCCAAGGCTTTCCAAGAGAACCAAGAGAAAGACTTTTACGTCTGTCTTTGTGCTCTAGATCAGTGCTTCTCAAACTGTGGGTCACAATTCACTTGGTGGGTCACAGCCTGAGTCACGAAATGGGCTTCCTCAATCTGGCTCCTAATTGGAGCCAAACACACACAACTGGAGGGCATTCCGAGTTGCAACCCCCCTCCAGAAGCCACTCCCATGTCATGCCTCCTGAGGCCTCAGAACACCTCTGGAAGTGCTTTCTGGATCACTTCTGGTTTTGTGAATGCAACTTCCAGTTGTGTCCGGAGGCATTTCTAAGTCCCCTTTCCGGTTCGACATCACTGCCAGAGGCCAAGGTGGGTTGCTGCTCTGGTAGGTTTGAGAACTGCTGCTCTAGAACATTTCTAGACCTGGCTGCACTAGACGGATCAAATCTCAACACACACAGACCCCAGAGAAAAACAATGGGGAGGAAAGAGGGAGCCATTTTCTATGGATACAAGCAAGCCGTTCCCTGAACAATATTTATGTGGAAATAATACTCAAATCTGCAATGGTCCTCAACACTGGAAACTGCCCATCCTCTTCCTTTTTTTGGCAACAGTTTATTGCATCCACTGCTTTCCCCACAAGTGGCCCCAGGAATCAAGAGCCTGCCGGCAACATAGGCTAAACCTTATCAGGATGAATAAACACAAGCCAAAGCAAGTGTCTATCCCTGTTATTCACACCCCAGTAGAAAGCTGCTGCCACACTGTATACCAGTGTTTCTTAAACTGTGGGTCAGGACCCAAAAGGTGAGTCATGAGCCAATTTCAGGTGGGTCCCCCTTCATTTCATTATTTTATTTTTTAATACATTTGACTTGACGCTATCAGGGCATGTGACTGCATTTCGGAAAATGTTACAGATCTGTACTTTTAACAGGCTACTGCATGTATGCTTTTAATTAACAATGACAGTCAATGGGGCTTACTCATGGGTAAGTTTGGATAGGATTGCAGCCTCAGATTGTCAAAAAAGATTTCCTGCTGGATGATGTCAATGTTGACCACAGCATCACTTCCAGATTAATGACATCACTTCTGGTGGGTCCTAACTGATTGTCATTCTAAAAAATGGGTCCCTGAGCTAAAAAAATCTTGAGAAGCACAGCTGCATACAGTAATCTGCTGCACACTCTGCAGAACAGAGGGACACTGGGAGCACAGGCCAATTTCCAAGGGAATCTCTGAAGCAGAGCTGACACAGAGAAATAAAACTCTTACATTATAGCATTGCATTAACATTCTCAATAGAAACACCTTTCTAAAACAGCCATGTTCAGCATGCTTTGGTCTGTGGCGAGTTTGGGCAATCTCAACTGCACGTTGATGCAAAACAGTTACTTCAGCACTCATGTAGATTTGGGTTAAAAGTTATACATGAACTGCTGACTAAGTTAAATTTGGCATCTGATGTACTGAGATCGTAAAACAGAACTGCCTTACTTACAAAGTTAGCTAACATTTAAGGGAGGATTCTTTTGTTGTTCCTGTTGGTTGCCATTCTAATTTTGCAATCTGGCTTGACTAGCACTCTACAGCAGTGCTTCTCAATCAGTGGTATGGGTACCACCACTGGTACATGAGGTGGGGTCTGGTGGTACTTGTGGGACACCTTCCACCCAGCAGCAAGACCAGGAATGCGAAACAGCAGTAGAAGGTTCCAAAGCATGTTTTTCCAAGCATGAAAAATCCATCCCATTCACCCTGAGCCTCTTACTGGTGTTTGTCGCATCACATTTGGCCTTCCAACCCAGAAGTAATTGGCAGTGATATCATCACCAGTAACTTCTGGTGGTACTTCCAATAGATGGACCATGTGAAGTGGTACAGTGGGGGGACTGTACTCAACTTTGTGTACAACTTCAACTTCTCAACACCACAGTGAGGTGGCTTAGGTTGAGAGAGACTGACTGGTCCAAAGTCATCCAGTAAGCCCAATAGCTGAGTAGTTGAACTCTACCCACTACACCACACTGTCTCATAGCTGATCTGCATTTGACCAGAGGATATTATACATGACTTTGATTAACAGTTGATTATCTAATTTCTTCATTTAAAAAATTCAAACACAAGCGAAGTCATTCTTCATCACATGCCAGTCTGACATGTCCCAAGTCCTGTCCCTCAAGTGATAGCTGGATCAAACCTGGTAGAGGAATGTAATTGCATGTCAGGCTGCTGAACACAAAAGGCCCTCTGATGCCATCATACAGAAATCTCTCTGAATACAGCCACATAGATATAGGCCTGCAAAAGTGCTGACTTTGTACTTTCACAACACACAACTCCATGCTCCCCACCCCACTCTACAACTTAACAATTACAGTTCAGTTTGAGTTTCCCAGAGAACAGGCAAAAATTGAAAACAGATTTCCGCTATAGCACAGCTTGAATTTCATGAATTCCATCACTCTCAACTTTCTAGGTTCTTCCAGAAATTGAAGGGAGATGGACAGAACACACACACGAGAAGCAGAGTCGCAATGTGCTCATGTTCTACTGCAAAGAAGCACAGTTAAACCATAACCAAGACTCTCTTGCAGCCATGCATGCAAAAACTACTGGCTTTAAAGAGCGTACAAATTCTCTTAACTTTATATGAATTCTAAGACAGTCTCAACCACATCTTGAAAGAATAAACACTCAGAAAAGGCTCATGTTCAAATATAGGGCACAGGTCCGTGAAGACTAGATTATACAACTCCAAGCCAAGATAATGGCCTTGTTTGCAGGTAGCAGTCAAGTCAAGTCAACTTTTATTAGGCATAAACATTTGGTAGGTGAAGACTCTGTACGGAAACCATAGAGAGAATATAAACCTAAGTAATACACAAATATATGTATATGTGCACACCTACGTGGACACACAGATACAAACGTACAATACATTTTACATACAAACATAGGCAGCAGTCAATAGCACCATCCTCCACAAATAACATCACAGATAGAGACCCTCCTTCCATGCTGCAGGGAATAACATCAATACATGTTATCCATTGTTATTGATCAACACACCAAGAAGTGTAAATACCAGCATCAGTTGCCCAAAACGCAAGGCCTCAAAACCGTGCATAAAGCAACTGAGTTCATTTTCCAATACTGGTGAAAAGCAGGCTGCTATACACCCCCTTATACAGAGAGACTGTCAAAACTATGCTTAAAAAAGGCTTTGAGTGGGGGGGGGAAGAGTGCACACAGTGCATTTTTATGTCTTTCAAAATGGTGCTTTGCAATGCAGCAGATCCTGGTTTGCAGCATAGCAGATGCAGGCAAAGACAAGATAACACAAGCAGCTAAAGGGTGTCACTCACATTTCAAAAGTAAGTTGACTACAAGGCTTTGAATAACTTCAAATAAATCACACCAAATGGAAATAAAGAAGTTGCAAGAGACTAGTCCTCCTCTTCTTTGTTCACGTGCTCTTGTTTACCTAAACAGGAACAATGTATATACATACATAGAGAGGCATATCCAGGGTACAACAAGTAGGTGCCACTTGAAGGGGGGGCCCCCTTTAGCAGCAGCTTTCTGGCTGACTTGGCTTCCACCAAGCTGCTGCAAACCTCCAGGCTCAGTACCGTGCATGGGGGGCCTGCAGCGGTTTAGCAGAAGCTGAAAGCTGGCCGGGAAGCTGCTGGAGAAGAAACAGGAGAGGGGGGCAGTGGCAGCCACACTGCAAAGCCACTATTGCCCTACTCCAAACCCAAAAGTGACATTACGGCACCACTCCGGGCAGCACTGCCCCTGGGTACGCATCTGCATACATAGCTTCCAAGTTAGTACATTATTTTGGTTTGGTTTGGTTTTTTGCAAGGATAATTGTGGGGGAAAATATGCTTGATAAACCCCTAAAGAATTTGAGAGCCTCTGTGATTTACTACCAGGGGAAGGAGTTTTAATTAGAGAGCTATTTCAAAAACCGATCACATCCACCTTCTAAGACTGTAATCAGAGATACCCCAGGGTCACTCACTTTTCATAATGGACCATTCTGGCAAGACACTAAGAAAACAATGAACATTCAACTTTTATGGCAAGGGTGTGGGGGAGGCTTTTTTTCAAAAAAGGATAGCAAATGTTAAGATTCTAATTGTATTTTTCATCAGTTTCAAGCTGCTCTCAATAACAGTAAATGGCTAAAAACAAAAAAGGCACTTTTAAAGTGACTACAAAAGCTTAAGCTGCAATAAACACTAGAGATTTCTAGTGTCTAGTAAAAAATTTCTATTTTTTAAAAATTATTTAAAAGTTCATTAACACAAGCAAATGAATAGTTATTCCCAAATTCCCACTGTTTAGAGTTAGCTAGTCTACCACTGTCAAAATAATCACTCCAATTCCATACACTCCATCAATATTCACAAGGTCCACCAGGACTTGCCTGATTTAGCAGGCCCCACCAATCAGTGCACAAGCACAAGAGAGGTATTCTCAGTGGCTGCTCTGCAGTTGTAGAAACCCAATCCTGCAGAGATGTTGCAAGATACCTTGCTGTTTGGGCTCTCCTTTTGTGGCCAGGGTTCAGATGCACTTTCAGTCTTAATGAGACAAACCCACTTGGAGCTATGAGAAACATGACTATGAACCAGCCTTTTTCAACCACTTTGCCATGGCACACTGATGTGCCGCGAGTAGTCCACAGGTGCGCCACTGGAATTTGGGGGAAGGTCATTTACTAGTAG
This sequence comes from Tiliqua scincoides, assembly GCF_035046505.1. Taxonomy (NCBI): domain Eukaryota; kingdom Metazoa; phylum Chordata; class Lepidosauria; order Squamata; family Scincidae; genus Tiliqua; species Tiliqua scincoides. The sequence continues at coordinate 14,357,981 of NC_089833.1, forward strand.
GGCCAATGGGGATGTGAGCTCTCAAATGGCAGCATGGTGTGCCTTGTCAACTGTAAAAAAAATGATGGTGTGCCCTGACAATTTTAGTGCGTTGTCAGTGTGCCATGAGATGAAAAAAATTGAAAATTGCTGCTATAAACTGTGTGAAAGGCTAAGGTTAAATAATTGACTACTCTTCTCAAAAGCTATAATGAAGCTACTCTATCTGCTGACTGAATAATCACATCTTAGTAGGCCTGTTTCAAATTAGGCGTTTGACTTGCATCCATGACCAAACATACCACAAGTTCTTCTCCAGAAGTAGTGTTCTTTTACTATCAATCTCAGTCCACAGACATCCACGGCCTCTGATGGGCTCAGTGAATCTGCGGATATGGGATCTGCAGGGATACAGGGATACCCCCCTCCCATATCATTCTCTGGAAAGTTGACACAACAGGTTCACACAACTCAGTAACAACCAGGAAGCCAAGCAGCTCTTCAAGAACAAGTTGACAACCACACAACATTCCAAATACACAGGATCATTGAACAAAAGTAGGGTTGTCAAAAACAGAGCCCTCGATCCTCCAACCATCCAGAAAACAAGAAAATATAAGTGGATGTAGAAATTCCATAATGTACACGCACACTCCATAACACAAACACTCCACGTAAGTGAGAAATGATTGATAGGAAGTTATTTTAATCTTCTGCAGTCCCGAGTTAAGCACGGAAAAACCAACAAGAACATGTGCCTGGAAAAAAAGGAATATTTTCATTTTCACTTCCCAACAAGATATGGTTTCCAGTCCATTGTATGCAGAACTTCATAACACAACTCAACACATCAAGGAACAAACACATTTGATACTTTTTGACTTTTAAGGAGCTGCACATTTAATACCATCTCATCCCCAACAGGTTTTCTGAACAGCTAGGTGACCCAAGCATGCACTCTTGCTTAGGAATATAACAAGTGACATGCTCAGGTCAGCCAACCTCCACATAGTTCAGTGTCATTTACAAAAATCCAGTAGGATTTGCACCCAGTAGGCTTTAGGTCAGCGTTTCTCAAACTCTAGGTCCAGACCCACTAGGTGAGTCACGAGTCGATTTCTGGTGAGTTTATTCATTTTCAATGTCTATTTTATTTTTAATCTATTAGACTTGATGCTACCATGGTATGTGACTGCATTTGGGGAAATGTTATAGATCTGTACAAGCCACTACATATATGCTTTGAACAATGATAGTCAATCGGGCTTACTCCCCAGGTCATTCTGGATAGGATTGCAACCTTTGATGTTTGGGAAATTTTTTAAACAGATCAGCAACTACTTGGGAGGGTTAGGAAGGTTTCTCTTTTATTTAAATAATTTTTAAACTTATACTTACTATAAACTTTTAATTTACTAAACAGATTTTTGTTGTAAAAACTTTTCCTGTGTGATGTCATTTCCAGCCATGACATCACTTCCAGGTTAATGACATCACTTCCAGTGGGTCCCAACATACTGTCATTCTAAAAATTGGATCCCGGTCCTAAAAAGTCTGAGAACCACTGCAGTGGTTCTACCAGTCTGGTCTACTGGTCTACCAGTAATGGGAACTCTGCTTCCTGCCTTAGACAGCAGAAACAGCATGAGAGTTGCCCAGGAACCAGAGCAAAGGGAAGAACACACTCATACACCATACATAATCTTATATTCCCAAGTCTGCCAGGATGAGGAATGGAAGGGTCAATTTTATCCTGCCTTTAAGTGTTTTGCCAACTGATACACTGCCTTCACTAAAGAATGAGGCATTCAACTCTAGTACTTTCCTAATTACCTCACCCTGAACTACCATCTCAGGTTTCCAATAATGAACTCTCACAAGATTGTTTCACCAGGCAGAAGTGCAGCCTAAATCATGCAAAAGTGAATTTGTGAGAAGTGTTTTGGGATTTTGTGCTTGCCTCCTTGCTTCCTGAAGCCTACATCCCAGATGCCCATGTGGGACTGGATGTGTTGGCTGATACAAGCCTGACCTTGAATGAATTTCACAAAGACTGCTGCCTTTAAAGAAAGAAAAAACTTACACATTTCTGGCTTTGTGTCCTGTTTCACTGCTGTCACTCTTCCAAGAGTAAGAGCTAATTCTCATCAGGCAAGCATACTCATTTGTTGTCACAGGGGGGAAAAAATCAGTTGCCTAAGTTTGCATATAACACAAAACTGCAGTTAGCTGAAAAACAAGAACAGTTTTTGCTCTCTTCCTTGTGCACGCAAAGGACCAAATGACTTCTGATGAGGCACTGACAGGAGGTTTGTTTGACAGATTCCTGCACAATGTACAAGAAACTGACACCTGCCACATATAAACAGAAGAACTGCCTCGCACAAAAACATCAGGCTCTTGGTCTGATAGGCTGTGAATACAACCCAAAGCCTACCAACCTGGCAGGCTCCCCTCTCCTCCTCAATTCCAGTGTGGAAAAGTGATGCAAACATCCTGGTTTGCTTAAACCAGAGAGCTCTATATGTCGTCTGGTCCTGGAAACTGTGATTTAACTGTGGCTTAGAAATCAGGGCATGAAACTGGGATCTAATCATTTCCTAGTTTCCAATTGATAAACTACAGCTCCCAAGTCTGGAGAGCACATGGAACTATTGTCTATTCAAACCAGGATTCCACAGGCACACAAGAGAAGGGGGAAGATGTGGTTGTGTGGGCTTGGCAAGCTTCTGGTTGCATTCATGATCTGCCACACCGTGTCTTGTTGGGTTGCCTAAAACAACCCATTGTTTGCCACTTTGTGGCCAAAATTATAGAGATATGTTGGCGGCTATTTGTAACCAAAGCTCTAAATATCTTTTGTACACTGGAAAGTTACCCCTACTCTGGTTATATTTAATCAGCTAGTGCAAATTCAAGAGAGGATAAAACCATAAGCCACTTTTATCCTACACATTTGAAAGGCTTTGTTTTGAACTAGACCCATTCAAAAGCCAATTTGACACAGATGCATAAGGAGCAGATTTTTGACAGCTGCAGATGGACCTCCCTTCCTCAGTCAGGCCAAAATGATACTCTCTAATCCCAAGAAACAAGGAGCTGTTTACACAAAAAGCCTTAAGTTGCACTGACAAGCATGCGAGCAGTTAATGCATGGCCCCTAATTAGCTTTACAGATTTATAAGGCACCATATATCTGGGCACTGTACTGAAGATAAAAACTCAATTATAATGAAATATGTAAACAGCTACTGCCAGAGCTTTTGCTTTTACTGCTGCTAGAGAGAAACTTGGTGTCAAGCAGCAGTCATTCCCAAGATGCTCCATTAGCTACACCAGATCTTTAATTAACAAACTGGAGCTTCTAGCAAATAAGAGTCACCTCTGATGGAAGCCAGAGAACAGAACTACAGGCATAACCCAGTAGCCACGGATTCACTTATCCATGGTTCTCCATTCCCACATGCCCATTACCTGGAACCAAGCATTCATCTCTCTTCTGTTGCAGCCTGTTATAGAATGCTAGAAGAGGACCAAGAACAGGAAGCAGGTAACTTCCTGCTTTGCACCACAGTAAGTATATGTTCCTGTTTCAGCTGGACTAAAAGAAGGGGGAGAATTTTTCTTCCCTCTCCCTATTTCTTACATATTTAATCAAAAATGCCACCGTAGTTTGAATAATTCCAACAGGCAAATAGCGTAGGACCCAATAACTTCTAAAGATTGTTTTTTGCAGGCAAGAAGCAGCACAGTTGGAATATGTATCGAAACCATGTTGTCGAAACACTGGCTCTCTACACCCTCGTTATCCTTGGGTTTATGATTCACTATTAAGTAAGAAGCCTTGCAGAATGACTCACACATAAGGGGGGGCACTTTCATATCACAAGATAAGCACTTCTATACCAAAGTGATTCATGTGAAATGGGAAAGGAGGCAGAGATAGGGAAAAAAAGGGTTTGTCTGATAAAATTCTCTACAGGATATGAACACGGAAAGCTGTTTTATGCTGGACGAGATCATTGGTCCAGTACAGTATTAATTTCTCTGATGGCCAGCTGTTGTCCAAATTTTGGGGGCAACCTTCTTACTAGCAACCCTTTTCAGTTAATGTTACTTCTTACCAGTGACCCTTTTCAGTTGATGGGTTTAATTTCTAAAAGCAAAAGGTATGAGAACTCAAATACATACTTGTGCATGTTCCAATTTTAACCTAAAAATCCTGCATCTCTATTCCATGGTATAACATGCGTTAATCCATGACGACAGAAATTCACCCTGCACAAGCACCGTGTTACTCTCTCCCTCCGCCATTCACATATTTATGGCGTAAATGACAGGGTTTGGAATGGACCCCTGCCCAACCGAGCTGTGGTTCTCAAATCAAATTAGTGGGTGGTGTGCTTTGAAGCAGCAGAACATACTTTGGGCCAATCCTAGCCAGCACCAATGCAGCACTGAGGTAAGGGAACAAACCTTGAGGAAGACTCCATGACTTCCCTTCCACCTCGGGATGCAGTGTGTAACCCATTGGCACGGCTACATCAGCACTGGAAAATTGGATAGGATCATGCTCTTAGTCTTTCAACATGACAGGTTGGCAAAAAGTAGAACCAGACATGCCCATGAAAAAAAAGAGGGCTGAGATTCATAGAAGTTCCAACTTCCCTTTCCCCTAATCCAGTAGCACTGATAGAAGAAGAAAACATGGAAGAGACAGTCTATTTTCAGGCTTGAGTCTTGCCTGACAAAAGAGAAGGATGTATACATGCGTGTAGACAAGCCAACCCCACTGAAGGACCCTGTAGGCATGTAGATGCAACATTCAATGGTCATATTCATCTGAACTGGCAGATACCCTGAGGCAGCTTCAGAACCGTATTCAGGGTGGGTACCTAGAATCAATCACCTCATCGTACAGCTGATTACACAAACAACCCTCCCCACCCCAAAGCTAAAGGTATTTTGCATCCAATGGCTTATGTACATAATGTTGATACTGGCTTGTACACAGACTTTTCTCATGAAATCATTTACTAGAGAATAGCAAAGCAAACCCCTGCCTATGTAATTGTGAGGGTTTGGGAGGATGGGGAGAGAGTTTCACAAACAACAAATAAAGGACAGTGCTGACATGCAATGCCTTATCTTAAACTTGGGTCAAGCACCAAGGTATGGGGCGGGAGGGCTTCCTCTCACAGTACTGTAAGGAAGGTCAACCAAGAAAGTCGCTGACTCTGCAATCTCTTAAGACCATTTCTACAACAAAGATTCATCTCAGGTCATGGCAGAAGACCTGGTTAACACACAAGGCCGTATGTTGCGCCCCCCCCCCCAACAAGGAGGAACAGAAAGCTGTGCAGTCTTCTTCCTCCAAGGGTGATCTACCAGTTAAAAGGTCAAGGGTTTGTGTGTGCATACAGCATTTCCAAGATTCCTCCAACACAGGAAGGATTCCTATTTCAAAGAAGCAGATGGAGTGCAGGAAAGGCCACACACACAAGAGACAGACAGACAGACCTACAACATGCCAATTATAAGAATCACTCAACACAGAAACTTAAAACAGCCCAGTTAGTATGGCCTACAGATGCAGACACTGTTCTTTTTCATAGTTGGCTATCAACAACTATCTGTTCTGCTCTATCCCCAATCCCAGCAGGACTTTGTTTCATAAAAGATGTCAGGCGTGACATTTTAGAGCTACTATTGCTTTACTAGTTCTCCAAATTTAAAGCTTGCCTAGATAGAAAACTGTTCAAGAAATCCATCTTACTAATGTGCTGTCCAGGCGACAGCACATTCTTTGCTCACTTTACAAGGAAAAAAAAAGATATGCAAACACATAGCCCACCATTAAATTAAAATCATCAACATTGATGCTTGTGGTGCGATCATTCCACCTTTCTTAAAAAGGGAAGCCTTCAGTCAAGAGTTTGCAAGTTAATAAGCCCTTAATGTACTTTAAACTCTCTAGCATTCAGCCAGGAGCATGGGTTAATTGAGGAGCAACTGGATATTATTAACTCTCCTACTTGGAGATATTCTCCAGGCATGCCTATATTGTCAATTGGCCATTCTTTAGGGTGGCCTTCTATTGTCTCAGCCACAGCGCATCAGGGAGCCCAGAACAAACAGAGCTAGCTATCTGAAAGAGTAAACAGTCACTAAGGTGAAGGGTGGCTTTTGTTTTGTTTTACAACAGGGGAGTACCAGAGAATTTACAGAAAGAGAAGCAAATGCTCATCTCAGGAAGGCACAGATGCCTGCAACCAGAAGTGAATCTCGGATTTCTCAGAAGGCCATCTTTACAATTTCAATTTCTTCCTCTAATAGAATCCCTGTTAAAAATATCTCGCACACAGGAGCTGCAAGGGTTTGCCACTAACCAGATGCACAATCTCAAGACTCTTTTATGCCAGGGCAAGCACACTCATCTCTCACCTCCCTTTATCCTCTTTACCTTGATTTATCCTCTCACTCCCTCTACTAAATATCCCGTGCTCGTGTCAGCCACAATTACTTCCACAATAAAATCAAGGCTACAGGTAACCGTACTAAGAAAAGAACAGGCAGATGTCCCATGTTTTTATTCACAGTGCATAGAGAAAAGGATTTTTAAATGAATCACATTTTCCCCCCGCTAACATTTTCCCCCAGGAGTCAACTCCACTGAACATGGTTAGACTTACTTCTGAGTAAACATCCACCAAACGATGATGTGCTCTGCTGCAGCATCTCTAATTCCAGCACTTAGCATCCATAGTATTTACATATACTGGATTCTTTACATCCAGATCCTTCAAAGGGGACTGCCAAGTGTGTGCTTATATAGCACTGAGATTAGTCCAATGGTTTAAATGATAACTATGAAAAGCAGCCTAGAAAGAGAAGCCTTATACCAAAATAAAGACCAATTATTATACAGCGCTGTGTGATTAGTCCAATGGTTTAAATGCTAACTATGGAAAGCAGCCTAGAAAGAGAAGCCTTATACCAAAATAAAGACCAATTATTGGCCTGTCAAATGCACACCCTCATGTTGGTGCTTCTTGTGTAGGGACTGACAGGAGAATGGGAGAACAGACAACAGATTTTGGTTCATTACAGACCCAGCAGAATTTCTCCCCAGATGCTTTTACTTCTTTACAAAACAAAGAAGTGTTGTGTTTTTAAAATACAGGACAGCTAGCAATCACAGGCAGAAAACAGGTTTGGTCCGAGAGGCTTTGAAGCAGCTTTAACACAATGCCTCAATACAGCACTGTATATGAAATAAGGATCAACAAAGCTGCACGGATATCCTGCCATTTCCAAGTGTGGATATTGCTTGCAACCATATGTATCCAAGTATACTGAAAGGAGCAAAATGGTGTTTTCCAAGCTAAAGATCACAGCAAACAAGGCAGCGGGCCTGCCAGCTCCACTCAGAAAAATGACAGCCAAGAACAAGAGTGCAAAGGTAAATGCTATCCACAGGCATTTTAATTACACAGCTAGTCAAACCAAGCACAGAGATTTGAGGTTCAGTGGGGGAAAGACAGAAGTATTCCATTAGTGACTTCCTCCTAAAAACACAACACCACATAACTGTGACATATGAAGGCAACCATTTTACTAAAAGGAGCATGCAGCTTGCTCTTGAAAGTGACAGTGGACCTTTCCACTCTGGCTTCCCTTTGAAGCCAGAGTGTCTCTCTCGTTTCCCTGTGAACCTGATTGCTAAAGAAAGGCTTAAAATGGAAGGTTTGCTCCAGCAGTCTCATCAACTCCTCAACCATTCCTAAATTTGATACTTAGGAGAGGGGGCAATCTTCTAATCACCTTGTCACCTCAATGCTTTTTATGGGGGGGGGGGAGAAACAGGAAGGGGGCTCAGTTCCCTCTTCATTTTCAAACAGGAACTTCCCAGCAAGAGGTATTTTGGGGGAGTACTTTCTATAGCTGACTTTCTACGGTGACATCGAGGTTAGATTATTGTAACGCGCTTTATGTGGGGCTGCCCCTGAAGACGGTTCGGAAACTGCAATTAGTGCAGAATGCGGCGGCCCGTGTGGTCACTGGAGCTAGGCGGTTTGACTCTGTCAGCCCGCTTCTCCGGGGGCTACATTGGCTGCCCATTCATTTCCGGGCCCAATTCAAGGTGCTGGTTTTGACCTTTAAAGCCCTATACTGCTCTGGGCCAGGTTATCTTAGAGATCGCCTACTCCCATACAATCCGGCTCGTCCTCTCAGGTCATCAGAGAAGGCCTTTTTACAAGTGCCGCCGCCTAAGGAGGTACGTGGGGCGGCGGCAAGAAATAGGGCCTTCTCAGTAGTGGCACCAACGTTGTGGAACTCCCTTCCCCTTGACTTGAGAATGGCTCCCTCTCTTGAGTCCTTTCGGCGAGGCCTGAAGACCTTGTTGTTTAACCAAGCCTTCTGACGTTCTGGCCTTTTTAACATCTTTTATATATCTTTTAGTTGCTTTTTTACAGGCCCGATTCCTCTAAGAACTGCTGTTTTATGCTCTTTTATTCTGACTCTTCTGACTACTGTTTTTATGGGTTCTGCTAATGTGTTTTTTAATATGTTTTTATCTGTGAAATTATGTTTTAATTTGTTTTATATGTTGTTAGCCGCCCTGGGTCCCTTTCTGGGAGAAGGGCGGGATAAAAATAAAGTTTTTATTATTATTATTATTATTATTATTATTATTATTATTATTATTATTATTATAGCCCAAATATCTGATGAGAGATGCGGAAGAATAATAATTAAACTTAAAACTTACTTAAAAAATACTTTTAAAATTCTTAATAACTAAGAAGAATAAAACTTCATTAAGGGGGCTGTCTCCATTAATCCCCTGCTTTAAAATGAGAGGTGGAAAAAAGGGGAGAGAAGAAGGTAATAAATGTCAAGGGGTCGTATAAAAACTTTGAGCCAAACTGTAAGGCAAATAGGGCAGGGAAGGAAATTTGGCATGCATGGGGGAAATATGATAAATATGAATCATTCCGAACTATTATAAACCTCAGCTTATTAGGCACAGGTTATATGTTATATGATAAACTGGGAAAGCCATTCCAGAACTGCATTACTTCAGGGGTTTGGAAGTAAGAAGACCCTGGCTATTGGGATGCTTTTCCTCAAATCAAATTTCCTGCATGTAGAAAACTAGCATAACAGGGAGAAAGCTCTCTTCCTAACATGCTAGCATTCATACACATTGTATACATTATATACAAATACTGAAGTGAAGACCTTTACCCCACTGATCCTGCAGAATTTATAAGGCAAACCCAACTGCCAGCAAACTGGAGATGAGCAAGACAAAATGAGGAAGCAAGTAATATAGGAAAAGCATAAAAAGATGGGGGGGGGGAGAAAAAATACCCACAGCCTGAACCTGAACCACTATAGAAAGGAAAAGGGTGATTTTTTTTTTTAATGTTCTGGTTTTACTGTTTTGATTTTTGTAGCTGTGGTTTCTCTTGTGTTTTTATAACAACACTAAACAGCGGTTGAAGTTGTGGTACAGAAAAATGCTCAATCTATCAATCAATGTTAAGAGAAAGGGAAAGTGTTGCATGTACGCACAGTTAATGAGGGGAATAAGGGAAATGTGAAATGGGGGAGATAAAGAAAGGAAGAGCAATATAAAGGGACTGCTAGACTTCAGCTTATAGGTAGGGAGATTGTGTAATAATGGGTCTTGATGGTGGAAATGATGCAATAAAGAAAATGGTGGGGAGGGGGGAAACAGGGGGAGGAGGGGAAAAATGGAGATCACACCAAAACTCCCCTCATAATTAGACCCATAGGAAAGGGGGGGGGAAGAGAAGGCTGCATAGGCCAACATGGGGAGAGAAAATAAATAAGAGAAATTGCACTAAAACTCATCAGGAAAGGAGATTTGTTATATATAGATGGTAGAAAGCACTGCACTAAAGAAACAAGAGAAGGGAACAAGATACACAAACAACAGCACATCACATCTCTTGTCACAGCAAATAGGAAAAATGGGGGGGATTGTATAATTGAACAGGGAACTTAAATTTAAAGAGCCTCCACTACAGCTTCCCTTAGGAAGGCAGAAAACATGGAGAAGGGGCAAGTGCATGGCAGGGAACACTGCAATGAAGGCCATGATGGGAAATGAATATGGATAGATCAGGGGGGAAGACATAAATGTGAGGACGCTACTGATGCTGATCATGGGATCCGCGATTTGTTACTGGGGTAGAGATGGGGGAAACCATGGCAATGAGGGAAGAGGAGAGGGTTGGTTGGGAAGATAAATAGAGTGGGAAGAAGATGGAAGGAGGACCACATCAAGACTCCCTTTGGAGGGAGCACTTCATAGGAAACCTGGGGGAGAAGGGGGAATGTTAATATAAAAAGGGAATAAAATACAGACACTGGAGGGGGTGCAGGAGGGTCTCTTTCCCCACTGTGACTTGTTTTAGTGACTGTTTCCCCACTGTCTCGTTCCCCACTGGTCTCTTTCCCCACTGTGACTTGTGACTGTTGGAGGCTGCAGGAAGGAGGACAGGGGGGAGAGGAAGGAGATGATGGGCAGTAAATTGTGAACAAGGGAGGAAGAGGAGGGGTGTGGGAAGAATCAGGGGCGGCCTTAGGTGCTGTGGGGCCTGACTGGAAACAGCTTTCTTTTTTGTAGGGCCCGGGGTTCTCATGGTCAAGGTCTGTCGAATCAAGAGACAGATCTCAATGGTGGACTGGACAGCCACCAAAAACTACAGCTCAAAAAAAAATGCATGCGAGTTAACAGGGCAAGTGGATCTTCTAAGCACATTTTTAATACAAAACTGCAATTTTATACTGGAGTAGATGACACTAGTATGGGTTAGACTAGAGTAGATCGCCCTGGTATAGGGGATAGACCAGATCACCCCAGTGTGGGGGGTGGGCCGGAGCAGAGGACCCTGGCCCGAGAGGGGGGCATCCTTAGGCACGGGGCCCAATGGAGAGCAACTCAGGCTGCCATCCTAGCCACCCTTTCGTGGGAGTAAGCCCCAATGAGTGTCATGGGGCTTGCTTCTGAGTAGACATGCCAAGGCTTGTGCTGTGAGGCTGCCATCCTAGCCACAGTCTTACCTGGGAGCAAGCCCCCCCCCCCGAACATCACGGGGCTTGCTTCCGAGTAGGGAAGCCCGGGATTGGGCTCCAGGGCTGCCACACTGAGCTGGGAGGAAGCCCACTGAACACACTGGGAGCGACTTGCGAGTAGACCTGCCCGGCACTGGGCTCCGGGGTCGCGCCCTTGCCTGGGAACAGGCCCCGCTGGCGGCCCTGGGGCTTGCTCCCGAGGAGACCCGCCTGGGCTCGCGCCACCCACGGACTGCCCCGGGGCTTCGGACGGGGGTCTGACCTGCTGGTACTGCGCGTCCTGCGGGCGGAACTGGGCGTCGACGGGCTCCCAGCGCAGGTCGAAGTGGGGCAGGCGGTGCAGGAGGCTCGCCCACCAGGGCGGCGCGTAGCCCACGCCCGCCGCCATCCCGGAGGCTCCGCTCAGCGCCCCGACGGGCCCCCCTCAGGCCGCGGGCGCCCCGCTCCCGCCGCGCCCCTCGGCCGACAGGGCGCCCTCCCGCCCCGCATGGCGCGCCCGGCCGGCTCCGCTCCGCTCCTGCTGCTCTTTGTTCGCCCGAAGCCGCGCCTGCGCCCGCCCCGCGCCCCGCCCCGTCCGCGAGGAGGGCGCCCGCCCGCCCGCCAGCCAGCCAGCCAGCCGGGCCCGCGGGGGGCGCGCTCCGCACCCGGCACGCAGCAGCCTCGCGCACGCGTGACGAGAAGCGTGGCCTTCTCACGGCTCGCGCGCCGCACTGGCTCCCCGGCCGCGCTCGTCGGGATGCGCGTCGGTGTCACTCGCAGGCACGCGCCGCGCGGGGAGCGCCGCGGGGGGGGGGGTCGGCACGGCGGCACGAGCTCGCCTCACAGAAAGGGGTGCCCGCGAGCGGCCTCTCTCTCTCTCTCTCACACACACACACACCTAACAGAAGCACTTCACAAAAAAATCACTCACACACACAGTCTCTCTCTCTCTCTCTCTCTCTCACAAACACCTAACAGAAGCACTTCACAAAAATCACACACACACACACACAGAGTCTCTCTCAAACACACACACCTAACAGAAGCACTTCACAAAAAAATCACTCACACACAGTCTCTCTCTCTCACACACAAACACCTAACAGAAGCACTTCACAAAAATCACACACACACACACACAGAGTCTCTCTCAAACACACACATCTAACAGAAGCACTTCACAAAAAAATCACTCACACACAGTCTCTCTCTCTCTCTCTCTCTCTCACAAACACCTAACAGAAGCACTTCACAAAAATCACACACACAGTCTCTCTCACACACGCACTTCACAAAAAATCACAGAGAGAGTCTCTCTCTCTCTCTCTCTCTCTCTCTCTCCCTCTCTCTCTCTCACACACACACAGAAGCATCTCACAGGCACAAGTGCCAAGAAGCATGTCACATACAGAGGCACACAAAGAATCACATCACACAAAACCTCTCATAGGGACACACACAAGCAGGCTCTCTCTCTCTCTCGCTCTCTCTCACACACACACACACACCTAACAAGCACTTCACACACAAAAATCATACACACACACACACACAGAGTCTCTCTGTCTCACACGCACACAGAAGCACCTCACAGATGCATCTGTCTCACAGATGCAAACAGAAGCACCTCACAGGCACAAGTGCCAAGAAGCATGTCACATACGGAGGCACACAAAGAATCGCATCACACAAAACCGCTAACAGGTGCGCGCACACAAGCAACATCTCACTCTCTGACACACACACAAAGAAGTCACACACTCACAGACATGCTTGCTAAGAAGCATGTCACAGTCACACGCACACAAAGAATCACCCACAAAAAGCTCCTCACAGTTGCACGCACAAAGACAGGTCTCATAAAAACACAACACAATGAAGTGTCTCTCAGACGCACACGCAGACCCACACAGCCTTGGCACAGCTGCCACACTGATGCCGGCAGTGCACCACCAGCCTGCACCTGCTGGTTCCCCACTCTTCATGCACTGCCATGGTGGTCATGCTCTTGTCACCACCCCCATGGTGTGTTTTGACACACACTGGTGCCAGTGGTGTGGCTATGGCTGTGTGCAAGGAGTGTGTGGGGAAGGCAGGGTGATTTGGTTTGGGGCCTGGGCTGCCCTGCTTGCAAACAAACCACAGAGCTAGAACGGGGCTCCAAGGCCATCCTGTCTGCTGGAAACAGGAAAATCCTCTCCACAGCATGTCCGAAAGGTGCTTGTCATACCCTTGCTTGAACTCAACTTCCCTCGGGAATCGGGTCCGTTGTTGAACTGCCCTTACAGTTAATTTCTTCCTGATGGTCTGTGGAACTCCTTGCCACAGGATGTGGTGATGGCATCTGACCTGGACGCCTTTTGGACAAGTTTCTGGAGGAAAAATCCATTACAGGTTACAAGCCATGATGTATAAGAACATAAGAACATAAGAATGTTCTTATGCACATGTGTATGTGCAACCTCCTGATTTTAGAAATGGGCTATGTCAGAATGCCAGATGCAGGGGAGGGCACCAGGATGCAGGTCTCTTGTTATCTGGTGTGCTCCCTGGGGCATTTGGTGGGTTGCTGTGAGATACAGGAAGCTGGACTAGATGGGCCTATGGCCTGATCCAGTGGGGCTGTTCTTATGTTCTGATACTGATCCCAAATCTCCCATCTTTAAGCTTAAAATGATATGGTTTTACTACACATGCTCACACCCTGCACATTCATGCCATAGGCACCATTATGGGCATGCTGTTGGCATGGTAGATGCTGCTTATGCACCAGCTCTGCCCCACCACTGCTCCCACACCTCTTTCTAGAGTTAGCTTCTTAAATTGTGATTCTGTGCTGCCCACACTACTTAAAGCAAGTACAGTTCTAGCACACAGAGGCTGTGTTAGTGCTGTGACCATATTTGTGGTGCCAAAGCAAAGCAGTGTGTGTTGTGGTAAAAAAAAAAAAAAAGATTTGTTTAAAACAAATTGTGTGGGAAGCACAGATGCTGAGCTGGTTGATTTGTCCCCAGACAGTGTTGTGTGGGGGTATCTGTGTGCCGGAGCGGCGGCTGTCATATCAACAGGTTGGCACCCGGTGATGTCAGAGTGGCATGTGTCTGAGAAGAATGCAGTACAACATTATCAGTGTGGGCACCGCAAACATCATGTGCATAGTTAGATACCAGAACCGTCTTGTGGTGGTATCTCGGCTGGCTGCAGTTCCCCTTAGCATGAACATGCCTGTTAAATGGTCTTCTGCGATTTGTGGGCAATTTTTAGACAACTATTCTCTTGATTTGAGGGAGGTTTGCCATGCTGATATATGGGTTACTCCTTCAATACAGAATGTTTTAGAGCCCAGTTCTACTATGCATGCCTACTCAGAAGTAAGTCCCATTATAGTCAATGGGGCTTGCTCCCAGGTAAATGTGGATAGGATTGCAGCCTAAGGGACCAATCCTATCCAATATTCCAGCACCAGTGCAGCCACAATGCAGCCCTGAGATAAGGCAACAAAAGTTCCCAAGCATTGAGCAGGCCTCTGTGACAGCCTCCCCACCACAGGATGCAGTGCACGCCCCATTGGAACAGCTGCATTGGACTGGAAAGTTGGATAGGATTTGGCCCTGAACCTTTCAAATGTAAACTTAGAAGCTGCCCTATGATTTCCAGGCTGTGTCAAGCTTTACCTACTGAGGCAAAGCGTATTTGAGTAATCTATCAGTTAATCAGTACAGTTAATCAACTAAAATGGCCTTAATTGGTTAACAGCCCCATGTAATATTAAGTTCATTACCAATTGGCTTTAAAGTCTGAGACCAGCAATTCCTACTCTGTGTTTTCGGATTATTGGAAGCCAAACTAGGAGTTGTCAGACTGAAAGATGGTGTGCAGTTATATTACACAAGTGGCCAAAGAGACCCAATCACCATCTCTCCAGCGCATCTTTTATCTCCCGCACATAAGCAATATGACAAAGGAGTATCATTCTAAAATCTGAAACATAATTCATCAATCAACACTTTTGCCATTTTGTCACGCTCACGATCGTGAGGTGCCAAGGTTGGATCTGACTTATGGCCCAATCCTATCCAATTTTCCAGTGCCCATGCAGCTGTGCCAGTGGGGCATGCAATGCATCCTGTGGTGGGGAGGCATTCACAGAGGCCCCCTCAAGGTATGGAAACATTTGTTCCCTTTCCTTGGAGATGCAGTACAGCTGCACCAGTGCTGAAAAGTTGGATAGGATTGGGCCCTCAAACTGCAATCCTCAACCAGTGTGAAAGGTCTGCAGGTGTACCTTGGGGGTTTGGAGCACAAGGCTGGAAACAGCTGAAAAACTCTTCTGGGTCCTGTAGCTCTGTTTCTGTATGCAGTAACAAACTTTCTGTCCCACAGAGCCAACGGAGGAAGAGGGACAGACAACTCGTTATTATAAAGAGTTGCCCTGAAACAAGAGCCACAGAACTCAGAAGAGTCTCCTGGAAGCCGAAAGTGACATCACAAGAGGCAAAGACCATAGAAAAAGCTATATAGGTCAGTATGCCATGAGAAGCAAAACATTAAAAATTGCTGCACTACACATTTGTATGGGAATAAGTTCCATTGAACAATGGTACTTCTGGCACGGGAGTTTTTCCTTCTAATGCTAGTTATGTGGGGCTGAATTCACCCTTACCATTCTGCACAGGCATGAACACACTTTCTCATCTTACTTTTCTTATAAGACTCAATCTTGGCACTGAGAACAAACTGGCTTCCCTGTCTCAAATTAAGCCCAGGTCACATGTTTATGGGGGCGTCGTTGTGTGCATGTATAGCATAAATTTGGCTCCAGGCCAGCTCCATCTTGGAATAATCTACAGCCAATCCAGACTGTGTCAAATTAACCTTTGTTTTGGGAATGTAAGGGAAGCATATCCTCTTAGGACCAGAAATGGGTTTGCTCTGATTAGTTTCAAGATGGCGTAAAGAAACAGAACATGATAACAAGTAGTCATTGTTTTGAAATCCCAGATTTTCAAAGATGCAGAGATTGGTGTGGGCCTGGGAGAGGGGTGGGAGGCCTTTGTGGAAATGTTTTGCATTAAGCAAGAATGCACCAGATGAAAAATTAAATCTTACCGTATGAAAGTGTCGTGTGGTATAGCTTAAGAATTCTCCGGCTTGTCCAAAGTATGGATGTCATTTTAATTAGAAAGTCTATCTTGTGGACCACATGATTTTTCATTTGAACATATGATCCACATCTTTGTCTTCAGCTGCTTAATGCCCCTGTATTAGTCACTACCAGTGTATTCGTGAGAAAACACACAGTTTTAGCTACATTTAGAACAATGGAGCCTTAAAAAGAAATCGCAACAAAGCCCACACCATGAGATTAGCCAATTTTATATGGCCCACCATCAAACTGTCCAACCTACAAAACTTGGAAAACCTCTAATCTAATTAAACCAGTTTAACGAAGGCAGCTAGCCAAGCCACAACAGCTCTGTGTACCGGTCTGGAATTCTAACAGTTTAAAACTCTCTCTGCTTCTGCACAGTCCTTTACTAGCTCCACTGCTTCCTTTGTACATTGTGTGCTTCGATTTAGACTTTGTTCACACAACACGCAATTAATTGATGGTGTTTTCTGCCATGTGATGTGGTGATGCCTCTTTGCTTAGATCAGGGGTGCCCAAACCCCGGCCCTGGGGCCACTTGCAGCCCTTGAGGCCTCTCAATGCGGCCCTCAGGGAGACCCCAGTCTCTGGCCCTCCGGAGATTTGTTGGAGATTTGTTGAAGCCCACACTGGCCCGAAGCAACTGCTCTCAGCGTGAGGGCGACTGTTTGACCTCTCACGTGAGCTGTGGGATGAGGGCTCCCTTCACTGCTTGTTGTTTCACATCTGTGATGCAGCAGCGGCAGCAAAGGAAAGGCCAGCCTTGCTTTGCAAAAGGCCTTTTATAGGCTTTAAGCTATTGCAAGACCTTCATTCATTCATATAAGTTCATCTTTAATATATTCATTTATGTAAACATATGTAGATTTATTCAAATTTTAAATGTAAATCAATTCTTTTTTTCCCTGGCCCCCGACACAGTGTTGGAGAGATGATGTGGCGCTCCTGCCAAAAACTTTGGACACCCCTGGCTTAGATTACTTTAAAAGGAGATTAGACCGGTTTATCAAGAATAGGTCTTTCAATAGCTAGTGAACCTCCAGGTTGAGGCAGTATGCAATTGAATACCAGTTGCTGGGGAGCAAGAGTGGAAGATGACCAGGCCTTGCTTCTGGGCTACCCAGAGGCATCCTGTGGGCTTGATAGATATGTGTGATCCACCAATGGTGTGATCCAACAGCTCTTCTTAGCATCCATGGATGCCGAGCCCATGCCTCAGAGGGCCATTTGGGTAAGGCTGGAAGCCACTTCCAGTTTGCACTAGCAGCTTCTGGTTACAGCCGGGAGGTGTTCCGAGGCCTCCCTACATATCAAAAGGCCTTCCGAATGTGACTGGGAGTAGCTTCTGGTCACATCCATGGGGCTTCTGAGGAGGCTGGGAGAGGTGTGCCACCTCTTGAGGGCCAGGCATGGCTTCCAAATAAGTTATTGCTGCTGTGAGCCAGGTGCTGATAGCACTTTTGAGTGTACAAAATGTTTGACCATTTTTATTTCATCGGTTCCAGGGACCTGATTATTATCTATGGCAAGAAACAATTGCTTCCAAGTAACCAATGTAGGTAAGCTTTACAAAATATGAAATATTCTCAACCTCACCTTCCCATAAAATAATCAAGATTTCTTACAAACAGGAAAACAGCAGTTAAAAACACATCCGTTACATTTTCTAAAGACAAATTCCAGTGAAAACTGAACACCACAAGCAGCCAAATCCTAATGAAAAGCAATATCCTGAAAGGCCTGCTGAACTAAATTCATCCTCAGTGCTTGGTTAAAAGAGAACAGAAGCGGTGCCTGGAATCTCTCTCTTTAAAAGCTGTTTTACGGATTGAGTTCCACAAGCAAACAGGCAAAATCTCAGGTCCCCCTGTCAGCAGAAGGACCTTGAAGAAGGGCCTCTTAAGTAATATTTGTACAGCACTTTTGTGTGTTCTAATTAAGTAGTCCATGTGCATTATCATGTTGGAATCCTTGTAACAATCTATTAGTCCCCCCATTTTGCAGATGGGGAAAACTGAGGCAGAGAGGAAGTAGCTTGCTTAAGACTACCTAATGAGTTCATGACAGAGGTGAAATTTGAACTAGAGACTCCCCAATTTGATCAGAAGCTCAGCCACTATTTTATACCAGCTCTACACCAACAACAAAGTTCTTGAGCAAACCTATAAGCTGCTGAAATTCATTCCAGGTCATTTAGGCTTTTAAAGTACATTGAACTGGATCCAGAAGCAAACTGGTCAACTACGAAAGCTGCTAAAGGATGAATGTAAATGACCTGATCTTCCACCTCCAGTCAGGAGCCTAATTCTGAATCAATTGAAGCTTTTGGACTGTCTTCAAGGGCTGACCCACTCATCATGTAATATAGCACTTGTTTCTTGTGAGAATCACTATGTCAAAAATGACTAATAGAAGTATATGAGAGTGGGCAGACAGCTCAGCCACTGAATGCTTTTGTGGGCTAGTATATTCTGTAAAAGTACTTGCATGCCTGATCTGTCCATAGCAGCTCCCTTCAGAGAGAGAGTGGCTTGCAGAAAACCACCACAGAGCTTTATTTATTAATAGCATTGTGGGTTTGCTAACTGCTTATAGTGAGTCATTCTGTCACTATGGTTTTGCCTTAAAGCGATGCTTGATCAAAGTCTGGGATTTGACAAATAATGTTCATCTTCATTAATTATCATTGGATGGCTGTTGTGGGGAGGTGTTAGTAGAGGACTTTTTGATGCAAAGATCTCCCTGGAATGTTTGGAGCAGGGCAGCTAGTCAAAATTTGGAAAAAGTGACACATCCTACCAGCCAGGTGTGGAAGAGGTGTACATTCATGCACATATATGTGCATGTGTGCACAGCAGCTGGGTGCAGGCAGTCTCTCTCTTGGTATTGTACAGAATCTGATTTGCTGTCTAGTGGACATGTGCACACTGCTTGCCTCCACTTCTGCTGTTTGTATGCTTATAAATAAAGAAATTACTAAAGCACTATAAATCTTTAGTTCTATCTCTCCTCCAGAGGCCTAGCCTTGATAGCACAACTCCTAGAACCAGACCACACCACTGGCTCAGAACGATCTATACACTGACTGGCAGTAACTCTCAGCAGTTATGTCCGGTGTCTTTTCCAGTCCTGTCTAGAGATAGTCAGGGACTGGACCTGCATACAAAGGATGTGCTCTATCACTGTGCTATGGGCCATCCTCCATAAAGCCCATGCATCTTCCTACTGCTTAGCTTCACCCTTGTTCTGTTGAGCCTAACATTATCAATAAGGACACCCAAGAACAAGAAGTAAATGTGTGTGTATGTTGTCTTACACTGTATCGTGCAGAAATCACAACATCACAGCTATTCTATATTTGTCCCCACTATCTGGTGGGCAGCTGCTACTTGGATTAATAAATAGCATAGTCCACACCATGTAGCACTAT
Source organism: Tiliqua scincoides (assembly GCF_035046505.1). NCBI lineage: Eukaryota > Metazoa > Chordata > Lepidosauria > Squamata > Scincidae > Tiliqua > Tiliqua scincoides. The sequence continues at coordinate 14,377,630 of NC_089833.1, forward strand.
TGTGTACCCACCCATGGTGGGGGAAGGGGTTCTAATCCTTTGAATCAACTTGATCCTATTTAGGAAATTTTGCTTACATGAAAGCAGATGGTTAGCAATCCCTTACCAATTATGGTCTGATTACATCTTCCACTCTCTATAATTTCCAAGGCACTTCCCACATTATCACCACCATCCTCCTTCACCCACACCTATCAGTTTTGTTTTAGGCCTAAAGTGGTAAGCCACTGACACTGTTAGGTGGGGAAAAATGTGACTTGGAGTCAGTCTCTTTAGGTGGCAAGTCTTGCTCAGGAAAAAAAGAAAGAAAAAACCCTTCTTAAAATGCCTGTAGTTGGGAACATGTTTGCATATGTGGAAGAAGGTGAGGTAATAACACTTACAAGATGGCGCAGTTTCCATGTGGCTAGTGCTCATTTACAGCTGATGCATGGTTATGTGCACCTGAGATAGATCCATTGTTGTCCCTGCTCTAAGCAGGTTTTCATTGAAAAATGTTCAGCAGCAGGTTAGCAACACATTCAAGAGGATGCCATATGACATGCAACAGCTGTAGGACCTCTCTGCACAGAATGCCTGATCAGGAGGGACTGTGGCCCCTCCTGCACACCGGCATCAGAGAAGCAGGTTGATTCAGGATTGCAAGTATGCGGTAATGCCTGGATTCTGAAGGCTGTGCTGCCAAAACAGTCAGTGTGCTGCTTTGCAGACTTATTTGCTGGTGCAACTGCTCACACTTCAGAGTGCAACGTTCATTATTTCCTAGGACTTTGTTGTAGGCAAGACAATCATAATCATTTACTGAAGCTGGCTCTTGTTATTGGAGAAAGCAGTGACTGCATAAGAGCAGCTCCCATAATGAAAACTTTCACCCACCAGAGTGTTGGTGTCTGTTTTTAATTAGGATCCCTGAAATAATTTTAATTAGGATCCCTAAAATAAACCTTACACTGCATCAAACAATCCAGCAGGTCTAGCATGTGGAACTAGGCCTCAGCAGGCAAAAGACAACTGGGTTTCACGGTGGTTTTTTTTTTTTTTTTAACGTAATGCAATTTAGTTAAGTTTTTTTAAAAAATCTGAAATAAATGCCAAAAGGTCAAACTATGATCTTTGCTGTGTCAGGGAATTACTTGGACAACTGGAAGTCAAAGTAAGGTTGATACCCCAGGTGTCCCTTCAACACTGTCTTTGGCACCCAAATCCAGCAAATGTTAACAGTTACTAACCTTCAGTTGCGTAAACTGGAATGAAAGAGACTTTGGCCTTCCACACCTACAAAAGCCTCACTGACACTAAATGAGACAGGTTGTGGTCGTAGGGTGGCTGCAGCCTATTTACATTGTTCAATCAAAATCACATCCACCAGACTTAGTCCCATCTTGAGCTCCATTTTCTTAGTCATGCTCGTGCTGTGCTTGCAAAACGCACAAACAGCCAGTTCCCAGCACCAGCAGGACTCAAATTCAGTCCTTTGTAAGACCCAGTGCAACACTTCACTGCCACCTGAAATGAAATCAGCTTCTATTCCTCTGTAACGAGCCAAGACTATTGGATGGCCAATCCACCCAACATGCAAAGCAAACTCTCTTGTGGATTCAATTAACAAAGACCAGATTGAAAGCAATTCCCCATCCTTACAAAAACGTGACTCTCTCTTGCATCTTCATAATGCCTCATTAATGGCTCTCTATTACTATGCACTGTTGTGAGAAAGAAGATCCAGCACCATCAAATTCCTCACTCTCATAGCTCCTTAGGGACAGGAGTCTGGGATATGTGTTGCTTCTGTCTTGGCCCTTTCGCGGATGCCATCTATCAAAGTTCTGAGGTTTCACTCTCATCTGCAAGGATGTCTCTAAGTCTTAATGACAGCTTTCAAAGCCTTTGCTCATTAGCAGTAAACAGCTATTGAATACCAATCTTTTTTTTCCTCCTAAGTGACTGACAGCACTTGACTGTATACTGCACCATTCAAAGAACATTCCACAGCCACCTTCTGCCCCTAGCAATTATCACGTGACTGGAACAGCAGCCAGAATTAATTTACTCCGTGGTATAAATCTCTACCAATTGCCTTTGCTCTGGACAGCTCCCAACAGTGACCTCTGGAAACAGCATTTTCACTGACGGGATTAAGCAAAAGTCCTCCGTTCAGTACAACTGCCACTCTTCCTAGCTGCAAGTATTAGCATAAATGACAGTGAGTGTCCGACAAAGAGTAGACCTTTGTCCCAGACTTAACAAGCATTCAACATAAGTGGGGGAGCCGTTCTTGTTTTTCTAAATAAATGTTAAGGGAAAAACACTGAAGCAAAAGCACTGGTAGATGTTTGTCAGAGAAACAGACCTTTATGCTTACGGAAGATTCACATAGCCATTGTCATCATTAGAGAAAAAGGCTACTCTTTCTTCCTTACTGGAAGTATTGCAATTAATGACAATAAGTGCTATCACACTTTGAAAACCTCTTGAAAAGACATCTCTTTTATCTTAGGAGGAGGAGAAAAAGGAGGGAAAGGGACTAGAAACCTGTATATTTGACCACAGTCTGGTGTCATTAATTAATCTAAGTCATGATTCCATCTGTCCACCCTAGGAGGTTTCTTTGGAATACCTTACCAATCCCATGCATATACAGAAAGTTGGTGTTGCACCTTTAAAGGCTTGCATTGGCCTGGCTTGGCATGTTAGCCCTTTGTGTGACAATTGCCCATGGCTGGGGTTGAACTGGGCTTGTGTGGGGTTGGGAGTGGTCTCCATGTCATTTGAAGACCCAATTCATGGGGCCCTTCGACAAGGTAGATGGCTAGGTAGATGCTTACGCATCTTAAAACAAAAGCAAACAAAAACTGAGCGTGTCTGATTCAGAGCAACATCTCATACTAGAGTAGGGAGTACATATGAATTATGCTGTATGTTAACATCCCCCCCCCCCCGGTGTATATTACCAACAGTAAACAATTTTGTTTTCAGTACATCATATTTCATTTATTCTTGTTTTTTAAAAAAGTATCATTTTAAGCTTTTACAAACCTTAATCGTGCTTGTATAAAAGTTGCATTTCCTACAGCAACCCTGAAGAGAATTTCATTATTGGGCCAATAGCATTAAACTACGTGCACAATATATAGGCAATATAGTACATCATACTTTTTTTTAACCCACATTTTTGGAGAAATGTTGAAATGCATATATAGCTGGTAGACAGTAGGCGTGTCCCAAAGGTGTCCTCTTAGCCCTAGAAAAAAATGGGTTCATACTCAGAAGATGCCCCATTATTTACATCCCAGATCATATATACTTTGCTATCCAGACTCCCAAAGAAAGAGGAATTCAGATTCATTCTGAGGTATGAGCTACATAAGGGTCAGTTGACTAGTAGCCTGCAACATCTTCTCAACTTGAATCAAGGTATGGTAAGAGTCTTGCCCTCAGTAAGGAAAAGAATTGGCAAGGCTTCATGCATGTTTTGTGCATTGATGTATTGCTGCTTCATACTTATTCAAGAAAGGAAATGGGCCTGGTTCCGAATCTGCTTCTTGACAGAATGTTTAAGGAAGGACATTCATTTAACCCTGGCCTGCATGTTCAACAAAGTCAGCTGATACAATTCTTCTGGGGCTACATAACTAAAGATAGCACTGAGAGAAGGGAAGAGGAAAGTTTTTTAAATGCTTCTCCATCTCAAAGTAAAAGCAACAAAAAATTCATTCACATACAAAACTAGCACATCGAGGAGCGAGAGCTAAGCAACCACTTTTCCCCTTATTGTGCTAATCTTCTACATGCAAGGAGTATATGTGAGAAAGCAATCCCCCCTTGCAGGATGAAGTTGTGCAATACAGGTAGGAGGCTATCAAGCAATTTTGAAGAACATGTAACTTGACAAAATGGTAGAAATAGTTGTTATTCTGAATGATAACCTCCTTCAGGTGCTGAGGTGGGTAGATAGAGCCATGCTGAACAAGGCTCTTATCTGCTTCTGAAACAAGATTAAAGTGCACCACCACCAGTACAATTGTGAGAAAGCTTGTTATGAGGGTGTAAAGACAGATGTTAAAGCAGAGCAACATGGAATTAGCAAGTGGAGAGCAGCCAGATGCAATGGCCGCTCCCTGCCATTTTCCTCAAGGGGGAATGGAGAACTTCTGGATGAGGAAGTGAAGGAGGGCTAGTAAAACAGGCAAGTGATGGCCTCCTTCAGGCTGCTTTTCCAACATTCATGCCTCAGAGATATGTAGCAAACATAAGTAACCTATGTAGATGACATCACTTTTAGTTTGCACTGGTGAGATAGTTCCCGGATCTTGCAGTGATTCATACTTTGTCACTGGTGGAAAGGGTCACATGCTGGCCTTGATTTGTCACTGCATCCTTTTCCGTTCAAAAGAGGAATTGCTCTCGGAGTTTCAGGGATCCACCTACTGGTCAGTAGGACAGGATAATTACTGTAAGCATCACTTTTGTCCTTTGTAAATGTTGTTCCATTGTAAAGTGGTGCATCTCCAATCAATACAGTGATCAATGGTGAAAAGTAGCCCCTCCATCTTACGTCTTAAGGTCAGGAATGAAGATGAGAGATTGCTACGCTTCCTTAATAAATCAATCTGGATGATCCGTCAAGTCAAAAAAAATGACAGCTGGGAGGGGTGTTGCATCCTCCATGTCAAAACTGTAAGTTGGATTTCCAACTTTACCTTGAGGGGTAGAGGTGGAAAAGATTATCAAAGTTACTGGTGGAAATGCACATGTAGAGCAAGCTTCAGGGTCTGCACAAACCTTGGTCAGAATGATACGAGCACAACAAAATGATTTTTAGAAAGGTAAAAAATACTCTATAGTTAAGTGCAGGTAGTTAACATACCAAAGGCTTGGCAATAAAGGAACAGCTCCAGCAAGAAAGAGAGTGTCTGATGAGGGGGCCAGAAGATAAAGGAATTAAAGGCTGTGTTCTATTGGATTTGATAATTCCTCAACAAAACAGCCAGACAGGGGTCTCTACATTCATTATTTTTTAATGATTTCAGCAAATCATCTTGATGAAAGCATCCTTTCACTTCCGAGTCTTTGAAGCAATTGGGTCCAATCATTTCTGGTTCAAAGGCCACGTGATCCTCAGGAGCTTATTGCATTTTTCCTTCTACCAAGAGGTGCATTCTGCAGAACTTATTGTTTCAGGCACAGGAACACATAGTGAGGAACATGGAGACCACAAGCTCCCTAGGTGTCTGATGTGGTGCAGGAAGGCACTACCTACACCTGCCTATCCTCCCACAGTATCTTTCTTTCTCCCCTTAGGAGCGCAACAGCGAATGTGACAAATAGCTGCTGAAGTCAAAGGGCGATTTTTCCTTGACTGAGGATGAAGAAGACACTGTGATGATATCATCAGAGTCGTCCGAATAAGTCTCGTCCGCAGGAGGTGAGGGAGAAGGCTGCCGCTGATTCTGGGAGGATGTGGCTGAAAGAAGAACAAGGGCAATAGGTTCAGTAGAAGACAGGAAGAGCTGCCTTAGGATCCATGGAGATGCAAGGTAGGATATAAACATGAATAAACAGATAATTTCCCCTTTTTTGCTTTATGCAGACTTGGCTTTTCCCAGCGTAAAAAAGGCAAGCAGTAAACTAACCACCACTAGCCATGCTAGACAGAGAAGATTTCATAACACACCATGTTGTATGCACAGTTAGGCAGTGAAATGTGGCTCACCGTGCAAAGTAACATTTATCAGCATTCCTAGCAATTAAAGGGGGAAAATCTGCTCGAGCAAAGTGTGAGAGGCACACAGAAGCCTGTGTGTGTTCATGGGTCAGATAGTGTGGGCACAGGGACAGAAGATGCTACTTTCTGAAAAGCCCACGGCCAGCGAAGTTGGCGGAAGATGCTTTGCTGATCCAAGCAGCAGCAACACCTCCTCCTCCAAGGGATGCGCCCTAGGATTCTTCAAAGGCACATTGGATGGTGAGGTGTGCTCTCTAGCTGGCATGCAGCTACCTGCAATCTGAGAGCAGGAGCACTCCTGCATGGGGCACGCCTTTCAGACTACAGGCTGGTTCTCTGGTAGCCCCGGAAATTCACTGCCACAAGATGTGATGATGGCTACTGGCTCAGATGGCTTTAAGAGGGGATTAGGCAAATTCACAGAGGTGGAAAAGGAGAGGTAGATCCCTGGCTGGGTCATATTGGAACCTCCATACTGAGATGCAGTCTACCACCGAGTACCAGTTGCTGGGCGAGGACACCAAGGAAGGGCTATTATTGTCATACCTGGGGGGGGGGGGGCTGATGCAGCAGTATTTCTCTTACACTCCAATGTAAATGGGCCCTTTTTAAGCCAGGCACTATTTTGAGGCAGCATTAAAGAACAACAGCCAAATGTTTTGTTCTTTTGTGATAAAACTCAGAAGGCACACGTGTATGTGTGTTCCTTATGGGCTACAGAAGGTAAACCAAGTTGGGGAGGGGGAGATTTTGAACACGATGATTTATGAACTAATTGTGCTAAGGATAAAAGGCAGACAAAGGAAGATCCCTGGGGGAAGACAAAATAATTAAGAGGTCCAGCTCCCAAAACAAATTGCTTGAGTCTAAAAAGGTCACGTCCTGTCTCTGGAACTAAACGCGGCCTATTATTAACTTGAGCGTTTTGCTGTCGCACGTCAGGCTTTTGCAAGATTTGCCCCTTCCCTGGCTCTGCAGTTCTGATTTTAAAAACATCTGAGCAACAAGAAATTGTCTGTGTTTTGATGAAGACCAGCACAACCACCAGCACTCTCCTCCCAATATATATTTCTATTATGTTTAGCTCTAAACAATTAAATACCAATTTCAACCCTCACCTGAGCCTCCGTAGCCTGAACCTCAATTTATCTGAAGTTCCTTCTAACTACCATAAATTCACCTAACCTCTGAATACAGTTCCCTAATGTTAAGCTGCCTGCTAAATTACATTCCCATTTAATCCAGGCCACTTATTGTGTCTTCTCAAGCTAATTACTAGTATTACAATACACACTTACACACGTGGTGACTTCACCGTGTTAAAAAAATACCATTAATTGGGTTAGGTGATTTGCATGTACAGGCTTCTGCCCAACAGTTATGAAAAAGGAACTCAGTGGGTTTCTTATAGTACTTTGCTTGCATTATATTCATAAGAATGCTCTATTCTTCTAGCATTACAGCAGCCTGCCACAGAAAATGGCCTCCTTTGCCAGTAGATGATGGAAAGAAGTTTTTGAGATTTACCTGTAAGTGACTGGCGTCCCCAAAATGTTAAGGATTAGTTGTAATTGCACACATTTAGAGAGTCTTACTTTGCTTACACACACACACACACACACACACACACACACACACACACACAGGCATTCCAATTGTTTCCAAGCCATAGTTTGCAGGACTGGGAATGAGCCTTGATCTGTTGCCTCGTTCTCTCACACGCAGCTTAATGAATTACTCCCCGGATTGATCAGCCCAGCATTTGCTAGCAAAGCAGGGGCTGATCCCAGTTTGTCAGTAAACTGTGATCAAACCAGGAAGCTATGCATTAAACCTCACAAACAAGGAGGGAGGGAGGCTTGAGCTCAGAATTCATGCCTGATCCTCCCCAATGCAGCCAGAGCTTCTCTGGGGCACAGGACAAGATACAAAGCTTACTCTAAGTAGATGTGGACAGCATCCATCAGTGACTATTAATGCTCTCCATTTTTATGTTAATAGTTCAACTCCAGTTCAGGTAATAAACCACAAAAACATGATGGAAAAATCCATCAATTATTCCCTCTCATAGGTCACCCCCCCTTTTTTTTTTAATGTTTGAATTGCATCTCAGGCTGCAGTTTTCTTCTGGAACAGTTAAGCAGCTAAATAATGATAGTTATTAACCTTCAAAACAGCCCTGTGAAGTAAACAGTAAATGATATCTACTCAGCATCCTGTGTTAAAAAAAAAAAAAATCAATGTGATGGAGTGGCTGTCGACATAGAAAAATTTATAACAATTGAGAATCAATGAAGCAGTTGCTCTGCTGAAAGGCTGAGGGCTGATTTGCTCCAGGCCTGCTTGGAGCTCCAGAAACTGAAGCTCTGATTCGAGGCGGGTGAAAAATGTATCTGACTCACTGATGCCTGTGCTGAAACTGTATGGAAAACGGTAGTTATTGCAGTGTCCTACCTAAAGCTGCACTGGTCTGAAGAGAGCAACCTCCTTTTTTATCCTGCTCTGGACAACAAAGTGCCCTTTGGCTTGCAGCTGAGATAGAGCAAGCAATGTATATTTTTTGTTAGGAGCCTAAGAGGAGCCCTGCTGGATCTGTCCCTCTCATTCAGTATCCTGTTTCACAGAGGCCAGTCAGATCTGGACGTGCAGGAGAGGAGAGCGGTGGGCTAGAGTGTCAGAGGTGCTCTAGCCCATCGCTCCTCTCCTCCACAATTTCTCTTCCAATCTGTTCCCCTCTTTTCTAATCCAGGAGTGGGAATAGGAGCAGCAGCAGGAACACGCATGCTGTCAGGTAAAGGCGGCAGCATTCACTACCCTGCCTCTGGCACCAGGAAGGCTTGACAAACCCTGCTACTGCATAGAGCAGCCTTTAGACCATGTGAATGATATCATGATATCAAAGGAATCCACTGCTCCATTGTGCAAGGATAACCGCTGAGCCCAGATTGTGGAGATAACTGAGATTACCAGGAACCGATGAAGTGAAGACTAAAGGTGCACGTCTGAAGATTGACCAGACCGGTTTCTTCTCTCCACTGGAAGCTACTGGGCTTGCTTTCTCGCCCCCAGGGCTGGAGATCAGAGGCCTGCAAAACAGCAGGAAAATTGGCAAGAGTCATAAAACAGCCTCCCAACAGAAGCTGGAGTCAGAGTGATACAGCCGTAAAGAATGAGATCTATAATAAGAATACTCACAGGTCTGAGCCTCTAAATCAGAAGGGGGTTACAAGCAGATGCTCCCATCCCATCCATCATTTTGTTTAATCTCTATGTAGAAGGCTCCTAATGGGATTTAAAGCCATGGTACGGATGGGGTGGTGTACATAAAGGGGCGAGGAAGAGATTATCTACAGTGGAGAAATTCAGCCACCACAAGAAATCCGTGTCACCCTGGAGCTGCTAAGGAGGAGCCACTTGGCTTGCCAGAAACAGATGGAATTCCTGAGACACTATAGCATGGAAATCATCCACGCTTGTGTGTGTTTTTGCCGGTACGTCTGTAAATGGCACTTAAATGCAAGAGATAGCTTGAGATTCAGGGTGGCTGTCTCCTTGCTCGAGACCTAAAGGAGGCAGACCAAGGTGTATTTAATGGGGTTTGGGTGCCATTAAAATGCTGTGCTTCGAAGATATGCTGTGCTCATACAGCAGGCAGACCTCTCTGAAAAACGCTCATGTGTGGCAATAGATCACAGATGCAGCAGGATTATAAGACTCCCTTCCTGAAGCCATGGTGAACTACTACCCAGTGGGAGTTTATGGATACATGGTCCAGCATGCAGCTTATTATGCTCCCCAAATATACACACCCAATTCTCTGTCTACTGCAGTGGTCTCCAAACTGAAGACCGCTGCACACCAGAAAGGCCTTCCCTGGCACGAACAGCACTTGCCGTTCTGCCGCACTGTGGTTCTCCTGGGCACCAGATCTGGATGACGCAGTGCACTTGGCGGTCACGTCTGCCAAGTGCATGACACCCAACTGCAATGCCTACTGGGGCGCTGAGCCACAGACCCGACTGTCCAGAGCATCATATTGTCCAGATCTGGTCCCCAGAAGAGCTGTGGCGCAGCGGAACAGTAAGCTCTGCTCAAGGGGTGGGGAGGAAGGGTTCTCCCAAACCCTGGATCTGGCCCACGGGCCTGGGTTTAGAGAGACACGGTCCGCTGAATCATGTGCTAGGGAGACAGGCTGTTTGATGCTGGGCAAGGGTGCAAGTGACTGAACCTGGAATCAGTGTTTTACAACTAAGCCACCTTCTCTTCAGTTCCATGTACAAACAGCAATCTCTGTATAGGCAGAAAGGGTTGTGTGTGTGTTGTTGAAACAGCCTGGGATTCCTTGGTTATTTTAATTAAGTATACATCCTTCTGTTCAAAAATACAGTTTTTCTAGGATGGCTAACAGCATGTAAAAAGAAGTTACAAAATACAGCAGACAAATATATAACAATATAAAGTAGAACAATTACTAAAAATGATTAAAAATAACTCGCTTTGTGTGTCTACAACATTATTTTATAAAAGGGGTACAAGATTACAATGGACTTCTTGATTACAGAAATAGGTTCTTAAAGGCCTCCCCCCCAACATATCAATGCCTCAGCACAACTTTATAGTGCTTTAGACATTGCTGCATCATGAAACAGCAAAATCAGCATCTCAGATTAGAGCAGTTCCTCTGGATTTACCTTCCTGCAAGTTGTGTGCGTGTTATGTGAGCCCTGAAGACAGACTGGATGAGCCTCACAGCCTCCTCTTCTGCTTTGCAGTCAGCAGGCATTCGTGAAGAGCTGGGCCCAGGAGATGAATCAGGGCTCTAGGAGTGTAATCAGAATAAGCGAGCTGCTGGCACTGAATGCATCCTTAAAGAACTCAGACATTTTTCTCCTCAATACTAAACATTCCTCTTCCCTCAGCAGTGAAGCACAGTTGCCTCCTTTCAGACCACAGTCACTGGGGCTGTTCCAAGATGCTTTGAGGTGACCAACCCAGAGCTGATCAGGGTATCCTACAACTTGCTAACAAGTTTTGTGTTATCAGTGTGTATATACAGGATGGCAAAGGAGCAGGATGCCAAATACAAAATATGGCTTAAGAGGTTCCCCCTGCCCCCAAATACAAAGTACCAGGGAGCTCAATACAGGGAATCTGGCAGCAGGGTTCAACCATCTTGCCCTCTGCATCACCGGGACAGCTTTCAGACACAGGAACTTATTGGCCTGACCTTTGCTGGGCCACAGTGCCACCCAGACAACAGGCAGACAGGATACTAGAACCTCTCTGCCCAAGCACACCAGGTGAACTGAAGAACCAATAGGAGCCTGGCTGGTTGATGACATAGTGGCTTCAGGTTTGGGTTTTCAATCTAAGCAGCTTGTCAACATAAGTAGCCGTGTGAACTCCATTGCTTCCCTCTGCACAGACTGCCATCCGAACTAGATTTGAGCATCAGCAGCTATAACTAAATAGCTGCCTCTGACTACTCTGATCTCTACTCATTGCTTTCTAGACCTTGACTAACACCCTGGTTCGTAGGAAGTGCTTAAACAACAGTTTCCCAATTCAAGCATCACAGGAAATCTGTTTAAGACACAGTATTTTCTATTTAGCTGGACATGCAAAGGAGGAGGAAATGAGGAAGGATGCTTCCTTTGTCATTCTTTTCTAGTTTGTTTGCAATCTAACGGCCATCTTCACCAGGCCTTTGTCTCCCAGGGGTTGTACTTCTTCATATCTGTCCACAATCAATAAATCTCTGCCCAAAGTATGCAAAATTAGAACTGAACAGCAATATTCCCTTAATTTGACCTTCTACTTGAAGAATGTGGGTAGCCTCACAAGGTCCAAGTACAGCAGGAATTAGGAACTAGGGGGAGGAAAGCTCAGATCTTATCTAGTATGTCCTCCAACAAATAAGCTGCTCCCTTGACTCAAGGCTATTGGAAAGATAACCTAAGGACATATGAGGCTGGGTTTATTGTTAACTTCATGACAGTATCAAGAGTTGTTTGTTGCACAATATTGGAAAAAGGGCTTTGCCCTGACAATTCAGCTTTGGTTACAGAAAATATGAAGAACAGCCCCAATGTTAAACATGACCTCATATTAGAGAAGGAACAACTATCTTTACGGAGCATTTAAGAAGAATAGATCTGCAATTTTCCAAGATTGTTATTGTAGCAGAAATGCTAGTGTCTTCTGTCAAGAGAACAACAACTAAATGTGCCATTTTATGGGGTATTGGTGCTTGTTGGCAAGAAGCAGTCTTTTGGGGGACTCCAAGGCTACACTCCGGTACATACTTTCCTGGGAGTAAGCCTCATTGAATTTAATGGGTCTTATTTCTGAGTAGACATTCATGGGGTTACACTGTAAAAGCATTTTGTTTGCTTTGAAGGAACTAGTATTGGTCTAAAGACTAATACAGGGGGCCCCCCATATTCGCAAATCCCATATCTGCGGATTCACTTATGCTCTGAAGTTCATACTTGCCTTGTTCAGTGCATCCTCTTCTATCTGAAACAGAGAAGTCTTGGATTAAAAACAAGTCTTTTGCCTCCCTGTTGAGCTAAGCTCACTCATTTTCCTTTCATTTCCTGGCCATCTGACTTCTACCCCTGGTGCATTCATGTATGTGTACAGGCATATTTTTCCTGGTGAAATCGCAAAAGCTAGCAAGGGTCTGTGTAGAATTTCTAGATATCAAAGGATGCTATCCTGAACAGTTCTTTGACGCCAGCCCCCTTCACACCTCCACACCTCCACGTTATTTATGGAAAGTGTTTTATCCTGCCTTTCCCCTCCAAGGCAGCTTGCAGCCAATTTTAAAAACATAAAACGACAAGAATACAAGAAAAAAAATTCTCTAAATTTACAGTTACAGTGGTGAATATGTAACCGACAGACTGAAAAACAACATCCTTAACAGGATTAGGCAACCTTAATTTCTTTCTTAGTTCCAAACCCAGACCCTAAAAGGTGGATCAGAATGTGGGAAGAGAGTTCTCCCACACTTCCTACACATGGGACTTGTGTGGGACTGCCACACATGAGGTGCCACCACAGAGAAGGCCCCCTTCCTTCTCACTGCCAGCTGATTAAATGCTCCCCTCCCCCAAATGTGGCTGGAAAGAGCTTTACCTTGGTTTTATAGGCTTTCCATCTCCTTTGGATTATTTGAGCTGCTTGTTCCTTTCTCTGATGCTCAGGAGGGTGAGGCAGTGAAGGCCCCAAATCTGAACCCCTTGATGTGAATGTGCAAGTGGGATGGAATTGTTGGGCACCGATGTGCAATTCCTGCTGGCCCTTAAGACACACACACAAATAAAAATGGGCAGGCAACCAGCAAGAGGATGGGGGACCGACACTTCCAAGCACAGAGGTGGCCTGGGGAGCATTCCAGCACTGGCGACAGCCCTCTTGTGCCAGCACTACCCCCAAAAAAAGTTTCTTTCCAATACCAAATCTGGATGATCGCCTGCCGATCAGTTTAGAAGCAAAACAGGGCTACCCCAATCATAAATCATAAAGCAAAACAAGGCTACCCCAATCAGAACTACCCTAGTTTCTGCAAACTAGGGAGACTTCCCAGGTACACAGAAATATATCAGCTTCAGAGAGTGAGTGAGCTTGGGGGGGGGGGGGAAGAGTGGAGGGAGGGAGGGAGGAAGAGAGAATGAATGCAAATTCTGAACAGTAGCCCAGCATGAGGTTCAAGGTGAGGAGAGCCCACTCTTTCAATACTGAGGAATTTTCTGCCTTTAAGAAATCCATATGAGAGCAAGCGAGGACAGAGATCTCCTAGCTGGGTTACTGGCGCTGATATGCTCTGCCTCTATTGATTCCCCTAAGCAATAAATTCCCACCAATTCAGCCTTAATGGTTACGAGCCCATACATCATTCTCCTCCAACCACCGACTTGGAGAGTATTGAAGGCTCTCTCTCTCTCACACGCACACACACCACAGACAAGTAAAATTCAATACTTGGCTGGCGGGGGACCTTCAGAGGAAGCAGTCCAAGAAACTATTAAATCCCCAGCCAGACAATATGCACACCATCGGGCAACCCACACAGGGGTTCCATCAGATGAGTCAATACTATAAGACACGCTACACCAGGCACATTTATTAAACTGTGACTTGTACCTGATCTGAAGGTTCAGTGGCCTCCAATCTGGCCTGTCTGCCACTGGTTTTTTGTTGTTCCTCCAGTTCTTTCATGTTCTGGGTCAGCTTCCAGATTTCTTCCCTGCAGAAGTGCAAAACCAAATCATTTGCACCAAGTTGCACAGAACTATGAAGCCTGCAGGTGTCCATGGGGGCGACCCATACAGTACAAGCGACCTAGACAGTGGTGTGGTGAGACCACATTTTCAGGGGCTCAGGAAGCAGCCTGCAGTTTGAGAGGCATGTACTAGTGTTATGGGAAGGAGGAAAAAAATGGCAGCAAAATTCAGCATTTGCTTATTGCATATATGATCAAAGCAAGCTTCCTAGGAAGTGGCTAGATTTCATCGGTGGACTCGGAGACTTAACTCTTTAACAGCCAGCTGATTCTGAAGGACTGCCATTTGGCCTTTCAGCTTCTTTACCACTCTACGGAGATGCTCGTGCTCTTCTGCAAGGTTGGACTCCTGAGCAGCTAGATGATCTGATTGTGCCAAAGGAGATGAAGCGAGCAGTGGTGATGTAATGGTCTCTGAAAGCTGCAGCCCGGCATTCTCATCCATTTTCTATACATCGTAAGAAAAAAAAAAGCAATGGACATTTTTAGTCTTTTCCTATAAGCAACAAAACCCAGAGGATTATGAAACAATTCTGTGTACTTCTACAGATCTAGGAGTGTAAGGAAAGTGTTCATAACCAATTTTGAGAGACTAGGTGCACTGGTTGTAAAAATCAATTACAGTCATAGGACGTTAAGCCAGTGGCAACCATTAGCCCAGCCATTCTTGAGGTTCAAGAACTGATAGGCAGTAGAAACTTCTTATAAGCCAGGCTCTCCTCCAAAAATCAGTGGCCACCTACTATGAAGGCTTCCTGTTCTTGTGTCTCTAATCCAAATGCTAATTCTGTGCAGCCCAATCTGCCTCTAATACTTCCCTGATTCTAAGCTTGCCTCCTGCAAAAAAACAAAAACAAAACAACACCATGTAAGGCTGCAATCTTTAATAGATTAACCAGTTTATAAATAAAGGTGATTAAAATTGACTACAAAGGCACACTTGGTTAATCAGACAACTATAAAAAGGGCAGGTGACAGACACCGTATTAGAAGAGGCATTCCCCCATTGCTTTCACATTGGAGAGGTATTCTAAGATGACTCATGCTGTGACATACACATATGGTATCTAAAAACAGAACAGGCTTTTTTCTATAAAACTGTTGCTTTAAATCATGTAGATGCAATCAAACGGATGCAGGCTTCATCGATTTAAACTCTGATTAATTGGCTAAGATTAAAACACATATGTCACCCCTATACCATTTACACACAAGTATATTCCTGGATTCTTTTTGTCACACTGGGGCCAAAAGGAGTTTGGTTAGATGTTCCAACCCCGCTGGTTTCAGTTCCCATCACTTACCTTCCCCAATTTTGAAATCCGCCAAACTGGCCTCTGCTTACTCTTCTCCACATAATCTGAGGAAAATCAATAAGGTTTTCAAACAGGAAATCAAATAGCGAGAAACACAAGTCTCTGCATGGCAATGCCCATCACGTTGCAGGAATCTAAAATATGATTTATAAAACTTGCAATGGCCGATCATTTTGAAATGTTTAATCAAACATTAAACATAATCAAACAATCAAACATTAAACAGCCAATTGGGCTCACATTATTTATACACCATCATCTTTGCAGCGAGGTAGTGCAAGCTATATTAGACTGAGAAAACAGTGTAGAGGCAGAAGTCTGGGTAGAGAATGTCATCACCAAGACCTTCCCTCTAAGGCACTCAGAGGCACCCCGGGAAGCCATCCAGAGGAAATTAGGGGCCGAAGCTCACTTTAAGCTCTCTTTAAGCTCTCATCTGGGATGGCCACCTGATTCATGAAGCCAGGTTTCATGGCCTCTGGCTGCACCACAATTACCCGATTCCTGGCCTTTACGGAGGTCCCTCAAATGCTCCAGTTTTTTCTTTCTGGACTCCGCTTTGCCAACATTAGAACAGTCTGAGGAGCCTGTTCAACTACACCAATGTTCCACCTTCAGGCTGAAGCTTTTGTTCACTAACATGCAGTCCCCTGCAGAATCTCAACACTGGCCACTGAATTAGGATTAGCAAATGACCTATAGCAGCAGTTCTCAAACTTTTTAGCATGGGGACCCACTTTTTAAAATGACACCCTGTTGGGGCCCACCTAGCTTTACGAGACTTATTTATCTCCCTATATTTACAAAAGCTTGGAAATTGCAGGAGCTCAGGACTTTGCAGGGCAGTTAGCAGCTATCTGATTTTTGAATAGCCTCAGGGCTTGAGGCAATTAGGCATCTGATCTTTCCATCATTCATGTTTTCATTGGAGGCTCTGTGGAACCCACCAGAAGTCCATTCCCAACCCACCAAGTGGGTCCAGACCCACAGTTTGAGAAACGCTGGCCTATAGCTCTGCAAGCCACTTTTCCTTCCCCATTGTAAAACCAGAACTTCTCATCTTCCACAGAACTTACGGTTTGCTCTACTGGAGGCCGGGGAGCTGGCCAGTGTTTGATCCAGATCCGCTTTCAGGTTCTGATTCTCCTCTTGCAACTCTTTGATGCTCCTGGATAACCGCAGTACGGCTGCACTGAGCACCTTCTGCTCTTGGCTCTCAGGAGGGGGTCTGGTCTCGGCAAAGGGGAAAAAAACAGCTGAGAATGAAAGCGCAGCATATAAGTGTGAGTAAACTGGACATCTGATCAATATGCTGAGTGAAGTACTGACAGAGTACATGAAGAAAAGGGTACAGCCACTTTGCAAAGCATGTTGCTGAGTGGAGACTCAGGAGAAAGCAACGGTGTTGTACGTGGCCAGGAAAGGCAAAGGTTTAAATCCACCTCAGTGGACTGTTTCAGTTTATGCTGAGATCGTTAGTCCTCAATGTGCTACAGGATTCTGCTGTTGCTTCAGCCTAAATACACATCACTAAAACTAAGGCAAATTCTCCCCACTCACATTTCCCTCTGTTGTCCTCCATGTTGAATCTTAGATTGTGGGTGCTTCAGGGCAGGAACCTGCACCAGGTTGCCATGCGTCTATGTTGCTGAACAGTCATCCTAGTCTGGTTTAATCCACTCATTCCGAGACAGAACAAGGGATGGTCCACAAATGCAACACTGTTGACTAATATGCTATTTACACCTGAGATATAGAACCCAGTAATAAGTACACTTACTCATTAAATAAACCTCACTGACTTAAATAGGATAGTTTTGTATGCAAGTGTGAACCACTTTAGAAGACTTCACAGTTAGATGAGGTGCCTTTACTTGCATTCTGTGTGTGGTCACTCCAGGACAACACCCCTGCCTTTCAGATGATCAGTCCAGCATTCCCACCCTAAGATGCATTTGGCTGTTTTGCTGTCACTTCACTCATGTTAATGACATTCAGAAACCAAAATAAATTTAATCTTACTAAGTTTCCTCAAAACTACCTTGAGCGCCACAATCGTCCAGCCTTCCTCTGACTGCACAGACTTTTTTTTCTATCTTCTTCTTCTTCAGAGCCTCCGTGCATTCTTCCTCCTCTGAATCTCTCACCTGATATTTACAGTATCTGGGCAACTTTTAGAATTAAATGTCTGTTTGCCAAGAACAGGAAGCCCTGCTAAGAATTCAGCCCCATTTATATGCCCCCCCCCCGCAAATGTTATAGAAACCCAGGACTGAGGTTTCAGAAAGGAACAAAACAAGTTGCTTATTCCCCTTTTGAAACTATCTAGATTGCATTCTCACTCCAATAATTTTGACAAGGAGCAATATCTGCATAACAAGGAGTAACTCAGAGCTGAGTTACTTTATTATGGATTAACTCAAAAATACTCTAACCTTGAGTTTCTTTCCCATAATTGAACTCAAGACTAAAAATTACTAGTTGAAACTTCATATCAGGGTGCTTGGACCAACGGTCTTTCGCTTGGGGGCCTTTCCCAAGGGCTTCCTTGTGCATCCTGACAATGGCAGAGGGAGCCTGCCTTGAAGGCAGTTTTCTCCCAGCCATGGCTCAGTGAGGGGTGTGCATTACAGAGCCACTTGGAAGTACAAAGCCCATGGTGGAAAAGTCTACTAATGCCTTCGAGTCATTCCTGTTCAGTTTGACTTTTTCTCATGCCATTTTCAGCAGGCTGTGTCTCAATTGGTCATTGGTTCTGGTATTTTCTTTCCTGACTGCATTCAACATTTGGTTTGTTTCTGCCATTTTAAATGGAGCTTTTAAAATGTTTGTATCAAATTTGTAAACTGCTTTGGTGGCCCCTTGACGGGGACAAAAAGTGAGCCTGCAAATGTTTTAAAGAGACAGTAATAGCTACAAACTCATGACAAAGAGGGCCCCAGCAGAGCCACTCTAAGGGGCAAACACAGTTTGAAATGGGGGTAAGTAAATGGGGGTAAGGTAGGATGAACTCCCCCTCTTGCTTCTGAGCCTCAAGTAGATCAACATTCCCTACATGTTTCCAAACTTTTCTCATTTTGTAACCATGAGGACTAGGAATTTGGATGGTTCTTTAAACAAGAAAAACTGAGAAATGCTCACGTTTCTAAGACCATGACAGATTTTTCACAATTAAGAATAGAAAAAAATGTGTGCTGTTCTGTGGGGGGGGGGGGGGGGAGGTAAGAGAAGAGATTAGCCTTCCAAAATTCAACACCATGTGCCAGAATTTTAGGCCACTGCTTTCAAATGAGTTACAACCTGATTCTCCTATAAAACATTGCCCCAGTTTATAGGAAGACGTACGTGGTCGACATTCAACCTGATCATAATCCATCAAAAGTGAAGAAGTTGAATTTAAGATGGTTCAGCTGTACTCTGAGGTGCTTCCACTGAAGTTTCTTTGCACTTCCTTAGAAGTGAGGTGCAGTGAAATCAATAGGGCTTATAGGATCAAGGAGGCTGCTAACTTTGCTAAGTTCTTCAAGTAAGTCCTATTGATTTCATCATACTTATTCCCTGTAAGTGGGTTGTAACACTGCAGTTTTAAATCAACCTGCATTCAACTGATTCATCTTATTTAGGCTTTAAACTGGGCACGCTAGCCTTTAAGAAGCTGTTCTCTTGATTTAACAGGCACCGCTTTCTGCGTACGCAGAGAGGAATCTAAAACTGTAACCAGTGAAATACCTCTGCTGTAAATACCTCCACCCAAAGGACAAAGTTCCTGCAGGAATAACATAAGAAGGATATGAATGCTGGGAAGTTTAAAGTAGTAAGATAAAAACAAGAACAGCACCTACATGATGAGATTTTTAAAAAGCTTTTAACATCCTCTTCCTTCACAGCAATTTGTAAAATATACAAGTTAGACACCCCAATATGCACACACATGCAGCCCCCAGGAAATAAACATACTTTCGCTGCACGGTCTTTGACTTTGCCAGAAGGGTTTGGAGTCGCTGAATCTGAAAGGAGAAGACTGTGTTACTAGAAAGACCCAGCAAGGACCACATTGTGAAAGAATCTTCATCGCAAGTGTAATGTAGGAGACACATAAGCACCGAAAGTGAATATATTCCCCCCTTGATCCTCTGGCAGCAATACCCCTCAGGTCCAGCTGTGCTTCAGGAGGCAAAGCTAAGGCCTTCCGAGGTTTCCCAGCATCTTCCAGCTATGTTCTCCCTTTACAACAAGCAGGGTCTTAAACACCCACCTCCTCATAATAGGACTGCAGGGCAATTCTCATTTCTTCTGCATTAGTGGACTTCACATCTGTCTGGAGCTTGCTTTATGAGAAAGCAAATTGAAAAAAGAAGTCAGATTGGCACAGCGGATGAGGCAGAAATCAACTGCAGACAACTGTTCACGGCGAAGCCAATGTCTACTCTCCCCACCCCACATTCACAGACAAAATGCCACCAGCAGTATCAAAGATGGCTAATGCTGATTGTTCCAAGAACATTAACACAAAAATTTGGTCAGGGTGGTGTCTGCCCCTGCCAGCTGGCCTGTGATCTCGCTGTTCTCCTGGGCTTATACCAAGTTCTCCTAGCAGCGGGCAGAGAGCCCTGCCAGGCCACCCACAGTGCTGACACTTCCAGCGCGTTCACAGACCACAGTGGGTCAGAAGACCACATGAGAATATTTACATTTTTCTCCTGATGACTGTACTGCCATCTAATGTTACACTGACATTCTATCACTATGCTCACTGTCAATTTGCTTTCAGGCCCATTTCAAAGTGCTGCCTTGGCCTTTTCAAGACTTACGTGATGTGGGACCAGAGTGTCTCAAGAAGTACCTTCTCCTCTCTGTGGCCCTTCCCTGCACTACAAGGCATGTCTGAAGCCCCTTCTGGACCCACTCATTATCGGATGTACAACAGGTGAGCACAAGAGTCAAGGCACTTTCAGTTGTGGAGCCAGGAGTTTGTCACTGGTGGTGGCACCCATTTTGCAGCATTCTTTGCCCCTCCCCATGTCCTCTCAGTTCCTCTTCTCTATCTTCAAGCATCAGCAATAAAGATGCCCTTCAGCAAGCTTTGGATTGGATGGCAATGGTTCAGTACCCTTACTGAGCCTTATTTTGGGCTTTGCCACTTTTCTTTTTAAATTCTGCTACTGGCATTTAACTTGTAATAATTATGACATGTCTTTTAATCTGCTTTTAAGTGTTTTGAGTCAGATTTCTTTGTAGGATCCCTTGAGGACCTGCAAGGATGGAAAGGCTCGGTACAAACATTGACTAAACAAAAAGTTCACCCTACTTAATAAAGTTGTCTTTCTCCTTGCACTGCTGCTCCAGCCTGAGAATTTTCTGCTTCAATCCACTGATCACCTGCCAAGAGGTAAGAAGACAGGACTTCTCCTGAAGCATAACTTGCCTACAGTTTCACATGTACACAGTTACCATTCATGTTTTTCTTCCTTAGCTGTACTGCCCACAAGCCCAAGCCAGATGGGCCTTCACGAGGCATTATTGGCTTCTGGTTGAGGCAAACTGGGCCTTTTCAGTGGTGACACCCCAGGTGTGGAATTCTCTCCCTTACAAAGCTTAAGTTACTGGCTGCCTCCGGGCCTTTGAAAAATAGTCCAATCTTCCTTATTTAGGGAATAAGTGACCCTCTGGACATGAACACCTTGGGCTATGTTGTCTGGTGTCATTACTACACTTGGGTGAGGATGGGGGACCACAAGCCTAGTGTCACAACAACAGTGACAAAAGAAATAGGAAGAGAAACCTTCACACCACTCTTCCTCCAGCCTCTTCCATCAACAGTTCTGAGAGCTAGGAACCACTGCCATTCCCTGCCCAATTCAGCCTGCAACACTCAAAGAGCAATTCTTGTTCGAGGACGAATGTGGTTCAGCCATAATAGAAGCTTTCAAATTAAGGGCACAATCCTAACCAACTTTCCAGCACTGACACAGCTGTGCCTATGTGGCATGCACTACAGTGGGGAGGCAGTCAAGGAGGTCTCTGCAAGGTAAGGTCATGTTTGTTACCTTACCTTGGGATTGCATTGCGGCTAGGTCAGTGCTGGAACGTTAGTTAGAAATGAGCCCTAAGATGTCTTAATTGCTCTCCTGTTTTTACTATGCAAAATATTTTGATAAGTCTTGATGAAAAGCATCATATAAATGAATAGAGAGAAGATGCAATTACAGAGCTATTGTCGTTCTTCGGCTCTGTCCGTGCCCAAGCAAACTCAGAACTCTGGAAAAAGAAAAGAAGGGGGAGGGGTTAAGAACAATAGCAATATTGTTAGAAATATAGGGCTTGCCTAATGGGCCCCCTCTCAAATGCACGACAGAGGTGACAATGAACTAGTAACATACACACGGGTTCACAGTGCAGTTCACTTCACC
This sequence comes from Tiliqua scincoides, assembly GCF_035046505.1. Lineage (NCBI taxonomy): Eukaryota > Metazoa > Chordata > Lepidosauria > Squamata > Scincidae > Tiliqua > Tiliqua scincoides. The sequence goes on from NC_089833.1 coordinate 14,399,371, forward strand.
TCACTTTGCTTCGAGGGCACATTCGCTGAAATCCTGTACGTTAATCACAGATCCCATTAACTTGAACGGGGTTTGCTCTCCAATAAGCTCCTGATTGTTCTAGTGCTATATGGCACAGGCTCCAGAGCTGGAGTTTTTGTTGTTTATTGAGCACCCAAAAATGGAAGGGTTTTGGAGGGAGATTCCCTATATAATTATCCAGCTATTAAATATGCTACTGTGTATCAATAAAGATATTAAGCCAAGCTCAAAAGACCTTTCCTCAATTTTTGCAGCCTCATTTGTAGGTGACAAAAACGGGGGTGGAATTTTGGCTATTTTCAGGGAAACTTCTGAGTGGCAGCAGCAACTGGTGACTGCCACATCCCCCCACCCCCCAAAAAAGCCCCTGTGAATGATGCCTTTGGGAAAAGAAAGACTCAGCAACCCTCAACCAAACTGATACACAGTATCATAATCCAAAATGTCCTCTTTTCTCTCCTGATCAAAAACTGGCGCCGCCTCCCTGCCCTTGACCAAGGAGCACAACGCTTACCCTGACGGATTCCAGTAGCTGGTCAATCTGCTTGTCCTTCCGGTTATTGTCTTCTTCCAGCCGTCGAAGCTTTGTTTTCATCCGATCTGCTTCACATTTCTGGACTTGTATTTTCTGAAACGAACAGGGAAAAGGGGTCCAGGGTTCCCTACACACTTCTTGTAGCTCCACCAGAAGCTCAAACTCAGGCTCTGGAGAGCAAAAATGGGAGCTGAGCAACCTAAGGGGGAGAGTCAGTGGAGCTGCAGGAGAACACCAGGTTGTCTTTCACCATTTCCTCATCTCTGCACCCCCTCAGCTCCCACCTCCTTACATTGGAAATCTTTCTACACAGCTAAGAAGAGAAGTTCCAGAGATCTGTGATTTCTACACAGCTAAGAAGTGAAGCTCACTGGGTGACAGCATAACAGCATACAGAATAAGCAACAACTACAGTGGGAGAAAGCAAACAGAAAGGGAGGAACAAAAAGGGGCAGCTCAAACAGGGACACAACACTATGGAGAGGAATTGAGCTTTTATTTATTCTATTTCAATCCCACCTTTTGGCTCAGAAGCTTACCAAGGAGGCTTCCATTTAAACACACACACACACACACAGAGTCACATTAAGGTTGTGTTGACCTCCACACTACATAGCACTGCTGTGCAGTAACATCACCCACCCCCAAAGGAAACACCACTCTCCACTCTTGTTCAGCTGTTGGAACTGTTGCCATTGCCTCTCATGCTCTCTCATTCTCCTGCAACTGGCTGGGCTACAGCCTGGCTGCATGCCCCTTACTCCCTTATTCTGAGGCTGGCTGGTCTTTTCAATACCCAGGGAGAGACGCATGCACACAGAAGCCCACTTTCCCCTCCAGAAGTCCTGCCCATGACACTGAATGTGTGGCAAGCCCATCCACACCTTCTTCAGCTCAATTATTTCATCATACATGTCTTCCTTTTCTTTGTAGTCTGGTGTTCCAGGGATGTAGCCTAGAAGAGATTTGGAAAAGTCCCACAGATAACATCTGACAGACTCATTTTGATTTCAATTTTTCAAGAAGTGCATTATCTTGGTAACAAGACAAGGCTGCAAGGTAGGCCAGTCTTATTTATTTACTTGCTACATTCTTATTCCCCCAAGAAGCTCAGGGCAGCATCTGTGGTTATCTATCCCGACTCCCTCTGCAAACTGCAGCTGTTTGGTCTTGTTTCTAATTGTTTATGGTTTTTAAAAGTAAGTTTTACATATTTTAAACTTGTTGTTTCTAAAACCAGTTACAAAACCCCCCAAACCAATACACAACATTGGGGAAGTCAAGAACGGAGATCACAATGTCACTGTCTTCTTGCAGACAGGAGACAGATGTTGAGAATAGCATACCAACAGCAAGCAACACATAAGACTTAGGTATTTATTGGGTGAGCGATATCTCCTTTTGATCTGTTTTTAAACTTCCAGCAAGGGTATCCTCAGGGTCTGAACTGGGGATTAGGGCAGTTGAAGAGATCCTGTTTTTCGAGGGGGGGGATGGTGGTCTACCACAGAAACATCTGTGGAATTCCTTGCCACAAGATGTGGTGATGGCATCTGACTTAGACGGCTTTTAAAAGGGGACTGGACTGGTTAATAGAGGACAAATCCATCACAGATCACAAGCCATGCTGGTATATGCAATCTCCTGGTTGTAGAAGTAGGCTGTTTCTGAATCCCAAGTGCAAGGGAGTGGCAACAGGATGTAGGTCTTGTGCTATCTTGTGTGCTCCCTGAGGCACCTGGTGGGCCACTGTGGGATACAGGAAGCTGGACTAGACAGGCCCTGGGCCTGATCCAGCAGGGTCCTTCTTATGTTCTTACATTTGAGAACCAACAGCTTCAGTATTTTGCCCTCTTTTCTATAATATTACAATCCCTTTGACTCAACTCACCGCTGGAGGAGGACCGAGCATGTTTTGGCTTCTTCATGCCCAAAGCTTCCTTTAGATATTCTGGAGTGTTGCTGGGCAGAGCAGACCCTGCACGGTTAATCACAAGGTCCGATTTTGTCTGGTCCACCCAGGCACCTAGTAAGAGGAAAAACAAACCGGGGTGACTGCACATGTAGCTGGAATGTGGCACTAGGCAACCGGAACAGAGCTACCCAGAGTTGGCACCTAAACTCAAACATGTGCAAGCCCCAGCTTCAGCTGTCATAGCTTATAGCAAGATAATGCACTAAGACAAGTGGTTCCCAAACTGTGAGTCGGGACCCACTGGTGGGTCACAACCTGATTTTTGGTGGGTCGCAAAAGGGATGGGTTTTACTCCATTGTAAAAATAGGTAAAGGCTGTCAGATAGCTGCTAATTACCCTACAAAGAGTTCAGCTCCTGGGGTTTACAAGCAGCTGAGCTCCTGCAGTTTGCAAGCATATTAGGGAGATAAATATGCCATAGGGCACAATCCTAACCCCTTATGTCAGTGCTTTCCAGCACTGGCATAGCAGTGCCAATAGGACGTGTGCTGCATCCTGCAGTTAGGTGTCACTCACAAAGGCCTCCTCAAAGTAAGGGAATGTTTGTCCCTTACCTCGGAGCTGCATTGCCCTTATGTCAGTGGTGGGAAGAGGTGACATAAGGGGTTAGGACTGCACCCTTAGTTGATAAAGAATTTAAAAAAATCAGAAGATTTTATTTTTTTATTTTTCTGGGAAGATGTGGGAAAGGAACGAGAGCTTTCCTTAAAGTTCATTACGGTTGCTTCATGACGAGAAATGCATCATGTTTCTTGTAAGTAAATAAAGAAAAAAATATTATTACTTGTAAGTAAATAAACAAAAATATTATTTCCTTCTAGACCTTTTTAAAAAAAGTCTTGTAAACCCAGGTGGGTCCCGATAAGAGTGCCATTTTAAAAAGTGGGTCCTGCTGCTAAGAAGTTTGAGGACCACTGCACTAAGACTACAAACATGAGCCTGAACACACCAAAGTGTGCCCAAGCTGTTCTCATGTCAGGAAGTTAATTAGGAAGTTAATTCTCATGTCAGGAAGTTAATTAGCAGTTACCCCTGCTAATTGGGTAAGAGGCACTTTTGCAAGTGGGTGCTCCTTTTTTTTAGCAGGGGGAGAGTAACTGGCCCACCTCACCCCAGCACTGTCTGTTCTAGTGGCTGTCTGCTGGTATTCATTTGCATCTTTTTAGATTGTGAGTCCTTTTGGGACAGGGAGCCATTTAGTTCTTTGATTTTTCTCTGTAAACCGCTTTGTGAACTTTTAGTTGAAAAGCGGTATATAAATACTGTTAATAATACTGTTAATAAAGTTAATGCAAGAAGGAGCCTGTCGGAGGAGGGTCAATTGTGCACCTATACCAACCTTGTTTGTGAGAGCCTCGCCGCAGCTGCCTTGACCCTTTAACCAGGGAGTTGTCGAAGTGTTTGCTCTCCGCTGTCTTGGAGGACTTCAGTCCAGCCTTTCTCGGGTGGAGACACGTGCTAGAACTGTATGGAGACTCTGGCCAGGAAAGAAAAAGAAGGGAGCACTACAAAACCGGCCCCTGGCATTCTATCTGAGCCAAGTCAGGAGGGACAGGCAGCCTGCTTGCCTGCTACTGATTTGGGAGAAGAGCGAAAACTCTGCATGATGTCAATAAAGATGCTACTAATAGATAGAGGTTGAACCCAGGGAGCCTTAGCCAGGGAGCAAATAGGGGCATCCTCACACTTGCCAGGTGGCTGCCCTTTTAATATTTTCAGAGATGCATCCCCTGCCTCAGGCGCCTGTCTGAGTGAAGCAGCTTCCTTCTGCAATGGGCACCCATCCCAAAACAATTCAGAAAAGCGAGTTCCACCCCCACTGCCAGGGCTGAGCTTTGACAAGGCTTACTTGGTGACTTTGAAAGCTTGTAAGAAGTTTTCTTCTTCAGTTTCTGAAAGAAAAAAAGAAAAATCCTTTTTTCAACACCGCTGTGCCAGATCGCTATACTTGAAAACTCAAGGCTTCAATGTGACAAGGCAATAAAAGGGCAACCAGCCTGCAATGGCATCCAAGTTAAAAAAAAAAAAATCCTTCGTTCCACCTTCAAGTCAAGCATCATATAGACCAGGAGTCTCCAAACTACAGCCCAGGAGCCACATCCAGCCCACCACAAGATTTTATCTGGCCCTCAGCAACTTAAAATATTTTTTCCCCAACCACACAGTTAACCCATAAAGTTCTGTCCACCACACTCCTTTCCACATGGCCAGAGTGGTGTCAGCTTGGCTAACCCTCAGTCAAATCAAACATAATTATTCAATGTTAACCTCACCCTTGCCAATAAAAGAAATGGAGCTTCTGCATGTTGACTGTTCAACAATGCTGTAAAACCAACTGCAGTGAAGAAAGTGTTTTTGCACATGGATAAACAAATCATAACAAACTGGGTTTTGCAGTAGCCAGGGGCAGAGACAGTAGGCCATGCACGGCTCACCTCTGCTCTATATAAAATTGATTTTTTAAGCCCTCAAAAATGTGTAAAACAAACAATGTGGCCCTCCTACTGAAAAGTTTAGAGATCTGATGCAGACAACAATTTTTTTTTTACACACAGTCCTCTCTGCTTACATAACAAATGGTTGTAGAGAAACACAACAATTTTTTTTTTACACACAGTCCTCTCTGCTTACATAACAAATGGTTGTAGAGAAACACAACAAGCACCTGCTAATATAGATCATTTGCAGTTTTGAGATCAACTGACTGATCCAGAGCTGAGCAACATTTGAGAGGATCAGATCTGAGTATCTGCAGATGCCAACACCATGGCTGGAGAACCTCAGAACACCTCCTTGACAGGACCAGAAGGGACTTCCAGTTCACAACTTCCGGTTGTGTCCAGAGATGTTCTGAGGCCCTCCAACTACAGGCTCCGTATCTGCAGATATTCAAATCCACAATGCCTCGCAGATAAGGAGGGCCCACTGTATTTGTGTCATATTCACGAGTGGTCTTGGTCCAAATGGGAACATTTTGAATGAATGGAGTTCCTAACTACCAAAACAATGCCCGTGGTAAGACTGGGTAGGCAGGGAACAGTCAGCTTTCTTTTCAGTGCTCACTGTAATAGCCGGAAAGTCAGAAAAGGAACAAACAAATTGCTAATCTGTGGGACTCTTTGAGTTCCCAGAAGACACCATAGTGCTGGTCAGGCTCACCGTTTCAGTGTCAGATTCATAGGATATTGCAGAAAGGCTGTCCTCTTCCTGTGGAATAAATATGCATACACTGTAACATTTGGTACATTTCCGAGAGCGAGGAACTTTCCATGTGAAGCTGCCTTATTCCAAGTCAGAGCCTTGATCCACCAAGCCCAGCATTACCTACTCTGAGAATTTTGAAAAAGTAAAGAAATTTGGGAAAAGGTGATTAGTAGCCACAGGTGCTACTGGAAAAACAGCTTACAAGTGAGGCCTGTCGCCACTAACCCTTGTTTGGCTCTGCTCTGGCTTCTCAGCTTTCCCTGGATACAACCCACACATTCTATGTTTTTCTCTGAAAGTGTGAGAATTAAGAACCTGCTGTTTTATACAGTGGTGCTGAGACTCCCAGGAAGGCCAAATTTCAAACTGGAACTCTGTGCTTGAGCAATTGACCAGAGAGGTGTGAATACATTTTGCAACTTAGGCTGCAATCCTATCCACACTTTCTTGGGGGTAAGCCCCACATAAGTCACATAAAGTGACTTACTTCTAAGTAGACATGCATAGGATCAGGCTGTTAATGGCTCAGGACCCAATGCATCACCTGGCAGGACAAAGTTCCAAACAACAAAGTCCTGGAACGTGCTGGAATCCCTAGCATGTATGCACTGCTGAAACAGAGACGCCTGCGTTGGCTCGGTCATGTCGTGAGAATGGATGATGGCCGGATCCCAAAGGATCTCCTCTATGGAGAACTCGTGCAAGGAAAGCGCCCTACAGGTAGACCACAGCTGCGATATAAGGACACCTGCAAGAGGGATCTGAAGGCCTTAGGAGTGGACCTCAACAGGTGGGAAACCCTGGCCTCTGAGCGGCCCGCTTGGAGGCAGGCTGTGCAGCATGGCCTTTCCCAGTTTGAAGAGACACTTGGCCAACAGTCTGAGGCTAAGAGGCAAAGAAGGAAGGCCCACAGCCAGGGAGACAGGCCAGGGACAGACTGCACTTGCTCCTGGTGTGGAAGGGATTGTCACTCCCAAATCGGCCTTTTCAGCCACACTAGACGCTGTTCCAGAACCACCATTCAGAGCGCGATACCAGAGTCTCTCGAGACTGAAGGTTGCCAACTAACTAACAATCCTATCTAATTTTCCAGTGCCGGTGCAGCAATACCCATGGAATATGCACTGCTTTTTGTGTTGGGGAGGCAGTCACAGAGGCCTCCTCAAGGTATGGGAACATTTGTTCCCTTACCTCGGGGCTGTATTATGGCTGCACCAGTGCTGGAAAGTTGGATAGGACTGGGCCCTCAGTGACTGGGATGTATGGACCTCTCCCAATATTGGCAAGAAAGAATATTTGAAAGATTTCATTTCCTTTAAAAGTAGTGAGGGGAGTGTTGGGTTGTTTTTTTAAACTAAGAGATTACCTGCTCATTTCCCAGCCTTTACGCACCCCAGCCTTAGATCACAATCTTGCTCCATGTGAAAGGCAGAGAGATGGAAGGGCTAGTTTCTAGAACTGGGATGGCACAAAGAGATAGAGCCTTCTGACTTGGCTCAACGTCGCTGGGCACACACCACGTACGGCGTGTCACAGAGTTTTTAATTTCCTGAAACTGCAGCTGTATGACAATTTTTGTTATCCTTCCTGGACATCTGATCTTGAGCATCTCCCAAACTAATTTGCCTGGTTACAGCAGTGATCAGACTGTGAAACAGGAAAAATGTGTAGCTTGAAAGCAGATGGATCAACACCTGTGGAAAAGTTCACTTAGATATACACTTCTCTCCTGGGTATGCCCTCCTTTACCAGGGAAACATAAGATCTGGCCCTCGAGAGGGAGCACTGGAACACTGGTTTCAGTAGCATGATCTCTGGCGTGGCAGTGCAGAGAAAAATGAATGATGTTATCTGTGCTTCACAGATGGCTTGAAACCAAACCTAGGACTGCATCCAAAGGAGCCCTTCTGCAGGAGGAAGGAAATTTTAGAACACAACCCTTGAATGAACCAAAGCAGTAAATTACCCAATGGAGGGCCCAATCCTACGCATGTCTACTCAGAAGTCAGTTCCCTTGCATTCAATGAGGTCTGCTCCCAGGAAAGTATGCACAGAACTGCAGCTCAAGATTACTTGATTGATTGCTATGCATCACTATTACTAGAGAAAGGCAAATTGTCATCCTCAGAGCTGCCAGTTTAGGCCATGATTGTTTAGCTGTATCTTTTGCTTGTGTTGTGAGGCAGTTTGGTTCCTGCCTTCCAAATTTGGTTTGCCGAGAAGGAAACCTTCCAAGTTTTCACCCTTATGCATGCTGACCTGGAAGCATGCACCACGGAGCACAGTGGGACTGACTTCCAAATCAACACACACAGCCCTGTGCTGCAAGTGATGCAGAGCATCCCAAGCATGGCTGGGGTGCCCAGGTCTACCCACCTGGAAGAGACAGCTCCACCAGCAGGTGTATCTGGGCTCCAAGTCTGGGCAGGAGCCCAGGTCTACCTGCCCAGAAAACCTTGGCCACGGAGGCCAGTAGATCCAGGTTTCAAGTCTGGGCAAGAGCCCAGGTCTACCTCGGCAGCAAATCTTGGCCACAGAGATCAACCAGGAGCCCTGGTCTACCGACCTGCTTGACCTGGGCTCTGGAGGAAAGGTAGTACTTATGACCCCCCCCAACAGAAACACTGCATCTGCCTCTGTTTGTGTTTATCTTTTGCAAATTATTGTAACATTTCTTGACCGAGAATGAATGCATCTTTCAAACCCCCCCAAATATTTTCCCATCATGCAACCTGGGTGAGTTATGAGTCTTAGATGTTCCTCCATACTTACCTTTTGCACACTAGTACAGATACCCAACACAATTGCCCACCCTGAACAAACAGTTGCCCGCCCACTTCTAGAATCCTGACCGTGGGTTGGCCTGCCTGCACCAGACAAAGAGCACTGTCTGTCCTGAGACTGCCAGTGCTCTGTTTCAGCAGAGACACCATACTAGTTTGGGGAACTCCCTGCCACCACGAGACAAGGGGAGCAGCAGGGGCACTGGGGCTGGTGGGGCTTCCAGGGAGACAGCACGCTATCCACTATCTCCATCCCCTGCACGGTGGGCTTCTCCTCCGTCAAACTGTCCGATCCCTTTCTCAAGGCATCTATGACAGGCGGCGGCTCCCACCATCACATCCAGTGGCAAGGAGTTCCACAGACCAGCCACGCGCTGGGCAAAGAGACGTTTCCTTTCTTCTGACTCTCCCAAGGGGGAGGCGGCATGTTGGTCTGTGGAACTCCCTGCCGCAGGGCGGTGGCATAGCTGGAGAGGGGTGGTGCACTCAGCCTGGCAGGGAGGTGGGCGGGGCCGCTCGCCTCCCTCCTTGCCAGGCTGACTGCATCGCCCCCCTCCAACTACGCCACCGCCGCAGGGCGGGGGCCTGTGGAACCCCCTGCCACGAGATGTGGTGCGGCTCTCAAGGGGACTGCCTGGGGAAGCCGCCCCACTGCTGTGGCAGGGAGTCCCACAGGCCGCGGGCCCTCCGGCTGCCCCGCCGCCCTCCCCGCCGACCCACCGGCTCCGCGTCGCGCTCGGGGGCAGCAGCTTCGCAGGGGCCCCGGGACATGGCGACTGGAAGGCTCCGGGACGCGCCGCCGCATCTCAGCCCTCAGCGCCGCGTCTCGCCCGGCCTCCGGCTCCGGCGGGCTCCCGCTTCCGCGTTGCGGGCTCCATAGCAACCTGCCGCCACGGCAACGGAGGGAGCCAGGCGACCCGGATGCGACTCGCAGGGCCGACCGCCTGCGCTTCCGGAGTTCACAGCTGGAGGCTCGCTGGGAAGGGGACAAACGCGCGCTTGCCCGGAGTTTACCCGCGCCAAGCAAAGTGCGCATGCGCACACCTTCGGCGATTGTAGTTTTCCTGCCCTGCGAAATGCGCATGCGCGCACTGAGAACCGGGGATTCCCTGCTACTGCTGAGCGAATAGAATCCCCGGGACTGAGCGCGCGGCTGCTGCGGAGTCCCCACTCTGGTCCGCACCTCTGCACTGCATGGCAGGAAGGGGCTGTTGCTGAGCCTCCCTGCGGGGCTGGAGCTGCTGCAGCCTGAGCAAGTCGCCTAGCAAGGCTGCCCCCCCCGAGGGTCCCAGAGGGGGTTGGAACGGCCTCTGGCTGCCCCGTGGAGCGCCTGCAGCTCCCCAGCAAGGCCCCAGGCAGGTAGGGGGCCTTGCTGCTGCTGCTGCTGCTTGCAGGTGAGGGTCTCTTCGCAGGCAGCAAAGAAGCGTGACCAGCCTCTGGACGTGTCCTGCGTGCACCAGACCTGCTTCTGCAGCAGCCGCGGCCCCACCGCTGTGTCCTGACCCCCCACCCCTTCCTGGCACGCAGATCTGCAGCCAAAGAGCCGGTCTCCTCCCTGGGCTGACACCGTTAAGAGCGTTATGCACAGTCCGGCGCATGTGGCTGTGGCAGCTGCCACCGCCGTGCGCCCAGCCTCCCACGTGGGCAGCGAGGAAATGGGGCTCCTGGGCCTCCTTCTGTCCCTGGGCCCAGGTGCAAATTCCCCCCTGTGCCCCCTCTCATGGGCCCTGCCATCTGGCAGCATCTGCACGCAGCATTCTAGTGCCAAGTGGCAATGTGGTGTACTAAACCGCTTTGTGAACTTTTTGTTGAAAAGCGGTATATAAATACTGTTAAGAATAATAATAATAATTAATAATAATATTTTGGGAGTCAGCTCCATTGAATTAAGTGGTACTTCTAAGTAAACACGTATAGACTAAGGGTCCAATCCTATCCAACTTTCCAGCACCAGTGCAGCCCCAAGGTAAGGGAACAAATGTTCCCATCCCTTGAAGAAGCCTCTGTCATTGCCTCCCCACCACAGGATGCAGTGCACGCCCCATTGGCACAGCTGCACCAGCACTGGAAAATTGGATAGGATTGGGCCCTAAGGCCTGTAAAACGTACAGTAATGCAGGTTTCTATTTTTCTCTTCAGTTTGCTCTTGGAAAGAGCTTTCTGAGGGAGAGCACACCTCCTCTGCAACGTCCTTGCATGAGAAGGAAAGTCACCATGGACAGAAAGTGTTCCCAACTACTACCTTCAGTATGTGCCATCCTGGCTGAACCAACACACCTGGTTTCAGATGACACCTGCTTAGAAAAGTTACTGGATTGGTTTAAGACGTTGACTGAAACTGGTGAGTTTCAATTTTTGTCCTTGTCGGGCTCCACGTAGTCACTTGGAAGGAAACCCACCCTCCAGCTCTTTCAATTATGACTACGGGGGAGCAAAGCAGACCTCTTCCACACAAGTTAAAGCATAGTGCGGTCTGGTATCTTGCTTGGGGGTGTGAGTGTAAATAGAATGCCAGATACAGGTGAGTGCCAGATGCAAGTATCTTCTGAGGCGTCTGATGGACTGCTGTGAGATACAGGAAATTGGACTAGATGGGCCCTGGGCCTGATCCAGCAGGGCTGTTACGTTCCTCCTTCCTGTGGGCTTCCCCCTGGACAGCTGGTGGGCCACTGTGAGAAACACAGACCCCCAGGAGTGTGTTGTGGAATAATTTCAACCAGGCTTTATAAAAGCTCCTATCCATGTTATATGTTTCTCTGATAAAAAAGGAAGTGCATTTCCTTATACCTTCTAGTTGCCATCCCTCAGATCAGCTATATTTATTTATTTATTTATTTATACAGGTATTTATATACTGCCTTTCTTTGGTCGTCAAAGTTCTCCTCAGACTTTAATCCAAGGCGGTTTACATAGGCAGGCTATTCTAAACCCCTGCAGGGATTTTTACAATTGAATAGTTATAGTCTTTCATAGAACTCCTCCTTCCAGCTGGATTCCTTCCAGGTCTGGCCTCTCTCTGGCCCTTCGCCTCCCATGCTCCATTTGAGGGCAACTCCTCTCTGCCACCGAGGGTCAGCTCCTCAGTATATCAGCGTGTCGTCGGTTCTGGGGTGTCGTATACTTGTCTTACACTCCCAGGGTTTTGGGGTGCTCAGAGTTGTTGGTTCTGAACCCTAGAGCCCTCAAAGATCCCTGTTCGGTAGTACTGCCACCACCCTGTAAGAGCCAGTACCTCAGTCCAGGGACACCGAGACCCTCTAGGCTTAACTATATCCCTTGAAGGGACTGAGCACTTTCTTTGCTTAAAGTCTCAGTCCTCAAGTTACTAGTCCACAATGAGGATTTTGGGTAGCTTGCTGAACGGCTAGGCAGGATTCTGAACCTTTGTCCCCAACAGACAATGAAACAACATGGTAAAAGAATTTTTACTATATTAAGTACATAGGGTTACAAAAGGCAGCAAATGCTAGAGGCATAAAAATTTCCAGGAAACATACCAGCATAAAACAACAAAGCTAACTGGCTAACTCTATTATTCTCTAACTCTCACCTGGGTCAGCTTCTTTTGTAGATCCTCAGGCCAGTTACCTAAGAGGCCGCATGGTCCTGGCATGTGGCAGGATGTGCACCCACCACCTATCTCACCAAGATACAAAGACTAAAGACCCTGTCCTCCAGAAGTGGGGCTGGATGCTCGCTCTCTCAGCTCTTTCCTCCCCCCTGGAGATCTACAGCTGCATTCCATCCTTGATGGGCGTCTTTCTGGCTGCCTAGGTGCTATATTATCACCTTCCATTGAGTTGTAAATTCCTAGCAGCTAGGAAATGCAAGCCACTTCTGTGTTACTGTTTTAGCTTGGTTAAGGCTTTACATGTTACTAGGCCTAAACTGTACATATTCATGACATGGGGTACTTCCGGTTGTTTCGAACTGGCAGCCTCAGATCTTCAGGCATACACGGCGGCAGCTCTACCAACTGAGCCAGACCTCCTGCCCATTTTCCACCAGTGTGCCATGAAAGGTCTGCAGGTTTGCTGCAGGAGTTTGGAGCACAGTGGTTGAAAAGTTATCCGGGTTCTTTGGTTCTGTTTCTAGGGCAACGGTCTGTAGTAACAAATTGCCTGTCCCTCTTTCTCCACTGGCAGAGCTAAACTCAGTGGGGTAAGAGATGAATGAAGTCTTATGACGGTGCTTCTTGATGGAGGGGGAGTCTAGGACCTTCTGTAATCTCTTGCCCACCCTCCAGAATCCAGCCTGCTGCTGCTAGAGGAGAATCCATGTTTGACGGAGCTCATCCTTGCAGTGCTCAGTCAGGAGCAGCCGAGTCCCAACATCCTTTCTTTTGTCTTGAGGCTAACAGGAATATTTGCTGCCTCCGAAAGCTCTTTCCGACACCTGCAGGTGAGTTGGGGTCCCAGTTGGGATGAATGTTCAAAGAGAACGTGCTGGGTCAGAGGTTAGGAATCAGTTTCAGTTTCAGTACCTTTATTGGCATACAGTTAAAAGATCATTAAACACTTTCATGCAGCTAATAAAAAAAAATGTTTGCTTATAACATAACACACCAACTTGCAATTAACTCCCGAAATTCAGAGACTTCAAAGAAATGGGGGCACGCTTCAGATTAGACGCCACAATTTGCGAGATAAATGTGGCTATCTGGGAAATGGTGTTAGGGTCAGTGGAAGCTAATAAGGCTTGCAATATAGCAGAATCCTCCAAGAAAAAATTGAGATAGGGTTGGAGAGCTGGACATTTCCTCCTGGCCTCATAATGAAGCGGACAATGGAAAAGAAGATGGACTAAAGTTTCTACAGCACGCTGAGAACATGGACAAATTCTCTCATGTGGAGGAGTAGAGGTTAGGAATCCCAATCCCAGCACTCCCATGCGCTATCTGGTTCGGCCCACACTTTGAAGGGAAAAGACCTTGCTTGTAGCAGGAGGAGTTGGGTGTGCTAGGAGGCAGTTCTGAGAAGGCCATATGGGTGTGTTTCTGTTTTTGATGACAGCAGGGGGAAGTGGTGCTCACCGCATTTGGAGAAGCAGGACCCCTTGGCAGTCCCCTGTGGGAAGACACGTCAGTGCGGAGTGGCTGGGTGCAAGGCGTCCGCACCATGCTGCAGCATCGAAGTTCCCTCCAGCTCTTGTGCGACTCTGGTGAGGACTGCTTGTATGGTGTGTGTTTCTGATCAGCGTTCATGCCTCGTGCCTGCTGGGGACTGAATCAGGCACTGGGGCCTTGTCATCTCCATGGGCAGGGCTTCCTCTCGCGTGTTGAGGACCCTCTCAAACTTATTGCGCCAAGGAAGAAGACATCGAGTCCGGGAGAGAGGCTGAGATAGTTGGTTTAATGCTGTCAAGGATTTTACATTCATGGGGGGGGGCTTGTTACATCACCCCCCTCCCACAGGCTCAGTCTTTAGGTTGTGCAATGGCGATGTCGAGGCAAGACGGGTGATGCCTTGCCCCAGAGTTGTCTGCATGCCACACCACAGCTGGGGTGCTGCAGTAATTGGCTTGGAGCTGCTGGTAGCCTCTTGGCCCAGCTGGAGGTCTCCCCAACCCTGGGAGCCAGGAAGTCTGATGCCTTGATGAGGCTCCTGCTTCCTCCAAGTGTGTCAGGAATCTTCTCCTCTTCAAGCTAGGGTCCGGGCATCCTTGGTTGAGACAAGATTGTCATCATCCTTGTCTTCCCCCCCACCCGCCACTGCTATTTTTAACAGGTGCCCTCGAAGCCATCTTTACTCTCCAAGGAGACCACAGCCTGTTCGTTGCTTCGGGAGCCAGTCGGCTGCTTGCGCACCTGCTTATCTTCTCTGTGCGATCAGAGCTATCTGGCCCTCTCACTACGAAGGACTGCGATTGGCCAGCCTGCGCTCGCAGGATCATTGTTCACATTGAGGAGTCTCTTCAGTCCCACTCCGCTTCCCACATCAAGCAGTCCTTGCAGGTGCTGACCACATTGTTCGAGCACAGCCAGGATGTGTGGACTGAAGTACTTTGGTCACGGATAGCAGAAACTATTGAGACCCTTTTGAGCGAGGGGGCAGTCCAAGTTGGCCACTCGCTGGTGGATCTGTTCCTTAGCATGGCAAGGTGAGTTCAGCTTGATCACCAATAGTGGTGATTTGATAGGGCAACACTAGTGAAATTGGGGGGAGAAGATGGTGCCCAATCCCAGCTGGCTACCCCAGAGCCTGTCCCATTTAAGCCAGGTTATGAGTCTCTTTGCCAGATCTGGTAAGAACCTGACCTTCTCTGGGATTTTCTCAGTAGTAGGTAACAAGTCCAGGAATTTGGTTTCTGGAAAGGGAATCCAATTGCTATGTAGAACCACAGAGAGCTACCAGGAAAGGCAGTTAGGGCCTTGTCAGACAAACTGTGATGGGCAATGAGTGGGTGGATGAAAGGGACGGAAGCGAGTGGCCCAATTCAGGTTAGTCCAAGTTGCCCATCCTGGGTTGTGGAAATTTGCCATCCTCTTAAGAAAGGTCTTTGAGGAGTCTTCATACTCCCTGTCTGGTCACTTCTGGTCTGGGCAGAGCAGGCTTTTCAGTCCAACTTCAGATAGACCAGGGGTTCAGAAAAATGTCCCAGCAACGCAATTAGAGTGTGAGGAGATGCTTCCAAAGGCAATTAAGATGGCATGTGTTAGACCAGTATTTTGAATTGTGCTTAAAAACAAACTGGGAGCCACTGCAGAACTGTTGGTGCAGGGGTCAGCGCACTCCTGTCTGTTCACTCCTGCTCTGAGAAGGATGGGCTGCTCCGTTTTGAAAGGAATGTGTGCAAATAATGTTGAAAGGCTGTTCAGTGGGACAGTGAGAGGGCACGAAGCAGAGTTTTGCAGAGGGGCTGCATGGGTCGTGGCTGTGTTGCTGCTGAATGCAAAGATGCGAGTGCGCTTCAGTGTCTCCTTCTGCTCCTCTCTTCCTCCCTTGTAGGTCTCCTGCATTTAGCTGTCACGAATGCAGTTTCTGGAAAGCGGTCGTGGTTGCTCTGAAGTGCTTCAGCCCAGCTCAAGTCAGTCCTCTGGCACTGGGGCTCCTGAAGCTGGAGGCCTGGTAGGACTCCATCCCTTGAATCTTTAGAGCCCAATTGCTAATAAGCCCATAAGTAGGAGCAGCAAGTTAAGAATCCTGAGTGGATTGTATGTTGCAGGTTTACTGGATTTGCATCACCTCTTAGTTTCCATCCCCTGATGCAACAAACTCAGGCTGCAAATTTTCTTCATGCTTACTCAGGATCAAGTCCCATCGAAATAAGTGGGAATTTCTAGTTAGTTTAGTTAGTTAGTTTCAAGTTAGAATGAATTTCTAGAATTCGGATAGACTTGTACGATTCCCTCAGATATGGTGGGAACATGACTTGGAGGGGCTCTGTCTTTGAGAGGACAAGAGAGACTGAGTTCCCCCTCCCTTCTTTTGAAGCCCACAGGCAATTAAGACTCAAAGCCTCCATATTCTGCTCCAGCCAATGGACTGCATCCTCAGAGCTGCTTCTCACTCCACCAAGTTTTCCGGTATGACGCGAAGTTACAACGTGGTCTCCGAGCTCACTTCCTCAAGTGGTTAAATGCGGCAGGGTGCTGAACACATGAAACCAGACTTTGCGTGGGTCTGAATCAGAACCTGCAATAATAGTTCCCGGAATGTTCTGGATGGTCTTCCCGTCATCCCAGAGGAAGGGATCTGATTGCATTCACTTCTCTTCCTACATTACCAGCCATTTCACAGAATTCTGTGAATATTCTCTTTCCTCTCTCGCTTCCAGGTTTGTGGGATGGACCTTCTGCCATTGCTTCTCCTGTGGAGCCTCTTCTGTCCACTAGATCTTCATGCCTCAGTCTCCTGTGTCAAACTTTGACTCATCTTGAGGAGATCCAGCACTTGGTAAGGTGCAGGGGTACACTGCATCTGCACATGGAGGGTTCACATGGTCAGCATGACAGCCAGTGAAGGATCTCTCCCCCTTTCATAGTCCTCTAAGCTAGTGGCCACCTTGTAGCAGCAGATCTCATTCATTCACTTTGTGAAGAAGTCCTTTCTCCCGTCTGTGTGTCTGCCATGCAATTGCACACAAGTCCATACGTAATAGTCCTCTAGGGACTTTATTGTCGATATGTATCCCGTTTTCCCACCAGGCTTGCTTGTCTGCGGAATTTCCCCACCAAGCTTTGCTATGCTCTGTGGTGACAGTGCTGCAGTTCTGCGTTGGCCTGGCTGTTCCTGTCTCCCCACTGGGAGTGACAGTTGGCAAAATCCTGATTGGCTCCTTCCGAGTGCAGCGGGCGGCACTGAGCCTCCTTGGAGCTCTCTCCCGGTGGGCAAGTACGTAGCCATTTTCCTTTGCTATTTTCCTGTTACGATTTTCAGAATTCTTGCAATGCTGTTGTGCAAAGGAGTTCTCTGAGCCAACTGATCTTGGAACCCAACACAACAAGCATCTTGCTGTTTACCTGTTGTATGGACCTGGATTTATTCCCTCAACACAGAAACGCAACTGTTTCAAAAAGATCTCCTTGTCCCTGGAGGTCCCAAACCACACTATATTGTTTCTGGGGAAACGCAACTCTTTTCTCAGAGGAAATTCACAGTTCTGAGATCTCCCAGCTCAGAATCTGGAGTTGCAAAGTCTGGGATGCAATTTGGTTGTTGAAAGTTTACACAGCTACAATCTTTATTGGTGTCATTAATAAACATGGGATTTTGCAAGTTCAGGGATCCTATTTATTCTTGATGTTGTTTCCGACTGTTCGTCTTGGTGTTCTCAGCTTCAGGTCATGATGCAGCCACTGAGCAAGTCTCTAGCATTCTTCTTGCTTACTTGAAGTGTCCAGATACCAGCCCTACAGTAAGTATGAAATGTGCGGCATCTAGGAATGAAATTGACAGGAATTGTGTGTGACACTCTCCAGTTCTAAGTAGCCCAAGGTGGAGGGGGATAATGGGTGAGGAACTGATGAATGTGCTGGAAACGCCAACCTGTTCTTCTCTATCAACCAGATAAGGGCAGATCTAGGATTCAGCTTTGCTCCCTTTCAGCAAGGAGTTGGACCAAACTGGAAGCAGAATCCCTGAACCAGATTCAGAGAGGCTTACTTCAGAACTGAACCTGAATCTAAAACCTCTGAGGCCCCAATCCTTAACTTTCCAGCACCGACGCTGCCCTGAGTTAAGGTTCCCTTACTTTGAGGAAGCCTCTGTGACTGTCTCTCCAACACAGGGTGTAGCACACACCCCATTGGTACTGCTGCATCAGTGCTGAAAAGTTGGATAGGATTGGGCCATTAGTTGCCTTGGTCCTGAACCTTAATTCTAAAACCACTTTTAAAAAATTCAGACACAGTTTGTGTGTGTGTGTGTGTGTGTGTGTGTGTGTGTGTGTGTGTGTGTGTATAAATAACTGTATATTTTTTTCCTTCAGTGAAAACAGCAGTTGTTTGTATTCTTTACATAGAGTTGCACTGCAAGCAAAAGTGAGCAATCTTATTCTGCCCACAATGTCTCTGAGCTGGAGCTGTGAAAAAACTGGTGAACCAGAAGTGAAAACTAGATTTTTTGTGTTTAAAATAATGGTTTGATTCCCTGCTTTTCAGGTCCTGAAGAAGGCATTCCAAGCCATGCTGAAATGGTTTCTGAGCTTATTGGACACATGTGGCGCCACTGAGGACTTCCAATGGCACAGGCAGTTTCTTGGACGTAAGGAAACAGTTGGGTAGACCTGTGACCTAGTCAGTGTGATTAGTACAGCAGGCAATTACTAGATTTATTTGCTGTTTTCGTAGAGGAAGCCGGCTGATCGTTGACACGCAAAATGTCTTGCGTCCAAGGCTGTGTTTTTACAGACACATGGATGTGCTGCTGTCCATTGGTCACGAGCTGCACACCTCGTGTTTCAGTCTTGTAAAGAGCTGCTCTGTGGAGGTTGGCTTGCCCTTTGTGTGTGAGGCTTTTATTAAGCTGCTGCTCTGAGCACCCAATTTGATGCAAGGGGGAAAGTGATTTTAATAAATAGAGCAATACACCTTGACTTCCACTCACTTGACTTTCATCGCTTTGCTCTTTCAGCCGTTTCCAATTATAACCACATTTCAAAATTTGTCCTTGTGCTTTCCTCTTTCTTCCAATTTCATCCAACCTTCCATGACGTTCTTATGTTTCTTTTCCTTTTATTTCTGTTTCTTTGCGTTTTGCATGCATTCGCACATGTTATATAGATATTTAGGTTCTCCACCAGCCAAAATAAATTTGCAAGCTTAATAAGGCTCTGCTTTGACACCCATTTTTTACTTTTGTCCATGCTCTGATCCCTAACCAAATGAAAGAGCCAGGTCCTGCTTTAAATAAATAAAACCCTTGACATGACACTCCAATACCTGCCAAGTATTTGTGTTACTCTCCTACCTGGTTGTTCCTTCCTGTTGGACCCCTTCCCAGTGGATTCCCACCCACTTTTTCCTGAGTGGGGTCTCTGCTGTCTGGGACCCTCTTGTGGCTAGTCAGCTGTTGGCTTCTCTTTTGCAGATGTGTTGCCTGTTGTGCAGAAACGTCTGTGCAGCCCAAGCTGGGAAGCACGGGACTCTGCTCTAGAATTCCTCACGCTGATGGCGAAGCATTTGAGAGGTGAGTGCAAAGGTGGCAATTCTTTAGACAGGAAGGGTAAGTTCATCGTGCAGGAGGAGCCTGTCAGATAGCATTTGGTCCAGGGTGGAATTAGACCCAGGGGGTACTTGGGGCTGTATTCCCACTCAGGGAGGAAGATATGAGCCAGTCACTTCTAGCCATACCTGCTTCGCAGGGCTGTCATGGGGTGGGAGTGGACAATGAATACTCCCCTGAGCTTCTTGGAGGACGGGCCAGACTAAGAAGTAGTAATAAGCGTATTTAAATTAGCTGAGTGAATCCTCCATCTTCAGAGGCAGCTGACATCCGAGTACCAGGGGGCAAGGTGTTTTCTTCCCATCATGCCTTGCGTGTGAGCTTTCCTGAGCATACGTGCCCTCCTCTTTGCCAGACTCTGGAGACCCAAAGCCTGCCTGCGCAGGGAACTCTGCTTTCTGCAGAATCTGTCTGTGGTAGAATTGTTGTCCCGGGCAGGTCTTTGCTTGGCAGCAGAGGGAAGCTGCCAAGAGATTGAGGCTAAAGGGCCACGACCACCCTGTTGGCACTGCTTTTTCTTTCCACAGGGCAGGAGTGGTTTTGGCAAGTGTTCTCCTCCTCGGAAACGCTGGCCCTGGCAGAGGGCCTCCTGAACGACCCAGAGAGCTACGTGCGAGCCAGTGCAGTGAAGGCCTCGGGGCAGTTCTCCTTAATGGCCAGCGTCGACTCAAAGACAGCTGGATGGGATCATAATGGGAGCGACAAAGAGGTACAGCACTTCCAACAGACAGACAGAGTACACTGTGTCTTGCCTACCTCAGCAGGCGGCAGAGCTGAGTAGACAAATTCATGGAGGCAGCAATATGAGTAGCTATGATTAGCCAAGTAGAGCCTCTGTGTTCCGAGATGGTCTGCCTCTGAATACCAGATGCTGGGAACAAAACAGAGAGGGGGGGGGAAGACTATGGCCCTTCTGACCTGCCTGTGGGCCTGCCAAGCTATTTTGGCTTGCCACTGTTGGAGACAGAATGCAGGGCCTGATCTGATGCAGCACAGGTGCTTCTTAATCAAATTGTACAAGGATTTTTTGTCTGTTGGGCTATGATTCAGGACTTGCAGGAGGAGCAAGAAGTTATAGCCTTGGAATGATCAGGAGGATACCAATTAGGTTCAGCTTTTTTTCTTTTATCTGATCAAAAAAAAACATATATCTAATCATAGAAAATACAGGTGGCAGGCACCATCTTAAGAGGCACTCTCCTTTCATTATTGCAAAAAGGGAATGCCTTTTCCAAGACGGATGTGCAGGTGTCGTTGCAAGTCATGATCAAAAGGAGTTCTCGCTTTGGAACTCTTGTGTTTACCTGTATGCGCATCTATGTCAGTTAAACAGGCTAAATCCTAGATGAATAATCCACTAAGGGTTCTTTAACTGGGTCACAGCCCTAGTAATTCCCGCATGTTGACGCAGCGGCACTGGGAGAGAGAATGGGTAGCTCCTAGGCAAGGGAGAAAGTAGGCGGAGTACACGAGAAATGAACAATACAGTCCACCCTTTTATCTACAGAGAATTTGTTTCAGGATCCCTGCTGGAGGTGGATTTCCCCCAGTATCCAAGGCATCTGTGGTGAGTCAAATCCATGGATGCCAGATCTGCAGATACTGGGAGTACACTGTATTTCTAGGCAGCTTTTCTTGTGCTTGTTCTCCAGGCCAGCGTTGCAGCTCGCTTGCTGGAAATCTTGTCGACAGACTCCGAAGGCTTCCCTCGAAGAGCCGTGATCGGCGTCTTCACCGACTGGCTTCGGGAAGGCCACATGACTGCCCTGACCGACCCCGAGCAGTTCTTGGCCAGAGTGATCCAAGTCGTGAATGGAGACTTGGACTGGGAAGTCAAGGTGAGCGGCTTGGAGCTGGCTGAGGTTTTTGCTGCCCAGGCGTTTGGCCAGCACGGGGCCACTCAGTGCCTGTCTGCTGTCGACTCACCCCCTGCCAGCCAGCCTGACTGTCTCCCCGAACCGCTACAGACGTTCTGCCGCGTGAAACTGTTTGATCTCCTTTTTGGAGCTCTGGGCGACTGTGACAGGCCGGTGGCGCTGAAAGCCTGCAAGGTCCTGATGGCTGTGAAAGCAAAGATTTGCAAGGACAGCTCCCCGCAGGAGGGGCAGAGATCAGGACTGGATGGCAGCTGTCAGCTGCAGGAGACGTTGGGAAGAGCGACTTCTTGTCCCCCAATCCCTTCCGGCGGGGCCTCTGTTGAGACTGTCCCCCAAGACCCCAGGCACGTTCTCCTGATCCTGGAATCGCTAGACCTGGAGGGGTTGCAAAGATCGCTGGACAAAAGCAGCGACTACCTTGAGAACAGCCCCCAGTCCCTCTTGCAGGACTTCCTGTCTGCTAGAGGAGACATGGAAGAGAATGAAGCAGACTGCTACTGACTTGGGAAAAGCAGTTTTTTTTCAACATTCTGCAGTCTAAAGCACATTGCCCTTCCTCACATTATTCCATAAGCCACTGTAGGTTTTTGCTCTGCTTTCGCAAGACCTCTGCCCATGTTAAGAATTGTAAACTTTTATAGGAAAAAAAAGGCAAGAAGACAGAGTCTTATGTAACCATGCATAGCGTGGATAAAGCGGAGAGAGGAGAGATTTTTCCTTCCTCCCTCATAGTGCTAGTATTCAGAGTTGTCTAGTAAAATCAATTATTTTAATATATATTAAAAGTCTTCTATCTGGCACTTCCTTCCCCCTCCAATCAGGGAGATGCCCCAGGCAGCTTCCACCTAACCAGTAAATGCAGTAACATCAAAGCAGCGAAACAAAAACAAAAGCAGCAGCCAAGAGCGACAGAAATGGAGCGGCAGCTCAGTGGTTCCAGCCTCAGCATCGCAGCTCAAAGGCCAAGCTAAACAAAGCTAGTCTGGAGTCAGTGCCAGAAATAACATAAAAGAAGGTGACAAACGTTTATCCTGCAGGTGGGAGTTCCATAGTTCCTCTGCAGGCACCACCACCACAGAGAAGGCCCTGTCTTGCATCCCCACCAAGCGTACATGCACAAGAGTCCCTCTCAGATGGGCTGTGGAGGGGCGGGTTCCTGTGGGGGGGAGGCGGTCCTTCAGGTTAGCAGGAGATTCAGGATAGACAAATGACAGGTGTTCTTTACACAATGCATCATTGATACATGGAATCTGCTGCCCTGAGACGCGGTGGTGGAGAGTAGCTTAGGTGCCTTTAAAAAGTGATCAGACAAATGCATGGAGAAGGAGAGGTCTGCTGTTGGATCTAGTATGTAGAACCTCTGTATTCCAAAGCAGTCTACCCCTGAATAATGGTTGCTGGGAAGGTAGCAGCAGTGGGAGAGAGTGGTTGCCTTTATCTGTTGCTTGCAGGCTTCTGAGAGGCATCTGGCTGGACAATGTGGAAGGCAGGATCTCGGGTTAGATGAACCTTTGCTCCGGTCCAGCAGGGCTCTTCTTGGGTCTTGGGTTGTCATGGCAGGCACCAGCCACATCACAGAAACCCTGCAAATGCCCCCCCAGGATATACTCCATGTTTGCACACACACCACGTCACCCCCTCCCAGTGAAGTGGACCGCTCTTATTTCACCCCTGGAGCTCTTTAACAGGCCCCAGTGCAGCAACGGGAGACTGAATGGCCAGGGACTGTGAAATGGTGTTGGAGGAAGACCCCCCCCCCCAGTTGCCCAATAAGCATTCCCACGGGCTGTGGCTTGCCAGGCTACGATAGGGAGCAGTGGCAGAAACAGGCTGTCTCTATCTCAGGGGTTGGCTGTGACCCAGGCCCACTTTTGGAGCCCCTTGGGGGGTACAGCACAATCAGGTCCCAGCCCTGTGCATGTAAACAAGCTCTTAATGCAGATAGAGCGTAAGGGGAAAGGGGTGCGATCTCGGCCTTTTGAGCATGATGCCCAGAGAGGATGATGGGGAAGGATCAAAAGGCGAAGTAGCAGTGCTGTCTCATCTGAGCATTATGTAACGCTGCAGTCCTCCAGACAGGCCGCTCCTGGGAGCTGGCCTGGAGGTGGACACGGGAGAGCAGAATCTGTCATTCCCACACATTGCCCGCATCCCAAACCAGTGGTGCAAATAGGAACTGACAGCATGGAGGAAAAAGACATGCTGAAGAGGAGACCTACACAGAGGTCAGGAATCTGAGCCTACTTCAGAGCTTGAACTCGCATCCCTATGTAAGAGTCATTCCAGCACTTGTACCTGAACAAAGTACCAAGAAGACCATAGTTCTCCTAGTACTATAGGTTATGCTGTAGTTAGGGCTGGGAAGCCACACAAGCACTCTTAAGAGTCTTAGCTTTCATTTTCTAAAAATAAAGTTTCTAGTCCTCATGCTTTTGAAACTGTTTAAAACTATGGAGTCAAATCTAAGAAGCTGGAAGGGTAGCAAAGGGGGTTCCTTTTAGCAACTGGAACAAGGGATTAGAAAGGGGTATGAGACTTATAGCACAACCCTAGACATGTCTACTCAGAAGTAAGTCCCATTGTGTTCCATGAGGAAAGCATGTATATTGGATTGCAGCCAAACATGGTATTTTGCCAGGAGTGGTTGGCTCCCCAAATATCTGGGACTTAATCTTAGCTGCTTGGGGTATGTGGGCATGTGTTATATACCCACCCTGTGGATGAGGAGAATCTAATAAGGCTTTCTGAGCGTACAACACACTTCACATGTACCAACTTGAGAAGGTTCTTGCAATAAGCCTGGGAGGTAAGTAAGCAAGCATGATTATTCCCATATTGCAGAGGGGGAAGACTGAGGCTGGGAGGGAGTGACTTGCTTAAGGGCCACCTAGCAAAGATTCATGGCAGAGGCAAAATGCAAACTGGCGAAGTCATGATTATGCTACACCAGGTCTCTTTGTGGGTTGGGACCTGAAGTTTGTTGAAAGTGCTGTGAGTTTTCAAGTAGATGCAAGGAGTGTGGGGGGGCTGTATCAGAAGAAGTATTCCCTAATGAGGCCTACATTTTAAGAATGCACATCCTCAAAATACCAACCAAGCAGAAAAGATCAAGCAATTAAACTGCCAAGAACCTCCCCCATCCGTCTCCGTCAACATACTGAATTTAATAAAACCCAGCAAGAAAAAAGCTGGAGTAAAATCTCAACTTGTAACATCTTGGGAGGAGGGGCAGATTCTTTCCTCTTCCCTACCCTTCAAGCAAGCCTATGGTGTTTTTTGTAGCCAGCTTTAACGAGAACAGGATCTGGCTCCTAATTACCAATGCAAATTATAAATATAATCACATTAAGGAATTGTGGAGTGGAAGATGATACAGTGTCTATACAGGCTGCCAGAACTCTCTGGGCACACGCCACGGGGTAGGAATTAATAGGAGACAAGCCGTGCCCGCCTGTGTTATTAAAGGGCAAAAGCAACAATCAGAAACATGGGATACAAGTGACTGAAAATGATTGTAGCTCTGAAATCGCAGTAAGGCAGGAAGAGACAGATAAGAAAGATGAGAAAAATAGGATTTTCTATAAATACTGCTATAATCCCATTCATGGGCGAGCATGAATGGTTAGGGCTTCTGGGCAGCCACCAAGACGAGGTGGGTTCTGCAATCTACACAAGGTGTGCCAAGAAAAGGCACAATTGCTTAGTTTGCATCATTTATTCAGCTTTTGTTGGCCCTGGAGAGAATCGAGCGAGGCCCTCTGATCACTGGAAATCATCCACCATGTGGACTAGAAACTTGGTCAACAAAAGCTTTCTGCAGATTTGGCTTGAGTGCCTGACTCTGAATTTCACCACTCATGATGCAAGCGTGACCAAAGCGCTCAGAGACCAGTGGGAGGTGGTGTGCCTAGAAACAGCTGTGGAAACTGCAGATGGGAGCTCTGAGCCAGGAATCGCCCAGGCTGTCCTGCCCCCTCCCTCCCTGCTGAATGAATGCCACAGGACGGGTGCATGTCTGGAACTGGCCTGCCCTTGCAATGGTTCTTCCAAGGGCTTGAAATGAGCCGGGCCTAATGAATCATTTCCGTCCACCCAGCAGGGATGAGGAGGGTGTCCTGGACACCAGGCGGGGATGATGATGATGATGATGAACAGGCCAGGAGGAGAGGAATGAGAGCGGAGCTGGAGATCCTCCTGGCCTCATCACCTTCTTTCAAGGGCTGAGGGGGGAAAGCCATGCAGTAGCCAAGGGTCAGAGCTGGGATGGGTCAGCAGCCAATTCCCAGAGATGGGGCCTGGTTGGAGCAGCCAAAGGGAGCCTCCCACGTTCAGCTTCCCACCCTGGTCGGCCAGATGCCTCTGGAAGGTCGCAAGGCAAGAGCCTCTCCTTGCTGACATTCAGAGGTAGGCTGCTCTTGCCTCTGGAGGTTCCATCTAGCCGTGAGGACTCAGACGGTCTGCAGGCCAAACAGCTCCCAGCAGTCTCCTGAGCCAAGGAAGGGCGGCAAAGGGTCGCTGCTCACCCTCCTGGCCCCTGGAGCGGACTGGCTCTCTGTGCCTGCGAGAGCAGCATCTCCAGTGGTAGCTGCGGCCCCTTTGAAAGGCCCCAGGTGCATCTGAGCATGCACAGAGGGTCTCCTCTCCAGAGCTGGGGGGTTGCCCACTTGGTCAGTGTGTCTGGGCATGCACAGAGGGTCTTCTCTCCACGGAGGGGGGGCTTGCCCACTTGCTGCTGCCACTGCTTCTAAATTGGAGGGGGGGGGTGAAATGCCATTCTGGCTCCCCCCTCCTTTCTTTATCCAGAGCGCAGAGAGGAAGGGCGACGCCTCAGACCCCCAGAGGAGGACGCAAGGGTGGGATGCCGCAGAGCATGTGCAGAGTGCCCCACCTTGGGTTCCGGTGGCGTCGTGGGGACCACATTCCAGGAAGTGTGGGAGGCACAGGTGCCCCCCCACCCTTTCTGGAACGAGCCAGTGAGGGGCTCCCCCGACACGCCTCCTCTCCTCCCCCTCCCCCGCCTCCGATGCGCTCCCCTCCCCTCCCCTCCGCCGGCGTCACTGCTCGGAGGCTGGCAGCCCGGGCTCCCCCTCTGCAGCTCCGCCGCGTCCGGAGAGGTGAGTCTGGCGGGGGGGGGCGCGCAGGGAGACCTCCGCTGCTGCTGCGGGCCGGGGGGCAGGGGCGGCCGCAGCGCCTAGTGGTCGCCCCCCAGGGCGTTCCCTGCCTGGCAGGAGGGGGCACCTCGGGGACCCACCCCAGGGGGGCTCTCCCCCTCCCCCCGGGATGCTGCAGAAGCGGGCGGCACACGTGTGGACGCGGCAGGCAGGGGCAGGCGCGCAAGTGGCGGCTGGGCGTCCCGCTGCCCGGGCACCGGCGCGCCGGGCTCCCTCCCTGCCAGCTGCGCCACCGTCTAGAGCTGGGGCATCGGCGCCCCCCGCCCCTCCCCCACGTCTGGGGGCTTTCCCGGCCCCCTCGGAGGAGATGCCAACCCCCCCCCACTTAAGAGGCATTTCTGCAGTGGGGGGGTGGGAACGGGGGGGCTGGTTCTAGTGCATCACCACCACCTTTCCGGACAACGTTGCATATACGCAACGGGGATGACATGAGTACACCTGGGGGCTGGGCAGTAATGGGTTAAAGTCCCAGCCCAGGCAGGGCTCTTCCCCTTCCTAGAAAAGACACAGCAGGTGGACTCTGCAGCTGGGGGTGGCAGAAGCAGCCCAGGGGCCTCTGGAGTGCCCTCCTGTGGGGGGGGGGGTCCACACCACCCCTTCCTTGCCCACGGCTGACCAGCAGCACTACTGGCTCCCAGCCCACCAGGCTTTGGAGGCTGTCCCCCTCATCAGCCTCCTGGCTACTGGACCCCAAGGGCAGCAGGTAGCCCTGACCTCCTCCAGGAATCCCTCTGATCCCCTTTTTCAAATTATCCAGGCTACTGACCAGCACCACATCAGGTGGCCACTGGGGGAGAAAAGTGTGCTCTGTAAAGATCCTGCTCGCTGCCTAAACGGTTGGGGCCCCAGGTG
Organism: Tiliqua scincoides; assembly: GCF_035046505.1. Taxonomy (NCBI): domain Eukaryota; kingdom Metazoa; phylum Chordata; class Lepidosauria; order Squamata; family Scincidae; genus Tiliqua; species Tiliqua scincoides. The sequence continues at coordinate 14,426,454 of NC_089833.1, forward strand.
AGGCAGGTTGAGGAGTACCTACCTATTAAGATTTGGGGGGGAGGCTTTGCCCAATGTGGGCCAGAGCCTGCCAAAGTCCAGCTGGCACACATGTGAGACAGGGCAGGTCCCGGGGTTGGAACTCCCTGGGCCCCTTGCTCCCAAACTTAAAACTTTGCCTGGCTGGCTTTATTTAATTTATTTTTCACATTTTAATATTACCCTTCCTCCAAACTGCTCAGGGTGGTGTACATGGTTCCTTGCCTCCTTTGTCCTCACAACAACCCTGCAAGGTAGGCAAGGCTGAGAGAGAGAGAGAGAGAGTGGCCCAAGGTCACCCAAGAAGCTTCATGGGTGAGGAGGGACTTGAACCTGGATCTTCCAGGTCTGACTCCTTATACGGCACCTTTCCACCTCCTAAGAGGCTCCCAAAGCAATTCACATTTGGTGAAAAACACCTAGTTCAGCTTTCAAAGCACAGGGGGTCTTAAGGGGAAGAGGCAATGGTGGATTCTGGCTGCCCAGCTGCGGGTGGGAGACTCTCTTCATTGATTTTCTGCTACTCTGATTAGCTCCATGGTGCTTCTTGTTATTGGGACTGTAGCTTAATTAGGTTGTGAGCTGTTTGGAGATCTTATGGCAAAAAGTGACACACAAATCTAAAAACATACCTTCTACCTGCAGTTTGAAGCTGCAGGTGTATTCTGGCACCTTAGGGAGGGGGCTGTGTCTCACTGAGAGAGCTTTAAGGGCTGGAGGTCTGGTCTAGAGGGTTGAGCCTCTGTTTGCCTGAAGATAACATCTTGAGCAGAGACCTTGAAGCAGCTGACAAGCCCAGCTGAGTTATTCCACCTGCTCTTGGAGAGATGAAGGAGCTGCTTGTCAGCCTGCATGGGAGGAATCTGGAGGCCAGAAAGTGATAACAGACCATAAAACATCCATCTGAAATGTTGTGTGGTTCTTTCTACGGTTCAATCTACAATTGTGGTTCAATCTACAATTGAAGATTTCTTCAATTGTAAAAATCCCTACAGGGATTTAGAACAGCCTGTTTATGTAAACCTCCTTGAATTAAAGTCTGAGGAGAAATCTGACGACCAAGAAAGGCAGCATATAAATGCCTGTATTATTATTATTATTATTATTATTAAGACAGCATCTCCAAGCAGGGCTGGGAGGAGACCCTCAGTGGCAAGCTGAAGAGCTGCTGAGGCTAGTGAGACGATGGAGACCAAGAGGCTGACTCACTACCACATAGCACTGAACATATTCTGCTGCGGTTCTTTAGCAGATAGGAGAAAGTTCATGCCAGGTGGGAGGACCTAGCTAGTGGGTCACCTCCTTCTGGAAGAGGCAATGCTGGCATCGAGAGGAGATGTGGCTTAGGGCAAGGGGATGTGAGCCTTTTTGCTTGACCTCAGTGGCATAGGCAAGAACTACTTTGTGGCTGCTCCTGCACAAGAATATCAGAAGAACCCAGCTGAATCAGGCCTATCTAGTCCTGTGTCTCACAGTGGCCCACCAGGTGCCTCCGGGAGCACAAGACCTATAGCCCATTGCCATTCCCTGTTATCTGGCATTCAGAGAGAGCCTACTTTTAAACCCAGGGGGTTGCATATACCCATCCTGGCTTGTCACCCGCAATGGACTGTTCCTCCATCCAATCTGAACCTGAATCTGTTTAAAAGACATCTAGGCCAAACACCATCATCTCCACATCCTGTGGCAAAGAGTTCCACAGATTATTTACACATTACAACGAAGGTAAGGGCAGGAGCCTCTGAAATGGGCAGCTCAACTCAGTTTCTCTCAGCGCTGCCCAGACAACAAAATGCCTGTCACTGCCATCAGTTCAAATGGCCAGTAATTCAGAGTGATGGAAGCCCGTAGGGTGCATGCAAAGTGGGTCCATCCATGAGGCCAAATCATGCAGCAGATGGGGAGGGGTCACCCACCTCTGTTCCCTGGCCTCAATGCTCTGGCATCTCCCATTCTCTGGCCTGGAAAAGGAAGAGCAGACAAGAGACGAGCTAACCAAACTCAGTAAGTCTTTATCCAGAAATCCCATTAAGAAAGATCCATTTGTAGCAAGAATGGGCCTCCCTGGAGAACTGCGGAGCAGAACTAGGTGCCCTGAGCTAGATGGATCTCTGTTAATTGCCCTTGGGCTCCTCTCCAGACACAGTTTCCATTCTGGTAGATGCTAGCTGGCTGGCACTCTCTGCCTGTTTCCTTGTCCTCTCTGGGGACATAGGGAGCGGCTTCCGCCCGTCTCCTGGTGCCAGGGGACAAAGTCCATGGAAATATTACAAAAATGAATTGACTTTGAGGTTGTTTTTTTTTTTTAAAGCAAAGCACAGTTTGTCGCTTTAACACAGACTGACAAAACAGGGAATGGGAGACCACCCCTCGGCAGAGCTCTCAAAGCAATAGGAACCTGTGAGCTGAATGCTGTTTGCGCTGGAACAGCTCCACTGTGAATTTCAGCTGGCTATAAGGTTAGTGGCAGTTCCGGTTATGATCATCCCTGCTTTGCAACAAGGAAAGTGACTGTGAGGGGGGAGGGTTTGCACAAGGCCATGTGTGTGTGAGAGAGTGAGTGAGTGAGAGTGTGTGTGAGTGAATGAGAGAAAGAGAAAAACAAGATGTGTTTCAAAAAGCAGCCGGCCATGGGAAGATCAAGGCTGTGTGGCCTAGTGGGAGGAGAGGTCTGATCTTCTGCTTCCATGTGGCAGCCCCCCGCTTGCACCTCTCCTCTTTGAAGCAGCGCTTAGGGAAAAATTGTGCCCATAAACCTTTCTTCCCACAACTCTGGGGAGAGGGGGTTGATTTATGCTGGGGAACGAGTGGGTTCTCCAATGAGCGGGGGAGGACGACACACATCTGAAATGCAAGCCCACCACTCTCAACCCCAACACTGCATGCTAGCTGCCTGGCCTTACGGTATATCCTTGATTGGGGTGTCCCTTCCAGAAGCATACCCCAATCTAAAATGGACTAGGAGCTATGGTTGAGCTTCTTGAGAGGAATCCCTCCCAAGGAAGGGATTGGGAAGAATCCAGTGCATGCCCAAACCCCTGTCAGCCTTCCCCCTTAGAGGAAGGAGAAGAGAGATGCAATAAAATAAATAAGTTATAGACAATTGAACATGAAGCATCTGTTCCAAAATGACAAAATACTTCCCGGGAGGCAGAAAGTGAGATGAGAACGCACCTTCCATCAAATCTAAGACTGCAGGCAAACACAGCAATAAAATCATAGTTGCTATGGCATGTTTTGAAGGGTGAGCTCCTTCCCTCCTCTAACAGGGCCAAAGAAAGGAGTGGCTGATTGATCTCGTAGGGCAGCCCAATTGCGCTGGAACAGACAGGCCGAATGACCTGCGCTGTATCCAGTGCAGGGTAGATGCTGGCTGGAGCACAACTCAAGAGTAAGGGGATGTTTTTTCTCTTACCTGGTGTCATGCCCTATTTACCCCATCTGGCTACTTCATTCTGCACCAGCAAAATAGCTGGCACAAATCCGAGCAGCCTGGTGAACACCGGGTTGGCCGTGAGGGGAGTTAGGATTCAGCTTTCGCTGCCGTGGTCATTCCCACCCCCCTCCCTGTCCCAAAACTCCCAGCGCCCTGCCTTCCTCTGCCCCAAAATTCCCCATCCCCTTTCTGCCCTCCTGCCACCCTCTCCCAGCCCTGCACCAGCCTGCCTGGATCTGGCATCCAGGAGCTGCCAGGGGCCTCTGCGTTGACACCGCCAACTCCAGGGTTGTCATGAACATGCTTTATGGCATGTTCACGACACTCTTGGGGCAGCTCAGGGGACTTGCTCCTGCCCAGCACTGGTTCTGGATTGTGCTTTAAAGACTTGTGCATGTGTTCCAGTGGTGACCCGGCAACCTTACATATAATTTAGGCTTGATTTAAATGAGAAAATGGGAAGGTTACCGTGGCTCCCGCCGGGAGCCAGAGGATCAAGGGCCATGGGAAACTAGAGCCCCACAAGCAGCAGGGGCTGTGCTTTTCTCTCACACTGCCCCATTCCTGCAGGCTGCCATGTCTACTGGCAGCTTAGACTTCAAGAGCAATCTTTTTCAACACCTGTCCACCAAACAAATTGAGAGCATAACTTTTTCATCTGTGAGCCTGCACAGCAGCAACAATCGCAGATCTCGGCAAGGGAACAACTTTCTGTTGTTTGTCTGAAATGTTTGACTGAAATGTTTGTCGGTCGTCAGTTACGAGCCTTCTGGGCTTTTTGTTTCGGCTGACAGACTGCGACTTTTCTCCTCATTTGCCATGCAGAGGCTCATTTATCAGCACATAATTCATCTGTGTGTGTAGCTTTTGTGCAGGGCCCTTGTGGCTGCTCACAGTGCCTTCTTAAAATTACTGTGTGTCAGAAGGGCTGGGATACAAACAGTGAGAGGGGGGAAATAGGCAGATTTGACTGCATCAGCAACCAATGCTTTTACACAAAACAGGGAGACATGCCCCAGGATATCTTTCTTGTGTTGTAGCAGAAGCCAAGACATGAGCCTTCCCAGCATGCTTGCAAGAGAGGCAAGAAAGAGACTCTGATTTTTAGTTACGTTTTAATCATGCCCTTTCTCTAAGGAGCTCAGGGAAAAGCATGCATCTCATTTTATCCTCACAACAACCCTGCAAGGTTGATTAGTCTGAGAAAAAGCCAGTTGGCATTAAGATTGCCCAGGGAGGTTCAGGGTTGAGCAGGGAACTGAGCCCTGGTCTAATTCCAATGCTATCCATCACACCACCCTGGCTATCTTGGTATCGGTCCAAGCCTTGATGAAAATGACTGCTGAAATAATACAGGCATCCCCTCTTGGGCAAGAGAGAGCTCAGACTGATGGTTTGAATACTGTGAGTGGGGGGGGGGGCCACCTGATGGCCACTCAAGGCAATGTACGGCTTATTTAAAAACCACCATAATAAAAAGAGAACCAGGAACAGCACCCCCAACCAACATTACAAGAGGCAACCAGCTACAATACCTCTGTGCCTGGGAGACATTTTTCCACTCTCTGTCTAAATTCCATCAGTCAAGGTGGCCCAGAGGCTCTACCTAGTTGGCTGTTTCTGGAGCTGTGCTACCATTACAGTGAAGTATGTTCACACTGGGATGTTTGTGTGATCAGAAAGAGAGCCACCAGCCAAGTCGTGGACCTTGAACACCAAAATGGCCCAACCGCAGTCCCTCGGGGCCGGAAATTTTACTACTACAGGTGGAGCCTATTTATCCGCGTTCCGTTCCGTGACTCGGCGCGATTAACAAAAAATGCATTGTGCATTGTAGTCAATGGGGCTTACTCCCAGGAAAGTGTAGAGAGGATTGTAGGCTATATCTCATCCTTTGCTTGGTGGGAAGGCTTGCTTGTGTTGGTGATAGCCTGCCCCATGGGGGGGGTTGCTTGTGTTGGTGATAGCCTGCACCATCTCAATGGGGGGGGGGAATTTGGCAAACACTCCCAGGGTTTTTTAAAGCAATCCCCTCTGTTGCTACCACACCTGCCCCTGTGTGAGTGTGAGTGAGTGAGTGAGAGAGAGAGCTCCACCTTGCTGCAAGTGTTCTGGCTACGGAGATTTTTGGCCCCCCCTTCCCCTCTTCAGCCTCTTTGCTGGCTCAGGGGCTCCAGGAGTGTTACTGTTCCTTTGCAAGGGGAACCTCTTCCAGGGCTATTTCCCTGCCTATTTATGAATAGATTGCTGTAAGTCAGGGGTGCTCAAAAGGTGGATCGCGATCTACCGGTAGATCGCGAGGCAAAATGAGTAGATCGCGGAGCCCTGTCTCTCCAAACTGTTAATATGTCAGTTTCGTCTAGTGACTAGACAAAACTGACATATTTAGCTAAACTGACACTGAAACTGACACTTTAGCTGCTCTTCAGGCATGCAGCAACAAAACTGACGAAACTGACTAGACTCCAGCAGGTGCTCCATACATTAAAGGGGGTGTCTGTCAGACGCTTCCTTCCCCCCTGGTAGATCTCCGGGCCTTGCTGGGTTTCAAAGTAGCTCTCGAGCCAAAAAAGTGTGAGCACCCCTGCTGTAAGTTGTACAGAGTAATTCTGGGGTGCCTGGCATAATGATGGCTGTAAACAGCTGGATTATAGGAGGCAGGGTTTGGGGAAAGAACTCAGAGAATTTCCTGCAGGATGACAGCACTGATCCATGCCATCATGCAGTTGTGGGCTGGGACTGAGTCCTCTTGGGGATGGAGAATTATGGAGTAGCATCTGATAGGCCCCAGTCACACCTGGGTCTTTGGAAAGCATTGTGGGGACCGAACTCAGGTTTAATGGTAAAAGGTAGAGTGGCACTCAACGTGTGCTCACCCGCTTTCATTCCAGGGCCTTTGGGCACAATCCTAACCAGGTCTACTCATAAGTAAGTCCCATTTTGTTCAATGGGGCTTACTCTCAGGCAAGTGTGGTTAGGATTGCAGCCTCAATCTTCAGGGGAAGCTTGGGCATCGTGCTGCATTTAGCACTTTCCCTCCCCTGCCCGTCACACCCTGCCCCACTGGAAAAACAGATCAAGGTGGTACTCAGACCATGAAATGCAGATTTGTGCCGTCATTAGCATTCTGTCATTAGCAAAAGTCAGGCTTAGATTCAGGCAGCAAAGGACTCGGAGCTCTGGCATTATCTCAGTATAACAGCCATAAACCCATTTCTGTGCAGCCCACAGGTGTACACATTGGATCCCTGTTGTGTATATGCAACGTTGGGCAAAAATGGCTCAAGCCAGCAGACTAGTGACTCTGTGGTAGGGGATGATTTTCTGAACCAGGGCCTCCTACCAGACTTTCATTAGAAAAGGAGGCGGGAGTGACCCCCTTGCTTCAGATTCTATGGGATTATTCCTCAGGAATGCCTTTATCTTCCGCCAGTCTACTGGTCCTTACCAAGACACTGTCTGTTTTGTTCCCCCCTCCCTCCCCTCTGCTATTCACTGGCATCCTCTGCTGCTCAGCAACTGGTATTCTGAACACAGGCACATTTCTCAGCCGCTGGTGTTTCGGAGCGTGAAGAGCGATGTGCCGATTCTCTCGACAAGCTTACCCGAGAGCCGAGTGCGGGTGACGTGCTGACCGTGGTGTCCTCTCCTTGCAGAAGACGGCGCCACAGCAGCGGGGCCATCAGAGATGTTGCAGTGCAGGCACGCAGAGGAGTTCAGCTTTGGGCCCCGAGCACTGAAGGACGCTCTGATCTCCACGGACCCCGAGCTGCAGGAGCTCTATGCCAAGACCTTCTCCAACACCGAGAAGCTCTTCCTCGCAGAAGCATACAGCCCCCACCGGACGCTCTTCTGCGGCTTGTTCATCCGGACGGCCTTCGACTGGCTCCTCAGCCACCCAGATGCCCCCGAAGACTTTGAAACTTTCTACTACTCCCTGTTGAGGAGGAAGCAGAGATTCTACCGAAAGCGCATATACCTGCAGCCCATAGGTAAGGTCACCTGAGCATCGAACGGCTGGCATTAGTGCAGAAATGATGCCAGGTGCTGGGCCTTGTGAGCGCAAGCATTCTCACAACCAAATCCTAACCATCCTTCCTGTGCCACGATGTGGCAGCGCCAAAATGGCCTCCGCTGCGTCCAGCGTGGAAGGAGAGGTCTCCCTGGGGAAGGGGACATTCTTCCCCTTTCCCCCGGGTAAGCCCCAGCAGCTGTTATGGGGCTACTTGGGCTCACACCAGCAAAAGTGCTGACACAGGTCCAAGCAGCCTTGCGTTGGCAGGTCAGGCTTGGGAGGGGGGATGGGATCTGGTGGGAGCCTCTGCTGCTGTCCCCACTCCCTCCTGGCCCAGTCTGCCCATCCCTCACCCCACTGCGCCCTCCCCCCTTCACTGGTCCACGGTGATCCTACCTGCTCCAGCAGGTGCTGGTCTCCAAGTGGCACTGGCCTGTCTGCTGGCACTACAATCTTCTGTGCTGCCGCAAAGTGCCTTATAGCATGTTTGCGACAATGCCGCACCCCTGTGCAGCCAGCGGTGGCAGGCTTAGGACTGAGTCTCTCAAGCCACAGCTCTTCCCACGTGCAGGTGCCAACGCACAAGGCCTTTACGTGCTGCCAGAGGTCAACCTTCTACAACAAGCCACAAAGCAATATAAAAAACCCAACTTGTGAGATGGGTATATGTGTGGGGCATAAAGAGGCATCCATCTGGCTCCACTGGCATGTGAAGCGATGGCACTCGCCGCCCCTATTTTCACACTCGGCCTTCCTGTAGGAGAACTGACCTCCACGCTTCTGCTCTTAGACCTGAGCGAAGGCCCCCCTGGGCTCTCTCTGCTGGATTCCCTCAGGAGCTGCGTCGAGTCTTTTTTCTGGGGCCTCCAAGTCAAGTGCCTTCCTTCTGTCCCCGTCTCTTCCATCCACTGCTGCTATCGCCAGAACCAGGATTCAGACAGAGTGCAGCTCCATGCAGGTGGGTGATGAGATAGTCAGGGGAGATGCTTGTTCCAAAAACTTTTTAAACTCAGGACATAGAATAGCAACCTCCTGTCCACACAGCAGGAAGGAATGGAACAACTACAAATCAAAATCCTGTTTCCACAGAGGATCACTGTTTTCTCAGCAGCTAAATTAATAAAGAATCAGCTGGGTGACTGTAGTCATATTTTCCTTTTGGGATGTGATTGATTCAGATATTTGCATCCTTTTGTTTTCAGGGAAAAGCTATCAACCCAGACTGGGAGTGGACAAGGGTGTGTATGGGACGGACGCGCAATTAAACTGATACATGCAGGGGTCTGGGAAGCTCAAAACATATTTAAACCAGAATGCAAAAATAAACCATATAGAATGGGAATGGCAACTGGTTCTGGGGCTTAAGCTGATGAATCATCTGCCTTTGATAAGTTGATTAGTTTTTAATTGGCACTTTTCTTCTTGGTCCCTGTAGATGGAATCCTGACCTTTCTGAAGAACAACAAGCCAATGGACGCCCTCTGTGTCCTGGGTCTCACACTCGCCGATCTCTATCCATGTGAGACGTGGAGTTTCACCTTTGGCAAATTCTTGCCAGGCCAAGGTATGCTTTAGAATTATTTTATATATTGCATTTTTTTTAAAGTTTCTGCAATACTGATGACTCATGCACAAAGGCCGTTTCCCTGCGTGGGAGGGATGAACTGGGCATCTCTGGACATGAGACTGGCCCTCTCCCCCTCATTTCCTCTCTCCACAGAGGTGGGCGTTTGCAGCTTTGCCAGGTTTTCCGGAGACTTCCCCCAGGTGGGCTGTACCACTTTAAACCCATCTCCACGGAGACAGGAAGCAAGCATGGAGGCTGCAGAGCAGGCCAGACACCAGGCGCTCCTGTTCAACATGCTGGAGATGCTGCAGTGCTGCAAGGTGAGATGCATCACAGATCTTGCAGCCGCTCCGCGACGATTGCGTTTCAGAGAAGCCTGCGCCATTGGCAAAGCTGAGCCACGCGTTTGTTATGAGGCGCACTTCCTCGTATTTAAAATTTAAAAAAAAAAAAGAGGTGCTCCATGCCGTGTGGAAAGATAGCATATCCAGGAGATGTCTATGCTGAAGCCTCCATCCTGGACCTGCTAGCATTCCTTGTGCAAGGAGTTCTGAGTTGGACAGGGTTAAAATACAGTATGAAGTTCCTCTCCTCTCGAATGATGAAATGGTACAGTCCGGGAAGGACTTTACCACATGCTTCGGTACATGCAGCACACCTGAACTGAGAAAACAAAAAGCTTGCAGGGGGTCTGTGTGTGTCTCAGTCCTCAGCAGAGGAAGAGAGTTATACGGTTGGGAAGAGAATGAAAATCCCTTTATCTTGGTTTTTCCCAATGAAAGGTCACCTGCCATGAGATCTGTCACCTGATAGGCTTGGGAAACTGCCGCTGGCTTCAGTGCATCATGCAAGGGGCCCTGAGTTTGGGCGAAGTCCTGCTGCGCCCCCTGGAGCCCTGCCCCATTTGCCTGCGGAAGCTGCAGTATGTCGTGGGCTTCAAGCTCATTGAGCGCTACAAGGTGAGAGAATCACGCCCTCCCCTTCTCCCTGCAAGGCAGGATAATTTAGACACCAACTTCAGACAGATTCACAGCAAAGAGTGCCTGAAGCCTACTGGAAGCTCCAGCAAATTAGTCAGGGCACATGCTACAGTTGAAGGGAGCCACTTGCCAGTTACTAGCCAATCTGAACTAGCAGGAAGCCTCCTCCCGACTTTCACTATTGTGATCATGCCCCTTCCAGTGCGGATTTCCGTTCTAGTCAGTCCTTGAGACACACTAGAAGTGGACTGGCCATGAGAAGAATCAGCCTGCTTACCAGCCAGCCTCTTGTTTGTCCTCGCTGCCAACTCCCCTACTCCAGGGCCACCCAGCTCTCTGGGATGCATAAAAGGACTTGGGAGAGAGGGAGGACTTGAAGAGCAGAGACAGCTGGCAGACATCCTGCTGTTCTTTCCTTCCCTGAACTGCATCCTATATGAAAGACAACTCCACCTTCTGCAGGGGTTTGGCTAAGATAAGAAATGAGAGGAGGGGTTTGCACTGCTTCTCTTATCTCAAACTCTGCAGTTCAGAAAAATCCCCCCACTGTCTTCCAAGCTCTTTGAACTTGTCAGAGGAATCCAAGGAGAGGCAGAGTCTTCTCTCACTTACCCTGGAGTCTAAGGGAAGAAGCAAGAGGATTTTTTTTTTCTTATCTAATCTAAACTTCTGCCCAAGAGAAAAGGGCCCCCTCTCGCTTGAGCCTCTTAAAAAAGAGCATAGATGCTTTGGAAGAGAACAGGATGAAAGTTTGGATAAGAAAAACAGCAGCTTGCCCACAAGTTCCCATTTCAATTTTATTTTTTTAAAAAGCAAATTTCTAGCTGTTAAGACTGCTTAAGAAGTTGCTTTCCTACTTACTTTTATGCTCCCTGGGGCATTTGGTGGGCCACTGCGAGATACAGGAAGCTGGACTAGATGGGCCTATGGCCTATCTAGCAGGGCTGTTCTTATGATGCCCAGCTGATGTTGCTACTGGCCATTGTGGGGAGGGGCAAGAAGCTATGCATGACCCTGAAGTCCCATCCTGTGGCTACTGGAGATTTTGCTTCTGACATTTCATTAGTTGGGCATCACACGTACCATCGCAGCTTTAAGAGCTAGAAACTTGGTAGGGTGGTTAGATTGGTTAGGACACCAAATTCTAGACCCAGTGCAAAATTCAGTGCCTGAGCACCACACACAAATGGGTCCCCATTGCAATTTGTCTGAAAAGGCAATAACAACCTTGAGTTTGTTTGCTGCAGAAACTCTACGCCTGGACGCAAACCATTTTGTCAAGCTGGCCCAGCCAAGAATCCACAGATCTGTCTACATCAGAGGACATCTTGCCATACAGCACAGACTCTGGGATGGGTTGCGAGAATAATTCCGAGGCGGTCACAATGTCCCTGTCGGAGCCCATGACTCCAGATACATGCAGCCAAGCGATCTCCACGTTCCAGGATCTGGACCTCGACGAACAAACGTGTTCTCTGGCCGATGCCCCCAGCCAGGAACACCTGGGCAGCATCCCTAAACCCCTGGACATCATTAAGGAGTACACACTATGGCTTGAGATGTGCATAGCTGCTCTCGAGAAGGATGTCTCCGAGGAGGAGATTTTGCAGGTGGACAAGACTGTGGATGCCCTGCTACGCTGGGAGATGTTCACGGGGCAGCTGCCCGACGTGAGGAGAGACCTGCATTTTACCAGTGACAGTCCAGGACTGAGGAAAGTCCTTGGAGACAAGTTCTCCTCCCTGAGAAGGAAATTGAGTGCCAGGAAGCTGGCAAGAAGTGAATCCTCCCCTAGGCACTGGAGGTGGGAGGAAAGCTAGCCCCGTTCAGTAACACCCCGTCTGCTTTCCACATTTTCATTAAAATGTTTTGTTAACTGTGTTCCAGTGAAAAGCATCACCAAAAGGAAGTTCTCATTTTGTCCGAGAAAGAACTAAGAATTCTAAACTGCAATAAAAGAAGTTTCTTCTATAGAGATCTGTCATTATCCTGCTTGGAGCATGTTCTTGTGTTGTATGCACATTGAGTTAAAAAAAATCATTTTCATTGACGTACTGGACTGCTGGAGTAAGTTTACACCAAGGGTAGGAGAAGAGCATAAGGCTGCTTAAACCTGGGTGGTCAGAAAGTCAACCTTCTGTTGAGAGTCTGACCAACTTTCAGGTGAGACCCTTGTTCAGTAGGTCCAATCCATGGTAGGAAGGGGAAAGACCCCACTCTGAAAACCATTGAGAGTTGCTGCTAGTCAGTGTTGACCATTCTCAGCTAGAGGGATAAAGGTTCTGACTGCAAATAGTCAGGGCAGGCAAATAAATTGGGCAGGAGGCCTGGTCTAGAGGGTAGAGCCTCCATTAGCCCGAAGGTATCAAAAGGTCGCCAGTTCAAGGACACCAGCAGCTCCCTGAACAGCTGAGAATGGCGAGACCTTGAAGCAGCTGACAAGCCCAGCTGAGTGATTGCACCTGCTCTTGGTGTGAGCAAGAAGCGTCTTGGCTGACCTCCATGTGAGAGATGGAGCTGCTTGTCAGCTTGAGTGGGAGAGCTGGAGGCCAGAAGCGAGACCAAACCAGGAAGAGCCATTCTGAAATGTTGGTTCTTGAAAGAGAGAACCTCCATGATTGTAAAAATCCCCTTGAGGGATTTAGAAATGCCTGCCTGTGTGAACCGCCTTGAATAAAGTCAGAGGAGTAATCTGATGACCAGAAAGGCGGTATATAAATACCTAGTTATTATTTATTGTTATTAAATAGCAGCTTCACATGTTCAGCTTTGAGGGCCACTTTTCATTCCAGACTCCATGACCCAGAAGTGCATTACTGCCCAATCCAAGTTCTTTACAGATGATCAGACTCTCTAAATGGAAGAGCTTCTTGGTTACAAAGCACACGCAGGTTATTTTTTCCCCACCAGCGTCCCATTAAATCCATGAGGTTAATGAAATCATTTAAAGCCAAGGGTGCATTATTGAGGATCTTGCAACCCTTAACACAACTGATCTGTCTCAGTGCTCTTAAGAATGTACTTTTGCTTAAGAACATGAGTTCTGCAGAGCTACAGACCTCCATTTGGGAAAACTGGCACTCTAAACCCATAACTCAGTGGCAAAGCACATACTCTTTCCAAGGTCTGCAACCCAGGACTTTTAAACTGGAAAACAAACCTCAGATCTCATGCAGAAAGAGTATCTGAGATGTTGAAGGGAGCTTGCCACAGGGCGAGATGCAAGGGTGGTTTGCTTGCTTTACAATACCTGTAGGGGAGGAAGAGGACAAGAAAAAGGACAACCTGTTCCCTTCTGCTATGCGCATCTAAAGCTCCTTCTCTCTTATCACACCTGGAAATATCTTTATGTCATGATGGTCCATGGCTAACTGACAGCCCTGTTTTCTGTGTATGGGGGGGAGGGAAGAAGAGTGAGCCACAGATTCCATTTTAAAGTTTCTCTGAAAGAAAAGGGTGACTTTTTGGGTTTGAGCTTAAGTAGCTCAAGGTTGTGCTTTAGGTTGTGAGAATTAAAGGATATTTTGAGACAAATTCATGAGCCCCGCCTCCCAATTTCGAGTAACGAGCTCTGTTTTATGTATCAGTACCCCCCCAACCTGAGTGTCTCCTCCTTAAGGATCCAGCTATAAATAACTGGAGCTCCTTTACTGGGTAACAAAGCAACAAATACACCCTGCAATCTTCAGAGACACACAGGACTTTGTGACAGGGGATGAGCTGAGGACGAAATAATTCCCCTTAAGCAGAAAGTTTGAATACCACCAGATTGAGGATTCTATGACTCAGTGCTCTCTGCCAGCCACAATGCAAATATTGATTGGGGGGGGGGGGTAGAGACAATATTTCAGGGCATCTTTTTGACCATCATCAATCTTCTCATTGAGGCACCCCAGTTTCCCAGGACAAACTGAAAAAACACTGTGTAAAGTGCATTTTTACACAATCAGGGGTGAAAGGTCAGGAATCCCCTATCCAAAGTTCCTCTATGAAGCTTGTATAATTATGAAGACATTAAATACGAAACAATCTCATAAGGGGGAAAAAATACAAGAAAAGCTAGTGCACAAATTCAGAAAAAATTGTGTCAATTACTGGGTGAAAAAATCCCCCCCCCCCAAAAAAAAACTTTGCATCTAGAAACAGGCAGGTGACAGCAAGCTGTGTTGCTGCCCCCTGCTGCTTGTTTAGATATTGCCACTGTTTTAATGCCTTAAAATCAAGTCTGTTTTTGCCAAAAAACCCACACCAAATCGTCAAGTAATGCATATTCTTACCAGTCACTTAATGAAAAACTACACGTTAAATTGGGAGGAAAAAGAGGAGCAGGGACAGGGTTAGAGAGGGAACAGAGTACATTTGAGAGATGGCCTGTTGAATTAAGACCCGGAACACTCCCTGTTGGCCTTCCGCCGCAGCTGCAGACATTTCTGTTTTTGTCCTGCTTTTTCTCCTTGATGATCTGAGGTTTTTGTTCTGCTGCTATTGTTAGTGTTTATTATTTTTTGGAGTCATCTGTTGTATTTTAATGTGTATATTGTTCGCCTTGAGCCTTTTGTTACGTAAGGGGAGAGGTGAGCTATAAATGTCTTAAATAAAAATCACGGGCACACAATAAACCAGACGCAAAGGAAAAAGATGCACCCACCTCTCCCTCATTGAGCAAAGTGTTTGCAAGTGGCTGGCTGTTGCTATGGCAACTGTTTTCTTTTACCAGCGAAGACCTAACCCACACTTCTTAAGTGTAACAGCGTGTGATCCTTCCCCATCAAGCTTTTCCACGGATTAATTTGCAACAGGTCTGAGCACTGGAACGACTTTTCAATATACAAATTTGTATCTACTTGTCCACATGCAATAAGAGCAGAAACCACTACCAGCCCAGAATCACTAAAGGAGACCATGCAGAAAGATAATAAGATGGCAGTGAGGATGGGGGGATGATCCCACTGAGCTTACTCAGGTGCAAACAGGTGGAAAGTGGCAGCCACTCCAGTCATTTCTGATCTACAAAATAAGTCAGTTGGGAAGGAGCCAGAGGAACCCAGCAAATTGCAGTGGTTTCTGAATTAAAATTTGGTTAGCTGAGGACCCATCTGCAAACAAGACTCAGTTGAACATCAGCTCAAGTTCAGACTGCAGGCTGGGTGAGAGAAGAGAGTTCCAATTGTTCCACTCGGGGATCACAAAGATTTAAGGGCAATGCACACACAGAGCTCCATTGTTACTCCACAGAATGGACCAGGCCCCTCACATTAAGCCAGTGTCTCCATCCTGAACTTGGAGCTGGCTTGCCTGCCTGCCTGCCTACTACAATGGAGCACAGCTGAGAACTTTCTACATGGCTTCCAGCTGAGAATGCACAGCTCGTGGCTGGAGCTTTGCACACTGCGTCTTTGCAGGGGTGACATCAGGACCAGACAACCCAGACTCAAACAGCAACCCTGATTTCATCAAGCAGAACACCCAGTGATGCGCAGTGGATAGCAGGGACATGCCAGCCATTCTAACAACCTATGTGATGCTTTCTACAGCTTTCACAGCCGAAGTGCTCTGATTACAGGAAAGGAGAAATGTATGAAGGAGGAACGGTATGCAGTGAGAGAAAGGAAATGAGGCTGTGGGAAAGGCACTAGCCTTGGCCAAGACGGCACCCTGCAATGGCCTAGATTCAGGGAGAGCATCCTAGTGTACATTTAAAGAAGAAATTGATATGGAAAAAGCAATACAGACGTAGCTCACATTGCTGTTTCTGGATGTTCTGCAGATGAAGTGACTTCGCAAGGGCCAGGATCGCAATCCAACATCCACGGCTGCGCATGAAACATGAACAGGAGAGGAAGGGCTTCAAGCTGCTGCCCACCCAGTTAACAGCTTCACAAACTACTAGAAGACAAAGTAGAGTTGCCAACCAACAGTTTATCAGTGTCCTTCCTTGTTGGGCTCACCTACTACTGTATGCAAATGAACCTTGCTAGATGGCCCTGACTGTACCGCTTGTGAATTTAAGGGCTTAGTTCACAACACCAGATTTAACCAAGCAGTTTGTGTAGCTAAGGGCATGCATCTCTGTCTACCTTGTCATTAGCCTAGGCTCAACACTGCTGTCTAGATGCTTCAGCAACTTAAATACCAGATGTTGTACACTCATCTTATGTTTGATTCTGCTGCTACGGCAGTTAGTTTTAGCCATGAGCGCTTTGTTTTTACCTTCTGCCATTAGTCAGCTTAGGCACCTCCTGCCTGGGAGGGAAAGGGTGAGATCTATACCTTCAGAAATAAAATATTTTATTCCACTGCACAGTCACTTAATTTGGCTTGTCTTCGGATATTTTATCTGCTTCTTATTGCCTTTAGTTACTGTTTTTGAATGATGCCCGTTTTCTTGCTACTGTGAGTCAGTTGGAGTACTGAGAACAAATCCTGAAAACTGCACATTTTTGACAAAGGGAGAATGGGAGGACTCGCCACGAATAGACCACAGCCTTGTTAAGGAGGCCGAATTTAAACCGTTTTGCGGACTCTAAAGCACAGTAATAACAAATCATGTTTTAATACTTACAAATTCATATATACAAAACAGTACGCTAATTCAAAGCTATGAAGTACATTTTTTACACAATTATTTTTTTTCTTAATCTAATACAGTTTCATAAACTGGCACAAGCACAGCAAAACAGGCCACCAAGTATTATAGATGCTCTCTTAGTGCTTACAAAAAAAGATCACTGATCAAAAGACAGCATTTCAAGAATACCACCACTATGCTACAAAAGCCAGGGCGCTGCCATCTGGTTTTTCAGTTCATCACCAACTTTTCTCTGAATAGGTAGTCAGCAGTTCTCAAATTACAGATCCGTGGCCCATGTCCCAATTTTTGGTGAGCTGTGAAACTGACAAGGCAGATTAGGCTAAGTGCATCAAGGGTTAAAGAACCTGGGGGAGCACCACTGCCAAATCATTACAGTCACATAGGCTTGAGCAGCTGGTAAAGCAAAACTTTATTTTTAGGTGGGTCCTGATACTAAAGAGTTCGAGAACCACCAAGTAAAAATTAAGGCTAAATACAGGCCCTTCCTCTGAAGATGCGGTAGATGTTACATAGAACACTATTCTAATATAGTGGCTAAGTGTGGTCCCTTATTCAAATCCTGCTTCAGCCATGAGCTCAGCTGCACCCATAGGCAAACTGCTTGTGTCTGCAATTAGATATCAGCTCTACTTCAAGATTGTGTCTCAGTGATAACATTAGACAGTGCTTTTGTCAGTTTATCCTTACGCATCATCTCAACCAATCCAAACCTGCCATCGGGCCCTTGTATCAAGGAAGGCCTTTCAAGACCTTGCAGGTAAAACAAAAGGAGCAATGTAGTTTCAGACTGCAGATGGTAAGATATCACATATTTTATGTGAGCACATGTATACATACTAAATTTGCAGGGCAGAATTTGCTCTTTCTAGTTTGAGTGGCAAGACAAAGAAATATGCATTCAAACCATTCGATTATCCACTTGCAGTACAAAGTACTTGGCAGTTTTTAGCTCTTGCTGTGCTTCCAAACCAGACTTTCAAGAGGTGGGGGGGGGGGGAGAACGAAATTCCACCAATGCTTCCATTCCTCTGGAGCAAAACACTCAAATGCGTGCCTCTGCAGTTTGAACTCAGTACAAAAGTTACTATCAAGAGGGCACACTTGGTTGATCTTAAGGACACAACGGAGCAAAGAGGTTGGTTTTGAGGTTCAAAAGGGCCCCAGCCATTAAGGCTGTGCATGAGAGGAAAGAGACACTTGTTTTGGATTTTTAGATATATTAGACATTCTGTATGGCCAAAATCACCCTTACTACATTGGAAATTTGAATGTGCGCCCACCAGATATAAACAAATAGTCAAATAAACAGACAAAAAGACTTGTACTGCATGTGCCAAGTAGTTACAGCAATGCCAATATGTTGTTTTAACAAGTGGCCACATTCTTCTTCTGGAGAGAGTCAAAACATACAGACTAGTCATTGATGGCATTTTGTTTCAATACACACACACTGTCAATGTTAAAGCAGCAGTGCTTGAAAACCTATTTAGAAACTAGATCTTTCCTTCTTCCTCCCAACAATAGATTCTGGCTCATCACCAGAAAGCCAAACATGGAGGTCAGTGTGGCTGTTTCATTTGGCCTGCAGTTTTTTCCATGTTGGCTATAGAGCTCAAGTCTGGGATGCAATCCAAGCCCTTGAAAAGTGCAAGAAATAAGCTAAACTGAGCCCAAACAGGACTAACAAGGGAATAATCCTGCACCGCCCCTTCCCACTGAAACAAAGCAGTAACTTTGGAAATTTAGGGCCAATTCATGAACAGTTTGCCATTGCTTCAAATTAGGCAGATTGTCTTGTTAACCTGGTTTGAACTGGTGCCCTATCACTGCTTGTGTGAATTGATTCACCAAACACACCAGCACATCCATCAGCTTCTGTGTGCCAAGGTCACACTACAACTGGCAAGTACATTGGTGAGGCTATTTGCAACTCATCATATGGTGCTAATTTAAAGCCAACTTGATCCTAAACAACTCTAAGAGGGGCACATGAATAAGTCTCGGAAGCCAAACAGGCAAAATTAAAGATCACCAAGGCCATCAGACCAATCTGTTGCTCAGATATACTTCCCTGTTCAAGATAGCCTGATTTTCTGTATACACTTGTGTTGTCAATTTTGCATCAGTTCAAATGAATTAAGAACCCTTTTGGAAGACATCCAAGTCCTTTTCCCCTGCCTCATGAAATATCAGATGTCTATAGCTAGGAAATCAAGTCCAACAGCTCTTACTGTATGTTTACAGTAAGTTACATACATACCGAATGTGCGGAAACCCAAGCGATTTAGTTTGTGTATACTTTACCTACAAAGCCATCAAGTCAGACCCAAGCAACTACCTCCTCACTACACATGTAATAGTTCTGTGATGACTTGTGCTTGAGTGGTCACTTGGTCCAGGATACTACCGGTATGTCTTTCTGAGGGGGAAAGATGTACTCAGGCATTCCAGAAGTAAGCTAGCAATGGCATGCCACCCCTAGCTCTCCATTGCAACAATTGGCTTAATGGAACATGGGTGGTAGAAGCAGTTGAGCGACATCTACCTTTATTCCTACAAGCACAGTGTTAATGTAGGAACCCTGAACAGCAAGGCTCTCAAGTCCTTGCTTCAGAAAAGCTTCTATAAACAAGCAGGTTCACTGCAGAACGTCCGTCTGGATTTTTCCGCTCAAAAAGTCCTCTGGTTCAAGACCCGAGGGTTCAAGACACTTCCTCCCTTTGTCCTCGGCTAAAAACACCCCCAAGCAGCAGAAACACCCTTGCTCTAACAAAAGGAGTACTGCCAATTACCAAAGACCATTTATTTGGTGCAAAGCATGTAGAAGCACAAGTTCAAGGCCTCTAGCAGATTGTCTTATGTGCAATCCATTTCCTGGCTAGCATTTAATATTCCACCAACAACTGCTTTCCTCTCCTCCATAACTCCGCGGACAAAATGTTCTGAAGGGTTACATTAAAGGCAAATGTCTGTGGTTTGGTAATTAGGCGGTTGTGAAGCACCCAACACACCACTTTGCTGGATTACAGAAATGGGAAGAATGTATTCTGAATCCTAAATGAGACGTTGGCACATGTTGTACATCAACTACGGCTAGAAGAGAAGTTTCTCTTTTGTGCTCAGAGTCACACTGTTATTTCAACAGAATGTGAACTAGGAAGAATAATCCAAACTGGATTACATTATGCGTTCTGGACATGTTAACACAGACTGTATAGAGCCACAAATGAATTTAATCAACAAGCTTCAAACGCAAGCATTATAGCTGTGACCAGGATCAAATATACATCAGATGGGTAAAGGGACAAGAAGGTAGAAAGCTGGCATTTACTACAGGTTAAAAAGCAAAATATGTTGGTTTTGAGCCACTGAGTATAGGGCTAGTCACCAGACTGAATTCCATCTGGTGACTTAAACATGCTTTATATCAGGGGTCTCCAAACTTTTTGGCTAGAGGGCCGCATCAAATATCTGGTGTGGTGTTGAGGGCTTGAAAAAAAATTTAAATATGAAGTTTTAATAAATAAGAGATGGAACTTAGAAAATAAATGAATGGGCTCATTCATTCAACCTCTCTGGCCCTCAGAACACCCTCCAGATGCAACCAGAGTACAGTACTGGTCGTGTTCAGTTGAGTGGGCCAGAGGCTTCAGGGGACAAGAGGTTGGCCGTGGGCTGGATAGAGGCTCGCCGTGGGCTGCATCTGGCCCCCGGGCCTGGGTTTGGAGACCCCTGCTTTAAATCAATGTTTGCCCTTGCAAGGGGCTCTTATCAAAAAAAGAGGGACTGTCTTGTACCACAGTAGCACCCTACATTCTAAAAGCGACTATTCTAGTTGCCATCTTTCTACAAAAGCAGTACACTTTTGAGGACACTGCTGTTAGAAGCACAGTTTTGAGAACAAGGCTGTATTAGTCCCTGGCTTTAATTTTAAAATGCAAAAATGGAAGAACAATCCAGGTTTAAATATTTGTACTATTGTCTACCACTTAAGGCAACGGTAAGATTTACACACAGAACCACAGCACTTTTGGGAAGTCAAAAATGCCACACTCGGTTGTCACTAGGGTTGTCAAGGTTCTTCTATGGAGACTTTTTAAAATAGCAACCAAAAACCAGAAAGATTACTTCAGATATGCCTAATGGGGATTTTGATTTTACTCTCTTTTAAAAAGTAGGTTCATATGCCTACTTTTGCCACTCCTCTCAGTTTTAACAGTCATTTGCCATGTGCCAGGACAAGACAGCTGGTGGAGAAACAGAAATGAGAAATCCACTTTATCCCAAAGATGGAACCATGAACAGCCTTAAACCAGGCTGAACAAGTGAGTTCAGCAATCACAGATGAAATGTGTTCCCTCTTATTCTTGAACAGCCATTTTACAGCCTACCAAATTGCTTTCAAGCAGGAATGTATTCACAGCAAAACTGTGTCCTTTCCCAGAAACAGATAGAAAATACTTGAATAATTGGTACTAGGAAAACCAGAAAAGTATCACTACATTCCCAAAGGTAATGAAAATCTCAAATGACAAACATTGAAGAGAAGCAAAGTAGAAACTGACTGCTTGCTGCCTTACTAGAACTTTTGTAGTGCATAGAAACTAGGAGACATTCTCCTCATCTCAAACTGTAGCTTTATATCATCCTAAGAAGAAGAAAATTAGATTTTTTGTTCAAAGTATGGCATACCACACAAGCACATGCTTTGGTAATCCACATGGGGGAAACCAAAACCAACCAGATATTGGTCAAGCAAAGATTATGAGAGTGTTTGCTAAGGCTGGTGCAGTATTTAAACTCCTGGAGTGTCGCCTTCTGTTAAAGACATGGCTGTCCCAAAGGGGCATAAATACAGTATTCTGATATAATGCAATATAGAAAAGACTAGCCCTTGCGGTTATTAATATGAATGACAACTGTGGTACCAATGGCACAGTAAACATTTCCTGCATTTAAGAAAATCCCTGAATAAAGACTATACGACTGAAGCAGGTCTTCATTTAGGTTAATACATACCTCATGTCAGAGAGAGTGACGTTATCTGTACACACAGAAAAGGCACCCTATAGCTGAATTCCACATTTTAGAATTAACACATGTTCACATCAACATCATTCACAGCCTCCTACAAATT
The DNA here is from genome assembly GCF_035046505.1 of Tiliqua scincoides. NCBI lineage: Eukaryota > Metazoa > Chordata > Lepidosauria > Squamata > Scincidae > Tiliqua > Tiliqua scincoides. The sequence goes on from NC_089833.1 coordinate 14,448,199, forward strand.
CACACATTTGTAGTAGCCTAGAAGGGGCAACACAATTCACAATGCTTTAAAATGTGTGCTATATATGCTAATAAAGCCCAACGGCTTTATTAAGGATTAGTTCCAAACAATGTCCATCTGTAGCTATGAAGTGGGAGATCTCAAGACCATTTGACTTTAGGTTAGCCACTGCTCCCAAAATATTTGGCTAATGAGAATAATCAGCTTCTGTACTATTAGGGACAAGCAACACTGTCCTGTTTAAAAGAAAGAGCTGTCGTGTTGTTCAACTCTAGGTGAGACAGGAGCATCAAAGGTGGCTCGTTTAAATCCACTATAAGGTTGGGGTGCAGGTGCCGGAGTCAAGTTGTATTACTGTCTAAGTCTTGTTTCCCACGATGCAATGCACACTATACATGTAGTGCAAAGTACAGCCTCACATTACACTAACCCAGGCCTTCAATTTCTGCTCCCTTCAGGCCAACTCACTTATGCGGCCAGCTAAGTTCCAACTGAATGTCCACTTGCAGGAAGCTGAAGAGGTTTTCAAATAAGACCTGGGTAGCCACCTTGATAAGCAATTCTGTACAAGCCAAACCTGGATACTGATCTCAGGATTATGGGAAGATCTCAATGTACACTCCAAATACAAGTATATCAACTAGGGAACAGAATACATTATTAAATTAGTTAATTCAGCACCCAAATCTACTGCGGCAGGCAGGCCTTATAACCAGAAAATGCTGGCCCTGCTGCGCAAAGTTAAACACAAACACAAAATATCTTTACATCATTTTTCAAAGTCAGGGTTCCCTTTCCAAAGGCAGAAGGCAGTAGTGTTATTCAGTGTTCAAAAGAAGGCACTGCACTGACAACCACCACTTTTTCAGTAGTGTTTTTAGGTAAGTGACTCAGTAGCTAACTTTAGCTTTCACGGTCCGTCTGCCGGTCGCTCCTCTATCTGGGCTAGCTATCTGGCAGCATCCTGGAGTCAGCAAACAGCAGGAATCTTTCAAAAATATCCACTGCAAGGCCACAAAGTTAACACTTAGGCCTACAACTAGGATAGTTTGAATACAGAGGACAACATAATATCACTGCAACATAATATCCTTAAGGTTCTCCTGAAGGATTGTATCCTTCACAGCATGAAACACAAAGCGGATGTTTTCAGTGTCTATGGCGGTGGTGAAATGGTGAAAGAGAGGCTTACTGCGATTCCGTCTCTTTCGGTCAAAACACTGTACCAGGTAACGCTGAACATCTTCCAGCCTGTGTGGGTCACCTCTGAAGTCTGAGAAGTACTTCTTAATGCTGACACTCTTCACTTTCTCAACAAGAAGGTCCATTTTATTAAGAAACAGAATAATGGAGACATTAAAAAACAGCTTGTTGTTGACTATCGTCTCAAAAATATTCATTGATTCAACCAGTCTGTTTGTGCGCCTGTCTTCCATGAGCACCTGGTCATATTCACTGGAGGAGACCATGAACAATATAGATGTTATCCCATCAAAGCACTGAAACCACTTTTGGCGTTGTGACCTCTGTCCACCTACATCCACCATTTTGAAAGGGATCTTCTTGATGATGAAGTCATGCTCCACAATGCCTTTGGTAGCTTTTCTAGCCAGCAAGATGTCTTGCTTGCTGGGAATATAGTTCTGTAAAAAGAGAGAGGAAAGCAGAAGGAAGATCTGTCAAACAGATCAACAGTTGGCTCAACTGTGTCAGGCCAGGAAGCAGAGTAGCTTTGAAGGGGCAGGGAAGAAACCAAGAACCAGTCTTGCACAACTTGTCCAGCAACAAAAACATGGGATAAGCCAAGTCTGATTGGGTTACATAGACAGCCCACTTCTACTCAAGCTCTTCCCCATGTCCATTTGATTGTATGAACAGCCTCTAAGTCAATTCAATTTGGAGGAAAAACCTGAATAGCGTACAAGCCTCCTTGATATCATGAACAAACCTTTTCAAGTTCTGCATAGCAATCTAGCAACACACACAATAAAATCTGGAATTTCTGACAAGTTATGGCTTGTCTGCCTCACTGCTACTGGCTGAGACTTGCTGTTATTACATAGGAAGTGAAGAGATGAGATTTGTCTCGACATTGAGCAATAAGTTTAACTTAAGTAAACTTATCTTGACATTTCACCTCTATTTTCTGACCATAGAAGCAGAGAAACCTCTTCTCCCCTACAACTAGGAACACAGTGGTTCTGCAGGGCTCACTGCATTCTAAAAGCTGATTCAGGAGCTTTATTTTGTCAGGCCTCATATTCATCCCATACATGTGCAGGCTGACAGTGTTTGTATGCACTGAAATATCCAAGTCTCGCATTAACAGTGCTATATGATTCAGATCTTGTTTGGGGATACATAATTCAGTGGTTTACATCCAGATTTCCTACTGTGTCACACAAAAATCCTTTTCACCCCAGTACCTTCAGTAATGACATCGCTTTATATACAATATAAACTGGAGGAAAAGTTCATTATGGGTTACAAGTCATAGTAGGTATGTGCAAGCTCTTGGTTTTAGAGGAAGGCTGCCTGATTGCCAGATGCAGGGGAGGGCACCGGGATGCAGGTTGTGTCTGTTGTCTTGTGTGCTCCCTGGGGCATTTGGTGGGCCACTGTGAGATACAGGAAGCTGGACTAGATGGGCCTTTGGCCTGATCCAGCAAGGCTCTTCTTATGTTAATGATCTGAATATTTGTATTAGCAGCCATTTTTGCTCCCAGAATAGAAATGGTTAAAAAGGGTGGTAGGAGATAGCCAAGAAATTTACTTCTGCTTAGATTCTCTCTTTAGGCCCACACGGTCCATAAGATAGAACTCCTTTGAGAATCGGTTGGCGATGACGTGTGCAAGAGCTTCTTCAGTAGCAGCTCCCACTAAGTGGAATTCCCTACAGTGCAGCATGTCTGTTTCCCACCTTGCCAGTGTTTCAGTGAAGGTCTCATTCTTCACACAAGTCTTTTCCAAGTTTTCCTAATTTGTTATTCTGTTATTTATGTCAATATCTCATAGGCTTTCTAGTTGCTGCTGTTGCTTTTTATATTAGTTTTTTTTGTTGACACTCTAAACCACCCGCAAAGGGAAAAAGGTGGCATATATTTTTTAAATAAAGGTTTGTACAGATTTTATTTTTGAGGGGGAATTTTGTTCAATGCCATCTCTCTCAAAAACATTTGGAACTCTTGACTGTATTACAATCAGAGGGTATCAAAAACCAGCACACATACATTATATCAGCATACTGCTTGGGGTTGGGGGAGGAGGGCAGCAAAGAAGAAGTAAATCTCACCAACTGTCCAATCCTGTCCAGACTATCCAGAAAATATTTCACCGATTCACCCTGTTGAGAGAAAGAGGACATTTGTGACGTATTCTCACTTCTGGAGAAGGCCTTCACAGCCAAAACCATTTCTTACACCAAAAAAGCATATTTGCTTTACTACACCATGCTGACATTTATTTGCAGAATAAGCAGCTGCAGTTCTGAATTATGTACTGCTTCCAAGATAGTTACAAGAAGGAAAAAGGGCGACACTATGCTATAATAAACTGCAGTCTGTAGCCAATGAAACAGGAAGACAATCAACATAGCCAGAACAGAAGAGATACTTCAGTGTGGAGAGCACCCTAAAATATCAAGCCTGTTCCCACTGCAAAAGAAACTAGAAGATTTGGAGCCACAGTTTAAACGTTCAGGATTCAGCCATTAAAAATGGGTCCGATGTCTATTTCTTCCAACTGTTTATATTCTTCTCAAGATACTGGGGAGCAACTTTACCAGCCCTAGTTGCTGTAAAGGTGATCTCCTGCTCTTTTTCCTCTTTTTCGCAAACTCCTTAGTTTCCCGGCACACGTTGGGAAGCAGAGCTTGAGCCTTTTTGCGACCCACCAAAAATTGGCTCATGACCCATGGTGGGTCCTGACCCACTGTTTGTGAAACACTGGTCTAGGGTAAAACCACAGCTAGAGACGCTCAATTTGTCCACCAATAGTGGAAATCCACAGTTTACACCAGTTACTGTGTAGTACACATGCAAGTCAAGAAATACAAGCTTGTGGGCAATTGAACATTGCCCTCCTATAAATAAACATCCTAGAATTTAACAAAATTGAATCCCAAAGTAAACATAACAAGTTTCATAATTGAAATATCCACCTAATTTGCTTGCCCTGCCTTAGCATTAGTTCTCATCAGTTTTCTCCCTCTAGCCAATAGTAGTAAGGAATACTGAAAAAGAACATCTCAAATATAGCTGCCCTAGTTCAGAAGTCTATGGTTTTTAAAAAAAAAAATCACAAAGCTATGCATTTTATGATCTACTTGAAAAGGTTAGATGCTCAGTTCCCAACTGCAGATTACTTGGCTATGTTCAAGATTATGTTCTCATTAACATCCTGTTCCTCCTACCCAAAGAGTTAACACAAACTTGAATGATTCATTTTAGTATCGTCCATCTTCTCTAATGCTGAGTCCGTGCCAAATGAGACCACATAGGAGTTGCTGCTCCCATTGCTGAGAAGCCGAAATGAGTCACTGTACATCTGGGAATTGGAAAGTCCAGAACTATGAACACCAGGCCTGAAATAAGCCAGACCCCACAGTCCAGCATTAGTCAAAGCTTCATATCTTGTTTTACGTATTTCTAGCCTGCACTGTGAACCTTCTTATTGCACTGGTGCTAAAAGGCAACATGTGTGTGATTTTAATTTGCGACATGTAAAAGGTTAACAAGAAACAGAAAACTTTGCACAGCACATTAAACACTTGGAACACTCACCCTGGATAGCAACAAAGATTGAGGAAGCACCGAAAGAGACAACTTGGAACCATTATGTTTAAGTTGTATACTGTCTTGCAAAAACATTTTAAGTAAAGTATTTTATATAACAAAAACATGTTAACAGGACTTCATTATTATAAAGCACTTATAGGAGATGAATTCTCCAAGACGACTCCCACAGAAAAAACCGAATTATCTGTTGTTGCCACAGGTTGAAGCCACACAGATTTCAGCTATGACTATCTTAAATTCAGCTTTTAAAAAACATCTCTCCACACGCTCAGATTATGCTTCCATGAAGTTTAATTACTAAATTTAGAACAGACTGTTTAAGGTTAAATCTAGGCCAACATTTGGCAAGGAAAAAGCTGAAGTGAGAAAATTCCAGATATATAACCATACACAAACACTTGAAACACTTAAAATAACTTTGCATTTTTACATCTTTTTATCAAACAGCAAGGCATAATTGAATTGCGTTCTGCTGTTCTGATTAAGCAAGTAAAGCCAGAAGACTATGTATATCTACTGAGAATGAACTTTACCCTACAAAGAGAGACTGCTACAAAAATAGGCTTCATTTTAGCAAACTCTTCAAGCAGAATCTTGCTAGAGACACATGACACTTGACTGCCTAAAACTCGTGTCCATCAACAAGACAGCACCTAACCGATTCAGGAGAAAGCAAATACTGTATAAAAGGACGAGTCCTTCAATACCTTTCTGGGCTTCTAGAGCTATATGATGCAAGCATCTTGTATACAGCTGTTTGCCCCAAGAATTCAGATGCCCCAAATATCAGATGACAAGAAAACCAATACCTGTTCTCAACAGCCTGCTAGTTACACTAAACAAAGTGTCACATGAAAATCAGACTGTAAGAATCACACCTTCACTGTATTTTTCCGAAGCAAGCATGCATATTGGAAATCCACCCCCCTCATCCTGAAATTACTGACAAGTTTAAGCTGCCTTTGATAAGGTTAAACAAGCCAGTGTCATGATCTGGGTGCTATAACCAAAAAGGCTCTGCTAGGTCTCCCTGCCAAATGCACATCTGCACATTTCAACACACATACTCCTCTTGCCATACTGCTTTATATAAGGTAATGAATAAGAACTTTGTACAAACATACTAAACAGTATAATTATGTGCTGTGTTATATACTGCAGCTTTAACAGAGAATGGAAGGTTGCCGTGAATTCCAACAAGCTTCTCAATTCTTTTTAAGCTTGCTTGTTCAGACAGTGTATTTGCATTAGATTCTGTCTTGATGCAGAATACAGAGGGCCCAGAGGCAAGTCTAAAGCAACAAGTGACACACTGTTTTATTAAGGCCTTTCCATGACAGGTTGCAGGAGTCCTATGCTTGGCTGATTCAGAGTGCACTCTGCCATTAAATGCTGTAGAATGATCTGTATCCTACACACTTGAAGGTACTTCCCAACATAAAGTCACAAGGTAACTGCTTGTTCCGTACTCAGACAAATACCCCCCATTTCAGACCTGGGGGGGGAACAAATGCATTTTCTTCCTAAATACGTAGTTCCGAATTACCTTCTCCTCATTTACATTGCTTCTAGCAGTTGCTCAAGGAATCTGGACTGTGAAGTGTCTCTGGGGGCAAAAGAAACAAAATTGTGCAGCAACCAAGGAGAATACCTCTGCACACCTGTTTAGAAATCATATACCATCCTTGTTCCAGGTTAAGAAGACATTTCAGCTAAACTTCAAGCCTTTGAGGCAAGATTAGTCAATGAAAATTAATCTAGCATGGCCACATTTTCTCATCTTTAAACAAATATTGCTACAGATCTACTTTCTAAATCCGGCTACACAAAGATGATAGGCTGCAAACATTACCTTTTGTGTATAAACTCCTAAGCGGCAAGTCCTGACAACACTACCCAAGGACACTGGCTTACACAAACACAGGCTGCAGATTGCATCTGCAAACACCACACTGGTTTGAAACTCAAATCTTCAACATGATGAATTTTAACTAGCTACACCATCGGTTTCACACAACTGCCTTCTATAAAATTCACAGTTTTAACACTCGCAGTCAAAAGCAAGCAGCTAAGACAGAATACTGCACAGGTGTTAAATGGCTCCTCCTCTTTCATACATACACTCTTTCATACATACACAAATAGCTTCCATACACACTTGTTAAAGTGATGTTTTAGCAAAGCTGCTAATTTAGATACTTCTGTACAAAACTCCAGATTTCAGCTTGAAAACTTCTCTTTATATAAAGAAACATTGCCGTGAGTAGCAAAGATTATGTATCTGAACAAAGGGTTAGATTACTGAATTGTAGTATAGTTGTATACTAATAAATCCAAGCAGGAAAATGATCCAACAGTTTACATAAGCAGACACCCACGGCATGTCAAATCCATGGGTGCCGATCCAGTGGATAAGGAGGCTCAACTGTACTTTTCAAACACCAGCAACAGGAGCCAAAAAGGTGTTAAATATAAAGAAACAGCAAACCAACAGCCTGACCAACCACTGAGGTTTGAGTTAATTGTGGTGGGCAAACTAGAAACAAAGACATTTCTCACTCACACTTGTCTAGTGAGTTAAGGCAGCTTCACAACCCATGGCTGCAGTTGTGAATTAAGGCTATCCCGAGGGATGCACATGAATCCTGAGGCTAGGAACTTCTCTTTTTAGCTGCAAGGACACCCTACCATATTCAATCAACTGCACACTTGGGGAAGAATGGACCACCACCAAGTGACTTCACAGTGACCAACTAATTAATACACGTCTTTTTGGACTAGGGTAGACAGATTTATATCGCATTTTTGAGCTTTCTAAGGAGGTGTGCATAGGCTTCCAACACAGATAGCAGTAGGATTCATGCTTTAAGGTTACATAGTTTGCAGTGTGGCAAATTGTGGCATGAAAATATTCACATCACCCATGGTGCATTAGGTCTGGCAAAAAAAGGAATTCAGAGATGCCCTTAAAATTTTTTTTTTTTTACAGAACAACAAATAACCAGAACCCTGTTTGCTATTATAAGGGAGCTATTAGGAGAGATCCAAAACGGTTGGCTCAAATGCATTACATAAAGGTAATCTATTAAAGGCCATTTATTCTAGTCACTTTCTAAGCTCGTTTGCCAGACTTAAGTGAATAAATGGAGTTCAGTTAAGCTGCTTCTTTTGGTGATGTGGTCAGGTAAGTTACCCTCTCAAGACACATACCCTACAGTTTATTTAGGAGTAGAGCCAAATGAAGTACAATTCCGCCACAGTCTGAATTGCCGAAATCAACATGGCAAACAGAGAAGACATTTGAAAGGTGTCAGTAAACTGCTACTCAAAGCAATGTTTTTTCACCTTCTCATAAAGAGAACACCTTGAAGGATGTTTCCGGAAGATTTTTTTTTTTTAAAGAGACATTAAACAAACAGTTGAGTCAATTACACAGTTGCTTCACATAGCTTCTTTTCTTCAAACATAGCTGCAAACTGGAAAAAAGTTGATTTGGGATATATTGCTTTGGCAGCAGTTTAAGAAACCATCCTCTTCTCAGTTGCCAGTTCATGCTGAAAACAGCTCATCCTCCTTTTATAAAAGGATGCAGTCTAAAGAGAAAGAATGACAGATTCATGGTGGTAGACTTCTAAGCATGTGAGAAGAGATGAACTGTAACCAAGTCTAAAAATTACACTGCTACTGACTCAGATCAGTGGCCCATTTAATATCAACCTGAGCAGCGAATGGGCCAGTTCAGACACTTCACAGGAGGACAGCCAGTGAGAGCAGAAGCTAAACAGGCCACAATTACCCAAAAGCAACCAGCATTTGGTGATCATCAGCACTGCAAATCCTGACTTGCTAAACAACCCACAGTAAAAAAATAAATCATGGCCCCATGTGACATCTGATCTGGCCAGTGACTCTCCAGAGTTTAGACAAAGACTCCTTCCTGTTTGATGGTGTATGTTTTTTCACTGGCAAACCTGCAGGTGAAAGCTGGAAATTATTGCTTTTTATTCAGATAAGTACCTACTGTCAAGAACAGGAATTTATGCACAGTGCTCTAATTTATCCGCATTAGAGGAAACACCCAGTATACCTGAACTCACCTAAAAGGTTTTGCAAAGGTATGCAAAGCACAGATGTGATCTTCAACAGTCAGGTCAGGTATCCTTAAAGCCATTTCAGATTTGAAACCAAAGTGAAATATTTATACATAAAGTTTCTCTGTAGAGGACAATTTCAGCATACAGGGCATTGCAAGGGTGTATGCGACTTTATAGTGTCAAATTTATTATGCTGTACTTCACAGATATATTACATATGGTATACACAGAAACAGTTGCTTGACAGTTAATTAGTATTAGACCAAGTGCTCAAAATGTTCCCCACTGGCAACTATACATCGCTAACATCAATGACTAAGAGATCTGAAGACATCCACCAACATGTGCTGGGATGGTTCCACAACATCTCTTCAATGCCTTGCCTTAGATGTTTGAGAATAGCAGGTTTTCTGCAATGTAGTATGTATAAATTAAGAGTTCATTAGAATGTGTTAACTTTTTTAGAGACACTCAGTATACATTGCAGCAAGCGATCAGGAAGTGAAAGCTGGAATTTCCACACTTGCTAATTATGTTAGTAGTCCATATCACCACTTTAGACAGGAAAATGCTTCTCATAACTCTGAGTACTTAGTGATTTGAAAGGCAAAGTCTAGCCAAATAAGATAATCCTTATGCTAACAGAATGCAAGATGTTCTAGAAGAATCTACTTCAGTACTGTACAGTTCGTCACACTTCATCAAGCACATGCTCTTGAACAAAGCTTAAACAGCACAAGAGCGCAAGTTGCTTCAGTTTGTTCCTAATAATGCACAATTACAATTATAGGATATGCTACAATCAGCGACAACAAAAATGGATCAAAAGATGCAGAAGGTGCAAAAGAGAGCGACTAAGATGATTACGGGGCTGGGGCACCTTCCTTATGAGGAAAGGCTACGGCGTTTGGGTCTCTTCAGCCTAAAAAAGAGATGCCTGAGGGGGGACATGATTGAGACATACAAAATTATGCAGGGGATGGACAGAGTGGATAGGGAGATGCTCTTTACACTCTCACATAACACCAGAACCAGGGGACATCCACTCAAATTGAGGGTTGGGAGAGTTAGAACAGACAAAAGAAAATATTTCTTTACTCAGCGTGTGGTTGGTCTGTGGAACTCCTTGCCACAGGATGTGGTGATGGCGTCTAGCCTGGACGCCTTGAAAAGGGGATTGGACAAGTTTCTGGAGGAAAAATCCATTACAGGGTACAAGCCATGATGTGTATGCGCAACCTCCTGATTTTAGAAATGGGTTATGTCAGAATGCCAGATGCAAGGGAGGGCACCAGGATGCAGGTCTCTTGTTATCTGGTGTGCTCCTTGGGGCATTTGGTGGGCCGATGTGAGATACAGGAAGCTGGACTGGATGGGCCTATGGCCTGATCCAGTGGGGCTGTTCTTATGTTCTTAACTACAATTCCCAGGAAGCCTTGCAGGTCTCTTGTTGTCTTGTGTGCTCCCTGGGGCATTTGGTGGGCCGATGTGAGATACAGGAAGCTGGACTAGATGGGCCTATGGCCTGATCCAGTGGGGCTGTTCTTATGTTCTTATGGATCAAATGCTAGCAGTGTCACCAAAGATCCACCTAGTTCAATCTTCTAACACCTACCAGGCAGATGCTTCTTAGAACTTACAAATGGACTGAAGGTAACAGCGATCCCACTAGCTGTGAGCAAGTTCTAGATGCAAGGGTGAGTGTTCAGATGGTCTCTGAACATACATTGCAAAGTGAATCTGCCACAAACGTTGACTTCAACATTTCTGCTCCATTTAACACAATATGAGACTTTTGTTCAAGCAAAATGCTTAAAATAAGGCATTTTACTTCATGACTGAAGTTCATTCCCCCTCCCTTGAAGACCGCACCCTGTGACACTGGTTAATTTTAGCTGAACTGGAACGCAAAGTGGCTCCTGTTCAGGATCTACGAATTGTCAGAGCCTTACTGAAGTCACCTAGTCATGTTTAAACATGCAGAGCTACCACGAAGGAGAAACACAAGTTGCTTAGGATGCCTAAAAGTGTGATGCTGTCATCTACGTATCTGAATCATTCATCAATCCTTACATTTGTATGCTTTTCAGTGACTTTCCACAGCAAGTGAAGACCTTCTGACAGGTACTTAAGAACTCCGTTAAGAGCCAATACTACAAAATCCCTTAAAAGGACTTACGCACCCTTAACTTTACACCCAAGGATGACTTTTGGGGGGGGGGATGACTACCACACTGGCTCCAATGTATCCTTCCCCATTACTGCCACTATCTCCTTTTTTCTGAGACGCCTAACTAAAAATCTTTATTTAATCAGTTTATAGATTTGCCACAGAAATACGAGACTATTTCACAACAATTCAAGTTTTCCTCCTGAATTCCTGCATAGTCATACATAAGCCGTTTCATCAAAAGCCAAAATCTGCCTACTGAACTGAGTTTTATCTGCACATTATCAGAGCTTTTTAGCTTCTGGGACAGAAAAAGAGCAGGCTTTGCTAGTGATTTAACCACTGTTTGGTTCTGGCTCAGCAGGAGTTTGATCGGCTGTTTCCTCCCCAATTTCTCACAATCTGTGCCAGAATTTCCTGCTGGGAATGGAAAGACTGTTCACAACAAGTCCAAGCTGCCACTAAACCTTTATGTCCAATTCAGTGTTTAAATATCAAATAGCAAAGACTGTCAATAGTTTTGCAGCAAGACCAAGTTGTTTAATTACCCTGTCAGAAGGAAATACACTGTTTTCTAAACAAAGCAGCTCTTAGTAATCAAATATTCAAAATATGTAGACTGCATACTAGGGCTCAGAAGATAAAAATGTATAACGTAAGCAACATGCCCCAATGCCTTTCAAGTAGTAGCTCCTGCATACATAAAGTTTTGTTGCCTATGAAGTCCACATTTAGTTGTGAATACATTTCTGCATTTGGAGTACCAAGTCTGAGACTTAAAAAAAAAAATCTTTTTGGTGCTGGCTCTGCTTTTTTGACTTCTGGTGAAGAATGTGCAACAGGCTACCTGTCCTCCCTAGGTAGATTAAAGTGGGAGGGCAGGTGGCCTGTTGCGTATTTCTTCTGGTGAAGAATGTGCAAGAAAACTGATCCCCTTCCTTCTCAATCAGCTAGCTGCAGTTGCCTGGTGAAACCTGCTGCCCTGAAGCTTAGACATGCGCACCAGCCAAACTACAAAATGGCCCCATGTATTTTGATTCAGGTTATTTCTGCATACCTGCCTTTAGAATAGCATTAGCCAGTGCTCTGCATTCCTCCATGCTGGGGGAGGGGATGGTCACAAGAGGCTGGTGCAATTATTTGGATAATTAGATAGATCAGTTTTGGCCTTGAGCAGCTTTCAGTAACAAGAATATTCTCCCCCAAATGAGAATAACTCCAAGTCCACACGTGTTCCTTTAACTAATTACTGTATCTTATAACTTTGAGCTAAGTCTATGAAGACCCACTGAGAACAGAAGGGTGTGAAGTGTGAGCTAGAAAACCTCTGGTTCAGATTTGATCTTGGTGTGGGTGGCCTTAAGCAAACTGCTGACTCCCAGTCCACTCCCTGCAATATGGAGATAATACCCATCTGCCTTTTGGAACAGAGATAAGGATTAATGTGAATGAATACGAAATGTTTTGCACACCCAAAAGGATGAAGCGTTCCAAAATTCTTCCGGTCACAATATGGGAGAGTTTATCTAAATGCAACACAATACCACCCATGTCAACCAAGATAGGCCAATTCTATGCTTGGGATCATTAGGAAGGGTATTGAGAACAAAACGGCTAGTATTATAATGCCGTTGTACAAATCGATGGTAAGGCCACACCTGGAGTATTGTGTCCAGTTCTGGTCGCCGCATCTCAAAAAAGACATAGTGGAAATGGAAAAGGTGCAAAAGAGAGCGACTAAGATGATTACGGGGCTGGGACACCTTCCTTATGAGGAAAGGCTACGGCGTTTGGGCCTCTTCAGCCTAGAAAAGAGAAGCCTGAGGCGGGACATGATTGAGACATACAAAATTATGCAGGGGATGGACAGAGTGGTTAGGGAGATGCTCTTTACACTCTCACATAATATCAGAACCAGGGGACATCCACTAAAATTGAGTGTTGGGCGGGTTAGGACAGACAAAAGAAAATATTTCTTTACTCAGCGTGTGATCGGTCTGTGGAACTCCTTGCCACAGGATGTGGTGATGGCGTCTAGCCTGGACACCTTGAAAAGGGGATTGGACAAGTTTCTGGAGGAAAAATCCATTATGGGGTACAAGCCATGATGTGTATGCGCAACCTCCTGATTTTAGAAATGGGTTATGTCAGAATGCCAGATGCAAGGGAGGGCACCAGGATGCAGGTCTCTTGTTATCTGGTGTGCTCCCTGGGGCATTTGGTGGGCTGCTGTGAGATACAGGAAGCTGGACTAGATGGGCCTATGGCCTGATCCAGTGGGGCCGTTCTTATGGTCTTAACTACAATTCCCAGGAGGCCTTGCAGGCATCTTGTTATCTGGTGTGCTCCCTGGGGCTTTGGGTGGGCCGCTGTGAGATACAGGAAGCTGGACTAGATGGGCCTATGGCCTGATCCAGTGGGGCTGTTCTTATGTTCTTATGTTCTTATTTGAGTCAATAAAGCACAGGCAAGTACTTATTAGAAAGCAATAAATTCCTTTCAAATACACAGACAGAAAATATGGGGGCTGGAAAGAATCACATAAGGATTACAAATGAATTCTTATTCTGGTAGCTACCAAAAAAATTAAGAGGACAGAGGCTGGACAATGTAGCTAAGATACAATGAAGCTTTTGTGCAAGCAAATCTGTGTGACAAAAGAGAGAGTGGGACTTACCAGGAGACACAGATGGGAGGAAGCTAGCTAGTGTGCTTTAGGAAAGAAAAAGGGAAGCTGAGAAAATACTGCTATTATAAAATCCACCCACACAGTACTAAAAGGCTCAAGGCCCCAGACATGGATTCATAGCCAAAACTTTGATGCACTGAGTGCAAAGTATGCTATAACAATAAATGCCCAGAGAAAGATCCTGTGGTCACGTAGCAAGGTCATGTTCCATTTCTATTGGACTATGGTCAGTCAGCACAAGATTCATGCCACTACCAAAAATCAAATTACTAACTCTACATTCACCAAGTTAGATAATCTATATGCTGTTATTCTTACCTTTAGGAAGTCACACCCAAGCTTGCTTTGAGTCACCTTCATAGTTTTGAATAATTTTCTAGACAAATTCCAGTATGGACGACTGGGTAACCAAAAAACTACCAGATTAGAGAAGGCCATTCAGTGCTGTGGCTTTACTCACATCTAACCAAAACCACACCCATGATGCAACTGCACCCACAGGCATCAGCATGTAGGCTGGAGTCTGGAGGGAAATCTGAACGGTGGTCTGGCCAATTTTCAAACAAACTAGAACGATTTCAAAGTTTTGTCACTATGCAGATACAGAGCCATTTTTAAAGCTATTTTGCAGATGTTTGAGTAACCTGTTTATTGAATTATGCTAAGGAAGTTAACAAGTGTTAAATGGAATCACAGAACCAGGAGACTGGTTTGGTTCAGAAAGAGATGAAACTGGCGTTAAAAAAGCTGACAGACTATATTTGTTTACCTTTCAGGAAGACTTGCACCTTCTAGTCTCCAAATACCGGTTTCTCAACTTTATTTCAAGTTACTGCCCATCACTATTATATTATGGTACTAGTAAATTTACAGCATAGATTTATAGCTACAACTTGCTGGGACAGAGTCCATGTATCGAGTTCAGAAGGCTCCACTTAATTGGGAAGAAACTTGCTTTGTTTATCACAATCTGATGTACTTACCAGCTGATATTCACTTCGGCGGCTAAACGCCTCTTTAATTCCAGAATCCTGCCACAGACCGTTCAGGGCAGGTACGTACAACTGGAACACAGAAGGCTCAATCGGCATGCCAGCTTTATTTTCAAAGGCCATTAGAAACATCCCATGCTTCTCATTCTCTGTGTACTGCCAAGGGATTCCTAGCTTGTCCCGTGCATCAACCAGAACCCTGCAGCCCTGGAGAATCAGATAAACACAGAGAAATCAAAATGTTACAATACAATTAAACAGAGCTATGTAAAGTTTTGGGACAGTTATGCCAGTTAGCTGACCAGCCACTATTTGACTATGGTCATATATTCCACAAAATCAAACATAAGTGGCAGTTCATCTTTTTATTGCATCATAGCAACATCTGATAAAAATGGCATAAGTGAGAAGCCTTGTTCCAAAAACTGGAGAGTCAGTTACATATGCAGATACCCTCATTTAGAAGCAGGCACCCCTGTGCCTAGAAGAATAAGCGAACTAGGTGGTTGAGTGTCACAAAAGGGGAATTTTGAGAAAAGATTTAAAGGAAATAAGTTGCCCATTTTGTTACCATTCCAACACTTTAACAAGATTTGACTGGTATTTTACAGATTCTGTTGCCAAGTTTGTCCTTTACCCATCACAAGACAAACCTAACAAAAATGATTTGGGTCACATATAGGAATAAAATTCCTGAAGAAAAGCAGTTTTCAAGGAAGCTGGAAGCCTGATATATTTTCCCTTGAAATAATCAAATGTCAAGTGCAAAAATCTTTTTGTGCAACTGGTGAGCATCACTGAGGGGCAACCTTCCGGAAACAAAATAAAGTATTTTGCATAAGGAAACATTTGCAAAGGTTGGTACATTGGTAGCTTGTATGAAAAATCTAGAAAAACTGGGCAATTCTTGTCACAATAATTATTACAGGCTACCGCAACTCAAGGGAGTTTACCAGGTTCAGAGGCAATTTTCTGGGCAGTACGCTGACTGATCCAGCTTGGGCAAATCAAGTGTTATTTTTTTAGTGTCACATTTTTTAAGATCAGCATGATCTTTCCTACTGTACTCAAATTCGCCTCAGAGATCCTGGAAAAATATCCACTAAGCCATTAGCTATTAAATCCTTCCCTGAGGCCCCCAAACATATTACAATAATCAAAAGCAATCTGCAAGTTTAAACTAGATATCAGAACTGCAACATGTGTGTGGTAGGACTACAGCAAAACATGGAGATGCCTCATCGAGCTCCGGCAATGAACATTAAAATTTTATTTTTCTTAGCTTACTACTGCGGGAGCTCAAAGTCGCATCTCATAGAGCTGTTGAAGCAGTAGCAGGCTCATCTTGCACCCCGAAAAGCTACCAACAGATGCCTGATGCTGCAAACAGCACCGTAATTTCCCCCTCAATGAGGAGGTACTAAATCAAATAGAAATGCAAACCAAGCTAATGCTTATGATAAGCTGCTATATTTACTGTCATGCTGTGAAATTCTCATAATAGTACTTTCAACAAGGGCTCAGACACATAGTTAACAACCACTCATGGTAATATTTGTTGCCTGCTTGCCAAACGATTTCAGAGATACAAAGATATCAAATATTGATCCAGGGAAAAAGTTGTGTGAGTCTGTTGAGAAAAAGGTTTGTTCTGCTGCAACCTCCTTGCTCTTGAACACAGTCAAAAAAGGAGCACAGTGAGCTTGGCAGCTATCAGTCCATTATAGCTTCTGAACTGTGGGCATTGCCCTGTCCATTTTGTCAATAACTTTGTACAGATTATACAAGGGTCTCATT
Source organism: Tiliqua scincoides (assembly GCF_035046505.1). Taxonomy (NCBI): domain Eukaryota; kingdom Metazoa; phylum Chordata; class Lepidosauria; order Squamata; family Scincidae; genus Tiliqua; species Tiliqua scincoides. Next base: position 14,464,737 of record NC_089833.1, read on the forward strand.
GCCCCACCATTAGCTTCAGCCTCTGGATATGTTCACACAGTCAAGGAGTAAACCTAAAGTTGAAGTTTCCCAAGGGATTCCAAGTGTCGGATAAACGATAACAAAAAAAAGTCTTCAAGGCCAGAGGTAAACACCCCCCAAAACCAGCAGAATACTCTCAGCAATGTTCAGCCAGTTTGCACTTGCTTCAACACAAGGCTGCCAGTTTGGCTTGGGTAGAAAAGGTATCCCCATTACCCCAGCACAAAAGGAGCAAGTCAAAAATGTCTTCAAGTAACCAATATGGGCTGGGTGCTTTCTAGTGCAGCTTCTCTAATGTAAACATTAAGCTATTACTTCACCACCATACAATGCAATCCTTCAGACATACTGTTCAAAAAGCATGACTTAAGTACAAGGCACAGAGTGCAATTATTAAAACCTAGTTTAAAAAGGGTTATCAACTCAGGTCCTGCAACTAGGATGACATTTCACTGAACTGAAATCATAAATTTAAAAACCTGCTCCTGGTTCCCTTGAACAGTTTTTGCCCCTCAAGAATGCCAGTGTGAGATTTACTGCTCTAGGTTAGGTTTTTCCATCTCAGAATAAACAAAACAATCAAGAAAACAAAGCAACTAATGTATGTCAGGCTCCTTAAGGAGTTCAATTTTAGCCAAACATCCATGGCGTACTTTATACCTCTTTACAACTTATCTGTCTTCATTCTAGGTGAAGAAAATTACCAGACTTGAAGTGATCTTAGAACAAATGACATTAAAAGGTTGATCAAGCTATTATATTACATTATCTTTCCCTCCCACAGCAAATTTCTCTACTGGGTTCTCTATTTCTAGCAGAAATGAGCAATCACGAGATATTTTCCATTGCCCTTTGCTTCATGTTTCACCCAGTTGGCAGACTGGTACTTAAGGAAAAAAAGTCCCACAGTGACACAGACGCAATCTACAATGCAGCCATGCTTCGGTTCCATTCACTGCTATCTTCCACTTGCCTCTTACTTTGGGCTGCAGATGTTCACATGGTGTTTCAGTCCATACAAGTCAGCTATGACCTTTCACCTGCTTAGGTGCCAGTACTTTAATGGTCTTTAACCCTTCCAGTTACTTCACTCAGGCAGCTTCCAGCTGATTTTAACTCCCAGCCCTGCCAGAAAGATTTTCTACACTGGGGAATGAGATCATAATTATTTCTTATCAGGACCACGCAAAACAGTAATTTTCTATATCATATTTCTTCTGTGGTGGTCATTCCCATAGAGGGTCTGCTCTTTTCATCCCACCTCCTCCCCCAAATTATTTCCCAATAGGAATACAGAGAACAGTAATTTACACAGGTGGGTGCTTTCTGTAGCAGACGAAGAAAACTTATTTCTACCTTTAATAAGGTAACAGATGTAGTACTTCTGAGAGCTACAAGATCACTTTGGAGATCTAATTACAGCACCCCATGCCACTCTATCAGCAGTGCTAAACTTCTTAGCTGGATATACAATTCAAAGCCTTCCTCATTTTAACTGGCAAATCAAAATCATACAAGGTATTTTTTCATCTTCTGATTATTATTATAGGAAGATGTTTCATTCCTACACTCTATGTTCTAATTCAAGCCTATGGGATTCAAACTGATCAGTATTTTACAGACTGAATTTTTGGTAGGTGCATTTTCTTTATCCTTGGGGATTGGAAATGATATTTCCAACACCCCCTACCCTTTCCACTAAATGCAGGGTTTTTGTTTAATATGCTGCCAAGTTTTTCAAACACTGTACATCACATTACTCAGTTCAACAGATATGCTCCAGGACTGTAAGTCACAAAAAGATAAGCAAGAGTATAAGAGAGTAGGCTTTTGAAATACTGTTAAGGGTGCAGGGTCTATATTTAGATCTGCACAGTGACCAGGGTGCACTGTGTAGTGTCGGAGAGATGGACATGTCATTACATGAGAAAGCAACTGGACATGTTTGCTTCCACAGTACTGAGAAGCGGACATGTCACTGCATGAATAAAACAACTGGGACATTATCTACCACAATCTTTAGAGAGCCAATAGAAGCTATTCACCTTGTTTGCATGGGAGGGGACTTAATGAACTAAAACAGTTCAGTTTTGCTTCTTCAGACAGCCTGCCCACATACTTCAAACACACTGCCTCTAGGCTTTATGAGTCTTGCAGACATAGAACTTAAGGCAAGCATCTTAAATAGCTCATATATTTCATCATTCAAAATGCTACTACTCCCCAGGTGAGTTGTGTAAACATCAAGATTATACTTCCAGCTCAATATACAAGCACTCACAGGAAAAGAAATTGTACTTAGTCCACAGGAACTTAAATAGGTGGATTAACTAGCAAATCTCTGAATTTGTGACAGCAGTTATGTCTGCAAACTATAAGGCGACTCTCTGGCTCCAGGTAAATCCAATGAAAAGGAGAAGGCTCAGAAGATAGTGGTCTTTAAAGGTAGGGACAGAAATTACAGTGGAACCTTGCCTTGGAAGCACAAACTAATCAGTAAGTACCACAGAGACGCATGCTCAAAATTACATGACTAGACTATACCTGGTGCATTAAAAACTAATAAAGTAATTTATAATATTCAGCCTTTAAACTGTTACCTATAATATTAGAGGTAGAAGACATTAAACATTAGTTCCTTGCCCTAGTTAAAAACACAGTCTGATCTGTGAACTGGGAACATAAGAGAAAACTTATACGATGAGCAGGATAGCAAGAGTTAAGCTCTGAAGTGAGAAGTGCATTTCCTACTCTCATTGCGGCTAGTCCTTCAAGGGTAGTGCTGAGGGTTGCTAACAGAGAGGCATGGATGAACGCATCTGGGCAAGTGTACCTCTCACAATGTTCTATTACACCCAAACTGCATCAAGTGGGTTTGCAGTATTTTTTGATGGGTGGGTGGGGGAGAATGCTTACAAGCTGTACAGCCTTAAGCACATCAAGAAACCAACCATATTGCTCAGCTCTTAAATTGACTGAACACACAAGTTATAAGCTAACTCCTAAAGGGCTGCCAAATAAACCTAAATATAGCTGCATGCACACTTAACCCATTATTTACTCCCACTGGGAGTAAGCTCCACTGAACATAGTGGTTAGTTACTATTCACAAATAGCCATTCAAATCCAATTTAGCTGCATTTAGCAAATGCTGCTCTCAAGATCTTGAACTTGTTTAACAAGTGTCTTCCTACACATTTTAAATACTTTATTAAAATAAAACCTTGCTACTTTTTGATGGCATCATTTAATTAGATCTTTAAAATTTTGCTCCTAGGTAAGGCAGCAAATGTTTAAAAATATAAAATCACTTACAAAAACCACAAATGGTGGGTGCCATGTTAGAAGAGTTTCTCTCACCTTTCCCACAAAGCAAGAAATGCGTCTTCCAAGATGGGACCTGATATGCCATGCGTAGCCTTCATCTAAGACAAAAATACTTTTTTCTTCAAGACAATTGTTTATTCATGTACAATCCCCCCCAATTTAATCCACTGATAGCTGACAATTCACCTATTCATATTTTTCATATTTACTATTCCAAATGATGTGTTGAACTAATGAAACCTGGGTACAGGACTCCTAACACTAGTTCTTCTCATCGAAAAACTACTTTGAAGCTTTGCCTTGATTAACAAGCAAAACCATCGTTAACCAATGACTATTTATCCAAACCAAACTGGTGTTTGGGGAGCTTGCCCCATAAATGCTAAGAAAACCAAAAATTCTAAAGCACTGCCTGCACTAAATGCAAAAGTAAATTTCGGATGAGGGGCTGACTTTCAGCAATTTGTAGCTGTGTCGTCCCTGTAACAGGGAGAGACTGGGATTGCGGGGCGGGGGGGGGGAGGCAGAGGACAGCTTGAGTTGAGAGGAATTTCAGTAAAAGAACCATTTGATTTACTTTACTATGTAAACCACTGTGTGAACTACTCTTGTTGGAAAAGTAGTATATTAATATTATTAATAACAGAAAAGTATCCAAATACCGCAACCTGTGCATAGAATTGACACGTATCTGGATGAAGCAAGTAAAAGTGCTGCCAATAGTAATTGGCGCACTAGGGACAATAGCAACACAATTTAACGAGTACTTTGCACAACTGGATGCCCCCGCAATAACACCAGTCGAATTACAGAAGACTGTTGTACTTGGCACAGCATCCATCCTTCGTCGGTACCTCATCTACACCTAGATGTCAGGCAGATGTCTGTGTGGATGAGGATTTATCAGCTGATAAATGCTGTGTTTTTTGTGTGCATACGATCATTATCAGCTGTGTTGTCATTTGATGTGAATAAAATTAATAATGATAATGGAGAGAAAAAATAATGACAATGTACTGCCATTATTTACAAAACAGCAATAAAAGTCTTATCCGCGTGAAAGCATCTCTATAACACACTAGCAACACTCAAGATAGGCCAATACAGGAAAACATTTTTAACCATCGGCTAAGTTAAAATTCTACTAAAGGGTTAAAGTCTTCACCCACTGTTTCAAGACACAAGATTATCAAACTTATTCTGAGCTGTAGTCAAGAAGGGGCATGTATAAAATCCATGGAAGTAGCAGAAAAGTCTTACTGAATTAAGTGGGACTGGCTCCTAGGAAAGTACTGCCTAGGGGCCAAATTCTATCCAATTTTCCAACACTGCTGCAACTGTGCCAATGGAGCATGCACTGCATCTTGTGGTGGGGCAGCAGTCACAGAGGCCTCCTTGAGGTATGGGAACATTTGTTCTCTTACCTTGGGGCTGTACTGCAGCTGCACTGGTGCTGGAAAATTGGATAGGATTGGGCCCTAGGACTGCAGCCTTATTCAGCCCACTTCTAACCTCTATTAAATAGTTCTCTGTCAAACTGACAGTTTTTCAAATAACCATAAAATTATCAGTATTAAGACTTATCCAGAAAAGGCTCACAATTCAACCAAAGTTGAGATCTCTTTAATGACAGCTTCTCCCTCCCCAAATCATGTAATATGCCCACCAAAATTAGACACTTTATTTAGGTCAGCACTTCCAAACTATGGGTCACAACCCATGGGTGGCTCACCAGCCCATCACAAACTGGAAGTGGCTCCCAGTTTGTGCCCCATATTGCCCTGCTGCTTCCCAATCAGTGTGGTCAGAACGTACCACAGATGATGTGGGTTGCAAAGGTGAGGACTTTGGGGACCATTGATTTCGGCTCATAAGAGATCTTGCTAAAAAATACTATGATCATGAAACTGTGCAAGTACTTTATTTTGGAGAATATTCTATCCTTCGTCCCTTACAGGGGCAATAAGCAATTAGAAAGTCTTTAGCACAATGCTGTGTTTGCTCTTAGAAGGTCTTTACAGATCCACATACCAGAGGCCATTACCCTTGGTCTTCTGCAGAGCAGAATAACCAGCAGCATAAAGGTCCCATCTCTGGAGTTTAGTGATCTGAAGAGAATATCAGTCTCTCTCAAACTGCGCATAACAGAATCCCGATTTGCCATACTCCTGGATGGATTAAAACAAATTGTCCCGCCCCCCCCAGCCCTCTGTGCATAGTTGAGTGTGCAGAATGGACCAGGGGTGTGGCAACCACAAAATGATAGAAGGCTACTATAGCAAGCCAACATTCGTGAACTTCCAACACTTAAGTTGGAGGGTATATAATATAATCCTTGCTTTGCCATACCAAAATAAATTGTGACCTTACAACTTCAGCCGTGGGAATATCCTGGCAAATGATTCTTATGACACTATCAGTCACATGGAACAACATTTCCCTATCAGCTTGCAAGTTATCCACAGGAATTCAATGCCACTTCTGAGATGCTTCACATTCCTAAATCCAACCCACAGGCAACCTTACTGTAAAAACAAAATCAAAAACGTGCGTGATGGTGCACCTCCTCCTACAACCACAGGATGACTTCTCCTTCCTTCTTGTGCTACTCAGTCACAATTACATCCAGTCTGCCCTTAAAGCAGTCAGTCCTTCAGGCCTCTGTTACACTAAGTCACCAATGCACCTCTCTTAATACTGTCCTACACACCATTTTCTCCTCTAACCACCATCCCATCCCATCCCATCCATCTCCTCCCATCCAATATCACTTTTAAAAGCTAAACTGGTTGACTCCCAATTATTCTTTCTAATTTGTGCCATATCTTCACGGTTTGTTTCCTGTTTATTCTCAGTTTTTAACATACCAACCAGTCATCACACCACTTACGGTGACCTCCTGTTTAGGGATAATTGGCCCATGAAACAAATGCATCATGAACCAACCCACAGAACCCTCATGTTGCCACTCCCACATTTGGCAGCAAGTCCCACCAAGACTGCACAATACACACCCAGACTGTGTACAGATGGCCCCCTATCTTCCATTCATCCTCCCCACCAATAGAGCATTCTGCATCTGTTCCACCTGGGTCTCCCTCCTGATAGGGCTGCTGCAAAGATGCAGAGAACAGGTCTATGGTCACACTTGTGCTGCTTTCCTCATTCAGCCAGATCTATGAAGTGTTGTTGTCTACTCACACTGGAGCACACCAGCCTCCCATATTCCGCCTTTCTCCTCAAAGTTCAGCCCTCCTAGATCAGAGAGAAGGCCTATCTTGCCCATTTCCCACAGCGACCAAGCAAACAAGGAAGGAAGGAAGCCCCCAAGCAGGGCAAACTAGGTGACAGCTCCCCCAATGCCCCTACTGACATTCTGAGACTGGAACTTCCATGTTCAGAGGCACTCTCTCTCAGATGCCATTGGCTGAGTTGGGGTAAGAAGTCAACTGCTTACTTTTTACCCTTTGCTTTGTAACTCTTTTCATCTTATGGCACACTGCAAAGGTGCTAAAACAAGCCACACAATCAGTTTCTTTGACAATTGACAAGGCACAGCACACCGCTGAAGGACGCTCCCAGTCCCCAATGGCACTGCTAAAGCATCACCCATCCCCAAACTCCCACAGTACCCCTACTGACCATTTGCAGCACACTAATGTGCCAAGGCACAGTGGCTGAAAAATCACTGGTCTGAAACCTCTGTTTTCATAGGCAGTTTCATAGCACAACCTGAGGGAAAAAAATGAGCCGCAAGCCCCCTCCTGAAAAAAGCCCTGGCATTCTGAAGTTAAAACCTCTACATTCAGAGCAAACCACCCTTTCTTTTTGGTCATGCCTCTCAACACAACATGGCAGAGAAGACAGCAGTTGCCCAGGCTTCTTCTCCTTCCCCATCCTGCTGCGGCTGAGAGTGGAGCTCCACATCCAGTGGCAGACTCCACGGCTTTGCCCCCAGCAGGCTGTTAAAGGGGGAGGTTGCTCCACATCCAGTGGCAGTCTATCTCAGAGCGCTGACTGCTGGGAAGGGGGTGGAGGGCCTGTTCTCCCCCCTTTTCCAGCAGTGCAGCAGCAGCAGAGAGCGGAGCCTCCACATCCAGGGGCAGTCTATCTCAGAGCGCTGACTGCTGGGGAGGGGGTGGAGGGCCTGTTCTCCCCCCTTTTCCAGCAGTGCAGCAACAGCTGAGAGCAGAGCCTCCAGGTCCGGGGCAGTCTATCTCAGAGTGTTGACTGCTGGGGAGGGGGTGGAGGGCCTGTTCTCCCCCTTTTCCAGCAGTGCAGCAACAGCTGAGAGCGGAGCCTCCACATCCAGGGGCAGTCTATCTCAGAGCGCTGACTGCTGGGGGGAGACTGTGCCCCCCTTTTCCAGCAGCAGCAGAGAGCAGAGCCTCCAGGTCCGGGGCAGTCTACCCGGCTTCCCCCCAAGCAGACTGCTGCAAGGGGAGGCTCCGCAGAGCGCTGGGGAAGGGGGTCGCGAAGAGCAGGCTGCCGAGGAGCGGAGCCCCCAGCCTGCGGCCCCACCTTGAGGACGTTCTCGTAGATGGTGGCGCGGAAGTCCTGCAGCGCCTTCTGGTCGAACTCGCGGCCGTGGATGATGCGCATCTGCTTGAGGAAGGTGGACTTGCCGCTCTCGCCCGCGCCCAGCAGCAGGATGCGCACCAGGCGCCGCACCGAGCGCCGCTCGCGGGCCAGCAGCGCGTCGATCTCGCGGCTCCGGCGCCGCGCCTCGCGCTCCGCCTCGCGGCTCCGGCCCTGGCCGGGGCCCTTCCCCTCGCTCGCCGGCCGCCGCTCCCCCCCGCGGCTGGGCGCGTCGGCCGGCAGCAGGCAGCGGCCCAGGCTCCGCACCACCCCGGACATGGCGGAGCCTCCGCGGACCAGCGGCAGCCTCCGCCCCGCCGCTACGCGCCCATCGCCCGCCGCCTCAGCCGTCTCCCCCGCGAGCGCATGCGCGGCCCCGCCCCAACCGCCGTTAACGGTCACTTCGGAACCACCCGCGGGGGGAGCGCGGAACAGCCCCGCCGCCCGAGCTGCTGCCTCCCTCCCTCGCTACGGGTTCTTCCTCAGGCCGCACCCACCCAGTAGGCGGGGCGCCCTGCAGCGTGGGGCTCCTCTGATTGGGCGCCGCACCCATCCATCCAGGCGCGCGCCGGCCGTTCATTGGTTTTTGGGGGCACGTTGGGTGGAAAGGGGCGGGGAGGGGCAAAAAAACGACGTGTGAGTGACTCCACCGGCGGCCAATCAGAGCGGCAGAGACGCTGGAGGTGGGGAAAAGTGCTGGGAGGGGAGCAGAGTAGCCCACGTGACCCGTGTGAGAAGGAGTTTTCCCAGCGTGGGAATGAAATAAGGGAGGCGGGCGCTTTTTCACGATTGGATGGGGGTTGGATGACATCACCAGGCGGAAAAGTTGTGAATGGAAAAAGGGCGTGTCCTGGAATGGCGCATTCCGATTGGTCATACGCCTGGAGGCCACTAGGGCTGCACTTTCCTGGGAGTAAGTTCCATGGAACGTTATGGGGCTTGCTTCTGAGTAGACATAGCTGGGCTTGAGCGCTAGGCAGAGTTTCTCAAACTGTGGGCCGGGAACCACTGGGTGGGTCGCCATTCATTTCAATGGGCATTTTATTTATCAGCCTTGGTATGAGGCTGCAGGTGGGGAAGTGTGATGGATCTGAACTTTTGACAGCTGTGACAGACCACCCCGCCCCACTCCCTGGGGCCAAGGTCCATGGGATGACACACACACACACACATACATCTGTCCCCCCCACTTACCTGGAGCGCACAGAGCCTCCTGCAACTCCTGCTTGATGATGTCACTTCCGGTCATGACATCACTTCTGGTGAGACTCATTCTAAAAAGTGGGTCCCAGTGCTAAAAAGTTTGAGAACCACTGCCCTAGGCTGATGTACAGAGCAGTGGTGTAGCTGGAGGGGCAGCAGAGCATTCAGGCTGGCGGGGAGCTTCCGGAATGGCTCTGAAGGGAAGGGCCGCTTGCCCGCCTCGCTGAGGCTCCCTACCAGCCCGAGTGCTCCACCCCCCCTCCAGTTACGCCACCAGTACAGAGATAAAATGAGCCGGTCTCTGCCCCAAGGGCTTGCAGTTAAAAAAAAAAAAGTAGAGGCAAGTTGGAAGGAAAGAGAAAACATTAATAAAAAAATTAAAACGCACATAGTAATTGGCTTAGGTGTAGGGAAAACAGCAGTAAGGAAATTCAGGAAAGAAGTATTGCACTACTTTAACCAGGATAATCAGGAAATCAGCCAAGTGGCTAAAGGGAAGGGAAGCATGAAGATGACAAATGACAGGCATAGGGCCCGGTCCTATCCAACTTTCCAGCACTGATGCAACTGTAGTGCAGCCCTGAGGTAAGGGAACAAATGTTTCCAGGCCTTGAGGAGGCCTCTGTGAATGCCTTCCCACCCAGGATGCAGTGCACGCCCCATTGGCACAGCTGCACCAGCATTGGAAGATTGGATAGGATTGGGCCCTTAAGAAGAGCTACCCAATTTACAGTGCAATCCTACATACCTTACTAGGAAGCCAAGCCCCATTGTGTCGAGGCCCCAGGAGCTAGTGCTTAGGGAGTGTCAAGAGTAAAGCCCATGGGCTGAATGTGGTCCCCAGAAGCAATATATCCATCCCCGTTATAACTGGGCTCTCCCAGCCTGATAATTGGGCCCTCTCATATCTTGAAAATATGGTAAAGATTAGCACATTTTCTCTTCTGTCATTTGCAGCTAATGAGTTTCTAAGCAAGAACAAAGTGATGATATCTGGCCATCATCTGCTTAATGATGTCACTTCCTGCTTAATGATGTCACTTCCGGCCCTCATCAGGCACCATGAATGCTTTGGCCCTCTGTATGGAAAGAGTTTGACACCCCTTGGCGAGACCTTTGTTCAGCTCTGTTGGCCATATTTTGATCTATGAATCGCTCAGTAAGCTATGAGTATCTGGCTCTTCTCCCTGAGCCACTATTTTGTACCTGATGCTGGTACTGGTACTGGGTGGTTGACCAAGAACTCTTAGCAACCCCCCTAACCTATCCCATAATTCCAATATGCCAACTTTGACCTAAAAGGTTGTCTGAAGTTGGCTTTGACTTGTCCAACAACTGCAGCTTCCAGTTTTTGTTGATGGTTGTGCATACAGTGATATTGACTGGATTGACTTCAAGGGATGTGTGCCTGTATAGGGCACATGCTGCTTCCCACTCAGAGAAAAGTGAAAATGTTGTTTATCACTGCATCCACGAGGTGTCACCATTACTCCACAAAGACCACACCAGAACCGCGGGAAACAAAACACTTCCAGAAGAATGTGTATGATGTCCAAGAATGTGCATGCTGTCCAAGTGCACATTTGTACAAGTGTACAAGAATTACAGGGGAATTCTTCCTCCATTAGCACTGCTCTGTTAATGGATTCTTGCCTAGAGTCCTGAAAAAGTCATCTAATGACCAGAGTCTCTTGCCCCAGGAGATCTTCTTTGATGTTCTGAGGCTAGCTGGGAAGGCAGCTCATCTGAGAGAAGGAAAACTCTGATCCCAAACCTCCACTGCCTTGTGGCTACATCCAGTTGTGGAAAAGGCTTCAGGAGTCAACCTCGAGGCAAAATCTGGAGCCAGAGTCCCTGAGGCAGTTCATGGCTGAACACAGTCACGTTCTGGCAACTCCTGTGACGCTGCTGGAACCAACCGTATTGGCTTCTGCCTTTCCATTGGATCATTTCAGCGACATGGAGAGGGGGGATTTGCTGCATGGGTAACAGCCTATCCTCCATACCTACTTTACCCAGGCTTCGCGCACTGGAGAGGACACTCTGTTCCAGAGCCACCATTCAGAGCGTGACACCATGGTCTTCCGAGACTGAAGGATGCCAACATGAGCTGAAGGTGTTCTTGTTTCAGCTGGCCTTTGGCCTGATCTAACTTAAGAGTGTTTTGGCTGACTTTTTCACTATGTTTTTGTTTTTTAATCTGCTGCGATTCTCTCTTTTCAGATGGTAACTTTTACAAATAAATACTCAATTGCCTGCTTTTAAGAATTTAAGACATTAGCTGAGCGTTAATAATAACAGTATTTATATACTGTTTTTCAACCAAAAAAGTTCACAAAGTAGTTTACAGGCAAAAAAAACCCAACTAACTGAACAGCTCCATGTCCCAAAAGGGTTCACATTAAAAAGATGCAGAAGAGACACCAGCAAACAGCCATTAGAAAAGACACTGTGTTGGGGTGAAAAGGGACAGTTACTCTCCCCCCTGCTGAATATAAGAGGAGCACCACTTGAAAAAGTCAAATTGTCTTCAGCTGCGCACATCCAGCGCATCACACTTGCTTTCCATATATTTTGGTATGGAATAGAAAGACGGGGGCACAAAGAAACCCCTCCAGAAAAAGAGGTTAGGTCTATACCACAAATTTGCACAGGTTCTAGCAAAGTGAAACTTCATGGTTTCTCTCCTTTCCCTGAATCCTGGGACTTGTACCATAGTTTGATGTGGGCACTTCTCTGTTGGACACATGCATGTACACCCGTGCTTGAGCATGCACCTATGGTTCCCAGGGTTTTCGAGACAGGAGTGACTATTAGACCAGCATGTCTGCTGTCATGTCTAGACCAGCATGTCTGCAGTATAGATATGAACCGAGAGAGAGAAAGAAAGAGGGACATAACTACTAAAAATGAAGCACTTTTGCCTGCTATTCCTGGGATCACAATGTCTCTGGTCACTGTTATGGGTGCTTGTTTCTCCCTCCTGCCGAAAACCGGGATGTCACACCCTCGTGGCTGCTTTTGCTCATGCATGGGAAATGCCTGCAGGAGCAAAGGAAGTCTGGAACTTGTCATCCTGGAGCATGCATTTGTTGTGGGGAGGCATGCCTGGGCCAGCAACTTGCTGTTTGGAAAGCCGCTTGTCTGTCCTGACCACATTTCTGTTTGGCTCCAGCAAATCTTGCCAGATCTTACGAGATGTTCCAAAGAGACACAGGGCAATAAGTCTGCATAAATGTCCCCAAGCATGATCTACAATCTAGCCTCAACTTTTTCCTCCTAGCTTGTTCCCCAAGCTAGGTTCCTCTTGGACCTCCAGACCCAGGCAAAATGTTCTCCTTTCTCCCTCTCCTCCCCATATCCTTGGGCCCAGGATGCAAATTGACATTCAAGGTGGGTCCAAACATAGGGCTGTCATGCAATTAAAGAAATTTACAGTTGATCATATGAGTTAATTGATTGATCCATTAAATGTGCATAAATATGTAAGCTGGTAAAAATGATAGTTCTGAGATGAGAGGCAAACTCTTGACTTTGGACTTGACATGTACACAGGAGGGACTGCCTCTTATAAGGCAGTAGAGTTTTTGTATTTATATTAAATTTTTTAAAAAGATGGCTGTTGCCTGATTAATCAGACACATTTTTAGTCAATTAGTTGCTCCTAACAAATCAATCCACTAAATATTTAATCCTAGAGATAAAGAAGGGTTTTAACATAAACCTACTGGTTTGCGCGCCCCCCCCTGAAAAAAGACATAGCCAGTGGCAAACTAAGAACAGCTTTTCCTTTATGCAAGTAGAAGTTAAGAGTTCGCAAGGGCCTCACCTTCCACTTTCTCTCCCTTTTTGGTGATATTGGCAAGAGCAAAAAATGAAACGTGGATGCCATAAAGTTATGATCTTATTGTAACTAGGCAGATCAAACACCATCTTTTTTTTCCCATTCTTGAAGTGCGCATTTTTCAAAAGCCCGAGGAGTAGGCCCCTGATCAATATTAATAATAGGAAAATGATGATTCAGAATGCGCAAGCTTCTCGGCACAGACCACATTTCATGTTATTTCAAAGCAGTGCTGGAGGAAAAAAAAATCATAAATCACATTGGCTGAAATGAAGCTGAAGCAACATTTTAAGGAAATCATTGCCTGTTTATATAGGGATCCTGTCACTGTCAGCTGATCCCAGTAGTTTGAGAAGGGAATGGGGAGAAAAAAAGCTGAAATTGCCAATGAATGAAAACAAAAACAAATGGGAAATGAAGCACATGTGTATTGATGATTAACAGAGAGCCCTATGGCATCTTAAAGAGATGCCAGACCAAGACAAATGTATATTGTATACATAAGAGGCCATAAAAGCCACATGCGTGCACTTTGAGAAACGTTTAATGTACGTGTGATTGTAGCATAGCGGCAAATCAAAAGTGGCTATGCTACAGCCACTTGGCTGGCTGCTCCATCAATGCTACCAGCCCCTCTTGCAGGATAGAGGACCCTGAAACTAGGTCAGAGAGAAGGGCCCAATCCTATCCAATTTTCCAGCACTGGTGCAGCTGCAATGCAGCCCCAAGGAAAGGGGACAAATGTTCCCATACCTTAAGGAGGCCTCTGTGATTGCCTCCCCACCACAGGATGCAGTGCATGCCCCATTGGCACGGCCCCACCGGCACTAGAAAATTGGATTGGATTAGGCCCAAAGTCTGTTTGTTCCCCAACAGGGAGGAGATGGCAGAAGCACCGAAGGCAACCTGCCAAGTGGCTGTAGCAGCTCACCTTTCAGTTTGTTGCTATGCTGCAGACGCATGTAGATGACAAAGACAGCTCAGAGCACCTTGACAGTGCATCATGCCCCTTCGATGGTATCAGTCTGTCCCCACCCTTGTGGTGGCAGAAGCTTCAGGCAGGAGTCCATGCCATCACACACAACCTGCACCTGTACTTTGATGATTACTGCGCTGATTAGATAGATTTGATAGATTTCCGATGCATCCTCGGCATTACCTGGCAGGACAAAGTTCTAAACAACACAGTCCTGGAACGAGCTGGAATCCCTAGCATGTATGCACTGCTGAAACAGAGATGCCTGCGTTGGCTCGGTCATGTTGTGAGAATGGATGATGGCCAGATCCCAAAGGATCTCCTCTATGGAGAACTCGTGCAAGGAAAGCGCCCTACAGGTAGACCACAGCTGCGATACAAGGACACCTGCAAGAGGGATCTGAAGGCCTTAGGAGTGGACCTCAACAGGTGGGAAACCCTGGCCTCTGAGCGGCCCGCTTGGAGGCAGGCTGTGCAGCATGGCCTCTTCCAGTTTGAAGAGACACTTGGCCAACAGTCTGAGGCAAAGAGGCAAAGAAGGAAGGCCCATAGCCAGGGAGACAGACCAGGGACAGACTGCACTTGCTCCCAGCGTGGAAGGGATTGTCACTCCCGAACTGGTCTTTTCAGCCACACCAGACGCTGTTCCAGAACCACCATTCAGAGCGCAATACCAGAGTCTTTCGAGACTGAAGGTTGCCAACAGAAGATAGATTTGGTGATTGTTTCCATTTCACACAACTTCACATCTGCCCATTCTTGTCAATGTTCTGGCTGAGAAAGAAAAATGTGTGTGTTGCAAGCAATGCTTCCACAGATCTTGCTATCAGGTAACCAGTAACTCATCCTTTCAGGTATGAAGTGATTGTCTTAAACCACTAGGGGGTATTGTCAGCCATTTCTTTCTGCATGAATCTTCTCAACTCCAATATCGTTCCCATGGCTTACCTTGTTTAAGCTCTTGGCTAAACCTGGTTATAGATTTGAAACCCAAGTCCTGTTTGGGATGCCTGTGTGGGTGGTGTGGAATCCTGAGTCCTCAGCAAGGGGGGGTTCTTCTGTAGTGAAGACCACCTTCTGCTTGGTTAGGCTTCCAGTCCCACAAGGAGCACATGATCTCTGACCCTACTACATCTTCCAAGGAAGAGCCTGGCCAGACCACAGATGTTGCATACTTCTCTTCTGACTCAATACAGTGGGTCCTCTGTATCCGTGGGGGATGGGTTCCATGACCCTCTCAGATACTGAAACCTGTGGATGTTGAAATCTGCGGGGGGTTAGGGCACTGGTGCTGCAAAAACGTACCCAGAGGCCATGCAGGGCCCTCCAGAGGTTGTGCCAACATTCTCAACTGGAAGTTGCCAACGTAAACTGGAAGTGACTTCCAATTGCCTCTGGTAGGCCTTTGAGGCATGGGCTCAGCATACGTGGCTGCTCAAATCCACAAATGCCGACCCCATGGATAGTTGGGTAGTTGGATTGCTGTTTGGGAGGGACTGTGCCGTTAGTGGGATGGGGCCGGCCACTTCATAGTCTGATTGAAATATTTCTGTATCTGCTTATCTTCCTTCTATAACTCCACAAATGCCGAATCGTTACCATTGACGGCCCCGACTTGAGTCACTGCCCATTCATAATCTCTATCGATTAACCATATTTTCAGAGCTCTGGCTGCAATTGGAAATCCAATTAGAGGTGGAGTTTTCCCCCAGCTTCTTTGTCGCAAGTTCCTCCTCGTGTGGAATGGAAGGTGCCACTCACAAGGGCAGATCTGTGTGTCTGAAGAGAGTTCAATCAATCTCAATGAGCTTAAAAAATTGTACGACAAAACGGCCCCTGGAAGTAACAAAGGACAATCACAAAGATTCTCTTTTAAAGAGAAATATAGTAATATATAGATATAGGTAGAGATTTAACCAACAGGGTTCTGGTGTCTGAAACTGCTGTGCAGTCTAATTAGTCTGCAAACCTCTGCACGTTTACTTTGAAGTAAATGCCACTGAACTCTGTAGGATTTACTTCTTAATAAACATGCAAGAAATCATGCTGTTTGAAACTCCACTGGCCACTTCGCATCCCTGATGTGGTTTCCAAATCACTATTTAACAGAGAACAAGTCATAAAACAGCCTAAATTAAGGACTTTTAACTCAGCTTGAATTCAGCCTAAGAGACTTACAGCCAAATCCCGAGCGCTGCGCACTGGCTTACCACCGGTGGTGAGTGTTGCAAATGTGCCATAAAGCATGTTCATGGCCCTCAACACAGGTCCAGCGCTGGTGCTAGTTCAGCACGGCTGGCGCTGGGCTAGCACTGGTGGATCACCATCACTCCGCTGCTCGGTGGTTGTCCAAACTGCAGGTTGGCGGAGAGGTAGGTGGGGACGTGGGGGAAGGCAGGGAGATGGCGTTCCAGGGCGGGGGAGGGAGGCAGAAGAAGGCAGGAAGAGGGTGGGGAGGAAGTGTGCTGGGGGAGGGAGCGGGGCGGGATTGGTGAAGCTCAGCTCCACCGAATCCTGAGCCTCTGTGTCGGGTCCACTACCCAACACGGAGGCTCTATTCTATAGCAACCAAAGGATTGCTGCAGAATCAAGTAGCCCCATTTTGGGCCTGCTTGCCTAACTGGGGGAAGGGGACAAAAGTCCCCTATGCTCCAATCTAGCTAAATATGGAAACCTCAGCTTGGCCTCCGGAGTCAATGTCAGTCTATTTCCATTATTAATTTGAGTCAGGTGTGCCATATTTAATTTTCATTTTCCTTGCATGTTCTTCCTTCGATCCCATGGGGGAATAAAATATAAATACTAAAATATGTGTGTCATGGCTCCTTTGTCAATTAATCTTCTCCCGTTCCATAATTCAAGGAGGAAAGCGGCTTCACCTTCATTAGAATTCCCAGTCAGTGTTGCCAAATGAGTGAGTTTACTTTCAAAACACGAAGCCTCCAACTACTCTTCAACTTATTAATTCTTGAGAGATGTGGAGTATGTTTTTGAACCTGATGTATGACTCTCTCCCATCAGTGTTCTTCAGCAGGGTACTTAAGGGGTTACGCACCGGAGGGCAGGGCTAGAGATATACAAAGCCAAAATGGAGGTCTGCAAGGCACCCAACATTATCCTGCCTAATGGATGGTCAGGTTAACTATGGCAGATCTGGAACAGCAGATGAAGAGAGAGATCAACTATGGTCTATTTCTGTGGTTTATTTTTTTAACCTGTGCTCCAGCATCTGAGTGTGTGTTGCATTCTTCTCAGGCTTCAGAAAAGCTCAGAGGTGTGCTGGTAAATTTGGAGGTGTTGGAGTTCTTCACTGCAGCCCCATAGCCATGACCGCTGCGTATCACTCCATTTCTTTCACATTTCTATACTGCCCTTCCTCCAAGGAGTAAGGGTGGTATACACGGTTCTTTCCTTCTTTTTGTCCTCAAAACAAACCTGTCAGGTATGTGACACTGAGAGAGAGTGACTGGCCCAGAGTCACCTAAGAAGCTTTGCACTCAACAGGGATTTGAACCTGGATCTTCCAAGTCCAACCACTACATTATCACAGCTCCAACTAGGAAGACCCTTGCTGACTTTTACTCCTTCCTTCCATTTCTTTCCTTCCATGCACTTGTCCACCTGCTCTTTCTCTCTCTACTGCTCCTTACTTTTGAGCAGAGCACCATGCTGGAAGATGGAAGTGAGGGAGTATCTCCCAGCTAGCCCACCTGTCTTGTCTCTGCTGCTCCCCCCACTTTCTCCTTCCCTCCCAACTGGCCAGGCACATGGAAGGAGTGGGTGCTGACCAGACCAACAAACACCAACCACTGCTGCAGTGCTCTGCCACTGATAGGCTTGCCAGGGCAGTGTTCCACTCTGCTCTGCCTCCACAACACCCCTAGTCAGGACCCAGGAGAGCTGGCTGGCAGTCCAACTAGACCAGAAGCAGATGTGTAGAAAGCCAGGCAAGGATCAAGATTCCAGGCAGTAATCAGAAAGAGAGTGAAGGAGGTCTGGTGGTGCTCACATGCAACAGAAGCATTGGAGCCAGCTGTGAAGTTAGGACTTCCTAGGTCTGGTGGGCAGAGATCAGCCCTTAGGGAATCAACTGACCATGGCAGATTGGCACTGCAGCCTAGATGAACACTGAGCTCAATGTGCATGGTTTGCAATGGAATTGGAGGACCAGCTGCAGTGGCGTCACTATGGTTTGTGTCACCCGGTGTGGGAGGCCAGCATGTCACCCCTATGATGGACCTCCTCCCTTGCAGTGGGTGGGGCAGCGCCTTGGGCAGTGGAAATGGTGACGTACTATTGCTCTGTCCCCATTGGTGTTTCAGCTATAACTTTTGTCCGAATAGAGCTATTCAACGCGGTTTGTTTCATTGCATTCTGCATGAAATCACAAATCAATTAACATGATGGTATTATTTGAAAATAACAAGATGTTTTTAAAATGAGCCAGTAATGGTGTCGCCCCCCCCCTCCGTGCATGTCATCTGATGCAGCTTGTACTCCCCTAGTGACGCCACTGACTACCTGCAGCGGAGAGAGACCGATTACTGGGTGTCCTGGTTCCAGACAAACCTTCTCCACACCTTGCAGTTCAGGAGTGTGGCCTCTTGTCACCAAAAGTATTTAGTGCCTACACAGCGGAAACCATCCCAATGAATGAAATGCATGCAAATTATCCGGTATCTTCATAGTTCCTCTCACCAGTCCAGTTTCTATTTCCGGCTAGCCAGACTTGAGACTCTTACTGCAAAATGCTTCTCCTTGGAGGCATGACCCGAGTGTGATGGGGCAGTTGTCCCTAGTAAAATGGTACCAGTTGGGCCTGGACTGTTGAACCACCACCGCCACGAAGCACAAGGAGCTGCAAATCACATTGTCCTCTCTCACAAAAGTGCTGCACTGCCCATTAGCGCCAGCAACAAGACCAACAACATAGACTAATTGAAAGGAGAGCTGCCCTCTCTCTGCCTGCCAAGCTACAGCTCTCTTTCTCTCTCTTTTTTTCTCCTCCCCCTGCAGTGTTTAGAAAAACACTTTTCATCTGATTACCAGAAACAGAGCCTGGTATGGGAAATGGATAGATCCCTAGGCCAGCAGGAAACTAGCTGGGTCTCATAAAATTCACGCATGGGTGGTTGTAGCAGTGCCACATCTGAAGGGGAAACAGATGTTCCCTTTAGCTGCGAGCTCCAGTTCTCGGCAAAAGCCCTGTTGGTTCCTCCTCTTTGCTGTAATTCTGAGGCTTTAAAGCGTTGGGGGGATGGCTGATTTCCATATTCTTGGGGGGGGGGGCCCGTTCAGTTCTCGAGGCTCTGGTGGTATCTCACAACAAGTGCCCTGTTATGGGGCACATATGCTCAGCAGCGCATACAGAGGTGTCCACCCACATATTGCCCTTATGTCATATACAATAGCCAAAGGAGACAGTGAGATGTCATTTTGCAAGCGTGGGCCTGGTGCTTGTGGCTTAAAGGCGCTTGAAAAGGTGACATTTCTCTCACCTGGACAATGCAGCCGTTCCCCTTTCCACAGGTATTTTTCACATTACCATATAGGGGCCTCAGCCAAAGATCCTGACCAGCCCCAGCCTCAGCAGACAGAGCTGTCCCTCTCTGGCTGTCACGGTCAATTGCTTGCACATTAATAAAATTAATGGGAGTATAAGAGGCCTGTAGCCTATGGTACCAGTTGGGCCTGGCCTATGCAGGCCTGTAGCCAGGATTCTAGAGGTGGGGGGGCGACTATTTTTTCAAGGGGGGCAATGATGTCAGGTATCTATACTGGTGGGCAAAATGAAAGGATAAGTCTGGAGAAACATCAAATACCCAAAACTCCCCCAAATTTCATGAAGAGAAAATAATGTGGGTTTTTTTTTTGTGAAAGATGCATTCATTATCTGTAAAGCAATGTAACAATAATTGGCATAGAATAAATGCATCTCTGCTTGCCATGGAAAATGTATTGCCTACCTAGAAATAACATGCAATATATCCTTTCAGTTACACATCAGTGCAATACACAGGCCTGCAACCCTGCAAAAGTAAAACATACCACTGGGATGCAGGTAGTATTTACTTGTATTGAAAGTGCCTGTTTAACACCTATTTAACACCTATATCATGCCTATCTAGTGTCTATTCAACACCTATCTAGCACCTATATAGCGCCTAACACCTATCTAACACCTATATAGCACCTATATCATGCCTATCTAGCGTCTATTCAACACCTATCTAGCACCTATATAGCGCCTAACACCTATCTAACACCTATATAGCACCTATTTAACACCAATCTAGTGCCTATTTAACACCTATATAGCACCTATCTAATGCCTATCTAGCGCCTATCTAGCACCTATCTAGCACCTATATAGTTCCTATCTAACACCTATTTAACACATATATAGCGCCTATCTAGCACCTATCCGTATATAGCAACTATATAATGCCTTAGCACCTATCTAATGCCTAACACCTATCTAACACCTATCTAGTGTCTATTTAAAACCTATCTAACACCTATATAGTACCTATATAATGCCTATTTAGCACCTATGCAACACCTATCAAGCACCTATCAAACACCTATATAATGCCTATCTAGCACCTACTTAACACCTATATAGCGCCTATCTAACACCTATCTAGTGCCTATTTAACACCTATATAGTGCCTTTCTAACACCTATCTAATGCCTATATAATGTCTATTTAACATCTATATAGTGCCTATCTAGCACCTAACACCTATCTAGCGCCTATATAATGCCTATCTAGCACCTATCTAACACCTATCTAATGCCTATAACACCTATCTAGCACCTATCTAGCAACTATATAATGCCTATCTAGCGCCTATGTAACACCTATCTAGCACCTATATAGCGCCTATCTAACACCTACATAATGCATATCTAGTGCCTATATAGTGCCTATCTAACACCTAACACCTATCTAGTGCCTATTTAACACCTATATAGCCCCTATCTAGTGCCTTTCTAGCACCCATATAGCAGCTAACACCTATATAGTGCCTATGTAGCACCTTTCTAACACCTATCTAGCGCCTATTTAACACCTATATAGCGCCTGTAGCACCTATCACCTATATAACGCCTATCTAGCACCTCTATAACTTTTGTCGATGACACATTGCTGATGCATTGATACATATTACAATAAAATTTATTTACTTTACATCAAAGCAAGAGGAAAGATATGCTAGTCAAATACAGTAACGTCATTGGAACACTATTTTTTTTTACAATATTCATTATTTTAAAAAAGCAAAATACAGAAGATTTGAATGTATGGAATCCACCTGGTTGAGCTGAATCGTCCCAGCTTTCTGCGTTGAATCTCCTTAGAACCAGGGGTGGATCCAGTGTCTGTATTTGGGAGGGGACCATGACCATGAGCACTACCTTCAGAGCCCAGGTCAACCAGGCAGCTAGACCTGGGCTCTCAACTTGGGGCTGGGTAGACCTAGGCTCCCGCTTGAGCTTATCGCCTCTGTGGCCATTTGCTGGGTGGGTAGACCTGGGCTCCTGCCTGGACTTGGAGCCCAGGTTTTCCTGCTGTGAAGACCTGAGCTCCTGCTTGAGCTTATCGCTTCTGTGGACATTTGCTGGGCAGGCAGACCTGGGTCTGGGCTCCCACCTGGACTCTCGAGACCTGGGCTCTCGATTTGCCCTACTTAGAACCTTTCCCACACTTAAGTTCTTGCTTCTCTTTAGCTCAAATGCTTTCCATGTTTTCTCCCACCAGAAAAAGGGTCTCCCCAGCCCCCAAGCAGCAGCCATTAATTTTAAAAGTATATTTGAAAGGCAAGAACCTGCCCCCATGATTTCGCCAAACAGAAACATTTCTCCCTGCCCCCCCCCACAGCAGTACCATTATAGTAATTAGCATGTTCCACAGTAGAAGAAACAGCACCCTCCCTTCCCCCAGCCAGTTCAAGTAGAAATCTCTCCCAACCTTCTTGTAGCTGCTCTTGACCAGCCCCGCTCTCCATGTGCTCTGGATGGGGGCAGCATGACCAGAGGTCATAAAACTTCCAAGGAGCACCCCCAGGACCCTGTTCTCCTCACTCTACACACATGCACTCTCCCTCTCTTCCCCAATCCCTGCCTGAAGCACTGAGCTGAGCCATCTTCCTTCCTGTGCACAAAAAATGTTGCAAAATGGGCTTCAAATCACCCCCCAACTGATGCCAGATTAGATAAAGAGGACAGGTTTGGAAAAAATTCTAGGCGGGACAAACTACTGGCTTAGGGGGGGCAAAGCCCCCCCCTGCCCCCCAGCTATGGCCTTGGAGCTATGGGGGAACAATGTATTAAAATTGCATACCTCGCCAATGGTGCTGCAGAAAAGTGCCGAAACAATGCAGAGAAACACGTGCTTTGTAACCTGGAAAGCAGCAGATAGCTGGCAACAGGCGAGACTGATGAGCGATAGGCATTTCATAGAGATGCCATGTTTAGGAGTCCACGCACTGGAGATTAAGTATCCCATCTCTCTGAAGGTAGAAAGGCAGAAATAAATCAGACTTTAAAAAAAAAAGTAGAGCTCAAGATGGCGGGGAGTTAATTAGGAGAAGAAAAATATATTCCAGTTGATTCAGGAAAAGGAAGAAGTGAATGATGGGAATGGAAGGCAAACATGCTGGGAAGCACCTGGGCTCAGGTCCTGAGTATCTGGCATGGTTCTTGGTGGCTCAAGAGGAGGCATCTGCAGCTCCCAGAATACCAGCACAAGAGGTGAACTTGTTTATACAGCCCTGAGTTCGAAGTGGTGATCTCCGTGATGTCATCTCGAGACGACATGCTTGGTCAACAATAACAAGGACGTTTTAGCTGGTCTGCCATGCTGGGGTCATCACCCCCAAAGACCAGTGTGTATAGGCCTGGTGAAATGGAGGGATGTTATGGGTTATGTCAGAATGCCAGATGCAAGGGAGGGCACCAGGATGCAGGTCTCTTGTTATCTGGTGTGCTCCCTGGGGCATTTGGTGGGCCGCTGTGAGATACAGGAAGCTGGACTAGATGGGCCTATGGCCTGATCCAGTGGGGCTGTTCTTATGTTCTTAACTACAATTCCCAGGAGGCCTTGCAGGTCTCTTGTTATCTGGTGTGCTCCCTGGGGCATTTGGTGGGCCGCTGTGAGATACAGGAAGCTGGACTAGATGGGCCTATGGCCTGATCCAGCGGGCTGTTCTTATGTTCTTAACTACAATTCCCAGAATGCCTTGCAGGTCTCTTGTTATGTGGTGTGCTCCCTGGGGCATTTGGTGGGCTGCTGTGAGATACAGGAAGCTTGACTAATGGGCCTATGGCCTGATCCAGTGGGGCTCTTCTTATGTTCTTATGTAGGGAGGGGTTGTGGCTCAGTGGTAGAGAATTGGCTTTGCATGCAGAAGGTCCTAAGTTCAATCCATGAAAGGGCTGAGAAGACCTCCCCATCTGGATCCCTGGAGAACTACATCAGTTGGTAAAGAATAGACTGTAGACAATACAGTGGGCCCTTGGTATCAGCAGGGGATTGCTTCCACAACCCTCCGCAGATACCAAAATCCATGGATGCTGAAATCTGCAAGAAGCCAGGCTTCATGGTGCCACGATAACATACCTAGAGGCTGCACTGGGCCCTTCAGAGGTCATGCCAGCCTCCCAGGCTCCTCAAAAGGCTTTCTGAATGCAGCTGGAAGCCACTTCCAGTTCGTGTTGGCGAATTCCAGTTTTGTCCAGGAGGCCTTCTGAGGCACTGGGTTGCTGCACAACCTAGCATGGCCTCCAGGTAAGTTATTGATAGAAGTAACAAGAGGAACAAGAGGAAGAAGAGCCAGGCAGCTGGAGGCAAGTGAGGCACACATGCAAGGGCAGTTTGTCAGCTGGAAGCATCTCTAACCAGGCCGGTTCAAGAAGACATGCTGGACTGCCAGGGTGGTGGAGTCTTCCTGGGACCTGGGAGTGCAGTACCATGTTTATTTTTCACATTTCTGTACCGCCCTTCCTCCAAGGAGTTTGGGGGAGGGGGTATACAGTTCCTCCCCTCCTTTTGTCTCACAGCAACCCTATGAGAGAGAGAGAGGCCCAAGGTCACCCAGCAAACTTTGTGGCTGAGTGGGGATTTGAACTGGGATCTTCCAGGGCTCGGTCCAGCTCCCAAACCGCTACATCCTAGCTGTCAAAGAAATATTCCCTCTCCCCACTCTGTAGCCTTGCCACTGGGGACACCGGGGCACAGAACAGGAGGATGTTTCTGGAGGAGCAGAGATGTGGAACAGACTGCTGCTGGATGGCAACCCTCAACTGCACGGCTCTGCCCAGAGGCCCGAGTCCTGCTTGTGTCCTGACCCATTGGATTTCTTGTTATTTAGCGCTTTTATTTATTGCCCCCACGCCTCAGCGATCTGCTTGTTTACTTGTAACGCAGAGTGCTGACAGCTTCCAGATTCCCAGCGGCTTTCCAGCTGCCGACATAAAAAGCCAGGGAACAATGGGAGCTGGGCCTGTGTTACAAGAGGGTTCCTCCTCCCTCCCCAGCTGTCAAAATGCAGGGGATTAGATGCAGAATAATGCAGTCCCTCCATCCAAGCCCAAAGCTGTAACTCAGCCCTGGATGCTCTTGGCACCATAAATTTGGACAGAAAGTGCAGCTCAAGCAGTTTGCGAACAAGAGCCGGGGAGTCCGATTGAATTACAGCGAAGGGAGGCAGCTGGGATCCCCCCTCGCAGGACTGCGAGGCGCTCTGGCGAGGGAATGATTACTTGTGATTTTAATGAGATTGACTTTTAATTTATCACCTGGGGGAAGGAGGCAGCCAGGAGCAGGAAGAGAAGCACAGGTTGGGGGGTATGGCACGAGAGCAAAGGGAAGCCCAGCTGGCTCCAAATGAAGGTCGGCGTAAGGCCAGATTTTGATGGTTCACTCCCTGACTTAAGTAATTACGGTGTGACCAGAGAAGCCAGGAACAGTGGCCGGGGTCTGCAGCTTCATAATGTCAGAAGAGGTAAACTGACCCATGGTGTTGCAGACCACCTTTGGGACCTCTGCCAATTTGGCATTTCAGATCAGTAGCATAGCAATGCCACCCCCGTGGCAATCAACCTGCCCAGTTACCTTCCCCCCCCCCCCCACAGCCACTCTCAGAATGCCCCAAAAAGAACTGGGCAGGTTGATTGCCACGGAGGTGGCATTGCCACCTCCACAGGAGTGCCATCAGGAAGCGCAGTACCCTCCCCCCTTAACGATGCCATTGTGTCATATTATGGTTTTCTGGGGCCAAGTTTTCCATGCACATTTTCTGCAAGGCTGAAACATGCTCCATCTTTCAGTACTTCATGCAACAATGTTTACCTGTTCGTGAACTTTTCCCTTATTTGATCTCACTCACAATGGCCTTCTCTTGCCCTCAGCAAATTCATGGCATAGCAAACTCTGATTCCATCCTTCCCAACGCATGTGTTCTAGCCTTGCGGGCTCACCCAAGTGACTTCAGCTGAGCTCAGACACTTCCAAAACCTCTTATGCATCTGCAGGGCCTTTCAGAAGCCTTTTGTGACATGATGTGGGAGAAATGGGCTGCCTTATTATTATTCTTTAATCATCAAAAATCCTCTTCGTGTGAGCAGGAAGAGAGGGGTTGGCAACCTTCTTATTTATTTCACCTTTGCCCAGCCAAGACCCTGGAAAAATGGGGCTGAGCCACTGAAGTGTAGAGGAAGGACACCAACAAAGGACTCTGCTCTGGGTGGAGAAGAGGTTGAAGAGCCCTTTGCTTCAACTGAGCTTGGAAGATGATAGCTGAATTGGGCAGGGTAGTTTTCTTGAGGTCTGGACTATGCTGGAAGCCATATGACAAAATTTCAGGGCAAATTTGGCCCCTGTTGCTTATTGCAACTGTATTGCTGGTGACATCAATAAGAAAACAGGTTTGGAGACATCAAATGCTTCTCAGAAGTGTTCAAAGGAGTGTTCAAAGGATTCCAGTACTATCACACTCTGTCATCCTGGCACCCAATCAGGTCTGTTTTGTGCACCAAAAATACTCAGACATTATGATTAGATCATTGGATGCAGCCTCATATTTTATCGGTGAGCTTTCAAGATTGGACATGAAATAGATATTTACTGGCTGGAGGAAAAGCAGACGGAATGATTAAGAGTGGGCTTGGGGAGTGTGAAGGAGAGCTGAACACTGTCTTCTCACATTTCCAAGCACCAGAGCACAAAATACAAGTTGGAAAGACCCTGCTGGTCCACAACTCAGCTTAGCCAGCAATTCACCAAGTAGGCAGGAACAAGAGATCTATTCTCACATCATGTCATATGCATGGACAGGGATGCATACATGTGTCCGTTTTTCATGTGCACAACTGCCCATGCCATCATTTAAAACAATTTCTCATGCGATGACCCCCCACCCAATAAATACACTGGGGACCCACCACTGATCCCACCCCTCCCAGGACCTAATCTGCCCACCCTGTCCCTGTTTTTGACTGATGGCACTGGCAGCCAATGATGCTGCACAAAATTGTCTCTTTCAGTGGTGATATTGTCCACCTTAGGCAGGCTGGAATTCTGACGTCATCTTAGTGAAACCAGCCTGGCACAGACATGTGTGCTAAGCTAAGGGCAGGGTAGCATTTTCCTGACAGGATGTGACTGCTGAGGGCATCTCGAGCACCATCTCAAGTTAGTAAAGCATGAGCCATTTTTGTTCCTGCAAGAGGTGGGCTTTGAAAGGTTGCCACGACCCCCCAAAATGAGGTTTTGCAACCCCGTTGGGATCATGACCCACAGGTTGAAGAACACTGATTTAGAAGATAAACAGAGGGACTTTGGACGCCTCAAAATGTGAAGCGCAGGTACTGCTTCATGTGCAGTGAATGCCGGTTGTGAAGAAATGTTGGTACTTTTGGCCCAGCAAGAAGCAACCCTGAGAAGTTCTGGGCTTTGCATTTATTTTACGGAGCTCAAATCAAGACAGCCATCACTTGTGTGCATTTGTGTCCTATGGCTCTTTGCTACAGGGAGATCAGTTCTCAAGCATATCTCTGCTGAACTGAAACTGGAAGGCGGTGGGGTCCTTTCCACCCCTCATATAATGTACCAACACTTCCTGTCACAGGGCAGTGAGACTTGACCTAATGTCTGAACCTGCGTACGAAGGTGTCAAGAAGAGACAAATTGCATGGTGCGCAAATAGCAGAGAGTACAAATAAAAGCAGGAATTGTGTCTCCATTGAGCACTGGAAAAGGATGTTGCTGCCATCAAGATCCTGGTAAGTGGAACTTAATAACAGAGTACACAGGGGTTCAGTGGACCAGGGGCGAGATGGGTGCAAGAGGGTGGGATTGGCTGCATTAGAAAGTCCATAGATAGCAAAGTTTTCAGGGAGATGGCAGGTGTTGTTGTGAAGGTATCATATCCAGCGAGGCAAAGGTTGTTTCCTTCTGCTTCCCAGCATAGCCCTTCATCAAACCAGTTTGGCGGATTTTGATAGGGCTAGATTTTGTTTGTATTTCTATACTGTACCACTCTTCCTCCAATGAGCTTTCACGGCCCTTCTCCTCACTGCAACTCCATGGGGTAGGTTACACTGAGAGATGGTGACTGGCCAAGGTCACCCGCTGGGCTTCCCAACTGCACAGGCCTTCATGGTCTACTTCCAGCACTCTAACCACTACACCTCACTGGTTTTTCAATGTACTCCTATCATGTGATGACTGGAATGCCTGTCCTGTGGCCAAGGTTGGTTGGGAGAAGTTTTTTTTTCCTTCCCTTCCCCATAATATTTGACAACACCTGGAGAAATTGATTGCTTATAGATTCAACACCAACAAATGAAAGTCCTCCTTTCAAAATACATGAGGAAGTTATAAAATGCAGGTGTAGTGATGGACCTACAGCTTGGGTGGCTAAATGGGCTTAGACAGGTTCATGGAAGACAGGCCTGAGAATAGATTGTTAGCCGCCTTGGGTGCCCTTCAGGGAGAAAGGTGGAATACAAATAGAATAAATAACAACAACAACAATAATAATAGATTTCAGCCTCTAAGAGCAACAGTGAATTCACAGCTCAGGCTTTTTACTACTATGCTATACCAGCATAGATCTGAAAAACATAAGAAGGACCCTGCAGAGTCAGGCCAAGGGCACATCTAGTTATAAGAACCTAAGAACAGCCCCACTGGATCAGGCCATAGGCCCATCTAGTCCAGCTTCCTGTATCTCACAGCGGCCCACCAAATGCCCCAGAGAGCACACCAGATAACAAGAGACCTGCAAGGCCTCCTGGGAATTGTAGTTAAGAACATAAGAACAGCCCCACTGGATCAGGCCATTGGCCCATCCAGTCCAGCTTCCTGTATCCCACAGCGGCCCACCAAATGCCCCAGGGAGCACACCAGATAACAAGAGTCCAGTTCCCTGTATCGCACAATGGTCCACCAGATGTCTCGGGGAACACACAAATGAGACCCACATTCAGTTTCTACTCCTTTGCATCTGGCATTCAGAGATAGATTACTTCTAGAACCAGGAGGTTGTGTATACCCATCATGGCATATAACCCGTGATGGACTTTTCTTCCAGAAATCTGTCTCTTTTAAAGGCATCTAGGCCAGACGCCATCACCACATCCTGTGTCAAGAAGTTCCACAGATTAATTACACAGGGGGGCGACACTGAAAGCACCGCGATGCAGTTGGTTGGAGAGGGAGCTGTGGCTCAGTGAAAGAGCACTTGCTTCCATGATTCGGTAAAAGAATCCCTGGCATCTCTCGGAAAGATTTCTGTTTTGAAACCTTGGAGAACCAGCACCAATCTAAATTGACAAGACTGACTCAGTGTAATGTCACGTCCTCAGTCGTCACAGCCTGGATTCCTCTTAAAAAATGAGTGGATCAGGATGGCATTTTCAAATGGTGAGTTGGTGCAATCCTAACCCCTTATGTCAGTGCTTTCCAGCACTGACTTAAGGGCAATGCAGCTCCGAGATACGGGAACAAACACTCCCTTACTTTGGGAGGCCTCCGTGAGTGACACCCAACTGCAGGATGCAGCACACATCCCATTGGCACTGCTATGCCAGTGCTGGAAAGCACTGACATAAGGGGTTAGGATTGCGCCCAGTGTCGAAGTGAGCAAGCACTTGCACTGTGCCCTGGTGGCTTATGTGCTTTTAAGCACAGGTATGTGCTTCTGTGTGCCTTGATTATTTCTGAGAAGTCAAGTTGACAGGACTTTCACCAGCAGAGGGAGATAAGACTCTTCCAAAAACAAACCCCCAAAACCCTCAGTAAGTCTTTTTTTGTTTTTTTTTTCTCTACCACTTCATTGCTATAAATACACACAAAAAGAAAAGAGCATAAGGTGGAAATCTTGAAAAAACAGTTGATTATGTTCCAAACTGATAGTGATAAATTATGGACCCTAATAGCAAGAATAATAAAGTATGAATGAAAGCCGTTCCAGATGAACAGAGATATTTAAGGCTTCCAGTCTCTGATCAATACTGTTGAACTCTTATCCCACTTTCTGAATCTGGTTCTGGTTCCATCCATCACTGCCTCTGCGCATGCACCACCCCTCCTCCCAACCCATTCCTCCCATCAGTCACGAAACCCGCTCTTGTAAAATACATTTACGAAATGAAGGCCTCAGATTGATATTTCTCAGCTTTCCTTCCAGCAAAGGGTGACCCCAAAATTGCACCTGCTGATGGGGTCAACTTAGCTTTCACTTAACCCCTCCTGGCCTCCTGCCCTCTTGCACATTTGCTCAATTATCTACCCCGCGATTTCTGAAAACCAGCAAGAAAACAATTATTTGGTGCAATCTGGAGACAAAACTTGTGTGTGTCGGGCGGGGGGGGGGGGGGGAGAACAGCAGAAGAAGAAATATCGCACTGACTGCTGGAGCCCACTTTGCCCAGCTCAGACGACGGGACCAGCTCAACTGGCTCGACCAGCGGTTTCCGCAAGCCCTGCGTCGTACCCGTGATGGTCGTTAGTTCCAGATGGAGTCACTTAATAGTCTGTTCCCCATTATCGACTCCAAGCAAGCAGCCAAATACTCATTATGGATGTGCATTCCCAGGCCACCTTAGTTAATAGCTATTGATATTCCTACCTCCCCTGCACATGCCGTCATCCTCTGAACTCTGCGCCGTTTCGCAGTGAGGAGTTTCACGGATCATTTGGATGCCATGTATCCCACGATCCACCTTTCTCTCACTTCTCTTGTACCAAACTAAGCACCGCCTGCTTCAGAACTCAGTTACCAAACACGGCCAGCCAATTGGAAGCTCACCAGCAAGGGCGCTGGCCTTTCTTTGTCATTTATCTCCGGCATCAGGTCTTCAGAGGCAGTGGTGTATCAAAGGTATGGTGGGCAGGGCATATGCCCGGGGTGCCACTGAGCAGTTTTGTTGAGCTTTAACTGCTTCATGCGTGTGCCAATATAGCTACCAAAGAAAAAAATCTGTTCAAAAATAGAACGGTTTTATTTGGCTTTGATTTATTATTTAATGGGGGGGGGGAGTGCAGTGAACTGCAAAAGAGCAGCTGGAATGCAAGGCTCCTCTCAAGAGAGGAGACCCTGGAAGTGAGGTCAGTGTCATGTGACATCGTGACTATGGCATCACTGCCTCAGGCACTGCAGCATCTAGCTATGCCACTGTGCAGAGGTACACAATCTCTTTTTCAGGGGACACAATGTGGTTTAATTAGGACCAAGCAACTGTTACCCTGCACATGCCCATCTCATCTGATCTCGGAAGCTAAGCAGAGTCAGGCCTGGTTAGTACTTGGATGGGAGACCGCTTGGGAATACCAGATGCTGTAGGCTTATACCATGATCTCGGAAGCTAAGCAGGGTCAGGCCTGGTTAGTACTTGGATGGGAGACCGCCTGGGAATACTGGGTGCTGTAGGCTTATACCATGATCTCGGAAGCTAAGCAGGGTCAGGCCTGGTTAGTACTTGGATGGGAGACCGCCTGGGAATACCAGGTGCTGTAGGCTTATACCAAAGTCTTTTGAGACTGAAGGTTGCCAAACCAATGTGGTTTAATTAGTTCTGGCTTAGCCAGCCACTGAAGACATAAGGTCTAGAATAAATTTCATTTGTATTTCTAAGATTCTACAGACCTTGGCTGTAAAGCAAGGGTCCTTCAAAAAATATTCTAATTGGGCCCCGCATCCCCCAAGACCCTGTTCACAGTCATCAGGACTAGAGACTTTTTCAAAACATGGAACTGGAGACTTTCCAGAACTACATTCCGAGCCCACGACAGCACTCTGCATCTTTGCCACAGATCTGTGGAGCCACGGCGCACACCGATTGCTGCGACAGTCTTGCATGTGTTGCGCCAGAGAACTGTAGCTCAACAATGGCCTCTTTTGTATGGAAATGGCAGGTTGCTTTGTCTCGTTCTCAAGGAGATCAGGACCCCAGTTGGCTGCTCTTATCAGAAGCGAGAGCCAGCGCACTCAGTGGAGGAATTTGGAGACGTGCCCCGCCGTGCTGTGTGGCTTATTTTTGGAAGCTTACAAAGTAATAAACGGTGATGGGAAAATCAATGGGAACAAACGAAGCCCCAGCAGTGCCGTTCTCTCAGCTTCCTCCATCTCACTGTTGCTTCTTTGTTTAATAACGTGCCCTCTGATAATGAGCAGAGCCTTGGAGGGGCCCGGGAAGCACAGAGCACTTCCGTGAAAGGGGACGGCAGAGAGTTGTCGTCAGCTGGTGGGAGGCTGACGTTGAAATGACAGCTCCATTTCCCCAAGGTTATCGCACACTGAAGGGTCCGTGAGGCCAGCTCGGGAGACTCAAGGGGGGAAATAGGGAGAACCTCAAAGGCAGAATTGTGCAGAGATGGTCACGTCCTACTATGTTGCCACAAAGGGGGCATTTAAAGCTCCAGAAAGTCTGTTGACTCTCCTTGATCTAGTCTGGCTATCAGTACTCCTAGGTCAGGCCCGAGGCATTGGCCATCAAATTAAGACCTTTCCTGGCTACTTCCATAGATTCTGCTGCCGGTTTGTTGTTCCTCTGCTTCTCTGCCACCAACCTGTGTCCTCTTCCATCCATCTGATACCTTAGCCTTGACCCCAGTCAGTATACACCCTCCGCCAGTGGCGTAACTAGGGCACCAGGCACCTGGGGTCAAAGATAATTTTGGAGCCCCCCAATATGATGAAATCAAATCTAAATTAATTTAATTAAAATTAATAAATTAAGAAGATATTTCCTTCCCTCTTTCCTTTTAAATACATATTTTTCCCCTTTAGGTGCTGCGCAATCATCAGCTCAGCCTTAGTGTGTATATCTATAAGCATACTGGCCAAGACATAAAGAATCCTTGCCCAATCTCTTATGGTTCCCCACCCTCCTGGCAAAAAAGCAGAAGGGGCCCATGCTGTGCCCTCCAATCCAGATATGCTGAGGAGCACTCCTCTGTGCTCCTCAACTCAACCCACCCCCTTCCCATTTAACCTCCCTTGTAGAGATCTATTCCAGGAGGCAAATCTTACTTTTGGACAACTGGTGACTGTGAAGACTCTCCCCTGCCCTTCCTGAGATCCAGGCATCCTGTCAGAGCCTTTTTTGTGAAAACCGTAAGCCCCTGTTTAAATGCTCCAGTGGGCATTCTGAGTCGTGTGGCGCTCCCCTGTCATGAATATGTGCAGTTCAGGCCTAGCAGCATTGCAAAGCCTGAACCAAAGTAACCCAGTAACATAGAATGGCTTGAATCCTAGCTGAAAGGTATTTACAACTCATGGAAGGTGATAGATGTAGCACCTCAGTAGCCAGAGAGGCACCCAGGAATCCCCAGTGGGGAGGGGGAGAACTAAGAGAACTAGCATCCAGCCCCACTTCGAGAAGATTCTGTCCCCAAGAGTTCTGATTGGGCAGTTTGAAATGAGTAGAGAGTCACACCATCCTCTTGGCATGAGAAGTATAAGAACAAAGCCCAAAGGGGTGCCTTTTGCCTTTTCTCTTCGTTTTTGGTCTTTGTCTTTTGGCGTGGGTGCACATCCTGCCCCAGGCCAGGACCATGTGGCCTCAGAGGTAACTGAGGATCTACAAAAGAAGCTGACCCAGGTGAGCGTTAGGAAATAATAGAGATAGCCAGTTAGCTTTATTGTTTTATGCTGATAGGTTTCCTAGAAGTTTTATGCCTCTAGCATTTGCTGCCTTTTGCAGCTTTTTGTAACCCTTTGTACTTAATAAAGTAAAAATCCTTTTACCTTGTTAGTTCATTGTCTGTTGGGGACAAAGGTTCAGAATCCTGCCTAGGTGTTGAGCAAGCTACCAAAAATCCTCATTGTGGACTAGAAACCTGAGGACTGAGACTTTAAGTAAAGAAAGTGCTCAGTGCCTACAAGGGATATAGTTAAGCCTAAAGGGTCTCGGTGTCCCTGGACTGAGGCACTGGCTCTTACAGGGTGGTGGCAGTACTACCGAACAGGGATCTTTGAGGGCTCTAGGGTTCAGAACCAACAACTCTGAGCACCCCAAAACCCTGGGAGTGAGCTCAAGTGTACGACACCCCCCAGCAGCATGGAGCCTGGGGCAATTGCCCCCACCCCATTAGCAATGCCACTGCACCTTGCTCCTTAGCCAGGCCTGAGCCTGCCTGCCACGAACTCGCTCGACTAAGGGCCGGCTCTGACAGTAAACCGTATTTTTCTCTTTTGGTAGGGGTGTGTGTGTGTGTGTGTGTGTGTGTGTGTGTGTGTGTGTGTGTGTGTGTGTGTGAGAGAGAGAGAGAGAGAGAGAGAGAGAGAGAGAGAGAGTGTCAGACGTTGGAATAAAATCAGTACAGCTGTTTGTTCTAAGTTGTCAGGTGACTTTTGATGTCGAATATCTTGCAAAACCACCATTCTGGGGTAGAGATTTACACTCAAGTGGGTTTTCTATCACCCATCATCTGGTCTTGGAGGGCTCCCTCTAAGGGGCTGCCCAATACACATTCAATGCCAGGCTATTCGGGTCCTGTCTTTTGATCTTTCTTGACGCTGTTTGGTTGGGCAAACACGGAAATGGTGAAAGAGAATCGTGCCGCTTTATGTCGTAAAGGCCGCGAGAGAAATGGTTCTTTGTGGCAACGCGCAAGTGCATGGCACATTGGCACTGGATTCGAAGGGTGGAACATGCTTCAGCAAGAAGCCCTGAATAGAAGCTGCACAGAACAGGTGAAGGAGCCCATTGTCTAAATTGCAAATCTTATACATTTTGCAAGAGGAGCAAAAGGGGGGGGGCTGTTCCTGCTTCCCACAATGCCCCCCAGCTACCTCAGGGAAGCCTAAAAGTAGGAGGAAAAGGCATACCTCTCTCTTACCATTGCCCCCCTTCAACCAGCATTCAGAGCATGCTGCTTTTGAACAATTCTACACTGTATACTCCCAGTTCTGGTATAGACAGAGAAGAAACTTCTCTCTTGGTCCAGGATGCAGAAGTTTATGTCCCCATCATGTTCTCTTTTTATAGCCTTTTCCCCCCCAAGCTAAAAAGCCTCCCCAGATCCTCATTCTTAGGGTTCCCAGAGGGGAACAGAGTGCCTCTAACAACTGCACAGAAGAGGGAATTTTGGCAGGTTCGGCTCCATATTGAGCTGCACCTGTTGAAATTCCCTCTTTTCTATACCAGGGGTGTCCAAAGTTTTTGGCAGGAGGGCCACATCGTCTCTCTGACACTGTGTCGGGGGGCCACGGAAAAAAATAATAATTTACATTTAAAATTTGAATAAATGTACATGAGTTTACATAAATGAATATATTAAAGATGAACTTATATGAATGAATGAAGGTCTTGCAATAGCTCAGG
This sequence comes from Tiliqua scincoides, assembly GCF_035046505.1. Lineage (NCBI taxonomy): Eukaryota > Metazoa > Chordata > Lepidosauria > Squamata > Scincidae > Tiliqua > Tiliqua scincoides. The sequence goes on from NC_089833.1 coordinate 14,499,524, forward strand.
GCCTATAAAAGGCCTTGCACAAAGCAAGGCTGGCCTTTCCTTTGCTGCTGCTACTGCATCACAGACATGAAACAACAAGCAGTGGAGGAAGCCCTCATCCCACAGCTCACGCGAGAGGTCAAACAGTCGCCCTCATGCTGAGAGCAGTTGCATCGGGCCAGTGCAGGCTCCAACAAATCTCCGGAGGGCCAGAGGCTCATTGGAGACTGGGGGCTCCCTGAGGGCCACAAGTGGCCTCAGGGCCGGGGTTTGGGCACCCCTGTTCTATACAATGGTTAAAGGCAGAGGCACACGGCCTCCCTTTGTATCTGGTAACTTTCCTCATTCTTGTTTAAGAGCTTGGGCAGTCCAGGAGGCACAAAATTCCTGCGTTTCCACAGATCAGTGATTAGTCTGCCAGATACGTCTAATGTCCTACTTTTCCCCATGTCATCCTCGCTGCCAAGCTGCAAGGCTATGAAAAAAAAGAGAATCTGCTACAAGACATATCTAAGCAGGTCACTGATGCATCTACGATAGCCCGAGTGAAACACTAGCTTGGCTTTGTAACGGCGAGAAGCCCTCTCATTCCGCCACCCCCCACCCTTGCTCCCTAAATTGCACTCCCTGCTCAAGCAAAAAATGATTGACGGGTTCGCCTCCAGCCAGCATGATGGCACAAAAAAGAAAATCAAATACTGTAAAATAAAGTTTGTGGGGAATCCTTACGAGCGACGGATCCCTTATGTGCCGAACTGCCAGCTTGAGGTTATACAAAACCATTTGAACAGCTGGCCAGAGTCGATTGGGAATGAGGAGCTATCTCAGCTGGCTTGTTTTTATGTCTGCAGATGCTGAATCTCACCTTTTAATTGCAAGACACGATACACTTTTCTTTAAATATATGTGTACGTACATCAATTCCTATTCCAATTACCCCTCTTCAGCTGCCTGTACTAACTTTAGCAAAACCATGTTCAAGTTCTTGCCTCTATGTTGTCTTGGCCCACAGTGGCGTAGCTAGAGGGGGTGCAAAGTACTAAGTTTTGCAGGCGCCTGATCTTAATGCTTTGCACCCCTCTAGCTACGCCACTGTTGGTCCACAGCCTATGGCAATCACCTTCTAAAGGATCACCTGCATGTTATTACCAAAAGTGCAATTTTTTTTTTAAAAAGCAGAAAAAAACAGAGAAAGTCTGTTATTTTTATGTGCTAATAAATGATTTTATAGAAGAAAATATGTCAAGTGACAAGGCAGTCTTCCATGGGTTTGTGGCAAAAAAACAAACTCACCACTTAATTTAAGATTTTAACGTTGAGGAATTGTTCTCACTCCCGGCTACAAAGCCCTTGGCAATCTATATTCTTCAAAGGGCCGGATAGAAACCATGTGTGGCTATTGCAGACACAGGGCTCAATCTGCCAAGGACAGCTGTGTGACTTCAATTTATTTTCACCCCATGCAAGCCCCACTGAGGTGCGCTTAGCAGCAAGTGCCTGGTGGATTGTTCCTCTTTTAATCCACAGATGACCTAAGGCGACTGACACTGCAGACTGATGTCCATATAACAGTGGAGCGCATGCAAAATGACGCACAGTTTTTTGCACACGTTTCCAGCTCTGTTGAAAAATCCCTCCCTCCTTGGGGGCAAAATGTCAGTGCTCCTTGAGGAAATGCCCTCTTGTTCCTTGACAATGGCCTTCAGCAATGTCATCAGCACAGATCCAGAGTAGATCCAGAATGGACTGGTGGGGCAGTGCTGTGACAATCTTTTCATTCCATGGTTCTTGATTTTTTTGGGGGGGGGGATTGTCACCCATCTCGATAATCAAAAGAGGAGGAAGCAATAGCCAGCAACGGGTGGGGCAGGAAATGACTGCCAAAGCAGTAGCAGCACTCATGGGAAAAGGTGACATGGAATGTCCTTGGGAAAAAAAAAGATTAACATTTGCATTATCTAAGTATTTTGGGGAAGACTTTCTTCCCCTCTGACATTCTTAGGTTTGATGTGAAAATCAAAACTGTAGAATATTCAACTCAGGTTTGCCTGACAGCATTCCCTCTCCCAAGGGAACTCTGGGAATTGTAATTCTGTAGGGAAGGAGGGGGAAGAAGGGGACAGGAGTGCTCAGGCAGGAATGTTCAGCACCTTTTAAAACTACAATTCCCATAACCCTTTGGAAGACGCCATGGCAATTAAACTGGCATGAAACTGGCATAGATCTGTAGTGACAAGATACTCTGCTACCAAGCAGGCTGGAATCTCTATAATGAAATACATTCTTTCATGGTCTGAGTGTGGGGTGGGGGGGTAGGGGTCCTCTCCTTCCAAACCCAGCTCTTCCCAGAGAATTTATGCTTGGTGAGAGCCCGTGTCTTCCTTTGCAGCTGTCAAAAACTCCCCCATTTTGAGACCCACCGTAAGCTGGTTATACTTCAAACTTCTCGTCTGAGATCTAGTCTCTGCCCTGCAACTGCTCCTGTTCTGGAAAAGGCAGTGGGTTGTGGTACAGGAGCTAAACCCCTGGATGACAGAGTCCTGGTCAACGTTCCCCCAAAGCATCTAAAGTGCCCATTTGTGCATGCTCCTGATCTCTGATCTTGGAAGCTAAGCAGGGTCAGGCCTGGTTAGTACTTGAATGGGAGACTGCTTGGGAATACCAGGTGCTGTAGGCTTATACCATAGTCTTTCGAGACTGAATGTTGCCAACCATGAGTTTGATTTGGGTTCTCACACACCATGTTCTGCCAGCTGCTGAGGGTCCCCAGCCAGTAAAACTGGAACAGGGACAGTGGCAGGCTTGACACCAGAGAGTTCTCAAAGCCTCCAGGCCTGCTTTGATTCTGTGACCAGCGAGATCTCTTTCGCCAACGGGGTCTCCGCTTCACAGCTGATCCTCATCGATCCAGATAGTTTTGCGCTGCTCTTCCCCAACTTTTTCTTTGATGATCCTCAGGAGGTCCTCGATGCTGTTCCAGCTCTCAGCCTCCAGAGAGGTGTACAGGCAGGGCAAGCCCTCCAGCTCCTTTTCGTTCTGACGGCACACCCGCAAGAACTCATCCTCTGTCTCTAGCTTGGGAAGCAGCTTTCTGGGTCATTGTAGAAAGGCCAAAAGGGAGAGTTATTAACAGTGTGCATTTTGCATCCCCTTTGAACAAATTCCCAAAGCCTGTTCCTGCACTTTTGGCTAAGAAAAAGGACACTTGGCAATTGCAAGAGATGAACAGTTTCTTCCCTAGTCGCCTCAGATTAAATTGAAATGATCCGGCTTCTTTAAAGGGGGGGACGGACTCGCATCATTTTTCTAAGCCAAACCAATGCTGTGAGAGCACCAAAGTCTGCCCTTGCTTTCCTTCCTCTCTGACACCCCACCCCCCCCAGTGCACACAGCCTTGGGGCCTACGTCCTGAAGAAGCCCTTTGGAGAACTGCATCTCTCACAAGCCCATGGGCTGCAGTAGCCCTTTGAGAACTACACCTTCCAAGGTCCCCTGAACTCTCTGCCCCGCTGATGATATCAAGAGAGAAAACGGTGTGAAAAAGTAAGAGCAGGAGGCAACCAGGTTCTACACAAAGCAGTGCAGGCAGGGAAAGAAATCTGTCTTTCCCCCATCCCATTTGTTAAGTCATCGGTAGCTACTGCTCACTTGCATCAAGGCAACTGTACTTATCATCATGTCAATCTTTCCAAAGAGAAGGAAGGAGCAAATTACAGGATGGAACCATGCCAGAGAGAGAAGGCTGAATGATAGGAAGACAGAGCAGATTCTTGTTGATAAGGGCGCCTAGAGTGACGTTTGGCAAATGTGCCGGAATATCAGAACAGTCAACATACCTGAACTTCTTGATGTTTTTTTCGGAGACTCTAATAAAGAGAACAATAGGATATATCTTGGCTTTGATTAAATCCTTTGTGCAGCCGATCCCAGCTTCGAGCAGGCAGTGTTTGTTCTGTAAACACGAAGTCAAGAAAGGACGACGGTAAGTGTGTCTTGGGCTTTGTTAGCAGACAACTGCAAACAGGTGCTGGGGAAGCCTGCATCACTGGTGGCATGCTTGATCAAAGGACTTTGGATCAGAAGCTACAGTTTCCTTTCCCCCAAGGCATGCCACAGCCTTGGCATATATCCCACTGCCCTGACTTCCCAAAGTATCCAGTCTGTAATGTGGACTTGTCTATCTCTACCACCCTTGGTCACCTGCTCTTTCCAGTGACTCCAATCAACTTCCCTTGCTCATTACATAAGAACATCAGTAGAGCTCTGCCAGATCAGGCCAAAGGCCTCCCTAGTCCAGCTTCCTGCATCTCACAGTGGCCCAACAGATGCCTCAGAGAGCATAAAAGACCAACTGTATCCTGTTGCCACTCCTTGCATCTGGCATTCTGAGGTCAGCCTACTTCCAAAACCAGGAGGTTGCACATACCCATCACGGCTTGTGACCCATGATAGACTTTTCCTCCATAAATCTGTCCAATCCTATTTTAAAGACATCTAGGCCAGGTGCCGTCACCACATCCTGTGGCAAGGAGTTCCACAGATGAATCACATGCTGGGTAAAGACATATTTTCTTTTGTCGGTCTAATTCAAACTGATGCCTCGGCAAAAGCAGCGCTGCTGAAAGGGCGGCCCACATGATAATGGGACTATCTTGAAAATATGATCAAGATTTGCACATCTTCTCTTGTCATGTGCAGCTAATGAGTTTCTATGTGAGAACAAAGTGCCTATTTTGGCCATCATCTGCTTAATGATATCACTTCCTGCATAGTGATGGCACTTCTAGCCCTCAGCAGGCACTGTGAAGTCTATTTGGCCCTCTGTTTGAAATAAGTTTGACACCCCTGGATTAGGGAAGCAGCACTGAGCATGTGTGCTGGAGTGGCAACTTTGAAAGCCTCAGGAACATGAGCTGGTAGGAATCCCTGGGAATCACAGCTGTGGTCCCTGGCAATGCCAAGATGCACACATGGCCCTCCTTCCCTTTGACTTTAGGGGACATCCACTAAAATTGAGTGTTGGGAGAGTTAGAACAGACAAAAGAAAATATTTATTTACTCGGCGTGTGGTTGGTCTGTGGAACTCCTTGCCACAGGATGTGGTGACGGCATCTGGCCTGGACGCCTTTAAAAGGGGATTGGACAAGTTTCTGGAGGAAAAATCCATTACGGGGTACAAGCCATGATGTGTATGCGCAACCTCCTGATTTTAGAAATGGGTTATGTCAGAATGCCAGATGCAAGGGAGGGCACCAGGATGAGGTCTCTTGTTATCTGGTGTGCTCCCTGGGGCATTTGGTGGGCCGCTGTGAGATACAGGAAGCTGGACTAGATGGGCCTATGGCCTGATCCAGTGGGGCTGTTCTTATGTTCTTAAACTACAATTCCCAGGAGGCCTTGCAGGTCTCTTGTTATCTGGTGTGCTCCCTGGGGCATTTGGTGGGCCGCTGTGAGATACAGGAAGCTGGACTAGATGGGCCTATGGCCTGATCCAGTGGGGCTGTTCTTATGTTCTTATGACTGACTGTCAACAGCATTGCGCCCATCAATGATGCTAGACTAGGATTGCAGCTTAGGCCCAGAATCGTCCCACTTGCCGACCAACCACATTCCCTCCCTTATCGCCATGTGCGAGGAAACCCCTTTCTCTAGGTGAAAATTAAGTGATGGAAAGATGGGGAGGCTCCACCAGAATGAAGTTAGTCAAATGAGAGCACACAATTGAACAAACTTTGTTCAAAATGCATCATGTTCTGTAATTACTCCTCAAAGGGAGAAAAACAATCTTTGACTTGTCTTTCGCTTACTGCATAACAAGCGTTCTGTATTTGATGCCATCTGTTTGGGCTTGACATTATTATCTTTGTTCTGCACATCACTGTCTCTTTCTAGGGCTCAGGCGACCCGCTTTAAAAATTGTAATAAAAAAAAAAATTAATGGATGCATGAGAGCCTAGGGAATGCATTTTTAAAAGGAGAATTTAGAGACCAAAAAGATGCCTGAAATTATGAAGGTGGATTTTGAAACAAAGCAACGTGGAAGGAGAGAAAAAAAGGAGACTGATAGTGCAATCCTTAGCACTGCCTTTGGAACTCCCAGCACTTGGCGATGCGCGGAGCCCACAACAACCACACTTTCAACTGCAGTAGGCCCTCCTTATCTGAAGGTTTGTGTATCTACGGATGCTGAGCCCATGGCTGGAGCGCCTCAGAACATCTCTGAATGGAACTGGAAGTCACTGGTGTGAACTGGAAGTACCTTCTGGTCGTGTCTGGGAGGCTTCTGAGGAGGCTTTGCATAGACCTCCAGAGGGCCAGGTACGCCTCCCAGGTTATTGCAGCACCAGGCCATTCCCCCCAGCCCACGGATTTAATTATCCATGGAATTCAGTATCTGCAGGGGATCCTGGAACGGCTCCCCCATAGATACCAAGGCTCACTGTATTTACAAAAGGCAGACTGCTTAACAACCAAGACCAAAATCCAGCCACCTTGACAGCAACAGCCTCAATGTTTGCAGGAAAAATACATTCGTAGGTGTGCGGGTTCCTTTCTCGAGAATGTATGATGGTTTCCTGCTCGTGCCTCCTCAAGAACTCTTCCTTTGTTATGATATCTGGAAGCAGAAAATGAGCTTTGCAGTCATCCAGGGTTTGTAGCCAGGACACCTCCCCCCCCCAGCACTGTTTTGCAGAATGTTCACCAAACATTAAATGTTAATAGTTAACCAGAAAGCACTTAACCCGGATCAGTTTCAGGTGCACCCCTGCCAAATATGGAATTGCTATGGGTGTTCTATCCAATGCCCAGAAGTCTTTCCTTTTTCGGATCTGGTCCAAGTGTCGAGGCTTCCCTCAAAGAATCCTGGGAACTGTTAGCGTTGCCGTGAATTGGTAGCCTCACGTCAAAACTGCACTTCCCAGTTTCCCTTGAAGCTATAGGAGCTAACCCAAACTAGCTTAAATCTGTAGGGTACAGACATTTATAAGCTCCTCCAGCTTTGGGTTCTCTCTATACAGTGGGCCCTCCTTATCTGTGGGCAGATTTTGAACATCTGTAGATCTGAATATCTGTGGATGTTGAGCACACGGCCAAGGGTCTAGGCCATCCTTCCTGGCCGAGGGTCTAGGCCGAGGGTCAAGGCCATCCTTCCTGGATGCAACCGGAAGTGGCTTCTGCTTGTGTCCAGAAGAGTTCTGAGATGTGGGGAGGCCACGCACAGCCTCCGTGCACCTCAGAAGGCCTCCTGAATGTAACTGGAAGTTCCCCTGCAGATCCCACTGTATTCCTACATCTGAGATTTTACCACACTCAGAGATCCTTGAGTACCAAGACCCCAAAATATCATTGGGATGAGTAAGATACCACACATAAGAAGTGCAAAATAATTATGGGTCTCATTATTGTCCCCTAATTTACAGTCCTCCGGCTTTAACTGGCAGCGTGTTTGTCTTCAAGCTAGTTAAATCTGGTGAACCTGTTCGTGACCTATTTCAAGAAATAGCACATGAAGTGCCGAGATGGGAGAATAACTGACATCTAGGTAATTGCAAGCCCACGTTGTGGTGTCAGGCTCCTTTTCAAGGCTGCATTTCAACAGTGAAGCATAGCAAGTCTGCAACAGACATATAGCCATTGTGTATACAAATGAACGTAAGAGCAGGAAAACCGTCATACTTTTGGATCAGATCAAAGGGGTGTCTAGTCCAGTATTCTGTCTCCAACAGGGGCCAATTAGATCACACCCAAGGTTCACACCCAAGGAATAAAGATTACGGCTGACCCGTGTTGTCTGACCTCAGCAGCTAGTAATTAAAGGTGTACTGCTCAATGGAGCTTCTATGGCTTATAAGCACTGCTAGATCTACATGAATTTTCCAGTTTTTTTAAAGCCATCAGTTCTGATGTATCAGGATCAAAATAAATGCATTTTCTCAACAACAGGTCATTTTATTCCATTCCCTTGCCCTCCCACTGGGACGGCCTTGGCACCATTGTGGTCCTTTCTGCAGGGGTTGGCACTTCACCTACTAGTAACTCTCCCTGGAAGCATTACCTGGCTTGCATAAATTGAATTCCAGGGCTCCTCCGGAGTTGAGAAGCTTCTGAATTAGGACCTTGGAGAGCACTGCGGGTGAGAAGAGGACCGGGCGCCAGTGGTCGCAATGGATCGGTCTCACCGAGCTGTACGGGATCAGGCTGAAGCTCTTATTTATCTCGCTCACTGAGTCAAACTCTGAGGGAAAAGGGGAGGGTTGACCACCTAGGAATGCATTTAGTGCACACAATTCTATGTAAGGCTGGAGCAAGCTCAAAAGGGCCCATCTAGTCCAGCATTCTGTTCCCTCTCAGATGCCTCTGGGAAGGCCCAAAACAGGAGATGAAGTCAATGGTCCTTGTCCCCTGTCGCTTTCCAGCATTCCGAGACAGATGCTGCTGAACTTGGAAGTTCCACTCAGTCATCACTTCTAACAACCTATAGAACCTGTTCAGTAAACCTGTTCTCCAGGGGTAAACAGGTTCTCCAGGGGTAAAAGTTTACTGAACAGTAAACCTGTTCTCCAGGGGTTCCCAAAGTGTGTGTCATGACACCTTAGAGTATCATAGCAAACACACAGGGATGCCACAGGTGGCCCAACTTACATGTTCATGAGAACTCATGGGACTTGGGTACCACCATCTTGGCTCTCATAAAGGAGGAGGTCTGGTCTAGAGGGTAGAGCCTCTATTTGCCTGAAGATAACATCCACAAGGTCGCCAGTTCGAGGCCACCGGCACCATGCGACCTTGAAGCAGCTGGGAAGCTGAAGCTGAGCTATTCCATCTGCTCTGAGCGTGGGAGGATGGAGGCCAGAATGTGCAGCCAGATCGGAATGAAACATCTGAATTGTTGTGGCTCAAGAGCCTTCTTTCAATTGTAAAAATCCGTACGGGGATTTAAATTAGCCTGCCTATGTAAACCGCCTTGAATAAAGTCTTGAATAAAGACCAAGAAAGGCAGTATATAAATACCTGTATTATTATTATTTTAATAAAATCTTCCAAGCTGAGCTTGGAAGAAGAGGCTGCTGCGCATCGTGACCCAGGCACGTTCGGGAAACAATATTGTTCTCCCTGAATTTGTCAGATTCCCTTTTAAAGCCATCTAAGCTAAGTGACCATTCCAGCATCTTGTGGACATGAATTCCTCAGGCTAACTATATGATGTTGAAACTCCTTTTGTCCATCCAAAATCTCCCACCAACTTGTTTCTTCCATTGGCCCTAGAATGAATTTGACGGTGACATCCCCATCAAGTGACATCCCCATTTGTGTCCATCCCAAAGTGCTCAAGCTTCAGAGTGGGCAGGTATAAATACCGGCTGTTCTGCCACCCCCATACCTTCAAACCGATCCAGCAGGGCCTTGGTCACAGGCTGCCCCTCTGGCCTGCCACGGGCGTCCTTCGAAGTGACAATGCGGACTCGTTCGTTGCTGTTCATGCGCTTGTATTTGTTTTCAGACCTGCTGACAAACTGAGAGCAGACACAGGCACTATCAGGGCAAACTCCGAGCAGGGCTGGCACAACTGGGTTGGTTGCCTCAGGCACCATATTGACGGGGTATGCCCACTGCTGTTCTCCTGCACCTGCTGCTGTTCCCACTTTCCTGGCTTCAAAGAGGATGAATACAGCGGCAGAGAAAGTATAGAGGAAAGCAATGTGGTGGAGTGAATGCCTCCCCACTTCCTTTCCGCTCTGATCTCCATTTCCCTTGCAAAACCCAGGAGTAGGAGGAAGAGCAGTGGAGGCTGTAGCTATATGGAGCAGCAAAGGGGTGTGCAAGGGGAGCAGCATTTTATGTGGTGCCTCAGAGACAGGGAGGTCAGGGCCTGCTCTGGCTGGAGCCTCTACTCTTTGGTGAACTTGTTGGGCTAGACTTCTGCTCCCTTAAGAACAGAGAACCTAAGGTGATCCCCACTGGATCATGCCAGGACCCATCTAGTCCAGCTTCCTCTATCTCACAGGGGCCCACCAAATGCCTCAGGGAGCACACCAGACAAAGGAAGACCTGCAAGGCCTCCTGGGAATTGTAGTTTAAGAACATAAAAACAGCCCCACTGGATCAGGCCAGAGGCCCATCTAGTCCAGCTTCCTCTATCTCACAGCGGCCCACCAAATGCCCCAGGGAGCACACCAGATAACAAGAAGACCTGCAAGGCCTCCTGGGAATTGTAGTTTAAGAACATAAGAACAGCCCCACTGGATCAGGCCATAGGCCCATCTGGTCCAGCTTCCTGTATCTCACAGCAGCCCACCAAATGCCTCAGGGAGCACACCAGATAACAAGAGACCTCATCCTGGTGCCCTCCCTTGCATTGGCATTCTATATACCCTCAGACCTCCCAACAAAGACACCAGACTGCAGCTCGGGTTTAACTTGAGCCACTTGAACTCGGGCCTTCCTGTACATTCCTGTTTCTTCAGAACTTCCTGCCTGCCATGGGATTCCATTATTTGCTTCTTGTCTTTCTAATCATTGGTCAGTGTTTTGGGGGCTTGATCCGGAGCGTGCCGGATGCAGCTACTTCATTCTGACCGCATTGAGCCGAGAGCCAGCTCTCCCCCCAGACATGGAAGCCTGACCACTTGGGGCCTCACCTTGGATGGTTACTGATGAGAAGAAAGCAGTTCACTGAGCCTGACCCAGTGAGAATACAGGGCAGGTTAAAGCTGGGAGGCAGAAGGAATGATCGTCTGGTAAATCTTCCTTTTTGGGGGGCTTAGTACTTGGTCACCTGACAGGTTGAACGGCCCATAAACTGAGCCATAAACCGAACCATAAACCTGCAGAGAAATGCCAGACTCTGATTTGCTGACAAAAGACATACTAGCTCCAAGAGGAAAGTTCTTTACCTGTAAGATCTGCCCCAAAAGGAAACTGGCCCGGGAGAGTCGAGGGCTCGTTTTGGGATCGTTCGGTGGCGTGTGCTCTTCCGGTTGCAGTGTATTCTGGTAGAAATGGCACCCAGAAAGTCATTTGTTTCATTAAAAATCAAGCTTTTGGATTCACTTCTGTTCAAAGTTCTAGGCAGTTTCATTCAACCCAGAAGTGACCTGTGGGGTCCACTGGCAAGGAAGGGCAGGCCAAGAGGAAATCAGAATGAGACAATTCACGAAGCCAAGGTCCACCAAAACAATAAAATGGAGCCGCCACGTTCAAGGGCATTTTCAAAGCTGGGAATGAACCATGGGAGATGGCAATCACCTTGACACCCTGGTTGGCAACCTTCAGTCTCGAAAGACTATGGTATAAGCCTACAGCACCCGGTATTCCCAGGTGGTCTCCCATCCAAGTACTAACCAGGCCTGACCCTGCTTAGCTTCCAAGATCAGACAAGATCAGGCATGTGCAAGGTAACAGTTGCTTGACACCCTATCTCAGAGCTAAAGAAGCATGTAGCTGCCACTGTTGACTAGATAGCCCTGATCCAAAATGGAGTGGAGGGAGACAAGTCACTAAGCTCAGTGCATCACTGTATACTTCGCTGTGTACTCCCAGAGGACTGTCCGTTAGTCATTCAGATTTCAAATTTCAGGACCCTACACCACTCAGTTGTGCATCGCTCCCAACTGCGGTTTTGTGAGGCTGACTCTGGTTTTGTCCAGCTCTGGTTCTACTAACTCATGATGCAGATCCATAGAAACCTCGCTGGATTTAAAGGTCCAGGAGTCAGGGCACGACAATGGGATTGGGCAGAACGCTCCTGGAGAAAATGGAACACACTGGCTGAAAGGACAGCAACCTCTTGTGGCTATGGAGGCAGCGACTCACCCGTGGGGTTCGGAGCGTTCCAAGAGAACTGTCCACCTCATCCCTGCTGCCTTTGCTTATCATCAGTCTCTGCAGCTTCACCAAGAGGAGCTGTTGAGCTCTGCAAAAAAAGGAGCATTTGGAGTTTTCAGGGCATTGGTTGGCAACCTTCAGTCTTGAATGGTATAAGCCTACAGCACCTGGTATTCCCAGGCGGTCTCCCATCCAAGTACTAACCAGGCCTGACCCTGCTTAGCTTCCGAGATCAGATGAGATCGGGCATGTGCAGGGTAACAATTGCTGCATTAGCCATGGAGAAAAATCAAGGAAAGTCAGTAACATGGAGGACTGAAGTAAGGACAGCTTCGTTGAATATCCTTGTCTACTCTTTGTTTAGGATGGAGACATGTAACAGGTTCTGTTCTAGAGAGAGGTGAAGGCAGTCTGAGAGAGGGATTGTTCCTCATAGTCCACATGCCTGCTGGGGGAGGATGCCCTTCCATCTGCCTACTTGCCTCCACTGAAGTTCCCCTTATCCTACCACTTCCTAGACTGGAAAAAAGGAATGGAGTGGAAGCGTGAAGTGGAAGAAGAGAGTCATGGGCTAGAGCACCAAAGACACTCTAGCCCACCACTCTCTCTCCTCCACTCTTCTGCTCTGTCCCCTCTTCCTTATCCAGTCCAGAAAATGAGAGGCGCAGGGGCTGGAACATCACCAGGTAAGGGGGCTAGCATTTGGTGTGCCACTTCAAGGGCCAGGAAAGCTGGTTCTATCACTGGTCCATCTAGCCCAGGGGTGCCCAAAGTTTTTGGCAGGAGGGCCACATCATCTCTCTGACACTGTGTCAGGGGCCACGGAAAAAAAAAAGAATTAATTTACATTTAAAATTTGAATACATTTACATAAATATACATAAATGAATATATTAAAGATTACTTATATGAATGAATGAAGGTCTTGCAATAGCTCAAGGCCTATAAAAGGCCTTGCACAAAGCAAGGCCAGCCTTTCCTTTGCTACCGCTACTGCATCACAGACATGAAACAGCAAGCAGTGGAGGGAGCCCTCATCCCACAGCTCACGCAAGAGGTCAAACAGTCACCCTCACGCTGAGAGCAGTTGTGTCGGGCCAGTGCGGGCTCCAACAAATCTCCGGAGGGCCAGAGGCTTATTGGAGACTGGGGGCTCCCTGAGGGCCACATTGAGAGGCCTCAAGGGCCGCATGTGGCCCCAGGGCCGGGGTTTGGGCACCCCTGATCTAGCCCAATATGGTCTACATTGATGGGCAGAAGTCATCCAAGATCTCAGGCAGGTGTCTTTCCTGAACCTTATACCTGAAGTGCCAGAAACTGAACCCGGGACCTTGTGAATGGAGAACAGCGCACCACCACTAAGCTGTGGTCCCTGCTTCAAGCGGCTCTTTGGAAGAGCTGTGACCACTATTACGGAGGCTGCGTCATGTTCATCTCAATGTCCCACATGTTCAACTTCTGAGCTTTCGGGTGTCAGAAGCATGAAGGGAAGGTGTGCCCTGTGCTTACCGGCTCAAGTTGGGGAGAGTTCCCGTTTCCAGGTCCTTGTCGGTGAAGGGGTCGATCTGGGCACAGAGCCACTCACATTTCCCCTGGTGCATGGTGTCCAGGACGTGGACGATTTCATCACAGTTCACGGACAAGGAGCAGCAGTCCAGCTGGCTGGAGATGCTCAAGTTCAGGCGGATGTAGAAAGAATCCCCAGAGGCCACCAGCCCTTCTTTAATGTCGGACAGCAGCTTCCTATAACCTGCGGCAGGATCCAGGTGTGACAATCCATCAGAAAAATGGGGACTCAACAGTAGGTCAAGGCTGATGTCCTACATGGACAGCTATCCCACCCTGAGTCTTCGGCACCCCGAGACAGGTCTTGCTTGGTGTCTTTGCATCCAAGAGCAAGCAGCCAAAGGTCTGTTGTATGCGACATTTTATTTATTTAGCTTAAACGCCACTTTATCACCTGGAGGCCTCAAAGTGGCTAGCGGCAGTACTAAAACGGCAAATAAAGACGAAATGAAAACGACAATAAAAGGGCAGTACAATTAAACATCAGAGACAAGCTTAAAAGCCATAGCTTCAGAAAGATACACCCTCAACTCCCAGCACTCTCCAGAGCCTGACTTGCGGTGCAATCCTATGCATAGAGGTAAGTCCCATTGCGTTCAATGGGGCTTACTTCCTCGAACGTGTGTCTAGGATTGCAGCCTAAACAGACCTATCTTTCAAAGACACCTGAAGTTGGGGAGAAAGGCAGAGTCTGAGCGCCACCGTCAACAGACCTAGTGCTATGCAGTTGCCTAGCTAGGCTGGGGTCAGGGGGGATCCACAGGCCCCCCCTCTGCAGTAGAGTGGTGGTTTTCTGCCATCTCCGCTGGGGAGTGACAGCACCTATCTGGTGGCATATGGATGAGATATAGGCCCACCCTCATTCAGCTGCAAATGCAGCCATCTCTGGGGCCAGAGCCACACATGTGCAAAGGAGGGAGGATGTTTGCATAAACGGGGGCGGGGGGCTGTGATGTGACAATGTTAAGGGGGGGCATCATCATGTCACCAGGCCCTGGGTTCCCCCCCCTCCCAGCTATGCTGCTGGTGCTACGACCTCCACAAATGGACTCAAGTTAAAGCAAAATCATTGCCAATTAAATCCTCCATTCTTTTAAGCGCTTTATGGTGGGGAGAGAGGTTGGGTTTGGTGTAATGTGCAGCTCAGTCATTTCATAATTAACTCTAATTGGCACCTTACACAATCTGTATCCTGCTTTTTACTCCTGCCAAGTACGGCATTCATTCTGATGTTTGAAAACATTAAAAAAGGGGGGGGGGGAGGAGAGACAATTTCTCAGCGAGGAATTTAACTTTCTGCAATCCCCTTGATCCTGGTTGGTTTTACAGCAGTCGGAAATGCTGTTTGTGTGTGTGTGTGTGTTTTTGTGAGACAGATTAAAATGTTTCCCACAGTATATGCTAACACACCCTCCGCAAGTTCATTGGGCCACAGGTGCTTGCCATGCCTGTTTGGTGAGGCCGACTGTCCGTCCCCCCCCCCCCCCGGCAGATGTTGGCGTGACCTTCTGGCACCCGCTCAACCTGCAGCGGGAGGGGGGAGTCTCTGGGGGCTTGCCAGAGATGACATCAGCTCTGTTACCGGGATGACGGAGATCCTGCCATCCCAACATGGAGCAGAGAGATATCGTGGGTGGGAGAGTGCCGACGAGGAGGCAAAAGTACTGGTGTAACTGAAGCAACCTGTTGTTTGGTCCTTGGATGCAGGGCTGCAGGCTTTGGAGCCCTCTCCCTCACGATTCAGGTGGTGGTGGGTTTTCTATTTTTACATGGACACCTTGTACTCATGAAGCCCTGAGCAACCCAATCCCAATCGGTGCTCCAATCCAGAAGGACCAGTGCAGCCTGCGCTATATCCAGCAAGGGGACAGCAGCTGTTGAAGGAATCCTTGGGGAAAGGGGGCATTTCTCCCCTTTCCCTGGGTAAGACCCCAGCAGCCACTATGAGTGCTGCAGCCACTATGGGGCTACTTGGATCCATGCCAGCAAAATAGCCCCGTGTTGGCCTTGCAAGCCTGGAAAGGGTGATAGGATAGGGCAGAGGCTTCCTCTGCCATCCCCGCCCCTCTCCCCAGCCTGAACTGCCCCTCCCTTATGGGACATTTGCAACAGCACGTGCACCTGTTCCACTGGTGCTAGCTGGCATAGGATTAAGCCATAGGAAAAGCACACAGGTCATTTGGGGCAGCCCTCTATCCACATCAGCTCCTGCACAGTGGGATCTAAATGCACCCCACAGCAGTTCTCCCTTAGGCCCATCACTCTCCACACCCCCTTGGGAAAGCGAGAAGGTTGATTGCTGCTCCAGCTCCAGGGAACTGGCAAGGAGTAATGGAAAGACAAATTTGTTTGGCAGCCTTCAGGGAACGGGCCGTAGCTCAGAGCACCTGCTTTGCTGCCTCCATCCTCAGCATCTCCAGGTAGGCCTGGGAGAGGCCTCACCGAAAACCATGGAGAGCTGCTGAGCATCGCTGGAGACAAAACAGAGGTTGGATGAGCCAGTGATCTGAACCCGCTACAAGGCCACGGTTTCATTCAATGCTCCCATTCTCCCCTTGGTCTCTTCAACCGGCCCTGCACACACACACGCAGGCTCCTCTTCACATTCGGGGTGAGAAGCACGCGGCCCCTTACCTTCGTGGTTTGATTTGCAATGCAGCGTAATTGGTCCGCTGCACCTCTGAATCAGCCAGTGGACTTCTTCTTTCGTGCAGCTGTCCAAGGTGAGGATCTGATGTTCTCCTTTGATGCAGCCCTCCACCTGCAGGCACAAGAGTGGCATGATTCTCTCCTCCGAGTCAATTATTCCCCCTATTAAACGAGGGAGCTCACGTCTCTTTGGAACAAACAACCCGGCTTATCCTTTTACGACAGGGACGCATCTGTGACATTTGATCATAATTCTCTCTCTCTCCCTTCTCATCCACCCCCGGCCTCTAACTATAAAACAGCAGCACCGGAAGGATTGATCGCTGTGCTTGGAGTATTTGTGTCTACCCTGTAAATGCAACTGCTGGAGCAGGGAAGAAGGACTAGCCTTTGGGAAACGAGGTCTGTTCCATGCTCTTTCTAGTGCCACAGTTTGGAAACACAAAAATCACAAATGGCAACAAATCAACTAGCAAAGTCACACACAGTTGCAGTGGCCCTGTGTGATGGAGATCCCCTAATCCCATCTTCCTTCCATCTTCAGTTCTTTATCTGGCCACAGGCAAGACTGTGTCCGCTCAGCCCCATTCTCTCCCCTCCTGCTGACCCGATGATATTGGGCTACCTTGCAGGGGGGTGTTTCAAGGAGTATTAAAAAGAACGAAACACCTGGGACATGCTTGGAACATATGAAACACACTCTGTAAATATGAAAGATACTTAGGCTGTGATCTTGTACATACTGATGTGAGAGTAAGTCCCACTGAATCCAGTGGGCCTTACTTCTGAATAGACCAGCACAGACTTGCTCTGTTAAGAGTAGTAGCTGTGGAGTGTGGGCTGGATCTAGAATTGCATTAAGACCCAAATGGTGTAACTGGAAAGAGAGAAGCACCTGATAGGGGTTGACATTAACTGCAGTTTATGTTCTGCATGGGACTAATTTTTGTTTCGAATCAGTCGGAAAGTATTTAGAAATTGAGCAAGACTTGGATGCTTTCTGCAAGGGCCACAGCCTTTTCAGTGGTGGCACCAACTCTTTGCTGCTCCCTCCCTGGAGAGGCTTGATTGCCCCCCCGTTTTGTACATGTTTGGATGCCAGGTGAAAAACCTGGCTTTTGCAGAAAGTCTTGACTGCTCTACAAGCCCTCATTTTTCAGCCTGCACAGCCCTGAGGCTTTTATCAAATTCAGTCAATGTTGTTTTGTTTCACTTAAAAAAAGGAAGAATAACATTGTGTCTTATTGATTATTTTAATCGTATTGTTAGTTGACTTGGGTCCTTTGGAGAGAAGCAGGATATAAGATTTTAAAAACACACACACGCATATATAGATTGTCTTGTAACTTTTTTTTTTTTTGGAAGTTGCCCTGAAAGTGAAATGTAGCCTATAAACCTTTTAACGGAATGAATGAATACATAAAGAGAATTTTCGACTGCCAAGTCCTCACCAGAAGCAACTGATGCCCTTCCTGGAGACCGGCTTTCTCTGCCATGGAATCCAGTTTGACAGAATTGACAAAGCATCCCCGGGCGTTCCCCCCCAACAGTGTGATCTCCCCGCTCAAAGTGTCTCCGTTCAACACAATGCACTGGACGGCCCGGAGCGTGTTGTGGAGGCGTCCAACAGATGTTACGGAGGGACGGAACGGCCTGTGTGTCAAAGGAAGCAACAAGACAGCTCAGTAAGACATGCTCTTTGCCTTCTCTTGAGACATCTGGGATTTTCAAGCAGGAACTTGGTGATCGGGACAATAGGAAAAATGGGCAATAGTGTCCTGATTTTGTTTGCCATTAAATGGCTTGAATGACTAAGGGGAAAAAAAAAAATAACGATTGTATAGTTGCTTCCAGTCTAAAGCAGGCTTGGGAGTGTGAGAAAAAAGCCCAAAGATAAACAATAACAGCAACCCGGATTTCTGAAAAGGCTCTGAGACTGTAATCCAAAGAATATTAACCTAAGACCTTACTGTCACACTGAATTCTGTGGGGCTGATTCTGTCACGAACACACACACACACACACACTCTTAAAATGGGGCATCTGATAAATCAGGTCAAATCGGAAGAATTTACACATGAAAGCAAAACTTTGCCTTCCAGTCAGTCATACATCGTGAAAAATATCAACTTGCCTCAGAGTCAGACGGTGTCAACAGGAATGTTTTTCCAATGCAAAGAGCAGCCGTTGGGGGGGGGGGGTGTATCTGGATTAGAATCATGGTTCAGAGCAAGGGTTAAACTCCCTTCCTCACGGCACTGTCCCAATCCAGACTGCTCCCCTTCCACTGAAATGGCACAACCGACACGAGATGAAGGTTTTACCATTCAGTTCTGCTGATTGTATAAATTTGTCCCCCACCACAACACTTTGCATGGCCCACCTATTGGAAGTACCAGAAGCAATTGGCCATGATGTCATTGCCAAGTTAGTTCTGGGTTGGGAGGCCACGCACAATGAGACAGACACCAGTAAGAGGCTCGGAGCAGACAGGAGGGCTGTTCTGAGCTTGCAAAAAGCACACACTGGAGCTCTGCCTGCTGAGCCAATACTCCTACTGTTGCTTGTCATGTTACATTGCTGATCTTAGTGCCCAGCAGTGGGGGTCCCACGGCTACCATCAGACACCACCTCAAGTACCACTGGTGGTACGAGCACCATTGGTTGAGAAACACTGGTATAAACCGGACTAGAGAATACATCCACCTTGGAATTTTCAGAAATACCTCTCCAGAGAGAACTTCCTGAAAATGGAGTTGACTTGCTCAAGATCAAGCCCATCAGACTGGTGGGAAGATGAGGAGGAAGGCAGAGAGGAGTACCGGTCATGAAAGTCATCTGAAAGGGCAGAAAGAAAAAAAATGAATTAAAAAGCATCTCAGCGTCTTGCTGAAATTTCTCTGCTGAGAACTTTTGACTTGAAATTTGGACTGAGGCTCACTTCCCACTCAACTTTTTTGCCTCTGCCAATTTCTCAGAGGTGCCCCTCCAGGCTGCTGGCAGCAACCGCTTGAATGTCCCACGTTCAATCGAATGTTTAGTCTCACACCTGGTCATACTTACAGAATGGCAGCAACAGAATTCTTCTGCAGCAAGATATATTGTGTGGATAGGGTGTTAATGGGGGGGGGAGAGCTGTAGGGAAGCCTCACATGGCTACTTGGGGGGCCTAGGTGTTTGCACCAGCGTCCTAGATGCTCCTTGATGCCACTACAGGATTTCACCGCTAGGCACGGCTAGGGGAATGGAGCTGGGGCTTGAAGCAACATTTTAAGACACAACCCTATAAGGAAACATCAAGGCAAAAGTGGGACAGTGGTTCCCCCCCCTCCCCAGGAACAGGTGTCAAGAAATAGGGGATCTCCCTGAAATAGGAATGCTTGGAACATGTGAGGCAAGTTCTGCCTCCGTTTGCTCCTCCTGTCCAGAATGGCTTCAAGGAGGAGGGGCCGCTTGCATGCAGCGGTGAGGCTCCCTGCAAAACTTAGTGCTTTGCACTCCCTCTAGCGATGCCACTGCTTGTGGGTCTGTTTTTGAGGCCGAGACAGGGCAATAAGATGGTGGGAAGTGAGACTGGTTGCTCTTGAAATGCATGAAAAATTACCCATATGATGCAATGTGCAGACCAACCTATCCTGGGAATCAACCCCATTTAGGGAGTTGTTCTTCTTTGTTTTAGCTTTTCTCCATATGAATGGGGTGTGTGTTTAAAAACAGCGCAGGCATTCAACTAATGAATTAAGTAGGTGGTGCCATCATCATAAGAACATAAGAACAGCCCCACTGGATCAAGCCACAGGCCCATCTAGTCCAGCTTCCTGTATCTCACAGCGGCCCACCCAATGCCCCAGGGAGCACACCAGATAACAAGAGACCTGCAAGGCCTCCTGGGAATTGTAGTTAAGAACATAAGAACAGCCCCACTGGGTCAGGCCATAGGCCCATCTAGTCCAGCTTCCTGTATCTCACAGCGGCCCACCAAATGCCAAAGGGAGCACACCAGATAACAAGAGACCTCATCCTGGTGCCCTCCCTTGCATCTGGCATTCTGACATAGCCCATTTCTAAAATCAGGAGGTTGCCCATACACATCATGGCTTGTAACCCATAATGGATTTTTCCTCCAAAAACTTGTCCAATCCCCTTTTAAAGGCGTCCAGGCCAGACGCCATCACCACATCCTGTGGCAAGGAGTTCCACAGAGCAACCACTCGCTGAGTAAATAAATATTTTCTTTTGTCTGTTCTAACTCTCCCAACACTCAATTTGAGTGGATAAACCCTGGTTCTGGTGATATGTGAGAGTGTAGAGAGCATCTCTCTATCCACTTTATCCTTCTCATGCATAATTTTGTATGTCTCAGTCATGTCCCCCCTCAGACGTCTCTTTTCTAGGCTGAAGAGGCCCAAACGCCGTAGCCTTTCCTCATAAGGACGTTTGGTGAGGGTATCATGTTGATACCCCCCCAATCCTTACCTTCCAAGTCTGCAGCATCATAGCCAAAACTGTCATTGTCGTCTTCAGTCAGGCTGGAATTAAAAGAAGAAAATAAGAATTTCTCCCTCTTTCTCCTCCTGCCTGGTGTATTTTACACTTCTTAGCATTCTGCAACAGGTAGCAGACAGCTGGTGGTGTAAGAGGCTGTCTGAGGTAGCAGGTGAAACAGAGAGACAGCACTGAGCAGGCTGCACCTTCAGAGACAGGCATGTGTGAATGAAGTCAGATGCTTGAGAGGCATCTGCAGCGGAATCTGGGAGGAGAGCAGCAATCGGTGGGACAGTTCCCAAGCAGCAAAAGGTTAGCACCCCGGAGACATGTCAAAGGAGATGGCACTATCTTGGGCAGTTCCAAATTTCCAGCTTTTGACTCTGAACCATTTCAGCCCATTGCACCTGGAAACGCTTTTTATAGTTGGCAGTGTGCTGGTTTTTGTTTTGTTCTTTTTAAATATCGGCACATGCATACAAAATGTCACAGGTTCACCAGTGGCAATGCGCCAGCCTAAGGGAAGTATTTCAGGTACCCAAAGAAGCAAAGAAAAAATGGAGTTGCCCTGGTCACCTTGTCAAATGCAATCAAAAGTCTCCTGACAATTTCAAACAGATTTCCCCCCTCGGGGGGTCTTCTGCGAACACGGCACCTAGAAACAGTATAATAATAATGACGACATGTGTCATAGCGGGAGAGGGGAGGGCGAGGAGGAATCAAATCCCCCACCGAAGAACACCTGCTTCCTCCTCATTTAGGGTCGAACTAAATGTTGCAGCCGTCTCCTGACACATTTTGCCAACCTGAGTTGAAAACTGAACGTGTAATCAGAGCAACTGGAGAAGAGGAGATGAGTAACCCATTCATCACTGGCTGGTATTCTGCTCAGAGTAGGTACCCCCCCTCTGCTTTTTCTCCCGCAGGGGAAAAAGCAAATCTTTTCTCCTACAGAAGAAAAGCAGGTGGGGGGCAGGACTTTGAAGGAAAACAAACAGGTAGACGATGTAGCACTTGCCTTCCCCACGGAGGAATCAAGTACCACATTTGGAGACCACACTGCAGAGGCTACAGAAACAGGAAGAGGCTTGGCCTCTGCTGACTCTGTAAGGACAGAGGCACATTGCAGCCCACATTGCAGTGGGAGACACACTACCTCCCTCCCCCGCAAACACAGCATGCCTAAGGATGGGCATTTTGCAGTTACACAACATCCAACATGTTCGCTGTCCACCATGAAGCTGGTGCTTGCCTGTGCAAAAGTCATGCCATTGTTACAACTGCCACAGCTGTGGTTCTGGAGTTTGAGCCTCAGTGGAGTTGCTAAGGGGGTGCAGGGGGTGCGCACCGTGTGAAGCGCCCAGGGGGTGATACCACCGCTCACCAAAATTTTTAAAATCTTGGTATTTTCAAATAATACCATCATGTTATGTATCAATCGAAGCGCAATTTCGTGCAGAATGTAATGAAACAAACCACATTGTAATATCTCTATTCTATCAAAAGTTATAGCCAAAAAATCAGTGGGGCAGGGTGGTGGTCCATCACCACGGCCACTGCCCAGGGCGTTGCCCCACCCACTGCATGGGAGAAGGTCCATCAAAGGGATGACATGCTGGCCTCCCGCATCAGGTGACACAATCCCTAGTGATGCCCCTGTCAAGTCTGATCATGCATACCAATGTCTCGATTCCATTATACCGGAAAGGAGGGTTGCCCCAAGGTCTTGGCCTTTGAAAAGCATCTCGTTTTGGCCCAGCGACACCCACCTGCTGTGAGGAGCGTCTTCCTTGCAGCGCCGGACTATTGAATCGTTCCCTGGAGGCTCTGGGGTCGTGGACATAATGCTGGCGTTGCGATTTCGTAGCGTTTGCTGCGTTTCAAGAGGCGAGACCAAAAAGGGGGGAAACAAATGTGATTAAGAATGCAGAGCTCAGTTCAGTTCGGAGATACCACACCGTCAATAGATATTCAATTTATTTGAAGGCTGCCAAAGCAGATCAGAAGCCTGGATTCCTAACGCATCCCAAATGAGGGTGTGTATTGACCACCCTCGTGTTGCCTCAAAACCCTCAAGAAATGTTGCCGCAAGCAGATGATTGGCCTGTTAATAAAGGCCAATAAACCCCAAATAAAGAGGAGGGGTTTCATTTGAGCTGAGACTATGGTAAGAGTTTGAGTTCCTTCATATCCCACTGAGGAGCCTGGAGCTTGTACATAAAAGCAAATTTCCCTTGGTGGGTAATTTACAGCTCACAAGAAAATAGCAACATATAACCACATCTGGTCCAGCTTCCTGTATCTCTCAGTGGCCTACCAGATACCTCCAGAAGCACGCTGTTGCCACTCCCTTGCACCTGACATTCTGAGACAGCCTATTCCTAAAACCAGGAGGTGGCATATACCTGTCATGGCTTGTAACCTGGAATGGACTTTTCCTCCAACAATCTGCCCAGTCTCCTTTAAAAGGGATCTAGGCCAAATGCCGTCACCACACTCCCAGCAACTGCTGGGTAGAAGCCGGAACTGCCTTTAAATTGGAGGCCTCCCAAGGGCAGTGCAGTGCTCACCTTCAGCAGCTCAGCGTTCTGAGAGTTCAGGGGTGATGTAAATTGAGTGTTGGGAGAGTTAGGACAGACAAAAGAAAATATTTCTTTACTCAGCGTGTGGTCGGTCTGTGGAACTCCTTGCCACAGGATGTGGTGATGGCGTCTAGCCTGGACGCCTTTAAAAGGGGATTGGACAAGTTTCTGGAGGAAAAATCCATTCCGGGTTACAAGCCATGATGTGTATGCGCAACCTCCTGATTTTAGAAATGGGCTATGTCAGAATGCCAGATGCAAGGGAGGGCACCAGGATGAGGTCTCTTGTTATCTGGTGTTCTCCCTGGGGCATTGGGTGGGCCGCTGTGAGATACAGGAAGCTGGACTAGTTGGGCCTATGGCCTGATCCAGTGGGGCTGTTCTTATGTTCTTAACTACAATTCCCAGGAAGCCTTGCAGGTCTCTTGTTATCTGGTGTGTTCCCTGGGGCATTTGGTGGGCCGCTGTGAGATACAGGAAGCTGGACTAGATGGGCCTATGGCCTGATCCAGTGGGGCTGTTCTTATGTTCTTAACTACAATTCCCAGGAGGCCTTGCAGGTCTCTTGTTATCTGGTGTGTTCCCTGGGGCATTTGGTGGGCCGCTGTGAGATACAGGAAGCTGGACTAGATGGGCCTATGGCCTGATCCAATGGGGCTGTTCTTATGTTCTTAAACTACAATTCCCAGGAAGCCTTGCAGGTCTCTTGTTATCTGGTGTGTTCCCTGGGGCATTTGGTGGGCCGCTGTGAGATACAGGAAGCTGGACTAGATGGGCCTATGGCCTGATCCAGTGGGGCTGTTCTTATGTTCTTAAACTACAATTCCCAGGAGGCCTTGCAGGTCTCTTGTTATCTGGTGTGCTCCCTGGGGCATTTGGTGGGCTGCTGTGAGATACAGGAAGCTGGACTAGATGGGCCTATGGCCTGACCCAGTGGGGCTGTTCTTAGGTTCTTATGATGTAACCACATTGCCCCCAACCTTTCAGGTTATCACACTGAATTAAATGTGAAAAGCTCACCTCCGGACTGCCTCTATCCGGTGATTTTCAGCTTACTCCTGAACCAACTGCTTTGTGTTCTCACCAACTGGTGAGAGAGAGGCAGCTAAGTCCAGAGTGGGTCAGCGATCACTGAACAGGGGCTCTAGTGGTGTAGTGTGACCCTTCTGAGGGTGTCACCTGGTGCGGCCTACACAACTGGCTGCATCCCCGTTGTGACAACACTGATTGAAATCATGCTCCAAGGCGGTTTAGCACCATTCCAAGGTGGGCTTCTGGGAATACAATGGCCACTGTAAGGACGAGGACTATTGCCATTGGTGGTAGCCGTACCCTTCACCCCATCTTGGCTTCCCCATCTGTGAAAAAGGCCAAAGTGATCCCCTTCCCACTTTGCTCCCTGTGAATGGAGCGTCAAAATGAAGGGGGGCATTTCACTCTATTGATAATGACTCCCCCCTCCAAAAAACCCCCACTTAATACGCCCTGTCAATGACATCTCCCTGAGTGAAGTTCCCACCACCAGCTGTGTAGCTAGAGGGAAAGCACTAGGTTTTGGAGGGAGCCTCACTCAGCATGAAAGGGACTCCTCTCCCTTCTCTTTGGAGCCATTCCAGGTCGAGGGAGTAAAACGGAGGTGTACGTAAAAACAGCCCCGCTGGATCAGGCCATAGGCCCATCTAGTCCAGCTTCCTGTATCTCACAGCGGCCCACCAAATGCCCCAGGGAGCACACCAGATAACAAGAGACCTGCAAGGCTTCCTGGGAATTGTAGTTTAAGAACATAAGAACAGCCCCACTGGATCAGGTCATAGGCCCATCTAGTCCAGCTTCCTGTATCTCACAGCGGCCCACCAAATGCCCCAGGGAGCACACCAGATAACAAGAGACCTGCAAGGCTTCCTGGGAATTGTAGTTTAAGAACATAAGAACAGCCCCACTGGATCAGGTCATAGGCCCATCTAGTCCAGCTTCCTGTATCTCACAGCGGCCCACCAAATGCCCCAGGGAGAACGCCAGATAACAAGAGACCTGCAAGGCTTCCTGGGAATTGTAGTTTAAGAACATAAGAACAGCCCCACTGGATCAGGCCATAGGCCCATCTAGTCCAGCTTCCTGTATCTCACAGCGGCCCACCAAATGCCCCAGGGAGCACACCAGATAACAAGAGACCTGCAAGGCCTCCTGGGAATTGTAGTTAAGAACATAAGAACAGCCCCACTGGATCAGGCCATAGGCCCATCTAGTCCAGCTTCCTGTATCTCACAGCGGCCCACCAAATGCCCCAGGGAGCACACCAGATAACAAGAGACCTGCAAGGCCTCCTGGGAATTGTAGTTTAAGAACATAAGAACAGCCCCACTGGATCAGGCCAGAGGCCCATCTAGTCCAGCTTCCTGTATCTCACAGTGGCCCACCAAATGCCCCAGGGAGCACACAAGACACAAGAGACCTGTCTTCTGTTGCCGCTCCGCATCAGACATTCTGACATAGCCCATGGACACAGTTGCCCATGACTTACAGCCCAATCCTATGCATGTTTCCTCAGAAGTCAGTTCCATTTGAGTCAACAGGGCTTACTCCCAGGAAAAGTGTGGATAGGATTGGGCTGATAGCGGGCAGTGGGCAATGGTGTATTTTTTCATTTTGTTCCCCCTGCCTGGAATGACTCTGAAGGGAGGGAGAGGGGCCCCCTGCATGCTGTGGTGAGGCTCCCTGAAAAACACAGTGCTTTGCACCCCCTCTAGCTACGCCACTCCCCAAAACACACCACACTTGTCTTCCCTAGATTATTGGCTGCACCAATTCAGAACAGGTTCTGTATTGCCATGAAGCCCAGGCATCATAATTCATGACTGTATCGAAGGCTCCCTCCCTGGCGATAGCAGAGAGCAAGCTGGGGGAAAAAAAAATCCTGGGGCAGTATTTCTTCAAATCCCCCGGCAAGGTGTTTTCGTTCTTCATCAAGCCTTTTATTAACACTCCACCAGATCGTTTCCTCTATAACTAACTGCGCCTGCTGTGTCGGTGATCACATTGTGTGTAATGGAATATCTAGAAGGGGAGATTGTGGGAACACATCCAAGCAGGGGAGAAATGGATCAGCCGAAGCCCCCAGCTGTTACCCGCACCCTTTGCCTGACCCATGGGATGCTTGCAGATACTGAGGGCACCAGAACCTGAAAAGAACCTTAAATGCTATAATAAAATAAATCAATTGCAATGCAGCAGTGTAAGAAACCCACACACCCCGCCCCCCCCCCATTTATTTTCCACCGCTTGGTGTTAAACTGAAAGGTGAGACAGTGAGAATTTGCTGCAGTCTCTTTAAATAAACATACCGCAGCAATAAGATTTTCTTTCTAAGACAAAAGGTTAATGAAAACGCCTTTCCATTTCTGAGTGGGTCGGGGTTAGCCACACTGCAGATGGTGGTGCCCCCTCCCGTAATCGTATTAGACAGGGCGGGTCGTATTAGACAGGGCGGGTATTAGACGGGGCGGGTCGTGCAAGGGGCACCCTGCAATCTCCTTACAATTTTGCCAACTTCGCAGTTGCCCATTCCGCTGCCGATGGAAACGGGATTAGAGGAATTGTTGTCCACGTAGCCGCTGCTGGCCTCTCCCCTGTCGCTGTCGTATCCGCGGACTGCTGGGCTCGTAAAAGGACAGAAATGGATCAAGTCAGAGAGGAGGTGAGACCACAGAGATACGGGCATTATGGTTTGCTTCAATGGAAATCCTGCTGTGGAAACAGGTCCTTCCCTCCCCCCCGACACTTGGGAGTATCGCTCTATTTTGGTTTATGATGGAGGCTTTGCCCGCTGTGCTGTTGACTTTTCTACCTGATGACCCAAGATGACCTCTTTTGCTTGCTGCTCTTTTCGTAAAAACATCAGGATTTGGGGATGAGTCAAAGCAGAAAGGTACAGCAGAAGCCCCTTTGGAGTCCACCCCCCTGGGAATCTGTAATTCAAATCCTTGCTTGAAAGTGGATCCCACCCCCCAGCCAACCCTCAACATGAATCCAGCACCTGGGTTTTTTTGGTAACATAGACAAATCTTAGCTTAATCAGTTCTGGATTCAAATACTGGATATGCAGGTAGACACCCACCTGCCCAAAATGCTACCTGTTTGTATCATAATTAGGGCTGGGTCAAGTTCTCTGACATCCTCTCTGTAGGGATGAGCTACTTTTTCATGAGAATATTCAACGTGAGTTCTGGAGCTTTGGGGGAGGTTAAGGGGATTATGAAACTGGAATACATTTTTTAAAAAACAAGCTCCATCTGGTAGCCACTGGTGCAAGTGCTGTTACCACTAGTAAATCTGTCCCCTGCCCCCACTTTGTCTCTCCATTGCACCCCCCTCTGGGAAATTACTCAACTTCCCCTCCCTCCATGTTGCCACTTGCAATTTGGGCAGGCAACGTTTCAGTTCAACCACAACAGCAATGCACCTAAGCAGCTAGCAGGCTGACTTATATCTCTTTTATGACTACTGTTTAGGCACCATGTCTGATCATCACAGAGGGGACTTGTAGATTTAAAAAATGGCAACCTCTTGGAAGCACATCAATGGGAGAGGTGCCATTCTGGTGGAAAGTCAACATGTATGTAACCTTCAGTCTCGAAAGACTATGGTATCGCGCTCTGAAAGGTGGTTCTGGCACAGCGTCTAGTGTGGCTGAAAAGGCCAATCCGGGAGTGACAATCCCTTCCACACTGGGAGCAAGTGCAGTCTGTCCCTGGTCTGTCTCCCTGGCTATGGGCCTTCCTTCTTTGACTCAGCCTCAGACTGTTGGCAAAGTGTCTCTTCAAACTGGGAAAGGCCATGCTGCACAGCCTGCCTCCAAGCGGGCCGCTCAGAGGCCAGGGTTTCCCACTTGTTGAGGTCCATCCCTAAGGCCTTCAGATCCCTCTTGCAGATGTCCTTGTATCGCAAGGAAAGTCAACAATGGCTGTAAAAACAGGTAAGCCAGAAGGATGATTTGGGAGGGGGGGTGTCTTTTGTTTCAACTTTACTCTCCAAATTTCAAGTAAAACATTCTCAATGCTCAGCCTCTAGTTTGGATTGCCCCCCTAGTCCTCTCTACACATGGACTGCCCCCAACAGCCCCATTTCCTCTGATGGGGACATTTTAGATGCATCAAGAGGGAATTCACTGTCAGGCAGTAGGTCTTGCCCATATCAAGGGACGTCAAGCAGGAATAAAATGGCCCCAATTCTCTAACAGGTTTTGTGTTTGCCTTGTTAGAAACATTAGAACAAGTGAAATAGCTTGAGGGTTAAGAGAGAAAACTGACACAAAACAGGCAAGAGGGACGTGGGGTTGTTCTCTGACCTTGAAAATCCAATGCCTTGCTCAGGTTGACCGGGGATTTCATTCTTGGTGGCTGAAAGAGGACAGAAATCAAGCTGAGCTCGGGACATATTGAGCCTTCCCCATAAAAGAGACCCCCTCCATATTTTCTCATCACCAAGTGGTGACCCAGTTTACCTTCTTGGGGGTAAAACAGGAAGATGTTTAACTTTCCCTTCATTTTTTTAAATAGTAGAGATTGCAGTCACATAATGTAAGAGAACAGGATCTGGAAATTCCAGAGAATGGAGGAGGACTACAGGGTAGAGTTTACAAGATTAGGAATGCAGGGCAGAGAGGGGGTCATTTTTCTCCCTCTCTCCAAGTGTTAGAATTCAGGAGTTGCCCCATGAAGTTGACTGGCCAAAGGCAGTGCTTTCCGTTTCACATAACATGAAAATGAACGCATGGAACTGATTGCAGGGGGGTGCAGTCAATACAACCAGTTCACTAAAGGCTCTGAAAAATTCATGGAGAAGAAGTCTCTTAACAGCTTTAAGTCACAATTACTCTGAAGTGATAGTGGCCAGAGGTGTCACTAGGGTCTCTGTCACCTGGTGTGAGAGCTCACTGCATCATCTCCATGATGGACCTCCTCCCCTACCAGACCATACAGAACAAATCACAATACCATACGCACAACCTAAATGCTGTGGCTTCCCTAGGGTTGGTGCCACCCCCATTAACTTTATTTTAATACTACAGGTCACCCAATGAATTACCACCAACCAAAACTCACTGGCCAACTCGATGACACTCACACAACTGCATCAGAGTTCTAATATGAGCTTTGACCCATGGGCATGAGAGCTGACTCACAATAACACCTTATTGGTTCCCTTTTGTGTCATAATAACTCCCCATTGCCTCTCAGAACAATCAGTCTCATTGGTCAATTGTGAGTGAAGGAGATCTACTTTTTGTTACATAAGGCAGTTGTGTTTTCCTTTTCTGGTTATTTGGCTGTAACATTTGATAGAATATAGATATTTCAGTGTGGTTTGTTTCATTGCATTTTGCATTAAATTACCTATCAAATAGTATATAGCATGATGGTATTATTTGTAAATACCAAGGTTTTCACAATTTTAGTCACTAGTGGTATCACTTGGTGTGGTCCACATTGCCCTGTAACCCCTAGAGATGCCACTGATATGTCCTGGGATATGCTAGGATGCCACGTCCTAGGATGTCATCTGAGGATCCAGCCACACTGCTTAAGCTAATGCAGCTCAAGACCTGGCTAGTACCTGGATAGGTAGCAATCTGGGAATTACAAGCCTATTGCCTTAAGTTTCATGATAGGTGAGGTATAAATATTATAAATATAAATACTGTCCAGAGACAGTATTATCTCTGAGCACTACAGAAAACCACTAAACAAAGGTAGGCAGCAGCTTACACAGAGCTACAGTTTTAAGGCAGATACAGTCAGTCCCTGAACTGCTGAATGGTCTCGTCACAGAGTCAGGGGGTTTAATGTGCAAGAAGGTGGGTGAAAATCCTGGTTGCCAAACACATTTTGACTTTACGGTGTTCTTGGTGGATTAGATGCAACCTCAACAACAAACTGTTCTTGCTCCTCAGGAGTTCAATCAAAGAGTTCAGGCCGACATTCAGCACTGATGTTTCAAGTGGTGGATGTGGAAAGATACGAGACCTGACATCTCAGTGCAGATCAAACCAGACAGATGTTCTAGGGGCCTGCATTCATTGTATGCCATCAGATCTGAATGTATCCAGATTATATAGAACAGAAGCTCTGTTGTATGATGCTTTGCACCAGCAATTTTCAACCAGTGTGCCGAGGCACACTAGTGTGCCAATGGTCTGTAGGTGTGCTGTGGGTGTTTAGGTATTATATATT
Source organism: Tiliqua scincoides (assembly GCF_035046505.1). Lineage (NCBI taxonomy): Eukaryota > Metazoa > Chordata > Lepidosauria > Squamata > Scincidae > Tiliqua > Tiliqua scincoides. The sequence goes on from NC_089833.1 coordinate 14,529,840, forward strand.
AGTAGGGCCACTGGGGGATGCGAGCCCCCAGTCAGCAGTGCAGTGTCCTTGTCAATTGTTCAAAAACTGATGGTGTGCCTTGACAATTTTAGCGCCTTTTCAGTGTACCATGAGATGAAAAAAGGTTGACAATCACTGTTTTATGCAGACCTTCTGTAAAACACTACACTAGGAACCAGCAGTTAAACCCTAAACATGTGTGCTTAGGAAGAAGTCCTGTTGAATTCAATGGGACGTACTCCCAGGTAAGTGTGCACAGCACTGTAGCCTCAGAGACCTCCAAGTAGCCCCATGTTGGGGCCCTGGTGGACTACAGTTGACCTGGAATGATCCTTAAATCTGCCTCTGGAAGACAGGTCATTGTGGATGTTGGTAGCAGCTCTGGCTCAAAGAACAGCTGTTTTGCAGTTGGCAGTAATGAAAGCCAAGGTTCCGGAGGATAACGAAATAACCGGGGGGGGAGCCCATTCTTCCATTGCAGTTAAATCTTAGTTAGCGCAACTTCTGTCGCATTCACCAGTGCAGCAGAAGATTCTGTTACCCAGCCAAGTCAGGCAGAATGAAAGAATGCACGCCAGCTTCCCCTTAAAGTTGAGCAAGGAAGACAAGGCTTAATTTAACTCTGAATTAGGTAGCTAATTTTGCTCAGAATTTTGGCTGCTTCCATCCCATTACTCTCTTCCCAGCCAATGGGAACTTTTCCATCAGCCCTCTATGCAGGGCTCAGGGTATTTCTCCAATGTTTGGACTTTTTGTTGTTGTTCAGGCAACTATCCCAAACAGCCAAACCTTTCTATTCAATGCAATTCCCAAGAGCCCCTGGTCTCACTCCATGCTTAGCTTAGCAAGAAGCACTGATTTCCAGACATCTTGAAACTGATCTCAACAAGGCTTCCTGTTCAGCAAGATCACAGTCAGCTGGGACCCCTCTTAGGATATTGGGAAGGACCGTTGTGATGGAGGGGTGTCTACAGTTCAAGAACCACCCACTCCCCATAGAAATCTGGCCTTCTGATGGAGCATACCTGGACATATTTGGTGTCCTTCAGGTTATTTCTTCTCTTGAATGGAGGCTGACAGGAGAGGAAAAATTTGCTGTCTTCTGGGGACTCCTCAGAAGTTGACGAGTCATCGGCCTCCTGGCCGTTTATTTTGGGAACGGACGTTTCTAAAGTCTGAGAAATTATAGTGAGGGGCAGATTCCTTGGTAAGCTCTGAAAGCAAAAGGAAGGGAGGATTTAGCAAGCAGTCAACCCCTTGTGGTCTCCCAATGGCACACCTCCAAGACATTGTCTAGCACAGGGGTGTCAAACCCATTTCATACAGTGGGCCGAATAGCATTCATGGTGTCTGATGAGGGCCAGAAGTGATGTCACTAAGCAGGAAGTGATGTCATTAGGTAGATGAAATGAGCGCTTGGATCTCACAAAGAAACTCATTAGCTGCAAGTGACTGAAGAGAAAATGTGCAAGCCTTGATCATATTTTCAAGATATGCGGGAGCCCAGTTATCATGTGGGCTGCTCTTTCAGCAGCACGGAAGTGTCAGCTCAGCAGCTGAGAGGTGGTCTGCAAAGCGATTCCTCGGCAGAAACGGTACTGCTAAAACAGACGCTTTGGGAGAGTCCAATTATCACGTGGACCGGATAAAAAGCTTCCCAAAGCTGCATCCAGCCTGCAAGCCGTATGTTTGACACCCTTGGTCTAGCAGGTCCATGAACAGGTCCATCCTGGGACAGAGTTGGGGCCATTCTGACCTTCCACCACTTCTGTTACCAAAGAGAACAGGCTAATAACCAAAACTCCACCCTCCTCCAAATCATGACACGGTTAAACACAGCAGGCCATTTCACACATTAGGTGGCTGAAGATGTAGGTTTGGCACCCTGTGGACTTGCAGCCATTTCTAGCTCTTGATCAGTGTACTTGTATGAGACACAACGCTTGCAAACACAATTCCTGCATTCATACCTGAAACTCTAGGGGTACAGGTCACAGATCTTGGTTGCCCACTTCAATAAAAGCAATGTGTGAGTTGCCCTAAGTCAAAGGAACGCAATCCTAGCCATCTTTGGTGCTACCTGGTCAAAGCAGTTGTCCTTAGAGAGACGGCGGAGTTTGCACTCTAGGTTAACGATGCAGGCCTCTTTCCGGACCACTTCAATCCGGAGCTCGTCGTTCTTTTCCTCCAGCTCCCGGATCTGCTTCCGGTATTTGTCCTTCTCAATCAAGCACTGAGAGTACTGTGTCTGGGCCTCATCACGAGAACGGAACGCCTGCAAGAGGAAAGCGAGTCAAACCCTCCTCTGCACTGCCTAAATCCCAGTTTGTCCCAGGTGATATACTCCTTGGGGTAGGGACTCTCCCCTCTGTGTCAATTTGTGTGCAGCTATTACCTGGGCTGCATGCCTGGGATACCCATCTAATTTAATTCCCAATTATCTGCAGTCTTAGTTACAGAGAGATGTTCCGTGGTGGAGTGTTGAATTTGACAGACCTGGGTTCAAATTCCCACCCAGCCAGGAAGCTTACTAGGTGGCCTCAGGCCAGCCCTCATTTTGCTGCTTAACCCTCACAGGATTGTTGTGAAGGCAAAATGGGGAGGAGAAGAGCCATCTACTTGTCCTCAGCCCCTTTGAAGGAAGGGCAGGTTTTACAAAAATGCAACTGAATAAATGCAAAGCTGTAGATTTGGCATAGATTCTCTTAATTGTGCCGAGAGAAAGCGCATAGACCAGAGGATGCTGGGACTGTAGCAATTCACTGACTTGGTGCCTGGGGGTGTTGTGGTTTCCCATGTACTTGACAACACCCTCCCTCTGTTTTTGCAACCCCCGGGAAATGCTAGGAACAAGACATGCCTAATAGGCTGTGGGATGTGATTCATAGCACCCTCACTCTGTGGTCCTCTGGGTTCCCATTCTTGCCTTCATTCTAATTTGGCTTCAGGGCAATGACATCAGAGTGAGGGCAGAAAAAAGGAAGCAGTATTTCCTGTAAGGAGAGGAAGGACATTTGGAGGGAAAAAATGGCTCACTGCAGCAGGGGAGAGTGATAGAACTAGAGGCAGATTTTAGGGAAACTTTTCTCCCCCCTAGATCTGGGCCCAGAATAACTCCTGGCTCAAGGTTAACCCTTGTTCTTCTTTCTTTCCTCTGCTTCTCCCTGCTCTTGTGGTTTCAATTACCTGGTCTCTCTCCTTCTCCACTTCTTCCAGTTGGATCATCACAGTGTTCATCCGATGCCTGTACATTTCACAGTCTTTCCCCAGAGTCGAGCATTTTAACTCCAGCTCCTGTTTCTCCTCGAGGTACTGCAAATGAGCCAATCAATATGCACAGTGCATCTAAGAGATCAATAAAGTCTCACTTGCTCCAAAGGAGTGAAACCCTGCTGAGCTATTGCCGGGCGCCAAAACTTCAGCCTGGCTGCTTGCACAATGACACGAGTGTCTGAGGGCTGAGTTATGCTCCAGAGACGGTGCCGCGAGCCCATTCACGAGTCCTTGTTATGTGTTGTCTTAACATTAGGGAAGTTGGTCAAGCTTCAAGCTTCCAAGAAGCACTGGAGACCTAGCTTCCAGGCCTTTATGTTTGCAACCTACCCTTGCAAAAGTGGTGGGGGGAACACTGATGGTCAATGCAAACACGAAAGGCCTTGTAGACCTTATCCCAGCTAAGACCATGTTCAAGAGCCCATTTCATGCCAAGGGCATTGCACCTGTAGTTTCCTCTGTCTCCTGGCCCACTGTATTGGATGAGGAACCATAGGAAACTAAAACTCCCATGAGCCCCCAAATTAAATTACGCTCTTGAACATACTCAGGAGTGTCCAGATATTAACAGCAAGACCTAAGAGGCCCTTTCTGTGGCAAGCAAGCCCTGCCCCCCACCAATCCCCTCTCTTTCCCAATGTAAATTTCCCACCACACCTTATCTCGGAGGTCCTCCACGTGGCGAATTTCTTCCTGGAGATTAAAGATCTTGTTGACCAACTCCTGGCGATCCTCTAACGCCTCCTTCCGGTCATGTTCTAGGATATCCAAAATGGCTTTGTCTGAATCTGGCAACCCGGGTTTCCCAGCCTGTAATTTGGTGATATCATAAAGGCAGAGAGATGGAGGGCAGTTGTGGGAACAGCAAACAGATATACAGAAAAAAGAGCAGATATGGAGGGCAGGGACACAGTGAGAGCGGGGAACGAATAATATTTGCTTAGGTTCTAGATAACTCACACAGAACCTCAAGTCAAAGTGTTATAGCTACTTTCTGGTGCACATCTTTGCAAGATATATTGCAAGAGCAATTACAACCTGCATTTGAGAGCTATCTAAACGTACACATCTATGATCACACCCTGGTTCTTTGTTGCAGGTTTAGGGGGTTCATCCAAACCAGGAGGACAAACATTTATCCAACAACAAGGTAGTGTCCATTTTTTTAGTGCCTATCCCAGGTAAATCATAGAAACCTGCCTTATACTGAGGCAGCCCACTGGTCTATTTAGTCCTGTATTATCAACACTGACTGGAAGTAGCTCTCAGGGATTTCAGACAGGAATTTTTCTCTGCCATGCTGAGAGATGCCTGGGGCTGGCTACAGCTGCTGAGAGCTATTTTGACCTGTTTTCAGCATATTGCTCTCAACCGAAAGCATCAGAGCATCTGAGAGAGAGATGGCCAATTAAGGCCTCGAAAATCTGGCAGCACAGGTTATGTGCCGGCTGAAACAGTAAAGGCTTTGCAGTATGGCGGAAGGCATGCAGTATGGGGATATGCATATGGACCTCTGGAGGGGGGAGTTTCACAGCCAAGTTGCTGCTACAAAAAAAGGCCACGGAACACTACAGGCCACAGAACACAAAGTCAGGCCCTAGCTGAAGATCTCAGCACCAGTGGCGTAGCTAGAGGGGATGCAAAGCACAAAGTTTTGCACAGAGCCTCACCGTGGCATGCAAGTGGGCCCTCACGCTCCCCTTTGGAGCCATTCCCGGCGATGGGAACAAAACAGATGGGAACAAAACGCAGTGAGGGTCCCTGCAAAACTTTGTGCTTTGCACCCCCTCTAGCTACACCACTGCTCAGCACACAGACAAGGCTCATATTTTCATCCGGAGAGTTGGCTAAGTTGCGGAAGGAAATGAGCTCCAACCTGAGAGCTAGATTGCCTCCCAGTCAGTGCCTCACCCAGCCCCAGAGGTTCGATGTCCTCCCAGTCACATCCCAAACCCCCCGATTGCTTTCTTTTGGACAAGTCACTCAATGAACGGCTCAGCCGAACGTGTTTCTGTCGAACTGGATTTGTTCTGTGCCAAAGAGCAGGGACTAGGAATACTGGCATGAAATTCTGAAAACACGTAGGCACATTTCAGGGCAACATGTACTGAATAATCGAAAATCCATGCCTGGAGTCACTGCTGTTGACTCAAGCATACCTTTTCTTTTCCTCTGCTGCCTTTATGTAATCCGCTGTCCACAAAATAATCTCATAAACCAGGAGTCAAAAGGTACAAATGTGTGACAAGCAAAAAGGAAATTGATTTGTTGAGGGGGGAAAAAAAACCCTCTTCTATTCGTTCTCAGGCCCGAAATGGCATCGATATTTTGATCCCATGCATGTTTATTCAGTTTATTCCTGCTGGTTTGAATGAGACTTACTTCCAAGTAAGCCAAAATAGAATTGCAGCCCCCGTCACATCTCCAGCGCTCGGGAACGGGCCAAGTTGTCTGGCTCCGATTAATTACAGCTCCATTTCTTGACTGCTTTACTTCCAGCTTGTGATTAAGCTCAAGTTAGTCATGCTGATTAACTGATTAACACTCTCACCCTTCCAAATTATTATTTGCAATGCATCTCCCGTGACTACAGCTGGCAGAAGGGAACGCCGAGGGGTGTCGCTTTGGAACACAAGGTGGAACGCACCTGAGACTGAACGACACCCCAGATCCGCTGCAGATTTTCCCAGCAAAAGGTTTCATTCAGGAGGCACTTGGCCATTCCCGTACAGGAGGGATGTAACCCTCGATCTGTAGCACCAGGTCAGGAGAGGGGAGAGGAAGGAAGCTCCTTCCTTTCCTTCCTCTTTCATATTGTGGTTTGCCATTGCAGAAATAGAACTTGAGGTTTTAATGCTCACCTTGTGTTTGAGGCAAGCATTACAAGTCCAGACTTACATATTCGAGCCCAGAAATATGAGTCTTGGCAACATCTATACAGTGGGCCCTTGGGATCTGTTCTGGAACTCCCTGCAGATACTGAAATCTGCAGATAAGGAACTCTGCGGTTGGCCCATGCATGCCACAATTCCTTGCTTGGGGGATATGCCCAACCTGAGACACCTCCCAAACTCAGGGTGACCAGACGTCCTTTTCCCCCCAGGATATATCCTCTTTTTTAGCTTCGTGTCCCGGAAGAGAACTAAAATCTCCTTTTCCCTGTGAGCAGGCCCCTGCACGCAGCACGCAGCCTTCTTATAATTAATAAATTATATGTAATAAATGAAACATAATATAGTTTTAAATTTAATAATAAGTAATATACTGTTTAAATTAACCACATGAAATCAATATATGAGTGTTCTTAGCTTTTATTTCATCGTGTGCTACATTTTTCTTAGCTGTCTTACATTTTGGGGTGCTTTGTCCTGTTCTGTGATTAGGACATCTGGTCACCCTGCCCATACACAACTGGAAAGCACCCTCGGTTCATGCCAGCAAACCAGAAGTGTCTTCCAATTTCATCCAGGAGGCTTTCTGAGGAGGCCGTGTGTGACTTCCCTGTGCCTCAGAAAGTCCCTCAGAGGTGATTTCTGGTCACCTCCAGGAGGTCCTCTTGAGGCCCTCCAGCCACAGCTTGGCATCTGCAGATCTTCAAATCCGCAGGTGCTAAGTCCACAGAAAAGGAGGACCCACTGTACCCTTATTACAAATCTTCTGATTGAATGAACCACCCATGGAACACTTTTTGAAAACTGCTGACCTACACCAGTGGTCTTCAACCTTTTTTGTGCCACAACCCCAATATATAAATCAATAAAGTATGCGACTAGGGAACCATTTCGATCCCGTCCACCTCCTAGGACCCCATCTGTCCACTCTCTATCTCCACTGCCACCCACTCCCCATCCCCACCCCCCATTATGCTCTCCCAGCACTGTTCACTGTAACTAAATATTCTTATTAAAGAAAACAGGAAAGGTTACCCTGTAGCCTGGCACTAGTGAAATATAGCACCATTGCTAAGAACCTGAGCAGGGCTGGGATACCATCGCTTGGTGCCTGAAGGGGTGCACCAGATGCCTTTCCATTTATACCTGGTGGTATACTAATTCAGTGGTCTTCAACCTTTTTCATTTCCGTAAGTTGCCACAACCCCACAACTGAAGCTTCTCAACCCCGTTGGGGTTCTAACCCCATGGTTGAAGAACTCAGACCTACAGCATCCAAATCATCAGTGACAACACGTGGAATCCCTATACCATGACACTCAGTGTAGACCCAATATTGGTCCTCCAATGGGTCATACATAACCCAGCCAACTGGATTCAAGCCTTCCAAAATAGGATGCAAGCCTGTCATGTCTACCTTCATGAGAGTCTGTAACTTCTGAATCTCGGTCTTCAGCATCTCGTTCTCTCGCTCAAGCTTCAGAACTTGCTCCTTCTTTGGCCGGTTTTCGATGTCGTTCTTAAGCTTCAGGGACTGGTTTCTCTCCAATTTGCATTCCTCTTGTGCTTTATTCAAGCAGTGTGTCAGCTGGTCAATCTGGTGAGTCCCAGATATCGTTCAGAGAAAGAGAGAATAAACGGCGATCAATAGACACTCGCAACACTTCTAAGGAACAATGCTCCCCAAGCGCATCTCCACTCCAGTTAGCAGCATGCTTTCAAGCGGTCTGCAATCCACGTCCTTGGGAGGGTGTCCAACATCCACATTCCAAGTCGCACTGAGCATTGTTAAGCCTCTATGAAGGTCCTTTAAGAATAATCTCTGCCAGTAACAGGGATGATTGCTTAGAGATGACTAAGCAACAAATCAGTTATCCCAGAACAACCTGGAGAGATCATGACATTGTCTGAAGCTGTCTTCAGTGACCAAGGACAGGCAAGTGGCCTTAAGACCACAAACCAGGTGCCTAAAATAGCTGGATGGACGGAGTCATCTCTCACAGGGCACACCTATATTGCAAAAACATCTTAGTTTAACGCTACCATCATGGCTTCCACACGTACACACTCCCCAATCCTTGGAATTGTAATTAGGGAAGGTATTTAAAATTCTCAGTTAGTAGAAGGTGCCTGGAGGCAGACCTTAAGCCAAGGTTCTAGGCCAGTGGTTCTCAAACGTTTTAGCACCAGGACCCACTTTTTAGAATGACAATCTGTAGGGGCACACCAGAAGTGGTTAACTTGGAAGTGACGTCAAGGCCAGAAGTGAAATCACCAATCTAGGCTTCAAACCGAAGCCGTGATTGGTCAAAGGACCCGTTTCACAGTGCACTTGTGCTGTTATTTTGCTTAGCCTGGAATCTAAACATGCCAGCTCAGAACATAGAGTGGGATACTTCTCCAGCCCCACAGCCCTCCCAGCTTTCCAGTGTGTCCCACCTTCTAGCTCATTCAGGGCAACGCACCTCAGTGCCTGCCTCACCTCTAGCTGGAGATCTCGGCTTCTTATCACCGCCATGTTCTTCTCTTCACTCAGCTGGGCGTACCTCATCGCCAGGTTGTAGTTCTCATCCTTCACCTTGATGAGTTCATCACTGTAGTTGTTCTTTTCCTCTTTCATTTTGTTGTACCTCTCCTGGAAGGTCAGCAGCTCTATCTTGTTCAGTTTCAGGTGCTTCCTCTCGTCCTCCATCTGACGGGCCTTGGCTAAGAGTTCACAGCGCTGAGCGTCCTTGGTCTTGATCTGCTGCTGCAGCTTAATGATCTCATTCATCAGGAAATGGGTGAGGCCTTCATGACCCTCCTCTACTGGAAAAAGAAGACAACACAAACAGGGGACCGTGGCTACATGGATCAGTGCAAGAAAGTACTGGGAGGGCTGAGATGACCAGCGGCAGGATGCCTGGTCCAGAGAGTCTTGAATTTGCATCAGGAGTTGGGACACAAGGAACTGAAACGGCTCCAGAGCAATAAGCAACGGATGAGCAAGTCATACTAGCGCCATTGAAGTGGTTCCTGATTGGTTGCCCTGACCAGCAGATCAGATGGAAGCCAATCAGGATATTGCTATATGGAATGCATAATTTATTGATGGGAGTCATAAGAGCATAAGAAGAGCCCCTCTGGATCAGGCCATAGGCCCATCTAGTCCAGCTTCCTGCAACTCACAGTGGCCCACCAAGATGCGTCAGGGAGCACAAGATACCTGCATCCTGGTGCAACTCCCTTGCACTGGCAGAAAGTGGATACTTCTGCATGGTTTTAAGAAGAGTTTGGAGAAACTCATGGGGGAGCTGAAAAGACAGCTCTATTGATACTATGAAGCATGATGCCCGTCTCCATGTTCCAAGGCAGAATACCCCCCAGGTCCAGTTAGTAGGGTGGCAGAGGGGATGACTCATCCATGAGGCTAACTGAAGTGGTTGCTTCAAGCAGCAAATTTTCCCACTCCCTGCCTCTGTCTGCCCACCTCCATTTCCTTCTGTTGCTCCTCCTCTTCCAGCTCCCTGAGTTCAAAAAGGAAGAAGGGAACATAGCAAAGAAGGATACGTGAAGGAGAGAGCGATGGGATAGATGTCTCCGATGCCGAGTAACTGGGGTGGCATTTGGTACACCACCTCAGGTGCTGGGAGGACTAGCGCTGGGTGGCAGCTGAGAAGGGCTGTTGCCTTCAGACTCAGCTTGAGTTTCTGGAACCATCTGGGAGAAATTATGCTGGGGGGATAGTTGGACCTTCAGTCTGATATTGTTGGATCCAGCAGGGCTCTTAATAATAAAGCTCTACAGATATCAGTTGTCCTGCTGTAATTATTCTGTTTTCCACCGCCCAAACTTGTTCCTATCTGAGGAACTTACAAATACATTTTTATTTATAAGAACATAAGAACATCAGAACAGCCCCACTGGATCAGGTCAAAGGCCCATCTAGTCCAGCTTCCTGTATCTCACAGTGGCCCACCAAATGCCCCAGGAGCACACCAGATAACAAGAGACCTGCAAGGCCTCCTGGGAATTGTAGTTAAGAACATAAGAACAGCCCCACTGGATCAGGTCAAAGGCCCATCTAGTCCAGCTTCCTGTATCTCACAGCGGCCCACCAAATGCCCCAGGGAGCACACCAGATAACAAGAGACCTCATCCTGGTGCCCTCCCTTGCATCTGGCATTCTGACATAGCCCATTTCTAAAATCAGGAGGTGGCACATACACATCATGGCTTGTACCCCGTAATGGATTTTTCCTCCAGAAACTTGTCCAATCCCCTTTTAAAGGCGTCCAGGCTAGATGCCATCACCACATCCTGTGGCAAGGAGTTCCACAGACCAACCACACGCTGAGTAAAGAAATATTTTCTCTTGTCTGTTCTAACTCTCCCAACCCTCAATTTGAGTGGATGTCCCCTGGTTCTGGTGTTGTGTGAGAGTGTAAAGAGCATCTCCCTATCCACTCTGTCCATCCCCTGCATAATTGGAAATTATGGTTTCCTTTATTGCGTTATACATCAATCGAGTTATAAGAACAGGTCCGACTCACCAACAATCGTAGAGAACCGCCGTGTGGGCTCCTTCCCTGTCACCAATTTGTAGAGTTCAGGATAGGAAAACTCCAGGCTTTCCAAGAAGACCACGTAGCCCCTCTCCCCTTTCGTGTGTAGGATGTCGAGCAGCCGACCTAGAGGTAGCCCAAACACACAGCAACTTGAGAAGACAACCAAGATCTCTTGCCATTTTTGGAGGGGGAGAAGAAACCAATGCAAAATGGTTACAGAAAATTAAAATAAATGATTGCCATCCATAAACAGAGGCAACACTAAGGTTTGTGTCACCCAGTGCTGGAGCTCACTGTGTCACCCCCCTGATGGACCTCCTCCCATACCAGACCATACAGAATAAATGGCAATATCATACATGCAGCCTAAATACAGTGGCAACACTAGGATTGGTGCCACTCCTCTTAACTTTATCATTTTAAGAGATAACAGTCCAGGTCACCCAAGAAATCGGTCCCCAACCAAAGGCCAGTGGTCAACTTGATGGCACTCACACAACTGAATCAGACTTCTAGGATGGTGCAAACATTTTGCCAGACAAATAGTTCCCTCAGAATGTCTGACTCAGCAGAGCTGGAACCAGTTACAAAGTCGTACCTGCCCGGTTAATTTTGGAGAGCAGCATCGGCGAGTTGAGCACCTCATCCTCGTCTTGCTCATCAATGACTTTGCACTGGCGCAGATACGGGGTCAGCTTGGCAGGGTTGATGTATCGTGTCAGCATGTGCCGATTGCATTCCACGTTCTCCCAGAGGGCATCCTCTTCGTCCTTCAGAGTCTCCAAGCAGTCGTCCATCTTTGGATCTCCGCCTTTGAAGAAGAGAGAAAGAAGACCCGGTCCATCAATGCACGGATTCAGAAAGGCTTTTCACCCTGTTTTGCAGGAGGTGACGCACATTTTGCAGAGGGAAACCGGAGCATGCATGGAGTCGACCCATCCCCATTCTCACACTGACCAGTGCACGAGAATTCTCATGCGCACCAAATGATTTTGCCCTTTCATCCCCTCCCGTAGCCAGCCAATCTAGACAGAGAGGTTTCCTTGCTACTTCAGGAGCCAGGTCAGGACTAGCTATTTTAGAGTAAAGGTTTAACAGAGAGAGAAGAGCCTTCAGCCATATGGGTGAAGCCTTCAGCCGCTCAGGTGAAACAGCTGGTCTTGACCCAGCTTCTGAAGTAGGAAACTTGTCAATCTAGATTGGCTGGGGGGAGGGGGTGAAAGGAGAGAAAAGCATTTGGTGTACCTGTGCACTTTTGTGCGCTGGTATCCGACTCAGAGATTTGCAGCCTGATCCTTTATAGCTTCACTCAGGGGTTCAAGAAAATCTGCACAGGTCTGCAGTGTTTAACATCTAGAGAGGTTTGGGGAGGGACTGAAGCCAGAAGAACTCTAGCTCATTGGCATGGACACTGTAGTGATAAGAGGTTATAATTTAGAGGCATTCCCTTATAGAGGGCACTTGTCAACAATATGTAATTTGTGGACATGCCCTAAGGGCAAATGGAGAAGTTAGAGAAGAGTAAAGCTTGAGAGTTCTGTATGAATTGCAGGATTTAAGTAATGCTTGTTCTCATTTATGATCCCCCTACTGATGGGTCCAGAAACATTAAACATGTGAACAATTTTTTTTTTTTAATGCAAACTAGGAACAAAACAAGAACATTGTTTTACCACATATAGGAACTGGGACATGTGCAAAGCCTTGGATGTATAAAGCTCTCTCAGGCTAACCTACAGTGGATGGTGCTATCACTCTGGGGCAGAGCTTGGCAGACTCTTTTCAGATCAATGCCTGGAGTCTCCAAAAAGATCTGTTTGAAACCCAGGTGAGCCACTGTTGGGAGCTGTGGCTGGCCTAGCAGTGCTCTGCATTGGAGAGATACCGTGGCACTGTCTTGGGGGCAGCCTGATCTTGCGCCAGACCTGAACAAGCATCTCCAAGAGGCAAACAGTAGGGGCAGTGACTTTACTGGGGCCAGAAGAGAAGTCCTTGCTGCATTCTTCATAGGTTGCTGCTGGGATTATCGAGATCAGGAGAGCCTTGACAGGTGTGGCCAGGGGCCCACACAAGACTCCCTCCCATGTTTGGCCAACACTGTGGAAAGAACCACTGTGCTTCTACCTACTGCTGCACAATGAGCCAAGGTGCAAGAGGATGCTCATAGCCTCCTGCTGCAGTTGCTCCCTCCCAACAGCCCAACAAAGCCCAGTTGAGAGGCTTATGAGGGAGCACATGGTAGCAGCAGATGCAGGTCCTTCTCTGTGCTGGCCCCCTTAACTGCAACGGCAGCAGTGAAGAAGAACCATCACCCACCCATTGTCTGGTTAACCTTCTCAGCCAGGCACCACTGATTGTGCCCAGTGAGGAAAGCCAACCAGGATCCAGAAAGTGGCCAGGGTGCAAGAGGGCCTCTGCTACTGTACCAGTCCCTGCCTGCTCATATAGGCACCACACGGGGTTTGCTAGCACAACATCTGATTTCCAAAGCTTGGGGGGTGTCCTTGCCCCCGGGTCCCTCAAAGACCGGAGCTGCCTTTAGCTACAAAAATACCCGAGACGCACTTTGTAAGCGCACACCTTTCCATGGCTCAACCTGTTGTTAACATGCACGCAACTCTTTGCCTTAACGCAATCCAAACAAATCCAGCTTGTGTCGCGTCATGTAAAGGCAGGCGACACTATTGTTATCGCTACAGCTTCTCCTACAGCGACTTGTAATCTGGCTCGACAACCGGCTTTGCCGCCTGTCTCTGCCCCATCTTATATTCTGGGTTGTTTGTTTGCTTCTACCACCCCACCCCACCCCAGCAAAGAAGCTGCCCTCATTTAAACAATGAGGTGGCTGGAACGCACAGGGGTTTCTCAGTGGGCTCCTGGGCAGGGCTTTCTTGCACCTCCAACTGGAGTTGCCATTCAGCGACAACATTATACCTTCATAGGCTGCTCAAGCACCACGGAAACATCATGGGGAGACACTGGACCAAAGCCACCCAATGTGGGCTGATGGAAAACAAGGGATGTGGGATGTGTGTGAATACTTAAAAATGAGATATATGAGAATAGCTGTAGTGCAGCGGAGGAATTGCTCACTCCCAGATATTCCCCCCCCCCCAGACACACACAACGTTTTGTTCACAAGGTGGCCTCTATTTGTGGGTGAACTTCATGCAATCGCATGCCAACGATTTCAAAGCCCGCCGTGTGGCATCAGCAGGAATGAAACAGACAGTTCTTTTATGCTTCAGATGGAGCTCTCTCTCCCCCACCCAGCTTCTTGCAACGACTTGTTGCTTTCTGATTGCCACACACACACACACACACACACACACACACACACACACACACACACAATTCAACTGGCTCTGCCTCTGATTGAGACAAACACCTTGCAGCGAAAACTTGCCCCGGCTCTTTTGTGTTCTTTTCACGTGCCGGAGAATCTTCTCCACTGATCAAGCAGGGACGGCGAAAGCCCCCCAGGCAGCCAAATCAGCTCCATACAGCCCAGGTTGGATCTAAGGCTTCCATCTGCGGTGAAGCACCAGGGAGATCTTATTATTCAACTAGAGCCGGCACGGAGAGGCCTGGTGAATACATATTTGAAACCTGGTGTCAGGGAGGTGGGTTTGCCTCCCCTCCGTTACACCCTCTTAGTGGAGTGAGAGGAGCAGTGTGGGAAGAAGGGTGCTGGGGGTGCCATGCTTTGAAGTGAGAGGCCCTCTTTGTAAGGTCTGGGTTGTACTGAAGCGGAAATGTCCTGCCCGTAAGATCCAGATTGGAGGGAAATGTGAGATTGTTAGAAGCAGACGCGAAAGTCAGAGGGCTGCCCAGCCAGAGGAACAAAACTGATAATTAAGACTCCAGTGTGGAAAGTTCCTGGCCTGGGAACAAAAAGGAAGTAACATGCCAGGTGTCCCATTATCTGATGAGCTTAGGGGCTGCAAGGCCAGAGACCAGGCACTGTCAATTTGGAGCTATGCCACTTGGTTGAGAATTAAAAGTTACATGGGGTACCAACGGAGGGGCAGATCATGACTCCACAGATTTAATGCTCTTGATTGGACTGGCCCAAAAAGGGCATTAGCTATATAAGTGGGAGAAGTGAGCCTATAGTGAGGTGGTTCATGGCTGGACTGCAGTAGGACGGTCAACTGTTCAAGCACTGCCCAGCGGGACTTTGGGAATTGAGTCATGTAGCCAGTAGTTAGTTTGTTGATTTCTGCTGCCTTTAAAATGTGTGCATCTCCCTCACTGCTTGGAACCCTCCTTTTAGAGCCCCAGTACATGGGCCGAGTTACTAACGCATAAAAAGCTTTAAAGAACTTTCTGAGTAAATTGCTGGGGTGCTTGCTTATCGGCTGACCAGAGGGAATTGGAGCTACTTTGAGGAACTGTTGGAGGGTTTAGGTATCTCTCCTGGCAGTGGTCTTGCTCATAAAAGTGACCCTCACAAATGGGGTATTTAGAAAAGTGGTCCTTGCACTATCAACAAGAAGTTGAAATTCCCTACTCTAAGGTACTTGGCTTTACTGAGGCTGCTGGATGGGACGCCCTCTCCTCATTTCGTCTGATAGCAAGCACAAACACTTATCCTCCAGCCATCTCTATTTTTTGGTCCCCTTTCCTGGGAAGTCACAATCTCCAATTACACTTTGGAGGGTTAAAACTGTGTATGAAAATAAGGATGCTCCATGTGTAGCTATGTTTTTGTTGGTGACGCGGGAGAGAATATGGAAACACACATGCACATTGCAGGACCTGTCACCTGGCAGGACAAAGTTCCTAACAACACAGTCCTGGAACGTGCTGGAATCCCTAGCATGTACGCACTGCTGAAAAAGAGATGCCTGCGTTGGCTCGGTCATGTCGTGAGAATGGATGATGGCCGGATCCCAAAGGATCTCCTCTATGGAGAACTCGTGCAAGGAAAGCGCCCTACAAGGTAGACCACAGCTGCGATACAAGGACATCTGCAAGAGGGATCTGAAGGCCTTAGGAGTGGACCTCAACAGGTGGGAAACCCTGGCCTCTGAGCGGCCCGCTTGGAGGCAGGCTGTGCAGCATGGCCTTTCCCAGTTTGAAGAGACACTTGGCCAACAGTCTGAGGCAAAGAGGCAAAGAAGGAAGGCCCATAGCCAGGGAGACAGACCAGGGACAGACTGCACTTGCTCCCAGCGTGGAAGGGATTGTCACTCCCGAATCGGCCTTTTCAGCCACACTAGACGCTGTTCCAGAACCACCTTTCAGAGCGCGATACCAGAGTCTTTCGAGACTGAAGGTTGCCAATATGGACATGCACAATGCAACTGACAAAGCCCCATCCCACAGAACTGATTTATCCAGTGGGGTTTAATCCCTAGTGGGAGAGTATTGGGTTGTGGCTCAAGCCTCCATCCATACCTCTGTTGGGCACTTCCCCATTCCACTATACCTGATTGGGGCTTCTCTTCCAGTGGTGAAGGGGAATCATATCCAAGATAGCACCATGGCTGTAGGGGAGCACCAAGCGCAAGCTTGCCCTTGTTCTATGGCAGCACCAACAAAGTCCAAAGTAGCCACAAGAGCTGAGTCAAAATAATTTCCTTTCTGTTTTGGTTTTGCTATTATTGCAAAATGTCTCCATTTTCAGCGTGTTTTTAGCATCGCCCTGAAGGTTTTCTCACCCACAGGGCTTACTTTCACAGCTCGGGGTGGTGGGGTGGTGGATTACAAATGAGTGTAGAGACTCGTTCAAAAAACACCCTGGGGCAAAGAGACTTACTTCTGAGTGGACACACATAGGACTGCGCTGCCAATCTTGTGCCACAGATCATTGCCAAGGATTTCACTGCCCTCTTGCTCATCACATATTGCTCTTGTTGCATCTGTATGTTGTATTAATTGGCTCTGAAGTCACCTCTCCTACACTGTTTATAAAGTCAAGAGAACTACTCCTCCTAAGGTTAAAGATGTACTCATCTCATTGTCCTGCAATCTGTTCTCAAGTGTTTTAAACATCACCAGAATCTGCAAGTGCAGGCCTCTTAACACTGACAGGTCTGTGCTGGAATGCATGTTCATCAGAGCTAAGATTCATGCATCCTCCACTCAGAGATCTGACTCCTGTTCATCAACAGTCCCTCTTCACCCCAGTATAGCATTCTGACCAGTGGCTTTTGCTGGTGTCTCTCTTGCATCGATTTTTTTTAAGATTGTGAGCCCTTTGGGGACAGGGAAGCATTTATTTTGCTGTGGAAACCACTTTGTGAAATGCTTTTCTGTTGTCATAAAGCAGTGTGTAAATATAATTGGTAGAGACAAAGTGTGTCCACCTCTCACTCGGAGATACAAGTTTTAAGTCCCCCGTGGAAGGAGTCAAACCTCAACACATGATGTGGAGAGGTGTGCAATTTGAGAGGTATCCTCAAAAGGACAAAGATAGGGACAAACATAGAGGCAGTGAACAGAAAATCAGGGCAGGAGAGAGCGCAAGACAAAAATTCAAACCATCAAAGTGATACAGCACCCCAACAGCCTCGCTGCTGGCATCCTTCAGTCTCGGAAGACTATGGTGTCACGCTCTGAATGGTGGTTCTGGAACAGTGTCCTCTCCAGTGCGCGAAGCCTGGGTAAAGTAGGTATGGAGGATAGGCTGTTACCCATGCAGCAAATCCCCCCTCTCCACGTCGCTGAAATGGTCCAATGGAAAGGCAGAGGCCAATACGGTTGGTTCCAGCAGCGTCGCAGGAGTTGCCAGAACATGACTGTGTTCAGCCATGAACTGCCTCAGGGACTCCGGCTCCGGGTTTTGCCTCGAGGTTGACTCCTGAAGCCTTTTCCATAACTGGATGTAGCCACAAGGCAGTGGAGGTTTGGGATCAGAGTTTTCCTTCTCTCAGATGAGCTGCCTTCCCAGGCTGACGAGTCCCATCTACCCGGTGGCTGTTTAGTCGCCTCTTACGACAAGTACAGCCAAACGGAGGGCCTATTCTTATCCCCAGCCCCCAGGGGATAAGTTTACTTATCCCCAACAGCCTCAGTTTACTGGTTAATAAGGCAACCTGTTTTGCTCAGCATACAATACATGCAATTTTAAACCCCCCCCTTTCAAATACCAATTTTAATAGGATTTCTTTATGGCACTGCAGAGATGGTTTCTGGAAATGGTACAAGGGGTACCATCACCCCTTAGGCTCTCTGTAGTTGGTCTGCCCAAATCACAGAAAGGCAAAAGTAAAGGAGGCTGTGAGCATCGCAGGTCTTGGGGAAATGACAGCATAAAAGAGCCAATGTGGCCGCAGAGAGTTCTCCTCGGCAGCTCCCAGTCATGATTTAGTAGCAGGAAAGCCAGATTGAAGATGTTCTTGTATAGATCTTGGCATGGAATTTAATTCTATTGACTCCACACCTAATAAATATGAATGCTTTATATCATTAGTCGGGAGAATTGCCCAAAAGCATATACCTACGAGATGCTGGTGAGAATCCGCTCCCAGCCTCATTAAAGAGAACAGCAAAGTGTGAACCTGTCTATATATTATTCAGACTTCTTCGGTGAAGATTCATAGGGCCACCGGAAATCGCCCAGGGTGGCAAAACGCTAACAAAGCAGGCTGATGAAGAAAGGATGGAGGAAGGAAGTGATACCACAAGCTCATTTAACACCGGAAGTGGTTGGGTTTTTGCTTTTCTTTTCTTTTTAAAGGTCTTTTTAAAAGGGCAATGATCCACAATCTTGATCTGTGTACTATACCATCAGCAAGCAGATAAGCTATGACAGCAGTCTAGGTTGCCCAGTAGCTACCCAGCCCACTTAGAACTTCCTTGCCCGCTATTGATCCACGGATGTCCAGCCTTCCACTGAATATCTTGATACAAGCCCCTCTCTAAAGTAGTACATAATTTTTACCACTTCACTGCTGACACACAGCCCAATCCTATCCACACTTTCCTGGGAGTAAGCCCCATTGACTCTAACAGGACTGACTTCTGAGTAGACATGCATAGGATTGGCAAAGAAGTCACCAAAAAAATCTAATTTAAAGAACAGGCACTTTCCCAATTCTTTGGGGTACGTACACACCTGGCAACAAATTCCATCTCATTGAGATTCACAGAACATGCAGTTGGCCTGAGCCCAAACATAGATTTTCAGGGACAAACTACAAATTAAGAGAAATGTGTGTTTTGGCCAGTTCTTTTTAAACAGTTTTACATATAAATAGCATGTGGGGTGCAGCAAACTGTGGCAGGAGGATAAGGGGGCTTGAATACTGTCTCCCTGCTGGGGCTTTGATTGGGATGGCACTTCTCCCCTGTGTGCTACTTCCAGAAGGGGAGAAACCTCCATTGACTTCAGTGCAGTCCTTGAAAGCTTATGCTGAAATAAATGTGTTAGGCTTTAAGTGCTGCAGGAAGATTGCTGAGAACGGCCATCAGACCAGTTTAGCAAAGTGGGTGCAAATATTTATCTGAGATCTTACCCTGAAAAGCATATAGTATCATTGTCCCCATATTACAGATGGGGAAGACTGAGGTTGAGTTATTTGGCTGAAGTCACCTAGTAGGCTCATGGCAGAGGCCAGATGCAAACCAGTTTGGTCTCTTAGCCCTTACTCTACCACCTCTCATGGATTAATGTTCTCTTGATCTTAATACTTGACGAATCATAGAATGTCAAAGGTAAAAGGGTTATTAAGGTTAAAGGGTAAAAGGAGGTCATTTAGTCCAACCCCTGCTCAGTGTAGGCAACTGTTACAGCATTCCTAACAGGGGACCATTCAGCCTCTGCTTGCAAACCTCCGCTGAAGGGCAGTCCCCAATTGCACAAAGCAGACTGTCCCAGCGTCAGGCAGCTCTGACGATACAGAACTTCTTCCTCATGTCTAGACTGAATCTACTTCCCTGTAGTTTCAACACCAACACATTGGTTCCTGCCTTCAGGAGCCAGAGAGAGTAAGCCTTCTCCTTCTTCTATGCCACAGCCCTTTAGATACCTTGTGATGGCTACTGTAACTCCCCTTGACCTCCTCGTCTCCATGCTAAACATACCAAGCATCGTTCCTCATTGACCTCAATTTCTAGACCCTGCACTATCTTAGTGGCCCTCCTCTGAACCTCGTCTAGCTTTCAACATCCTTCCCAAAATGCGGTGCCCAAATGTGGGCACGGTATTCCTTCTAGGTGCTAGCTTTGTTCCCATATGTCAGCAATTTTCAAAGCCTTTCTTCTCAGGGCACACTAACCGCTATGGTCTTCTCTATGATCTTCACCTCTTGCGATGTCACCTCCAGTTTCTGGGTCATTATTCCAGGATCTGCAGCTCTGTTTGTAGTGCAGATGTAGTGTAGTGTAATGTAGTGTAGTGTAGTGTAGTGTAATGGATTGTCCGTCCCTCTTCCTTCACCAGCAGAGGAACAGACAATTCATTGCTACAGACAGTTGCCCTGCAACCCAATCCTATGCAGGTTTGCTCAGAAGTAAATCCCATTATAGTCAATTGGGCTTACTCCCAGGTAAGTGTGGATAGGATTACAGCCTTAGAAACAGAGCCACTGAACCCAGATGAGGTTCAGCGACTAAGAGATGCGACTAAGAGAGCGACTAAGATGATTACGGGGCTGGGGCACCTTCCTTATGAGGAAAGGCTACGGCGTTTGGGCCTCTTCAGCCTAGAAAAGAGACGCTTGAGGGGGGACATGATTGAGACATACAAAATTATGCAGGGGATGGACAGAGTGGATAGGGAGATGCTCTTTACACTCTCACATAATACCAGAACCAGGGGACATCCACTAAAATTGAGTGTTGGGCGGGTTAGGACAGACAAAAGAAAATATTTCTTTACTCAGCGCGTGGTCGGTCTGTGGAACTCCTTGCCACAGGATGTGGTGCTGGCGTCTAGCCTAGACGCCTTTAAAAGGGGATTGGACGAGTTTCTGGAGGAAAAATCCGTTATGGGTTACAAGCCATGATGTGTATGCGCAACCTCCTGATTTTAGGAATGGGTTAAGTCAGAATGCCAGATGTAGGGGAGAGCACCAGGATGAGGTCTCTTGTTATCTGGTGTGCTCCCTGGGGCATTTGGTGGGCCGCTGTGAGATACAGGAAGCTGGACTAGATGGGCCTATGGCCTGATCCAGTGGGGCTGTTCTTATGTTCTTATGAGGTTTTCAGCCCTTTTCCACGCTGTGCTCCAAACTCCCACAACACCCCTGGAGACCTTTCGCGACACATCAGTGTGCAGTGCCACACCGGCTGAAAATCACCTTTTATTGAAACGAGCACCAGCAACATGCAACATGGGACACACTTTCAAGTCAACTGAAACTTCAAATAAATTGAAACTTCAAAGTTCAAGTAAATTGCATCAGGATGTTGGCTGTACTTTAGTGATAGATAAGAACTTTATTGGCACGCATAGTACTTTAGTGACCAAATAGACCAAGTGATAATAAAGTAAGCACACTTCCTGGTTCTAATGCATTTTTAATCGTGTTTTAATCTCCCTGCGGTTTGGTATAGCATTGGTAGTCACTCTATACACTCCCTTTTCCCCCCTTTCTTCTCTTTTTTTCCTGCTTTTCTAATTTACATTAATACAGTAATACAAACATCCCCACAAAACATCTATCATCAGCCAGACACTTCAATATCTGCATAGCTGCTTTCTTGGGGAAAAAAAATAAAATTCCATTAAATATCAATAGAACGGCATTATCCTCCAAGCATTAATACCTCCGCTGCACACTCCGATTGTGACAACTCTTCAAGACATTTACAAAGCCATTCCAAGCCGAGTAATAGGGCTGTTTGCACATTACGGCTGCTGGTG
The DNA here is from genome assembly GCF_035046505.1 of Tiliqua scincoides. Taxonomy (NCBI): domain Eukaryota; kingdom Metazoa; phylum Chordata; class Lepidosauria; order Squamata; family Scincidae; genus Tiliqua; species Tiliqua scincoides. The sequence continues at coordinate 14,551,367 of NC_089833.1, forward strand.
TTGAAGTACATAAAAGTTTCTATTGGGTGCACATGATGGTTACCTGGGTTTATTTTCACATCTGACCCACCAGTATATTCTGGACCCCAACTGTGCCTGTACTGAAAGGAACGTGTGAATAACTGTACCCAGGTAAGAACGAACAGTGATTGTTCGCAGGTATACCGACGTATCCAGGTACAGTTTAGTGCACGCGTAGCCCTAGCATGGTTAAATTCAATTAGCATCCTTCCTACTTTCCTGCTATCTCCCCAAGGATGTTAACTGGACCATAAAGAGGGTTTCTCAGGACAAAATTCTGTAGAAATGCGTCATTCATTTCAAAATTAAAACTTAACACTTTCTGCCCTCCAGCAATATTCAGTTTAATTCCTTCTGGACTCCAGTTCACTCTGGAAATGAGGGGTTAAAAGGCTGTGTTACTAAATAGCTGGTAGCCATGGTTAGGTTTGTGAATTCTCCCATTCACTAGTGCTGGCAAATGTTTCAGTGATCTGGGGAATGTGCAAATATTTAAGTTAACTGGACCAATTGCTCTCAATTGGCCCCCGTGCCTAAGGGACCCCCACGCTGGGGTGATCTACTCTAGCCTTGTACACAATTTTACATTCAAATGTGCTTAGATCCATTTGGTTCTTTAACTCACATGTACTTTTTAAACACACACTTTGATTGCTTTCCATTCTACCATACAGATCTACAAAGTCTTTAATAAATTTTATTTAGATCTCTGAGATTCTACAGACCTTGGCTGTGAACCTGAGACCTTGCAAAAAACATTTCCAATCGGTCCTCACAGTTCCTAAGGCCGGTCCTGAACGCAGTAGTGTAGCTAGAGGGGGTGCAAAGCACTAAGTTTTGCAGGGAGTATCACCGTGGCAGGGAAGTGGCCCCCGCTCCGCATAAACCCCCATTTTGCTCTAGCAGCCTGGAATGGCTCCAAAAGGGAGGGGGAGAGGCCGCTTGCATGCCATGGTGAGACTCCCTGCAAAACTGACTGCTTTGCACTCCCTCTAGCTACACTACTGCCTGCGCACAGCAATGCCATTTTGAACATTCAGAATAGTTGCACTGGAGTGCAGAAGTGACACTTCAGAAGACTTTAAAGTGACCTTCTCCAGGGTGGCCATCATGTAAGAAAACGTGGGAGTGGCTTCTTCCACAAAGCTAAAAAGTTTAAGAATTGTTTGTATCATTGAACCCCCTCCAGAAAGCTCCAGGGAAGTCTAAAAGAACCCAAGCAGCAGGCATATGGACAGATGGCAGCACTCACCCTCACTGACAACTCGACAAGGATCTGAGAAATGAGGGGAGGGAGAACAGAGTGTCCTTCCCTCCCCCCCCAGACACCTGCACTCTCACTTTAGTTTATAACACAGGTGTGAATCTGCCTTAGAAGAGTTGCCAGTCTTCTGTATCACAGAAACTTGTAAGGATGCAAAAGATTCATGCTTCTAATGGCAACACTTAAGGAAGAAAAAAAATGAACACGAGAAAGAGAAGACAAGTACCATCAGAAAAGGTCCAGCAGAAAAAGGCCCTGATCTTCTACCCTAGGGACTGCCTTCTTAGGTGCAAATTCTTTCCCCCCAGTTCAAGCCCAAACAGCATCCCCAGATGTTTATACACACGTGGGTCCAACACCCACACACAACAAATCTTGCAGAACACACTGATATTCCACACAAGCGCATAATGGACAGAGCAGCAGTGGCATAGCCAGAGGGGGTGCAAAGCACCAGGTTTTGCAGGCGCCTGAATGCGCCGTGCAAGAGGCCCTCCATTTTGCCCCACTGCCCGGAATGGCTCCGAAGGGGGGCGGAGAAGGGCTGCTCGCATGGCGCATTCAGGCACCAAAACTCAGCGCTTCGCACCTCCTCTGGCTATGCCACTGCAGAGCAGTTCTGAGTTTTGGAGAGTGCCCTGCTTGGTTTGGGCTGACCAATACAAGAGGTGTTGGGGGGCGGAGGAGGGAGAAGAAGCAGGCCCAAGAACAAGGAAAACAAATCCAGTAAGAGGAAGCCCCGACGGCGACCACCAAGGACAGAGATAAAGAGAATGAGATCCTTAAATGGATCTTGGCACCCTCAAGATTAGTGTTAGCACAAAGCCTGCAAATCAAACTAATGGCACAATAATTTTAATAATTTACCACAGGAATTTAGTGCATCTATTTAAAGGGATTTCAGAAGTCGCAAGCGAGGAGCTGAACGCTTGGCATTTAATAAAGGCTTTAATCCACACAACCTCCACACCGCTGCGCATAGCTTGGGGCTGTTCGCACTCAGCATCGCATCCGGCTCAGTCATTTGCTGTGTTTCAAGCGGCTTGTCGAGAAGACAGTTTTACCAAGACAAACTCTTGCCCCTTCTTGGGCTCCCTGTTCTTTCCGGGAGGATATTGGCCAAGCTCTATTGCAGAGGTTCCCAGGGCTTGTTTTTGCATTCCCCCCCCCCCCTGTTTTATGTGGACAATATTTTTGTCTTCATTCTAGACTTGTTGGCATTGTGATGGGATTGGGAAATGGATTTTGGAGTTACAACTACCCGTATTATAGTAGATCAACCGTTCCCACATGCTAGAATATTAGCCAGGGACCTCTTTGTATCCAGCTAAGAATGCATGACAGTGGGCTTTGTGGGGAGAAGAAGGTTCATGTCTGTCCCCCCTGGTGGCCAGGGGCCCAGGTTGCCCTTGATGGTTGCCACAAGAAGAGGACTGATAGGGGTGCTCACCTCCATCTGCTCATTTTCCTCCATGTCTCTTCCTCCCACCACCTGACCTGGAAAAGGAAGAGGAGCACAGAGCAGAAGAGAAAATGTGGCAGAGAGGAGAGCGGTGGGATTCTCTAGTCCACCACTCTCCTTCCTCCGCACATCTTCTCCCACTCTGTCCCCTTCTTCCTTTCCCAGTCCAGGAAGTGGGAGGAACAGAGACTGGCATCATGTCAAGTAAGAGGAGGCAGGACTTGGCATGCTGCCTCCTACACCAGGAGATTTTGGCAGGCCCTGGCCAGAACTGGGAAACAAAGCAATGCAGGCTATGACTGCTTGAGCCAAGGCAAAAATGCATCAGGAAGTCTTCTCTTGAGAAGAGCCAATGGCCAGGATGGGTTCGGCGAAGCTCCTCTAGGATCCAGGAACTGTTGACCGCCCAGGGAGACACTGCAGTTAGTAGCCAAATTGGCTCCACACACAGGGCCATCACGGTGAGAATCATGGATTCCCAGCTTCAGCTTTGGTAACCTGTGGCTCCATATTAGCAGTCTTGACAGACTGAGAAAGAGTGGCTTGCATAATGACTGTCGCCAAAGGAATTCCATGGAATTGGTTCACTCTTAGGCCCCACACACAACATCGACTCTCACAGAAAACAACGGCTGAATGTCGGTTACTCTGCAACCAGCTGCAGAGGAGCAAACAACTCACAGGCCTACCTTAGAACTCCACGATGTACAAGGAAGCAGCTGCTCACCGAAGCACCAGTGTGACACCAGGCCCAAGTTCTGCTTTTACGGCGCATCAAAGAACCAGCTCTTCCAGCCCAGCAGAGCCTGTCTCCATCTCTGTTCTTTGCAGACCTCTTCTCCTTCCTCTCTCTCAACTGGTACCCGTTCAAATGCTGCAGCCGCGGAACCCTACGACTTGCTTCCGGAAACACCCACCTACTGCAGCCCTCTGCAAACCCAGTGTCTATATTTAGTAGGAAGAGAGAGTGCCGAGGCTGGTCTCACTTCCCCTTCTCCTCTGCGCAGAGGCCGTGAGCGCTCTCTCTGGTACCCATTCTTCTTGCAGAAAGGGCAGACACTTTACTCCTGGGGCCAGAGTGCCACTCAGCTCCTATTAAAGCTGTGGGGCCCGACTGGAAACAGCTTTTGTGGGGCCCCAGCTTCACAGCCAAGGTCCGTAGAATCTTAGAGGTATAAATAACATTTCCCCTGGGGGCTGGGGATAAGAATAGGCCCTCCGTTTGGCTGTACTTGTCGTAAGAGGCGACTAAACAGCCACCGGGTAGATGGGACTCGTCAGCCTGGGAAGGCAGCTCATCTGAGAGAAGGAAAACTCTGATCCCAAACCTCCACTGCCTTGTGGCTACATCCAGTTAGGGAAAAGGCTTCAGGAGTCAACCTCGAGGCAAGATCCGGAGTCCCTGAGGCAGTTCATGGCTGAACACAGTCACGTTCTGGCAACTCCTGCGACGCTGCTGGAACCAACCGTATTGGCTTCTGCCTTTCCATTGGACCATTTCAGCGACGTGGAGAGGGGGGAATTGTTGCATGCCTATCCTCCATACCTACTTTACCCAGGCTTCGCACACTGGAGAGGACACTCTGTTCCAGAACCACCATTCAGAGCGTGACACCATAGTCTTCCGAGACTGAAGGATGCCAACAACAACAAAATAACATTTATTATAGACTTCGTATCTCGATGGTAGAATGGAAAGCAATCAAAATGTGCGCTTAAAAAGTGTATGTGAGTTTAAAGGACCAAATGGATGTAAGCACATTTTAATGCAAAAAAAAAAAAAAAAAAAGGAATACAAGACTAGAGTAGTTTACCCAAGCATGGGGGGCCCTTAGGTGCTGGGGCCCAGTTGGGAGAAACTGGTTCGACTGACTGAGAGCCAGCCCTGACAAGGAGTCCAAACTTGCTCTTTTTTAAATAAATGAGAACCGAGATGCTCCAGAAGTTTAATTTCGTATTCAGTGCAAATTGTTTTCTAGGTCTTGCAACACCCTACCCACCTCCAAAAGCTCCCCCTGGAAATGTTTGCCACTGGGGCTCTTGGGCGACACACACGCATGCAAAATGTCACTTGTTGTGTGCTGAAAAATTAACACAGCACCGCAGTGGCGAGGTGGGATGCTCTGATGCGCCTCTCCGCGTGTCAGGTCTCATTCTATTTATCTTCCTCATTGGAAGCCTTTAAGTCGCAGGCTTTGCACAGCCTCAATCGCTGACTCAGCTGCCTGAGCTCGGAGTCGTAAAAATCTATTTTAAAAGGGTCCAATGATTTTATTTTCCAATCATAAATATAGAATTTAATTAGCAGCTTGCTGCTAATGAAGTCACCGTGGAAGACAAGATGGGCAGAGGCAAGAAACTTCAAGCATAAACCAAAAACAAAGGAAGGAGCCACACAGCAATTCAATTTAACTCTTTGGGCTCATAAAGCCCTATTCACTTCCTCATAAGTGAGGCCATCTTCTATTATATTCTCCCCCCTCCCGCATTTCCCTTGTTGGGCCTTTTTAACCCTCCAAGATTGACTTAGGGCGCAATCCTACCCTGCACTGGAACAGGCAAGTCAAGAGGCTTGCACTGTATCCAGCATGGGATAGGGGCCCAAAGCGACTCAGCCAGAGGTAAGGCACCCTTGCCCCTATGGGTCTCCTTGAAGCAGCTCCGAACTCCCCTAGAACAGGGGTTGGGATCCAGCAGTTATGCCCCACCTCCCAATCCCTACCCGCCTGTCCCCGGGGCCGCCCACTGCCCTCCCTCCATCCTCTTCTCTGCAACACAACCTGGGTTTGGACTTCCTTTGGAAGAGATGATTCCTTTGGGGACATGACTGAGACATAAAATTATGCAGGGGGTGGACAGAGTGGATAGAGGGATGTTATTTTCCCTCTCGCACAACACCAGAACCAGGGGACAACCACTAAAATTGAGAGTTGGGAGAGTTAGAACAGACAAAAGAAAATATTTCTTTACCCAGCATGTAGTTAATCTGTGGAACTCCTTGCCAGAGGGTGTGGTGATGGCATCTGGCCTAGATGCCTTTAAAAGGGGATTACAGATTTCTAGAAGAAAAGTCCATCACAGGTTACAAGCCATGATGGGTATGTGCAACCCCCTGGTTTTAGAAGTAGGCTACCTCAGAAGGCCAGATGCAAGGGAGAGGCAGCAGGAGGCCTATCTCTTGTCTTGTGTGCCCCCTGAGGCATCTGGTGGGCCACAGTGAGATCCAGGAAGCTGAGGTAGGTGTGCCTTTGGCCTGATCCAGCGGGCTCTTCCAATGTTCTAATGAGATATAAATGGAGGTTTACAGTGTCTGTAATATCTGCCTGCATACAGATTTGAGCACTGAATGGAACGAGTGGCATTTTCCCGCAGGCAACATTTTCTACTTGGGTTCTTCGAAGCACATTGACTGCCAGCTCTTCCCTTTGGCTTCGGTTCCAATCTCTGCCAGATCATATCTGAACACTCTCTGCCTCTTCCAGAATCTTCCAGCTGAAAAGCAGCCTTTACACCCACTCACACCCAAGAGGGAGAGGGAAGATCTTGGGCCTTCCTTACCTGGTGTTTCTACTTGAAAGTCCTGATGAAGTCTCCCTTTCAAGGAGTTCCTGGGCCGTCAAGATTTGTGGATCCTCCTTTGTCCATTCCAGGGGTGCCCAAACCCCGGCCCGGGGGCCACTTGCGGCCCTCGGGGGCTCCCAATCCGGCCCGCGGGGAGCACCCAGTCTCCAATGAGCCTCTGGCCCTCCAGAGACTTGCTGGAACCTGCACTGGCCCGATGCAACTGCTCTCAGCACGAGGACGACTGTTCGACCTCTCACCTGAGCTGTGGGATGAGGGCTCCTTCCACTACTTGCTGTTTCATGTCTGTGATGCAGCAGTGGCAGCAAAGGAAAGACTGGCCTTGCTTTGTACAAGGCCTTTTATAGGTCTTGAGCTACTGCAAGACTTTCGTTCATTCATATAAGCTCTATCTCAAATATATTCATTTATGTAAATTTATTCAAATTTGAAATGTAAATTAATTCTTTTTTTTTCCTGGCCCCTGACACAGTGATAGAGAGATGATGTGGCCCTCCTGCCAAAATGTTTGGACACCCCTGGTCCATTCCATGAGCACTGGTTAAGCACTGCCTGGGGACTTGGCTCTAGCGCCGTCCTCATTCACAAGATCAAATCCCAATCTCACAACTGTATATATAGTGATTGATGAAACTTCAAAAAAGTGCTCTGAGTGGGAGAAAAGTGCTTTCCTTCCAGCAATGGGACGGGGAGGGGGATTGGCAGAGAGGCCCTTGCCCTATGCATGAAAAACTGGGTAGCAAAACCATTCAAGAGAGAGATGCTTAGAGGGAATGGAGAGACAGGGAGGGCAGGGGGAAAGTGGGAAAAAAAGTCTTCCTCCCTGCTGTATAGGAATGCAGTTGAATAAATTAGGAGAGTCTCTCTGTCACACACACACGGGGGGAGGGAGAGTTCCATGTCCAGTTCTTAAGCCAGACCTTGAGATCTGACTGTAGCGTCTGGAAATGAGGCTCTGGGACTGGAAGACAGATTGCCTCCCGATGCCCTCGAGGCACTTCTTAAGGTCAGGCATGTAAATGACTTTAAAACAAATGACAGTCCACATTAGGCAAAAGCACAGCCTCGGGCCTATTGGCCCATTTTCCATACGAGAGGAAGGTGTTTGCGCAGATTGTTGGGACTGGGCCTCTGGACATGAACCAGTAAACAGGCAGTCAATCGGGGAGGAACTTCCAGAGAGCCCAGTCTGTGACTGAGCAACAAGTGGCTTGTACTGAAAAGCCAGACCAGAGTCAGCAACTGTAGGCAGAACCCAGGTGGAAGCCTCACTGGTGTTAAATGATCCCTGATGGACTGCAATACCACCCTTTGGTCACCAGCCCTGGTGGCGCTAAACAGAAACAGAGAAGAAGCCAGTAACCACCTCCTCTAGTTACAAATTACATAGTGGTACAAGAGAATAAGGCCCACAGCTCCAGCTGCTAGATGTCGGTGACTTCCACACATGTAAGATGTTACTCTCTAATGTTTGTTGAAGGGAGAGGAAACAAAAAGTTTGCAGTCAGGGGCTGGCTCTGCTCTCTTAGACATTGCTGGGAAATGCTGCCATTGTGGTCTTCCCCCACACTGCATCAGCAAATTATAAATAGAGCATTTGTTGGTTTGCTACAGTCGACCAAGTAGCTTGCACAGCGACCAAGTGTTCGCTGTGCTTGAGCTTTCATAAGCGAGAGACTGTTTCCGGGAATGTACAAAATCAGGGAGTGAAAATGTGGGGTTGCTTTTGGATTTAGCTGTGTGAACGGATGGAATGCACCTGGCCTGAGGGCAACATGAAAACCTCAGACAGGATGCTTTGTAGCTCTGTATGCTGGCTGGCAGTGGTTCTTGAGGATTTCAGCCAGGAGTTTTCATTTGCTTTACCTGGAGATGCCAGGGATAAAACAGAAGTTTTCACATGCAGAACAGGTGCTTGATGACCAAAGGGTGTAGGGCCATTCTGAGGGTGGAAGGAAGGCAGGGAGGGGTGAAACTGAGCAAGATTTGGACAGGGAGGAGGGTGGTTCAGGCCCAGGGTGGGTGGGGATGGCAGCAGAGGCTTCCACCAGATCCTATCCCCTATCCTGGACCTGAAAGCCTGTAATGGAAGATCATCAGATCATCAGGTGGATGATGTGGTGTTGACAGCGATTCCCTGTTTTGACAGCTGGTTGACAGCTCGGGGAAGGGCAGGGCTGCCTCCACAGCTGTAATCAATCAAGGCCAATGGAGACCTGGTTGGACACCTGAGCTTCATTTGACCTTGATGGGGCTTTGAATGAGCTAAGGAGGTAGCTCACAGCTGAGCTGCATTTGCACTTAATGGGACACAAAGGATAAAAGGCAGCTTCAGAAGGACCAAAGGAGCCGGAAGCGGGACGCTGACCAGCCGGAAGCCGGACCCTGACCCAGAGGGAGACGCTACCTGACCCGGAGGGAACCAGACCAAGAGGGCTACCTGACCCAGACCTACAGGAGAAGGGGACTGCCAGGACTCTGCTGGAGGACACAGAAGACTGGGAAGACTGGACTGTGCTTTGGAGACCGGATTGGACTTGAATTGGAGGCTTCAGACTTTTACCCACTGAGTTAAGTGGAGTTTTGGGGAGGGAAAGCCTCTGGACAAGAGGACTTGCAGGGAGTGTCTGTGTTAATAGCAATAAATTTGGGTAGTTGCTATAGATAAGGAGTTCTGTGTTCATTCCTTTGCGCACCACAGCGGTTGTTCTAGAGATAAAGAGGGTGTTAATTAGCCAAAAAGCAGGCATTAGAAGGGAGTTGAGATATTTGGATGGGACAAATTGGCGTAGTCGGCAGGATTAGAAAATTAGGACAGGACAAAGCCCTACACAGGGCTACTCACATCTGCACCAGTGATGTGAGCTGGTGTGGATTTGAGTAGACCCATAGCAGCTGTTGGGGCTTGACACAGGGTAAGGGAACAAATGTTCCCCTGCCTCAAGGCAACCTCCAGCTGCCTCCCTGCCCACACAGGATACAACAGCAGCCATTTTGGTCCTATTAGAATTGGGCTGCCCATTACCTACCTGGGAGTAAGCCTCACTGAACACAGCGAAACTTACTTCTGAATAAACGCGCATAGGATTGTAGCATCCTGACCAAAAAAAACATATTCCATACTAAAAAGAGTGTATCACAAAATGTAAACTGATTTTATTAACCCAGCGTATGGCATGAACCCTACTGCCCAGTGTGTACCCTTGCCCAGGCTGGGCAGCACTGAGTGCAGGATCTGTCCCCCTTCTTAGATTGTTGAGCTAGAGGCAGACTTGGCTTTGTCAACCTTCTCTTCACCCAGATTGTTTAGCATACAGTTTGCAGTGTCCTAATGCTTTCTTGCTCTCTGCGGGCAGCAAATGACCCCTCCACTTTAATACCTGGTTATTTTTCATTCTTCCAGATATTTGAATTTTGACTCTCGCTCGCTACTCAGTCACCCTGGGTTTCTCTCACAGGGGCAGGCTTATTTAGATTCCTCTCCAAGGACTCCACAGGAGGGTCGGCGACAATAATGGATAACACGGCACGCGGACGGGAAAGCAACAGCAGCCCAAATTACCGCTGGATGTGGTAAAAGATGATCGAAAACTCATATGAAAGTGACACTTGAAGAGTCTACGCAAGGAGGGTTAGGCCAATAAAAAATACCCCTTTCCCCATTACTCCGAGCCCTTCATTTTTCACTTGCGCTGTGACGCTAAATTGGGTGACAAAGCGTTGGTGCTTGTCGATCCTTACTCCAACCTTGGATACAAGATGCGCTAAGCAGGGTTGCCACCTCTTCAGTCATTCATGCACTGCCCAAAAGAAGCAGAGAGTTTGTTGCTCTGTGCTGGTGGCAGAGTTATGGCTTCTACCTTCGGTCTGAACACACAAGATGATGGAGAAGGAAATGGGATTCTGGAAAAGCATTTGTGCCCAGAGCCCCAGGTTCCTTGATGACTTCACAGCTTCGACCACGCCCTCTGCTAATGCCTCATGCGGTCAAGATGACTACAGGAGAAAGAGAATGAAACAAAACCTGCTCAGCTTCCAACTTTCCGTGCCTGCCTGTGGACTTCTTGTCCTACTTGGAAGTCGCAACCTGTGGATTTGGAAGAGCACCTTGCAACCAGACACGGACAAGTTAGCAGCCAAAAACACCGCAAGGAGGTAGGCACAGTAGTGTAGCTAGAGAGGGTGCAAAGCACTAAGTTTGGCAAGGATCCTCGCCGCAGCATGCAAGCGGTCCCTTCCCCTCAGAGTCATTTCGGGTGGGGGGGAGCACAAGGGAGGCATTTGCCTCTGTTGGCCCTGAAGGCACTTCAGGCAAAAGGGCCAGTGAAGGCTCAAGCCAGAGCAAGAGTTCTGAGTAACTCAGAAGCTTGTCTCCTGCATTGTGAGCAGTGGTTCCACTTCTTTCCCTGCATCCTGTGAAGAGACAGGATGATGGAGGATCCTGTATTTAAGAGCACATGTGGTGCTGCTGTATAGGATGATGAAGCCCACTTTCTCTCACATCTGGTTTTCTGCAGGGGCTGCCCAGGGCCACCATGCTGGGGTTGGAGCACATGAGCTTCAAGTCCAACTGCCTTCCACCTCAAGTGGAAATTGCCTCCTTTTTGATTTCACCGTTCTTGCCTCTGGTCCCAAGCCCCTCCTGCCCCATAGAAAAATCTCTGCGCCCCTCATCCTGTTAATGATCTTTATCCTATTTACTTTGAAATGTGACCTCTTTCCTTCCTCGTGCCAAATAACAAAGTGTTTTGTGTAAATGGAGAGCCAAAGCAGGGACAAGAGCCCAAAGCATCTGGTGATACAATGCAGTTTCGTGTTGCGCACTCGTATTTTCAGGAAAACAACGGCTTCCAAAGCCACTTGCTGTAATCCTTAAACAATGCAATGTATATATTTAACCTTTGCAACAAAAGCACATCAGACATTTCGGGCTCTAAGCCCCGAGCCTCTTTACGCTGGAGTAGTTCCACACAAGCCAGCAGGATGTTTTCAGAGGAACTGGCTGGAGGATTACAGCCCGGGATTGACATTTTTGATAACCTTCTGGTGAGGGTTGATACAGCTCCCCTTTGCATCCAGTTGCTGTGGAGATGCATTGCAGGAGACAGCAAAGGGAGCCTCTTGGAGCACATCCGTGCATCTTTTCTGTGGCTGTTATTGGCGCCATCCACCCTCTCCTCTGGATGCCTTTACAACAACATGAAGCTGGCAACTAGGCTGAGCTGGGGATCCAGGAGGCCAACTGAGGCAGTTGTTTCAGGCGCAGATTGGCAGGGGATGCCCACCTTCACCCACTGACTCACCTCCACTACTCCTCTTCCTCATCCCACTTCCTAGAACAGAAAGGAAGAGGAAAAAGTGTGGAGGAGAGGAGAGTGGTGGACTAGAGTGTCAGACATTCTAGCCCACCACTCTTCTCCTCTCTTCATTTCCTTCTAATCCTCACATCTCCCTTTTACACTCCAGACAGTAAGAGGCACAAGTTGACGTATCACCAGGTCAGAGGTGAAAGCCCACAGTGGCCACCAGATGCCTCAGAGAACATACAAGACAACAAGATACCTAACTTCTGGTGCCACTCCCTTGCATCTAGCATTCTGAAGCAGCCTACCTCTAAAATTAGAAGGGTGCATATACCCATCACGGCTTGCAACCTGCGATGGACTTTTCCTCCACCAATCTGTCCAATCCCCTTTTCAAGGCATCTAGGCCAGATGCCAGGGACACATCCTTTGGCAAGGAGTTCCACAGATTAATCACACACATATATGTATCATGACCGATAGCCACTGGCAAGCTCTCTCCTCCCCCACGGAGTTGCCCAATTCCCCTGCCGAAGCAGCACAATATTCGAACGGCAGTGAAACCAAACCCAAACCAAACCAGACACTACCCAAGTCAAATGCACAAGCAAACAAGGCTGGTCCTAACCAACATCTCAGTATGCCCAAAGAAAGAGCAAGGTAGATCTTGCAGGGTCAAGGAATTCAACAGGCTGGGGGCCACTGACCCCAAACCCTCCTTGTTTTCTCATTTTCAACACTTCAGAGAGTCACAGGAGAAACAGCAGCCCCCCCCCCCATTTAATAATGTACAGATGCAGGTTTGTATGGGGTACAGATTGGGACCATAGTGCATTGGGAGGGAGAGGAATTTTTCTGCTGATAATCACCCCCCAAAGACACTGTTTGTAGCCAGTGCCCCAGAGGCCCTGAGAGAGGCTACCAGGCAGTGCAGAGGCTCCTGGGTACACAGAGTGGCCAGAAGAGAGACAGTTTCTCCGTACGTGAATATTGTCAACATGGGGCTTATTGCGAGCAGCCTGGACAAGAGCCAGGCGAGGGTGATGGATGTCTTCACGCGCACCTGGAAGCAGCCTGTCGTCCTTTGGCACTACTGTAACGCAAAGGGATGAAAGGAAGGAACGAGGCTTCCAGGCGAGGAAAGTGGGGGCAGCCCTGCAGTGCAGAGAGAGGCTTTTACGGCTTGCTGGCTTCGTGCCGCCGGCGCTGATGGCGCACCTCTGAGAGCAGCCCATTAGAACTCTGAAAGCCCACTAACAAATTGGAAACAGAGAGCCTTGCCTCCCAAAAACACTCACTCCCATTAAAACTATTGACCCGAACTGGAGGGGGAAAAGCAGCCTTGCGCAGGGAGAATGTTTTGGAAAAGCAGGACGTTGGAAATGCACTCGGCATGTTGCACACCTATGCGCATCCCATCAGCAGGGCTGGGGAAAAAAACCACTGAGCGAAAACGAGAACAAGGAGCTGCGGCGAGACGAGGCATTTAATGAACCCTCCCCACCACCACGGGGGTCAATGCCCAGGAGTGCCAAGCTGGGAGCAATGCAGCTTGTTTACACAGTCCAGCCAAATGGCGTTGCTGTCAACGGGTCACCCTGATCCAACGCAGCACTGCAGGCTGCGAGGCTGCTTGTACAGCAGAAAGGCAGGCGCAGAGGGGCACAGGCAGTTGCTAAAAGGCACTGCCCCCTGGGGCTCCAGATATGCAGCCAACGTTCTGGGGCAACTGCACATGGTTCAAAGCAATTGCCCCGGGGAAAACCAGCTCTGCGAAACAGCCATTGATGGTCTGAAGTATCATTTGGCCATTTGCCACACTAAGAATAGAAACCTCCCTTGAGGTTTGCCCCCAGACCCTGGTGTTCAGAAGCAGTGACATAATAGGCCGGTGCGATGCCCCAGGTCATGCTGGTCATCCCGCCGCCGCCTCCTCTGCCCTGGGAGCAATTGCAGTGACATGGTGACATCACCACAATCACTTCTTGAAAGTTCAGGGCCAGCTGGCAGCTTTGGCTGTGGCAAAGGGGGCAGCGCCCTGGCAAGAGTGGCATGCCGCTGCCCACAGAGTGCCACCAAGCATCTCAGCATCCCTGTGACCCCCCTCAGCTACGTAACTGTTCAGGGGTACACTACTGCAGAACCTGGAGGCTCCATCTGGCCAGGGCAACTAACCACAACTGAAAGATTCACCTTTCCTCTGTGTCTAATCTCTCTCTAAAGCCATCCAAGCCAATGGTCGTCACCATGTCTAGAGGCCAAGAATTCCATAAGCTAATCATGTCTTGCAAGAAGAAGTCCTAATTTTTAATTGTCCTGAATCTACTGCCAATTAAATTCATTGGGTGACGCCCAAACACCAAGTCTGTACCTGTATACTGAAAAGGTGCCTTCTGGTTTCAGGAAAGGGCAAAAGTGACCAGTTCTCTGGGTTGTAGCCTGGTACCTCTGTTCATGAGGACTCTGTTCTTGAGCCCATAATTAAGCTCCGGAATATACGAAGTAGTTATAAAGAAGAGAGGGCTCTTAGGCATGTGCAGAGAGTTTTTCTCTTTACGCTCAGCAGCAAGCTTATTCACAAAAAATTCTACCCTCTTCTCAGCAGGCTGGCTAAATGGTTATCTTCCTCTTCATCAGTGAAAAAGGGAAGAGAAAGGGAGAGGTAAGGGGGAGAGAGGAAATACGTGGGCTCAAGAGCAATCATAGTTGAAAAGGAAACAGCAGTGAGAGTGTGGATGTTGTTGCGAAGTGAGGTGCACCAGGTCTGAGAGAGAGAGAGAGAGAGAGAGAGAGAGAGAGAGAGAGAGAGAGAGCAGTGCCATGAGAAGGAAACAGAATTGTGTGGGAGGTCAGAAGAAAGGGGAAAAAAAAGATTGTGAATAAGTAACATAAGGAATATTTATAGAGTTTGACCTGTGGCACACAGTCTTTTCCAAAACAGGTACAGCATACTGGCACAGGAAAAGCACCATAAGAACATAAGAACAGCCCTACTGGATCAGGCCATAGGCCACCATGCGTGCTCAATCCTTGTTACATGTGAAGATCATGTGTATATCTGGATTAAAATTATTAAAACCACAATCTGGTGGTACCTTTATTAGGCCCAACCAAATAAAAGCAAACATCTTAAGAAAGCTTCTGAGTTCTACTGAATGTTTCATCAGGTTAGATGTCAAGCGCATGAAAAAGGGGCAGGAGTGGGGCATGTGAAGCCCACCCCCTTTTGCCACAGTCTGCAGCTTGTAATAGGAGGAATTAGGGAGCCTCAATGTGGACTAGCCTCATGAGGTGCCAGACAGGATCTCAGTTTACACCAATGCTTCTGGAAAGAAGGTGAGACACTGGTGTCTGTTCCCCCACCTTCAGACTGTCATTATTCTGTTCCATTCCCAACACCAATTAAAACAAACCACGTCCCTTGCAAGGCAGAAGTAAGAGAAATGTGGCGACCTTGTATTTAAAAAGCTAGAGATTAATTTAAGGTGATGCATGAGGGGGAAGAAAAGCAAAGAGAAGACAGATTAGTAGTGCAACCTAATGGTTGGAAGACTGGAAGGTTCACTCCCCAAATAAATACAGTGTACCCCCAACTTTAGGAGGGGGTACAGTCATTTTCCTCCAGGTTCAAAATCCCTATGCTGGGGAGCTCAATATCATATTCTCAAAAGTACAGAGAAATAGTAATGTTAGCCATGTTGGTCCATGGGGGTGGGGGGGTGGGGTGAATTATAAGGCTACAATCAGGTAATCCCTTCATTAGAACCAACCAAATGAATGCAAAATCATAATCAAGTATTTGAATGCTCCTTAAATGCTCTGTCTTATACCGCATACATAGAAAGAAAGAAAGAAAGAAAGAAAGAAAGAAAGAAAGAAAGAAAGAAAGAAAGAAAGAAAGAAAGAAAGAAAGACGTAGGGGGTATAGATAGATAGATAGATAGATAGATAGATAGATAGATAGATAGATAGATAGATAGATCGATCGATCGATCGATCGATCTGGTGGTCAGATGCAAAGGGGGGCCGAGTGCCTCTACCTTGAGCCATTCACTAGAAGAGGGGCTTTGGCCAGGTGTTGCTTTCCCCCCGTTTTCCCTCTTCTAGGCGAGGCAGAGGCACTCTGCAGGTGGCCCCCCAGGCCCTGAAGGGCGAGTCACTTCTGCTGGGGGTCGATGGCCCTGGGCGCAGGGCGAGGACTGAGCCAGCAGCTCCCAGGCGGGCAGGAAGTCCTGCAGGTGCAGCGCCGGGAGAGACACCTGCCCCCGAGGGTGCTGGCGGAGGCATCGCCTTACCTGGCTGGCGCAGTGCAACTGATCAGCCTCCCTCCCGGGCCAGGAGGGCGCCGTCCTGCCCGGGCAGCCTCCGGAAGGCAAGCCGGGGACGGAGGGAGGCGAAGGAAAAGCCCGGAGAGAGGGCAGGAGGGGCGGGGAGCCCGCAGGCGCCAGGAAGCCCAGCTGCTGCGGGAAGGAGGCTCCCGGTCCGCAGCTTGGGCCACCTCCAGGCAGACCAGGCAGGGCGGGTGGCTGAGCCGAAGGACCCCCGCACGGGCAACACAAACCCCGGAGGGGCAGCAGCAAGAGGCGACCCTGGGAGTGTGTCCCTGCCCCCCCATAGCGGGGGGGGGTGGCTGGTTAGACAGGCACTCACTTGCTCCGCTCCACCTGTGGAGGTCAAGTCCCTGCCAGTGGCGTAGCTGGAGGGGGTGTGAAGCACTCCGTTTTGCAGGGAGCCTCACCCGAGTGTGCAAGGGGCCCCTTCCCCTCCCTCCAGAGCCAATCCGGGCTTGGGATTGAGCCACCACCCAGAATGGCTCCAAAGATGAGGGGGGGGGGCACTTGCACATCATCCTGAGGCTCCCTGCAAAACATAGTGCTTTGCACCCCCTCCGGCTACGCCACTGGTTCCTGCCCTCTGAACTGATTGTGGTCTTTTCTCAGTTTGAGGCCCCAGGGCCGGCCCATCCATGAGGCCAACTGAAGCAGCTGCCTTAGGCAGCCGGCCGGCAGGGGGCGCCCACCTCTGCTCCCACCACCCCATTGGGAGAAGCAGGGGCCAGTGCGTGACCTGGTGAGGGCGCATTTGGTGCACTGCCTCAGGAGGCAGTAGCGTAGCTCCGCTCTGTCCCCCTCTTCCTGTTCAAGTCCAGGAAGTTACCTAAGTCACCAGGAAGCCTTGGGCTGGCCTGTTTGGGCCGCTAATGGCTTTGACAGCCGGGGCACCTTCTGGACCAGGGATGCCCAAACCCCGGCCCTGGGGCCACTTGCGGCCCTTGAGGCCTCTCAATGCGGCCCTCAGGGAGCCCCCAGTCTCCAATGAGCCTCTGGCCCACCGGAGATTTGTTGGAGCACACACCGGCCTGATGCAACTGCTCTCAGTGTGAGGGCAACTGTTTGACCTGATGAGGGCTCCCTCCAATGCTTGCTGTTTCACATCTGTGATGCAGTAGCAGCAGCAAAGGAAAGGCCAGCCTTGCTTTGTGCAAGGCCTTTTATAGGCCTTGAGCTATTGCAAGACCTTCATTCATTCATATAAGTTCATCTTTAATATATTCATTTATGTCAATTTATTCAAATTTTAAATGTAAATTAATTCTTTTTTCCCCCGGCCCCCGACACAGTGTCAGAGAGACGATGTGGCCCTCCTGCCAAAAACTTTGGACACCCCTGTTCTGGACAAATGCTTCCAGCTTCAGGCTGTGATCAGAGAGGTCAATGAAGGAGGCCGGCTGTGTCTTTGAGTTCTTCCCTTTTGGAGATCCTGAGGCCTCACAGCCCTAGGAGGGGCACTGGCTTCGCTTTCCAATCCGTTATCGCCGGGACTTTTATCACTTCTCCCTGGAGAGCAATCCCCAGACCCAAGCAGGGAGCGCCCTCCACTCCAAGAAGACAGCTCTTTATCAGCGTTACAGTCCCCACAGCCCCTGGAGACCAGAGACGCATTTCACAAACTATTGATCTTAGAATGAATAGCTGGCGCTCCTCTCAGACGTCGCAGCTCTGCTCTCTCTCCCTCTGCCGGCTCACGGCAACCATTTCCCATCACTTGACATATTTCAGAGGGAATGAACGACAGCACTAAACGCCACCCTTATGCTTTATAGATGTGGCGCTTTCTCTGAGATCATTAGTGTTAATGGTGATAGCTGCCCACGCACCATTATTTCCCCTTCCGAGAGCCGGTTTCCCCATACAAGCCCATGTTCCGGTGCAACTCACCACCTGTAGATAAGACACTTGCTGAAGCTGCCGGCACCCTCTGGCACTTGCGTCAGAGGAGTCCCTTAGTGTCGAGCAGTAGGGATTCGCTGTGACATCTTTGAGGGTAATGGTTTAAAATCCACGTTCCTGCCTGTAGATTTAGGAGAGATTCAAGCAGAGTTTTCCTAGTCCAAAGAGCTCACAGTTTCTGAGCTCTGCATTTATTTCTCCAAGGTACTGTATATATCTTCTCTCTCTCTCTCTCTCTCTCTCTCTCTCTCTCTCTCTCTCTTTCTTTCTTTGGTAGTAGCACAGCAGCCCAGAATCCTCTGGGGCCTGGCCATCTGGTGACCGCCCATAGAGTCAGCCCTGTGTTTTGCATGTTGGTCTAGGGAACGTGCTGCTGCAGGAGACCACTAGACTATCTCCTTGCTCAGCATGCTGGGTAGGCCACTGCTTGTCTGCTCCTGCCACTTGTCAGCACCTGGATCTGAGCACCTGGCAAGCTGCTTCTCCTGGCTGCAGGTTGATCTAGTCTGTCAGGTTGCCGCCGAACAGAGAAACTGGGACAAGCAACTGCTTTTCAACACTCTGAAACTTGCAGCGAATCTGTCTGAGGACTAATATGAATTGAGCATTCAAGACAGAAGGATGTTTGTCCGGGCTGAGCGGTAGGCAGCTGTCAAGTGGGAGCCAGAGGTCAAGCCCAGGAACAAGAGCCAGAACAGGAAACAAGTCAGCAAGCCAGAAGGAGCCAAGGCAGACCGTTGTCAGGTGCTCGTGACCCACATTCAATGAGGACAGTTCAGATGCCACCTCACCTTGGGTTGGGCCTGTGTGTTGTTCTGGATGAGAAACACTGGAGAGGTGATCTCAAGCTGAGATGACATCATGCTGAAGCAGAGGCATATCCCCAGTTCCTTTTGCCTCTGCATCTTGCAAGCTTCCTCTCGCTGCTGGACTTTTACCTTTGGGGTGCACCAAATGCTGGCACTGACCTGATCTCACTTTCCCAGGATGTGCACAGTTCCACACACTTTGCTTATTTATGTATATAGCCCTTCCTTCAAGGAGCTCAGGGTGATGTACATAGTTTCTCTCCACCTTTTGTCCTTACAGCAACCCTGTGAGTTAAGTGAGGCTGAGAGAGAGAGACTGGTCCAAGGTCACCAAGGAAGTACTGTGGCCAGGCAGGGCTTTGAACCTGGATCTTCCAGGTCTAAATCCGACTCCCAAACCACGATACCATCCTGGTTTACAGTTTGAACTTTTCAGGCATTTTAAACCGCACATTCAGACTTAATAATCTTCCCCAAAGTTAGAACGGCCCCATTTTACACAGGGTGGAAATGATGATACAAGGAGCTCAGTGATTCTCTTCCCAAGGGTCTGCCAAGACATCTGTCGTGCAGAATGGAAGGAAATTCCCAATTCCCTGCTCTGCGGCGAGTCACCAAGTCATCCTTCTTGCTCCCCACTTTGGAATGGAACTGATTGAAGCAGAGCAGGGCTCCAGGACACATCCAGCACTGCAGCTTTTCTGTCAAAGACTGGTTGTCTTTGACACCCAGTTGTTCTCTCTTCTCACTCCCACCCCCCCACTCATTTTTTGAAAATGAACATTTTTGAAGTCGCCATCTTGCTATCTTTTTTCACAGGTTAATGTTCCTTCTTAGCAATTAACCATTTTTAACAAGAAACGCACACAAACATACACTGACACCTGGGTAGACCAAAAGCTTGCAAACAAGTTTGCATATATGCTTTTGTCTGTGTTCCACAGAGGTTGGGCCAGGAGGTCCAAAGGAAGGGAATAATCTTGAAGCGCTAAACACAGTTGTATGAAAAAAAAAAATGCCCATGTGCATAATTATCAACATTAACATAATTAACAAATGGTTATGTATTTTTAATGACACCAAACCCATTATTTTTAAGAGAGAGAGAGAGAAAAGCACAATAACAACAAAAAAACCTTTATGCAGGGCAGAAGTGTCTCAAACTTTCTAGAACTTTCCTCATATTAGTTTATTGGCTGAGGACTTCAGCTACACCTGCTGCGCAACCCATGGATTACGGAAAGTTCTGGGATGGCTTCTAAGCCTTACATTTAATTTACATATGGCGGTGGTAGTTATATGAAACTGCCTTTGATGGAGTCTGACCTCCATCTAGCTTGGTATTGTCTGTGGTTCCCAAACTTCCTAGCACCACAACTCATCTCATCCTCCATGGTTGGTCATGACCTAATGTTCCCTGCCACACCACAAAGCCTTACTGGAAGCTCTGGAGGCCACTTTGGAGTTGCATAGACCTGTGGGCCACTCCAGTGGTTGCTGTGGGTTCCAAAATACCTGCAAAAGTAACCTAGAAGTAAACCGGAAGTTGCAGGCACAAACTGGAAATCACTTCTGGTTGCTTCCTTAAGGCATTCTGAGATCTACAGAGGCCAATGGTGTGTGTCATGGGCCCGATATGATCCAGAACTGGCCTCCAGAGGCTCCCAGTAAGACTTTGTGGAGCTGCAGAGAGCATTGGGTTGTGACCCATTGTACATTGGATTGCAATCCACCAGTGGGTTGCAACCCACATGTTGGGAAATGCTGGACGATGTTGCCTGCTCTCCAGCATTCTAGGAAATGGATCTTCACCAGCCCTCTGAAGGGCTGAACCTGGGACCTTCAGCAAAGAAAGCAAGTGCCTCCCCATTGACCCATGGGCCCTCCACAATGAGATCATAGAACCCTGCTGGATCCATTCCGTTCTCCTTCCACTGCTCCTGTGGGTGTCCTCCATGATGTGGTGGAGTGAGAAAGTGACATCTGGACCGAGAAAGAAAGAATGCCGTATTTGGTGTGTGCTGGAACAGGCTAGAGCTCAGTTAACCACACATCTGGGTATATTGATGTATGACACACAGTGTGTGCGTGGGGAGGGAATCTTGTTGAACAGATGTAGATGATTGTCAGCTTTTGCCTGCCAAAAAGAGACACGGCATTTGCTTTCCCTTATATCTTCTCATATACAGGCATCCCCATATGGATAGCTCAGATGTTTCTTTTAATGTTTCATCAACGTATTGACTGAGCCAAGAATTTTTTGTACTTTCTACCTTCAGGGAGTGCTCTCCATATTGGGGATAAATTGCAACTCAATGGCAATGGTGGACTTGCCCCACCCCGCTCCTGGGGCACAGGTCCGCAATGCCATTCTCCAGCGTGATGCTGCCCCCACCTCCAAAGCGTGAGGGAGCCTCATGAGATTGTAAGACCAGCTGGGGAAGCCCTCTGAGGCTTCCCCGCGGTCTTAAACTGCATTTCCAGAAAACCGGAAGTACAGTTTCTGACCGTGTCAGGAACTCAGTGAGGCTTCCTGCATGGTCCTAGCATTGTGCAGATTAGCACCTGGGGCATTTGCCCCATTTGCCCAGCGCTAGGTCTGCTGCTGCTCAATGGT
Source organism: Tiliqua scincoides (assembly GCF_035046505.1). NCBI lineage: Eukaryota > Metazoa > Chordata > Lepidosauria > Squamata > Scincidae > Tiliqua > Tiliqua scincoides. Next base: position 14,572,655 of record NC_089833.1, read on the forward strand.
GAAGCAGTAGGCTCCTAGGTCAGTGGTTCCCAAACTTTTCAGCATTGGGACCCACTTTTTTAAATGACACTGGATCAGGACCCACTGCTTATACAAAAGGAGACCTAGAAAGAAAACAATATTTATTTACAAATAACAATAACCAGAAAAAATACCCTCAAACATTTATCTCCCTGCAGGATAAATAACTGCAGGAGCTGAGCTCTTTGCAGGTAATTAGCAGATACAGTTTTTTGAATAGCCCCTGGACTTGACACAAATAGTTATCTGTTCTTTCCATCACCCTTTGGTGACCCACCAAAAATCAGGTCGTAACCCCCCAGTGGGTCCAGACCCACAGTTTGGGAACGACTGTTCTGGGTCATAAACAGGGCTGGCCTTAGGAGCTGCTGTGGGCAGGGCCCCATTGGAAACATTTATTTGAAGGGCCCCAGGTTCACAGCCAAGGTCTGTAGAAACTTAGAGACAGAAGTGACATTTATGATAGATTTTATATCTAAATGCGGATCAGACAATACAATCTGGCAGAAGCTAGTTTCTTGGGCAGCTCATTCACACGCCTTGCAATGATACTGCTGGCCAGAACCACCCCTTGGGTAGAGCAACTGATACCCTGGATCAGTATATGGACCAGTACATGGCCATAATAGGGGCCCCCGAATTGGTTGAGTTGCTTGGGACTGCACCCTGTGGGGAGGAGCCGGTGGACTGTCTACTTCTTCCTATAGTTGACCAGCAAAGGTTGATACCCTCCCTCAATCTGCAGCCTAAAGCAACAACTTCTGTCACCCCCATGGATGGGCTGGCCTTATTTAATGCATAAATATTACAAAAACACCATTTAAGTCCCCGGTATGCTGCACATGCCGTTGGAACATTGTTTTCAAACTTCAAAACCCATTTCCCTTAAGGGGTTTCAGCGTTCGAGTTGAAAACTTGAAAGGAGCCAGCTCATTTTTGAAGAGAGTTGCAATTTGCTCAGTTGTCCCGACAAATGGATTTGATCTGGTTTTATTGCTGTTTTATTGAGGCTGGCCGTAAAGCCACCTTGGGGTCTGCACTGAGCAGGAAAGCTGCAGGAAAGGAAATATATTAAATATAAATAAATAAATTTAAATTCCGCCTTTCTACCAGATCACTCCAGCATTCTAAAGCTGTCGTTTTATAGTTCCCATTAATAAAAATGGCTTGCGGTGTAAGAAATGTGATACTAAAGGAAGGAAAAGGGAATGAAAAGTGAAGAGGAAAAATAAATCAGACATTTCATACTGTTACATAAGAAAGTTATAAAATGACCAGGAGATGATTGGGAGGGAAGAACCAAAGGGCAATTACAGTGCAATCCTATACATGTCTACTCAGAAATGTCCCATGATGTTCAATGGGGCTTACTATTCCCAAGAAAGTGAGTATAAGATTGCAGGCTTACAGCCCAATCCTATGCCTGTCTACTCAAGTTTTATTATAGTCCATTGGGCTTACTCCCAAGTAAGTGTGGATAGGATTGTCCCAGGTAGATCACCAGAAGAAGCTTTGCTATCTTGTCTCTTCCTTTGATGGAAACCAGATGGAACAGTTCCTGATGTACAGGAGCCCACCTTATAGGCTTGGTATACGTGGATTTGAATATTGTGGATGCCAGAGCCCATTGCTGGAGGACCTGTTACCAAAAGGGCTGTTTTGTTTAGGGGAATTAGTATCCTACCCTTTTTGGAATTTCAGGATTGCAGGCTGGATAACAAGATGGCGTAATGCAGAGAAATTCCCTTTAGGTTAATGAGGAGACTGAGAGAAAGATAACTTTCAATAAAAGATTATATTTTTATTACAAAAGCACAAAGGTAAACATAATGCACATGGAAAAATGATAAGTATATATTTCTAGTACTTGCATCTAGTGTACCTAGCTTATGGTGGTTGCATGTGAAAAGTATTTGGTGCATCCGAGAAGATTAGAAAAAGGGAAAGATTGTAGGGAAGGATTTTAGGGGTCCCTGATCTGCCAGTCCCAGTTGCTAACTAAAGATGGGGAGAGAAAGGGAGGAAAAGAGGCGGGGGGGAAGACGGGAAAGAGTTCCAGATGCGATATAGTTACCTTTATTGTAGAGCAGTTGGAGGGGGGAAGAGTCCTGGGAGGAGGACCTTCTGCCTTGGGGGGAAGAGTCAGAGAGAGCAAGCATGTGGTGAAGCCCTCTCTTAAAAAGGGTTTTTTTTTTGCTGACCTAGAGCTGACCTGGATGTGCTTGCTTACTACACACAGTGGGGTACTTGGAGTATGTAAAACAATGAATGATCAGGAAGTCAGTTATCAGCAATGGCTGGCTTCCTGGGGGTGGGACTTACAACATGCAGTAAACCAGGAAGGCCGTTCAAATCTGCATATGGTACTTAAGCAGTGATTGAGTTAAACAATACAAAGAATAGAGACATTTAAACAATGATTATACTAGGCAGGAGGTCTGGTCTAGAGGGTAGAGCCTCCATTTGCCTGAAGATTAACATCCACAAGGTCGCCAGTTCGAGGCCACCGGCACCGTGCGACCTTGAAGCAGCCGGCAAGCTGCAGCTGAGCTGTTCCATCTGCTCGGAGCGTGGGAGGATGGAGGCCAGAATGTTAAACCAGATCGGAGTGTAACATCTTGAATGTGGTGGTTCTTGAAAGAGAGAACCTTCTTTCAATTTGTAAAAATCCCTGCGTGGATTTAATAAGCCTGCCTGTGTAAACCGCCTTGAATAAAGTCTTGAATAAAGACCAAGAAAGGCGGTATATAAATACTGTATATTATTATATTATTATTATTATGCCAGACTCCTCGACCCTGGGGGGGGAGGGTGGATGTTGTCACCATGAGCCTGTGACTTTACCTGAATTTGGCCTGTGTGAGAAGTTTAATGTGTTTGCATCAACAGTGATTGGATTAAAACAATCCACATGGTAGGGGAGGTTGTGTAATCCATGAGCTTGTAGCTTGACCAGGGTTTTTTTGGAAAAGTGTGCTGTGAGGAGGGTGGCCTGCATGGTGTTTTACTTAACATAACCAGATATAAAATCACAACTAAGGAAAAAGGGGCTTTTCACGTAACAGACCTCCCAGACACAAACCGAAGTCACTTCCAGTTCACACCAGCAACTCAAATCCAGGAGATGTTCTGAGCTACGGGGAGGCTGTGCCCAGCCCCCAGATAAGTTATTGCGGCATGATACAACTCCCGCAGATTTAATTAGCCACAGATTTCAATATCCAAAGGGGTCCTGGAATATAGAAGGCCCACTGTACATAGAAGCAAAAAAATGCAGACACTTTTTAAGACCTCTGAAATCCTCCAACCTGAGCTCTCTCACTCAACTTAACGAACATATTCGATAAAACTGAGATGTTAAGTGAGCAGGGATGAAAGTCATGTTTGGAGAGCACAGCATAACAGTATATTTGATTGCCTGATGAGTTCTTTGCTATAAATGATTTGCCCATCATCAGCTCTATTTGTTCTTTCTGCGCTCCAGTGTTCGGTTTCCTTTCTGGGAACAAAAGTCAACATATGCTGGAATAGATTCTCAGGTTGCTTATAAATATCGCTGATAATTATAGTTATGCAGAATTAAACCTGTGCACTAAATTATACAGCTGCTAACCCATAAATATAAAGCCTAGTGCTGTGACTTTTTTTTTAAACTAGAACAAAAACGCAACAGGGCGGGAGATTGATGCATGCCGGTTTGGTGCCGTGAAATTAAATAATGTTTTATATGTAGAGTGCTTTCGTACTGCCAGATCCTATTAATTTTTGGGTACTTTACAGAATTACAGACCAATTCCTACCCAGCTTGGCTGCAAAACTGGAAATCCCTGGGGGAGAAGAGGAAAGCCAAAAGGGAAAGGTGCTAAGACCCTATAGGAACCTGGTCTCCCCTTCGAAGTTGGGGTCTGTAGGAGCATTCTGGTCAGATGTACAGGTCATCTGGCAGATGATTAAGACGATGAAGAGCTCATTGCTTGATTATCAGGGCAACCCAGTGGTGTAGTTAGAGGGGAAGCAAAGCACTAAGTTTTGCAGGAAGCCTTACCACAGCATGCAAGCTGCCCCTCCCTCACCCCTTCGGAGCCATTCTGGACGGCAAGAGCAAAATGGAAGTGTTGCTTCCACTGGTGGTACCTGTACTATGGAATTCCCGTCCCTTCAAGCTAAGAACAGCTCCTTCAGGCGAGACCTGAAGATGTTTTCATTCCGAAAAGCCTTTGGTACCCTGTAAAATCTTAGGGTATGATTGCAGACTGGCTCGCACTTTCTAGTAATTTATGTAGTGTTTTATTATTGTTGGGTTTTTTTATGGTGCTACTTGCCGCTGGCTGGCTTTTAATGTGTATTTTATAGTTTTATGTGCATTTTATAGTTTATGTAGTTCATCTTTGATCTATTTTAATTGGTTGTTGGCCGCCTTGGGTGCTCTTTGGGGAGAAAGGCAGGGTAAAAATCAAATGAATGAATGAATAAATGAATGAATGAGAGGAAGTGTAGGGGGGAGGACTGCGGTGACTTTTATCCACAGTTCCCTTCAGAATGATTCTACATGATGACATGATGCAGAGGTAGGGTGTCACCAGTAGCGTAGCTGGAGGGGTTGCAAAGCACAAAGTTTTGCAGGGAGCCTCACCTCAGTGCAAACAGCCCCTTTCCTTTGGAGCCATTTTGGGTAGGTGGGGGAGCAAAATGGTGGCCTCTGTTTTGCTCCCACCTCCTGGAATTGCTCTGAAGGGTAGGGCTCCTTGCAAAACTTAATGCTTTGCACTCCCTCTAGCTATGCCACCGGTATCACAGCTGCCATTCAGCAGAGCCCCACCATTCCATGGAGAACATATAATTCATCATAGGAAGTTGCCTTCTGTTGAGACTGTTTGGGTTATGTAAGTTAGTATTGTCTTAGCTTACTAGCATTTCAGAGGCTTACTAGCATTTCAGGTGAAGGTATTCCCTGGAAATACCAATGATAACCAGATATATGGAGAAACCCACAGTTTTAGCATGCAAACCATGTACTCTGCTCCTGAGCTATGGCCATTCCTTTAGGCTCTCAGAGCCATCACCTCTGCTGAAGAAAGCATAATTTGGAGACTGGATCAAAAGGAACTCAAGAGATGGTGCTTGGCTGTCTTGGGAATGATGGAGAAACAAAAGGCAAAGCACAGCTTCCTCTTTGATCGAGCCACTGTGAAAACTCAGAGGGAGTGGAGGGGTTTATTGACAACTGAATTAAAAAGGTCTTCAAAGGGCTGGGAACTGCTAAGCTGATGCCATTTTCGGTCCAGATTTCCAGCAGCGTTAGAGGGAGACAGATGGTTATAGTGTCAGCAGCTCTTGCAACCAAAATATAAACAGCCACCAAAACCAGTAAAGACATCAACAGATGCCATCTCTGGAGTCCCCTGAAGCAAACAATGGTTTCATTTGTGACCTTCTTTGAGTCTGGTGTTGTCTGACAAGATGTGACTGAGCAGGTCTGTAACCCACAGTTGGAATGTCCTGCAGTTCTACTGCTGCTTAGAGACACTCTGTCCAGGCCAGGCTGTACCATAATCTTAATTTAAGTGTGTGTTTTCTCAACTTAAGGTCCATAACGTCAGTTGCTGGAACTGGGATGGAAGGCAAAGACTAAAATCTAATGTACTACAGGCACAAGGTACTCCTCTGTTAAGCAGCAAGAGCAGATGGTCAGGCTCCTAGTATTGATACTAGGCTTGGCCAATCTATAGGTATCACATGGCCTACCAATAGAAGGAGACATTGTCTCTGTGACTGGCAGGCAGTATGGAACCTCAAGATTGGCCAATATCCTAACTGAAAAAAAGTTCTGATGATGCAAAAAAAAAACACTAAGATTACCATTGGAATCAGGACATCTGAATTGCATAAGACAGTTTCTCAAACTGTTGATTGGGACCCACTAGGTTGGTCACAAGACAATTTCAGGTGGGTCTCCATTCCTTTCATTGTGTAATTTTTTACTAATACATTAGACTTGATGCGACCATGGTATGGAACTGCATTTGGGGAAATGTTACAGATCTGCACTTTTAACAGGCTATTATGTATATGCTTTTAACAGTGGTCGCCAGTGCGGCTTACTTCCAGGTAAGTGTGAATGGATTGCAGCCTTTGGGATGTTTGGGGATTTTTTTAAAAACAGAGGAGCAGCTGCTTGGAAGGGTTAGGAGGGTTTTTTATTTTAAATAATTTTTTAAAAATTATACTTATTATAAACTTTAAATTGACTTAATTTTTGTCATATGAGGGTTGTTAAACATTTTCCTGCTTGATGATGTCACTTCTGGCCATGACATCACTTCCAGGTTAATGACATCATTTCTGGTGGATTGTCATTCTAAAAAGTGTGTTCCGATTCAAAGTAGTTTGAGAACTACTGGTATAAGAAACATTAAAAATTCAACATAAACAATTTCATTGTGTTACACAGTGTAATGTTTAGATGTGTTTCTGGCTCTCTTGGAAAGTGAATAATTCTGTGGCAGTCATTTTTCTCCCTGAGACAAAGATTTTGCCCTAATTGACTCAGACAGGTGCCTGCAGGTCACTGTCCAGGTAGGACAAGCAAATTGCTTGGATAAAGAGGCTTGAGCCACCCAGCAATTATCTTAATGGTTGTTGGCATCCTTCAGTCTCGGAAGACTATGGTGTCATGCTCTGAATGGTGGTTCTGGAACAGAGTGTCCTCTCCAGTGCGCGAAGCCTGGGTAAAGTAGGTATGGAGGATAGGCTGTTACCCATGCAGCAAATCTCCCCTCTCCACGTCACTGGAATGGTCCAATGGAAAGGCAGAGGCCAATACGGTTGGTTCCAGCGGCGTCGCAGGAGTTGCCAGAACGTGAGACACCCCAAAAAACACATTTGTCCCTTTATGTGTTACAGCATAGTTTTATTCTCATGGCAGTGCCTTTGATGGGAGGCACAGAATAGCAGCAACAGGGGCAAGAGTGTGTGTGTGTGGGGGAGGAAGACATGATTGCTAGTAGTGCCTTAACAAGGAAAAGAGAGTGAAGGGAGGACCAAGGAGACAATCTCATGGCTAGAGGCATCAGCTTGATCCTCCCTGAGCCCAGTCTGAAGTGACAGCTGTGCCTGGAAGTATAGATGCAAGTGTTTGGAGGGGTGGCGACCTGGGATCTCGCTTCTATTCCCCCCCCCCAGATTTTTGCTGAGTTGAAAAGTGTTGTTTCTCATCTTGCTTTTAGAGTTGCCAGAGATTCTTACAGCTCACCCTATATTGGCTTGCCAGCGCCTCACAGGAAGCAGTTGACATCTGAAAAAGGCAATAACTGAGTGCTTTGTCGGTCCATTACATAGTACTATATGGGGGGGGGGGGAGAAACAAGAAGACTGTAGGCTGTGTTGTGCACAGGTTGGTTTGACGTCAGTGGGACAAATCAGTTCATATAGCAGGGGCATTCGCTGTTTGCTCCATATAAGTCTCGGTTTTTGCGCTGTTGGAGCATGAGAGTAATATCTACTTTGGCAATCCCAATAGGAACGTTAAGTTCAAAGCACCTCATGTCACCTGCTCACACCCTTGGGGCCGGCTTTAAGCCAATTGGATCAGTGGCTCCTAATTGGGCTCTGTGCCTAAGGGGCCCCAGCAATACAGTAATCTTACTCTTGTCTTGCATGCAATTTTATACTAAAGCATCAGATGAGAAGGGAATCCTGCACATGCCCGATCTCGTCTGATCTCAGAAGCTAAGCAGGGTCAGGCCTGGTGAGTACTTGGATGGGAGACCGCCTGGGAATTCTGGGTGCTGTAGGCTTATACCATGATCTCAGAAGCTAAGCAGGGTCAGGTCTGGTGAGTACTTGGATGGGAGACCGCCTGGGAATACTGGGTGCTGTAGGCTTATACCATAGTCTTTCGAGACTGAAGGTTGCCAACCAACCATTTGGTCCATTCATTCTTATGCACTTTTTAAGTGCACATTTTGATGGCTTTCCATTCTACCCAAGAGATATCAAGTCTAGAATAAATGGAATTTAGACCTCTAGGATTTGGCAGACCTTGGCTGTGAACCTGGGCCTACGCCAAAAATGTTTCCAGTCGGACCCTGAAGCTCCTAAGGCTGGGCTTTCTCACAATTTACAGGAAGACAGGTTTAAACTCCCTAAAGAAAGAGACAAGTTAACTACCTGTAAATATTGCTTTTCATTCAGGCAATTTCCTTGCTGTGAATCACTTCCACAAAGCCACAGCAACGCACGTGCTGCGATTCATGAGTTCTCATCTGGCCGTTTTTTAGCTATATTCATTTAATTTAGATTTTCTAAACATAAGCACTATCTATTAGACATATTTGTACTTTTGTGCTGTCTTTGCTTTGTGGAAACGGTTTTATGATGATGCTTCTCAAATGTGCAAGGGTGGTATTTCACCGTTCCTTTGTTAGACTAACACAAATACATTTACTTATTTACTAACTGCCATTTTATAGGATGAACATAACAAGAGACTCGGTACTCTGTGTGTGGGGGGAGGGGGTGTAGGGACTTGGGCTGTAATCATGTAGTAGAAAGGGAAAAAAATAACTGACTTTTCCTGGCATCTCCCTGAGAGTCAGGATGGGGTACAGCAGCAATTTGATTGATTCGTTTTGATAGCAGTCACATCTTCTGTTGACCCTCTCTGCATGTTTGAGGGGCTCACAAGAGACTCTTGTTGCTTTAACCCACTTTGGGAAGAAAGGAAGTGAAAATGAGCAAAAGTGTCCATTAGAATAAGCTCTTTTAATTAGCCCATGAAGGTTAATTAATTCTGTCACACAGTGAGAGAGAGAGAGAGAGAGAGAGAGAGAGAGAGAGAGAGAGAGAGAGAGAGAGATCTGGAGCAGAAAGAGCTTGGCATCTGTCTTGGACACCCAAACCATTTCAGGTCTCGGTTTTATAGGAATGCAAGCTGGGCAGCATTTTGGCAGGTCTGAAAGCAAAGGCTGATGAACAAATCCAGTCCAGGTGCATCAAGTTTAACTACATGTCTATGCTTGGGGATTAGCAGATTTTTTTTTTTATCAAGAAAGAAGTTTCCCAGACCTCGTCCAGATTTACCACATGCGTTCTAGATGTATGTGCAGGTGTTGCAGTAGCTGGTTCATAACGTTTTCCTTCTCAGCAATTATCTCTTGTTTATGTTGCAACCAAAAGCACTTCCAAAAGTCCCACTTCAAATGGTCAGCCTCTCCATTTGACTCTTAAAACTTTGTCTCTTGCTTAACTGCTCCTTGGTACCAACTCTCCCACCTTCCTAGGCAGTCCACATTTCAATGTGGGTTCTTTCATTGCATTCTGCATGAAATTACACATCAATGGATATGTAACGTGATAGTATTATTTGAAAATACCAAGGTTTTAAAAATTTTGGCAAGCAGTGGTGTCACCCCCCCCCTGTGCCCATTGCCCAGTGCAGCCCGCACCCCCCTAGCAACGCCACTGCAGTAAGAGCACAGAACAGGGCCTTTTCTCTGGTGACACCGCAATTTGGGAATGCCCTGTCCTGGATTTGTGTTCCTGGGATGCCGCTAGGCCTGCTCAGGGTAGTGACACAGCCGCAAGGACCCATGAGAGATGAAATTCCCATGGATCCCAAGTACAGCAGAATCCTTGGGAACTGTGGCACTGTTGAAAGTCTAGAGGAGGCCAAACAGTTAAAGAGCAGAGTGGCAAGTAGTTACTTCTTGAATCTACCGCACACAAGCGCACACAAGTTGTGTTCAGGGGCAGGGGCTTATTGAGTTGCAGCTATCCCATAATAGGGACGTTCTTCAGAAATTGTTCTGGCCAGTTTATTAAGCAGGCTGTTGCCAGGCAAATGAATTCAGCATGATGCTCGCGGGGCTGAGTCTTCAGCAATGAGACTGAACTCAGGCAGTGATCCCTCCTGCGCACGGAGTTGTTTTTGTCCCCGTTTCCACCTGTGAAACATTGGAGGGTACGGAAAGAGGCAGAAATGAGGACATTATCCCCAGCGGACACAGCAGAGGCCATGTAACAACATGTCAACCCGCTTTATGCCAACCGTTAAGCATTTGGAAAACATTAAAAATGCAGAGCTACAAAAATCACACCTCTGGATTGAGAAGAGTGATAAAAAAAATGCTGATTTAAACCCCTCGTAAAAACTAAGGGCGCCAAGACTATAAGGAGGATTTCCAGTCTAAGGAGACAGAGCAATATCCATTTAAATGCGCCATAATTCAGCTGGCAGATCTGCACATGAACTCATGCTGTTTCCTGCAATAACTAATATTTCTGTTCCAACGACGGGCTCCTTTCCTCACAGGTCCCTGCAGCCTCTGCCTGATGGGACAAAGGCGAAGAGACAAGTGTCTAAGTCGGGAGCTTTCCATCCCCATGCAGAATCTTGCAGAGGAGAAGACAAGATTCCCAGAATGCCAAGCTCCTTCTTTGCAGTTTAGCATGCTAGGCCTGCAAGGAGTGACTCTTGGGCCTGCAAAGCTCTCAAACAAAAGGGCCAGAGGCAAGGACAGTCAGAGCTGGGACACTGGGCAACTGGGAACGTTTCACGGCCCAAGAGTGATGCTCCAGTTGCATAGACCTCATGGCTCCAGGTCTACAGAGCTTGCGTCCTGAGTACACTTCTGTACTGCAGCGAGTCATGGACTCTTCGCTCACAACAGGAGAGGAAACTGAGCGCTTTCCACATGCGCTGCCTCCAACGCATCCTCGGCATCACCTGGCAGGACAAAGTTCCAAACAACACAGTCCTGGAATGAGCTGGAATCCCTAGCATGTATGCACTGCTGAAATAGAGACGCCTGTGTTGATTTGTTCATGTCGAGAGAATGGGCAATGGCCGGATCCCAAAGGATCTCCTCTATGGAGAACTCATGCAAGCGCCCTGCAGGTAGACCACAGCTGCAATACAAGGACATCTGCAAGAGGGATCTGAAGGCCTTAGGAGTGGACCTCAACAAGTGGGAAACCCTGGCCTCTGAGCGGCCCGCTTGGAGGCAGGCTGTGCAGCATGGCCTTTCCCAGTTTGAAGAGGCGCTTGGCCAACAGTCTGAGGCTAAGAGGCAAAGAAGGAAGGCCCATAGCCAGGGAGACAGACCAGGGACAGACTGCACTTGCTCCCGGTGTGGAAGGGATTGTCACTCCCGAATCGGCCTTTTCAGCCACACTAGACGCTGTGCCAGAACCACCATCCAGAGCGCGATACCAGAGTCTTCCGAGACTGAAGGTTGCCAACATATACATGGCTCACTGCACAGGCCGGCCTATGTGCCACTGTCCCGAGTTCTCAGCAAGCAGCACATGACCTCTTCTGATGCATTTTGCTCAAAACTCTGAGCAGCTTTTCTTGAGCCTGCCTCAAGACCCCCACGGATGTCTCACAACCCATTAGAGGGCACCAACTTTTGGTTTGAGAACTCAGGGCTCAAGATGTGCCCTCTGACCCCAGCAAACCGGACCCACAGGAATGACAGTTTTTTTTAAAAAAGCACCGGACACATTTACAAAGCCAGCACGGTGCACATCTCTCGACTTTTCCTGCAAAGATGCTCGCGCTGGAGCTGCCACATGATCCCTGCTCCGCGGCCTTCATTATTTTCACCAAGTACGTTGCAGCACATTTTGCTAGTACACGGCGAAGGCTGATGAATAATTAAAGCTAAACTCGAACTTGTCAGAAATAAATGAACAAAGCCCATTTTGGCAATGCAGCATCCTTGATTTATTTTTTATCGTGTTCACTTAGAGTACTTGCTAATTCACAGCATCCCGCCGTCCCACATCGGCCCTCGAGTCATTTAACGTGAATGGGTGAAGTCCTACCATCCACCATTATGTCTTTGCAGTGGACTCAGAGAGGAGAACGAGCTTCGGAGTCGTAGCAAAATAGAAACCGAGAGAGAGGGAACTTGCGTTCAGAAATGCGCCAAAGCGCAACTATGAGGAGATTGCCCACCAAATCACTGGTGCTCAGGCAGACAAATATTCTCTTTTCACCTGATAACATTTGCAGCATTTCAAAGTATCATTTTAATTGTCCTATTCTGTTGCTATTGGATGTTCTGCCCAGTGGTGTAGCTAGAGGGGGTGCAAAGCACTAAGTTTTGCAGAAAGCCTAACCACGGTGTGCAAGCAGACCCTCCCCCTTCCCTTCCATTTCCGGCCATGAGAGCAAAATGGAGGTGTTGAACTTAGTGCTTTGCATGCCCTCTAGCTACTTCGCTGCGGAGCATAGAGACAAATGAACAATCACACCTAATATTAAACGCTTCCATGACAATAGTGTTGAAAAGGACAAACACTCCAAATGTTGAGAGACAGAAGAGAGGGGTTGTCGTCCCATCCTGTCCCATCCCCTCCGTGAGTGTTGAAGGAAGTATAAGAAAAGCATCATTATGGCCTCCTGAATCCAGGTTGTGCAAGCTTTTTTTCAGCATTCACACCATGTGCATCAGGGAGCACACAAGACAACAAGATCCCTGTATTCAGTGGCCACTCCCTTGTATTCTGAGGTAGCCTACTTCTAAAACCAGGAGGTTGCACACACCCATCATGGCTTTAACCTGTGAGGGACCTTTCCTCTGTCAATCTGTCCAATCCCCTTTTCAAGGCATCCAGCCCAGGTGCCATCACCACATCCTGTGGTAAGGAGTTCCACAGATGAATCACACGCTGGGTAAAGAAATATTTCCTTTTGTCTGTTCTAATTCTCCTGACACTCAACTGTAGTGGATTTTCCCTGGTTCTGGTGTTTTAAAAATGTGGTCTTCATGTATCAACCCTGGCAACAACTAGATCACCCTCTTGTCCCTGTTCCCAGTTCCACTCAGCTCAGTCCCACAAACTATGTCAGGCCTGCCATTTGTCTGTCAGCCTCAGTCCTTCCATCTGCAATATAGACATAATACTGGCCTTACTAGACCTATTCTAAGAATTACCAGCATAATGCAAGTCAAGTGATTTCAACACTTGATGCACCACACATGCTACGTATTCCTACTGATTTAAGGGTTCTGGTTTTCAGGATACAAACTTCAGAATAACGACAAGCTAAGGACATGGTTTCTTTTCCTTTTTACACAGTTTCAGTCATTTGCATGTGTTTGCTCTTTGTGGTCGCGACTGTCATGTGTTTCACAGAGACATTTTGCAAGGCAGCTGTACTGAGCCCTAAGAGAATATAAATATGCATATTGCTGTACTGGTTTTGCCAGAGACATTAAAACATGTTGTCAGGGAAGGGGGGAAGAAGTTGTTTCTCTTTGTTTTTATTTTTGCATGAAGCAGAACTTGCGCTTGGACACTGATAAAATCCCCCAAAGAACTCCCAGTTACTTTTACTTGGGTTAACAGTATTTGGAAATTCCCAACCACAGTTGTGCCGGGCAACAAAAAATTAAAGCAACAATTTTTTTTAAAATCAAGCATGTTTCTAGATCTCATGACATAAGCTAAAAGTATAAAGATCAACCAAGAGGAGTGATTCCCAAATAGCAAGCTAGAGGATGAGAAATAGTTGATGCCATGTTCACATGGGCTAATTCCCATAAGCCAGTGTCTTATGTTCTGAGCATGGGATGTACTGAACATGTGAGAACCCTTTCTAGTAACTCAGTTAGCACCCAGTTGCCAAGCACATGCTTTGCATACCAAAAAGTCCTAGATTCAATCTCTTCAATCTCCAGATAAATACCCTTTTTGGGGAACCTGGAGAAATGTTGTCAGTCTGAACAGACAATCTACTGATGCAGCATAAGGCAGCTTCATCAGTTCATATTTATTACTGAAGGGAGGGGGAAACTGGGGCAGAAAACTTGGAGTGGCCTTTTCTAGTCCCCAAGAGCAACTCAGTTGAAGGCTGTTTCTGGTCCATTTGGGTTTAGGACTGTTCAGGTCCATATAGGGACAATACATACCACATAATTGATGTGCTGGGCTCTACAAACAGAAGGCAAACTATATCTTTATTGCTCAGTATAGTCCATGCCAACTGCCAATCCACCTGCAAGGTGTCAGGTCTTTCCCAGGCTACCTGGCAATAGCAGGTAGTCTGTTTTTTTACATGAGACTGAATCTTGGGTTCTCCGGCTGCAGCACTGCTTGGAATCCACCTTATACAAGGGATTGAACTTGGGCCTTTTCAAAGCCCAGGAAGTTAGATCTCCCCTCCCTACCCTACATAGATCAGAGAATCATGGAAGAACGTGTTTCCTCTGGAAATTAAGATCAGAAGCTTTGCCCAAGCCCTGCAGAGAGGAACCAAGAGTCTGCAGGAGAAGCATTCAACTTTGTTGTTCTCCTTCAGTCCAAGTGTGGCTGGAGCACATCACAAATGCGTGCCATATCAGGGTAGGACTGCCTACTTGCTGGATGGCTGGGCCTCTTTGGTATGCAGCAGGGCACTGGAGCTGTTAGATTATTTTTGGAAAACATATATTTCCTAAGTCCCCGGGTTTCATTACTCTGCAGCTTGTTTTTCAAAATTTGCCTTATTGAGTTTTAAGCCTCTATAAATAATGCAAGCCAAACATTTAACTAAGACGCAGCTGTAAACACACATACACAATGGCTGTAAACCGAGCAAACTCATTAAGGCTCCGCGCTTTAATAGAACCTCCAGCAAATCGAAGCATTTTCTCGCTTCCTCACCACTCAGATGTATTTTTCCAAATGACATTGCACATGCCTGATCTTGTCTGATCTCGGAAGCTAAGCAGGGTCAGGCCTGGTTAATACTTGGATGGGAGACCACCTGGGAATACCGGGTGCTGTAGGCTTATACTAGTCTTTCCATGCCCGATCCCGTCTGATCTCGGAAGCTAAGCAGGGTCAGGCCTGGTTAGTACTTGGATGGGAGACCGCCTGGGAATACCGGGAGCTGTAGGCTTATACCATAGTCTTTCCATGCCCAATCTCGTCTGATCTCGGAAGCTAAGCAGGGTCAGGCCTGGTTAGTACTTGGATGGGAGACTGTCTGGGAATACCAGGTGTTGTAGGCTTATACCATAGTCTGAGACTGAAGGTTGCCAACCAACCATTGCAAGCAACTCAAGTGTTGACATGCACATCACTTCGCTTCTTGAAGGAATCATCTCCTGGTAAGAAATTCCCCTATAATTCATGTGTTTTTTATGGGCTGCAGTGTCTTGATGATAGATTAATGTAATCTATCATGGAAAAACCTTTCGATTGACCAAAAACATACTTTCCCAATTAACTGGATAACAAAGTGTATGTGTGTTTTGTGTTTTTTTTAATCAGTACTATTTTTGATATAAGTGCTTGGGGGGGGGGGGCTGATGTTCTGTGCCTGAGCACAGATGCAGTCTCTGGCATTTCTGGGTAGGGCTGGGCACCATACAACTGGATAGGCCAACAAGCTGACTCAGGGCACAATCCTAACCAACTTTCCAGCACTGAAGTAAGGGCAATGCAGCCCCTAGGTAAGGGAACAAATGTCCCCCTACTTTGAGGAGGCCTCCATGACTGCCATCCAATCTCAGGTTGCAGCACATGCCCCATTGGCACAGCTGTGCAAGCAATGGAAAGTTGGTTAGGATTTGGGCCTCGGTTTCATAGGAAACTAGCCTTTTCAGAGACATTCAGAGACATTCCCTTGCCTCTCTCGCACAGGGCAGAATTCCTTCGCTCACGCTTTCCACATGCCTCTGACGCATTCTCGGCATCACCTGGCAGGACAAAGTTCCAAACAACACAGCCCTGGAACGAGCTGGAATCCCTAGCATGTACGCACTACTGAAACAGAGACACCTGCGTTGGCTCGGTCATGTCGTGAGAATGGATGATGGCCGGATCCCAAAGGATCTCCTCTATGGAGAACTCGTGCAGGGAAAGTGCCCTACAGGTAGACCACAGCTGCGATACAAGGACATCTGCAAGAGGGATCTGAAGGCCTTAGGAGTAGACCTCAACAGGTGGGAAACCCTGGCCTCTGAGCGGCCCGCTTGGAGGCAGGCTGTGCAGCATGTCCTTTCCCAGTTTGAAGAGACACTTGGCCAACAGTCTGAGGCTAAGAGGCAAAGAAGGAAGGCCCACAGCCAGGGAGACAGACCAGGGACAGACTGCACTTGCTCCCGGTGTGGAAGGGATTGTCACTCCCGAATCGGCCTTTTCAGCCACACTAGACGCTGTTCCAGAACCACCTTTCAGAGCGCAATACCATAGTCTTTCGAGACTGAAGGTTGCCAACAACAACTCTGACGGCCCCTCAATAAACAAAAGAACAATATCCCAATAAAAGCATCAAAAAAGAATTCAGCAGCTTAAGAACAGTAAGCACCATCTAAAATCCAGCAGAGATCCTGATGAAGAGACTCGCCACATGAATTCTGTGGCAACGCACCGGCTCAGTGACTTAATTTTAATACAGGACACTATTCCAATCTCTTTCAAGAGGGAATTTCACCAGGGGGCATTGCTTTGACAGGAACAACCACCACCTGGAAGCGCTGAACTTTCTAAAGACGTGCTCTTCTGCCCAGGTATGAAAGGTGGTGCTTTGCCCCGTGCACCTCCCTGCACTGTGACCTTCATCTCAAGAAATCACTTACCCTTTTGATTACACTGTTTAACACACGCAGTCCTTTGCAGTCTTTCACTGGTGCACAGAAAAGTGACACACTCCCAACAACTTCCTTTTCTCAGACAGACAGCAAAGAGCTATTTCACGTCACATCTTTTTTTAGCAGCCCACTGGAATGTTTCCAGCGCACACCTGGCAGTGCAATGTGTGAATGGGACAAACATGTCAGAAAAGGAGCTACGATGGGCTTCCACTCCTTGATGTGTGTATGCTCAAAGGCATGTCCAGATTTGCTTCTGGGGTGATCTGTGAAATGGCTCTAAGGCAGTGGTTCCCAAACGCCCCTGCGGCCTCCTCTTTCAGCTCAGCTAAGTGCTGCCTTCTTGGATCTCATGAAATCTTGTGAGGTCCAAGCTTGTGGCACTCAAATATTAAGAGGTCCAAGATGGTGCACCCAAATACCTCAAGCTTTTGTGAAACCCAAGATGATGGTACCCAAATCTCATGTGGTTTGGGCACCGCCATCTTGGATCTCATGAGATTTTGTGAGATCCAAAGTGGCAGTGCCTGGGAGAACAGGCAGGAGGTGCCACCAGCGATATCCCACGGCACCCCTATAAGTGTGTTGCAGTGCCCTAAGGCATTGCTACTTTGGGAACCCCTGCTCTAAGGCCAAGAGTTGACGCCTTGGTGGATAATCTCTTGGCTCACGCGGCATTTGAACCCAGTGTTCCTTGGTCCAATCTTCTTCTGGTACTGTGCGTTCTTCTAGAAGCCTTTAAAATCCAACAATACTCAACAGAGGACCAGTTGGGGTTGACTTGAGACCATCTCTTTGGCTCAGAAAGGCCTTTTAAATGTCAAAGGGGATTCAATTCACTTCCAACACTGAAGAAAATAAAATAAAAAATAAAGGGAGAGAGAGAGAGAGAGAGAGAGAGAGAGAGAGAGAGAGAGAGAGAGAGAGTGCAGACACAGGTCCATCAGCCTCGCACTCTGTTAACAGAAACACCAATTAATCAACGTGTCCTCAGACACCCGACGGCTCCCTTTCCTGATGGGAGCTTCACCGCATCCTGCTTCTGCAGATATAAAGCATCTCATAACTGGCAGTGCTCAGTGAGCTTCTGGGTATAATTTATCTTGTGTTAATTTATTAGAAAATGTCTCTATATCCGGCCTCCTTTGAACAAGGAGGTTTTTAAACAAATAAAGCTAAATGTAGATTTAATTTATTTTGCTCAGAGAAGAATCCTTGAGAAGAAGAAAAAAAATCAATTCTCCTTTAAGGGGGGATTCTGGCAGGCTGGAAACCACATTACTATATTATGGTACCTTTTAACATCCAGGTTTATGTGACATATGGCATCATTTCTCCTCCATGATTCTATTACTTTCAGAAATCTGTGTTTAAAGAGCATTAAAGGTCTCACTTAAACTGACGGAAGTCGGGAAATTCAAAGCAAAGACTGACAGCCTCTTTAGCAAGCCATCTCGGAGAGGGGGTGGGGGGAAGTGGCAGCTCCTTCTCCCCCCCCCAATACCAAACCAGGGAGGTAAAGAGCAATGTGTCAGCGATCACACAGCTTTTGCTTGACTTGTGTCAACGCACAGCTCACATTAACTGTTACAGCAAGGAGGCAGTTTCTTCTTTGATATGTCTGGGCGTTCTGTGCTGGTGGAAACCACCAGAAAATTGCCATTGCCATGAGATCCAGCTGTGAAGTCCTAACAATAGTGTAATGTTAATGCAGCCGCTGCAAATGGGGTGTGTGCTTTGGGCGATTTGGCCCAGGATGGTGGACTCTGATGCACTAGGGTTGGTGCCACCCGCATTTACTTCAGTTATTTATTTTAATGTATTATAGTACAAGTCACCCAACAAATCAGTCACCAACCAGAAACAGTGGCCAACTTGATGACACTCAAACAGCTGAATAAGAAGTCTAGTATTCGCTCTGATACATGGAAATGAGAGCTGACTCATCCTAACGCCTTATTGGTTCCCTGCTGTATCATAACAACACCTCATTGGCTCTTAGAATCATAGAGTTGGAAGGGGCCTAAACGGTCATCTAGTCCAACACCCTACCTGTAGCAGGAAATCCTCCTAGAGCATCTCCAACAGGTGCTTTTTGAGCCTCTGCTTGAAGATCTCCAGTGAAGGAGAGTCCATCACCTCCCTTGGCAATCTGTTCCACTGCCGAACCGCCCTCACCACCAGGAACATTTTCCTGATATCCAGTCAGAATCTCATCTCGTGCAGTTGTATCTGTTGTATCTAGTTCTACTTTCACAGGCAGTTGAGAACAAATTTGTCACTTCTTCCCTTCAGGTATCTGAAGAGGGTTATCATATCCACTCTCAGCCTTCTCTTCTCCAGGTTAAGCACACCAAGTCCCCTCCACCTTTCCTCATAGGGCTTGTTCTCCACCCCTCTGATCATCCTCATCCCTCTCCTCTGAACCTGCTCCGGTTTGGCCGCATCTTTCTTAAAGTGAGGTGCCCAGAACTGGACACGGTACTCCAGGTGAGGACTAACCAATGCAGAGTAAAGCAGAACCATAACTTCTTGTGAACTTGGAAGCTACAGTTCTACTACAGACAAATTGCATTCGCCTTAAGAACATAAGAACAGCGCCACTGTATCAGGCCATAGGTCCATCTAGTCCAGCTTCCTGTATCTCACAGCGGCCCACCAAATGCCCCAGGGAGCACTCCAGCTAACAAGAGACCTGCAAGGCTTCCTGGGAATTGTAGTTAAGAACATAAGAACAGCCCCACAGGATCAGGCCATAGGCCCATCTAGTCCAGCTTCCTGTATCTCACAGCGGCCCACCAAATGCCCAGGGAGCACACCAGATAACAAGAGACCTGCAAGGCTTCCTGGGAATTGTAGTTAAGAACATAAGAACAGCCCCACAGGATCAGGCCATAGGCCCATCTAGTTCAGTTTCCTGTATCTCACAGCGGCCCACCAAATGCCCCAGGGAGCACACCAGATAACAAGAGACCTCATCCTGGTGCCCTCCCTTGCATCTGGCATTCTGACATAGCCCATTTCTAAAATCAGGAGGTTGCGCATACGCGTCATGGCTTGTAACCCGTAATGGATTTTTCCTCCAGAAACTTGTCCAATCCCTTTTTAAAGGTATCCAGGCCAGATGCCATCACCACATCCTGTGGCAAGGAGTTCCACAGACCAACCACACGCTGAGTAAAGAAATATTTTCTTTTGTCTGTTCTAACTCTCCCAACACTCAATTTTAGTGGATGTCCCCTGGCCTACTTTGCAGCCACACTGCTGACTCACGTTCCTCTTGTGATCCACTGCCACTCCAAGATCCCTTTTACATGTTGTGATGCCGAGTCCGGTATCTCCCATTCTATACCTGCATTTGCCTCCGTTTTGGTCCCACCGCCTGGAATGACTCCGAAGGAGAGGGGGAGGGGCTGCTCGTATGGCTCATTCCGGTGTTTTGCACCCCAGCTAGCTATGCCAATGGCTCACAGCTTCCGTTTTAGCCTTGCAAGCATTCCAGAGTTTGAGGATCTCTTAAAAACCATGTGCCAGTCTTGTGAGTGGGATAAAAAAAAAAATCAAAATCTCTTCCCAAGTGCCCCAAGAATGCAGAAAGAAAGAGAAAGGAGTACAGTTGTAATCACTTACATTTCAGGATTTCTTAAGCAAGCATACAGTGGGTTCTTGCTGTCGCCCCATTCAGTATCATAACATCCCCTTTAGCTATGCCCTTGTATTTCTACTGTATTTATGCAGCCAGTTGCATGTCTCTGTTAATACCATCACAGTGCAGGACGCTTTCCACATGCGCTGCCTCCGACGCATCCTCGGCATCACCTGGCAGGACAAAGTTCCAAACAACACAGTCCTGGAACGAGCTGGAATCCCTAGCATGTATGCACTGCTGAAACAGAGACGCCTGCGTTGGCTCGGTCATGTCGTGAGAATGGATGATGGCCAGATCCCAAAGGATCTCCTCTATGGAGAACTCGTGCAAGGAAAGCGCCCTACAGGTAGACCACAGCTGCGATACAAGGACATCTGCAAGAGGGATCTGAAGGCCTTAGGAGTGGACCTCAACAGGTGGGAAACCCTGGCCTTTGAGCGGCCCGCTTGGAGGCAGGCTGTGCAGCATGGCCTTTCCCAGTTTGAAGAGACACTTGGCCAACAGACTGAGGCTAAGAGGCAAAGAAGGAAGGCCCATAGCCAGGGAGATAGAGCAGGGACAGACTGCACTTGCTCCCTGTGTGGAAGGGATTGTCACTCCCAAATTGGCCTTTTCAGCTGTTCCAGAACCACCTTTCAGAGCAAGATACCAGAGTCTTTCGAGACTGAAGGTTGCCAACAAGGCAGGATGTTTTACTCATGTTTATCAGGGGCTCTGAGCTCAGTACAGCTCTTGCTTTGCGTTGAGAAGGTCCCCGGATACAGGTTCGATCTCTAAGGCATCTCCAGGTGGACCTGGGAAAAACTTTGACTAGAAATCCCCTAGAAATCTTCGACTGAAATACTGTTTTGGTCAGGGGAAGGCAATGCAAAGCTGGATGGACTGGCTTAGATTGGCAGTATTGGCAAAGATTAATATAGCTGGGATTTTAGCAAAGCAACCAAGCAGATTCCTATGAATTTCTCTTTAAATTGCCCGCATTGGTGGCTTTGCCTTGCAGAATTGCCCGTTCATGAAAGGCAGCTCTTGGTTGGTCTGTTCCTTCTTCGGCTGCACGGTTCTTGTGCCGTACGGCTGTGAACGACACCACCGAAAGATAACTGCCTCTCTGTTTCAATAGTGATACAAAGTGACTTTTCCAGTCTCCCACGTAACAGCTCATCCCCAACAACGTGTTCTTGTTCCCTCCCTAACTGGTAGTTTTGGAGAATGAGATCCACATCCTCAGCTGCTTCTGCACTGCATATGCGATTAGGTGGCTGTAATTTCCATGCTGCAATGCATTTTTAAGTCCCCCTAGTGGCTGAGGCCAGAAATCTGTCTGTGCTCGGCGAGGGAAGCACAGCAAAAAACCCACGGGCAAAACTGCAGCCTGTTGTCAATTGGCAGGGAGGATGCAGTGGAGGTAGAGCTAGTAGGGTTTGTGTAACTGTACTAGGTAGGAACCGGTGCAAAGGCAGCATAGCATGGCACGTGGAAAGTGGCAATCAGACAGGGAAGATTTGGCTCCTTCCTCTGTTGTAAAATTCATTGAGTAGCCTTGACTAGAAGAAGGGCCATAAGCACATAAGAACATAAGAACAGCCCCACTGGATCAGGCCATAGGCCCATCTAGTCCAGCTTCCTGTATCTCACAGCGGCCCACCAAATGCCCCAGGGAGCACACCAGATAACAAGAGACCTCATCCTGGTGCCCTCCCCTACATCTGGCATTCTGACATAACCCATTTCTAAAATCAGGAGGCTGCACATACTCATCATGGCTTGTACCCCATAATGGATTTTTCCTCCAGAAACTTGTCCAATCCCCTTTTAAAGGCGTCTAGGCTAGACGCCAGCACCACATCCTGTGGCAAGGAGTTCCACAGACCGACCACACGCTGAGTAAAGAAAGATTTTCTTTTGTCTGTCCTAACCCGCCCAACACTCAATTTTAGTGGATGTCCCCTGGTTCTGGTATTATGTGAGAGTGTAAAGAGCATCTCCCTATCCACTCTGTCCATCCCCTGCATAATTTTGTATGTCTCAATCATGTCCCCCCTCAAGCGTCTCTTTTCTAGGCTGAAGAGGCCCAAACGCCGTAGCCTTTCCTCATAAGGAAGGTGCCCCAGCCCCATAATCATCTTAGTCGCTCTCTTTTGCACCTTTTCCATTTCCACTGTGTCTTTTTTGAGATGCGGCGACCAGAACTGGACACAATACTCCAGGTGTGGCCTTACCATCGATTTGTACAACGGCATTATAATACTAGCCGTTTTGTTCTCAATACCCTTCCTAATGATCCCAAGCATAGAATTGGCCTTCTTCACTGCCGCTGCACATTGGGTCGACACTTTCATCGACCTGTCCATCACCACCCCAAGATCTCTCTCCTGATCTGTCACAGACAGCTCAGAACCCATCAGCCTATATCTAAAGTTTTGATTTTTTGCCCCAATGTGCATGAGGCCCTGCCAGATTAGACCAACCAGTGATGGCTCCAGCATTTGGGAGCCTTGGACCAAAAATTCAGCATCCGATGGCACACAACGCTGTGCAAAGCTGACATGCAGGGCAAGAACCCTCCCAGAACACCTGGAAACCAGGCAGTAAGCAAGCACACATCCACAGTCGGATAACAGATTTAAATTCTGCCTTTCCCATTAAAACAATAAGAGCAACATCCTTCAGTCTTGGAAGACCACGGTGTCACGCTCTGAATGGTGGTTCTGGGACAGAGTGTCCTCTCCAGTGCGTGAAGCCTGGGTAAAGTAGGTATGGAGGATAGGCTGTTACCCATGCAGCAAATCCCCCCTCTCCACGTCGCTGAAATGGTCCAATGGAAAGGCAGAAGCCAATACGGTTGGTTCCAGCGGCGTCGCAGGAGTTGCCAGAACGTGACTGTGTTCAGCCATGAACTGCCTCAGGGACTCCGGATCTTGCCTCGAGGTTGACTCCTGAAGCCTTTTCCATAACTGGATGTAGCCACAAGGCAGTGGAGGTTTGGGATCAGAGTTTTCCTTCTCTCAGATGAGCTGCCTTCCCAGGCTGACGAGTCCCATCTACCCGGTGAGCAACAACAACCACATATAGATGGTTTTTAAAAGGGATTTCACAGATTCAAGCAGGAGGATAGATGCTAAGTGAGATATACTTATAAATGTTTATAGTAATGACATTTTAAAACAAGAGCCATCTAAGCTAGTGGCTGTTGCCACCTCTATCAAATCCCACTGCTGTCTCCTGCATTTCCTGCATGTCAGTTTCATGGGGTACCTCTGACATTTAGGGATAGACAAATCCACTTTCCCATCATCACAAGAAAGGCACAAACGCAACAGCTTTTCCCTACTGGTTACCTGCCTCAAGCATCTGATATTCCGAGGACTTGGATCAGTTACGCTCACCCTCAGCTTAACCTACCTCACAGGGGAGTTGTGAGGATAAAGCAGGATAACCCTCATGTTCACCTCTGGCGAGCTCCTTAAAGGAAAGGTAGGATATAAATGTCAGACAGAAAAGGACAGCAAGTCTGAATAGACTCTGGATTGATTGGGGGGCTCACAGCCACATCTGTGTGTATCTAAGCCTTATGACACATTCAGAGGCAAGCACACCTGGACAAGCACATCAAAAAGGTAGCAGATGGAGGAACAGCATTCCTACTTCCTGCTTTCTGTCCACATTCTTGGATTGTTTACCTGGCGCTGAAGGGCGTCGTTACTCTTGTGTGAGGTGCCGGCATCATTCATACCCCCTAGCATTTCTCAGATAAAAATAGGGAAATGCTTGAAGTTGTCACCCTATTCCTGTACTAGGGATTACTGGCTGAGCTTCTCTCCCAATTACAGGTTGTTCAAGGCTCTGCATTGTCTCCTGCATTATTTACTCTGCAAAAGCATTTTATACACAGATTTAAGAACCAAGAAGATGTGAGTTTCTTCATTTAATGATGTCCTAGAAAAAAAAGAAGGGGAAAAACCCCCAAACACTCAAAATTGTCCTACCATCTGTTAGAAACATTCAAAATTAACCTCTGAGGCAGATGAAATGACAGGTTTGGTACCAAAGAGTTGTTGGCAACCTTCAGTCTCGAAAGACTCTGGTATCACGCTCTGAAAGGTGGTTCTGGAACAGCGTCTAGTGTGGCTGAAAAGGCCAAACCGGGAGTGACAATCCCTTCCACACCGGGAGCAAGTGCAGTCTGTCCCTGGTCTGTCTCCCTGGCTGTGGGCCTTCCTTCTTTGCCTCTTTGCCTCAGACTGTTGGCCAAGTGTCTCTTCAAACTGGGAAAGGCCATGCTGCACAGCCTGCCTCCAAGCAGGCCGCTCAGAGGCCAGGGTTTCCCACCTGTTGAGGTCCACTCCTAAGGCCTTCAGATCCCTCTTGCAGATGTCCTTGTATCGCAGCTGTGGTCTACCTGTAGGGCGCTTTCCTTGCACGAGTTCTCCATAGAGGAGATCCTTTGGGATCCGGCCATCATCCATTCTCACGACATGACCGAGCCAACGCAGGCGTCTCTGTTTCAGCAGTGCATACGTGCTAGCATGTTAATGTTTGTACGCATGCTTTCCCATGCTTGGTTGTTCAAGAAAAGATGTGCCTGTGTGCCATTCAGAGAGTTAACCAATGGGGATCCTGAGAAGTGATTTGAATCCTGAAGAATGACAACCCAAGGAGCTCAGACAAACAATATGTGAACATGGCAGTGGCATAGCTAGAGGGGTGTGTGAAGCAATAAGTTTTGCAGGGAGCCTCACGACAGCATGCAAGGGGCCTCTCCCCCGTTCCTTCTGAGCCATTCCAGGCAGTGGGAGCAAAACAGAGGCATAGACCTCCGTTTTGCTCCCACCACGGGTCCCTTGCAAACTGTGGTGTGGCTCCCTGAAAAACTAAGTGCTTTGCAACCCCAAACAACACAGTTCCAAACAACACAGTCCTGGAATGTGCTGGAATCCCCAGCATGTATGCACTGTGTCTGAAACAGACACAGGGCCTTTTTGGTTGTGACCCTGATTATGGAACTTCTCATGAGGCCTGCTTGGTCTCTTACTGATAGTTTTTTCAGAGCCTAGCTAAGGCTTTAAGAATATCGCTCGCTCCTTAGCACAACATGTGCTTGACATGTTGAAGGTCCCTGGTTTTGCCGGCTAGTGCTGGAGAAAACTGCTTTCCTGGAATCCCAGAGAGCAGGCAGCACAGATAATACCAAGCTAGAAGGAGCAAGGGTCTGATTCCATGTAGGACAGCTTCCTAAGGGACATGTGTTCAGTTTAGCTTGATTTTGGCTCGACCAGTTCATTCTGCCAGCCTCCATACTACTACCCTAGTCTTGAGTGGGCAATCCAATCCACTCTCCCTTTTTCCCATGGTATGTCTTGACTTCTGCAGGACTGAATAAAATTAACAATAAACAAGGTTCATTTTCCTGGGCAACCTTTATGAGAATCTTGGGCTCAGGGTGAAAATACTGAAGCCAAAACCCAAAGGTTACAAAAGCACTTAGAGGACAAGGAGATGCCTGGCAATTCATAACAAGAGCTTCTCTCCTAACACCATCCCTGGCTAGATAAATATTTGCCTTTGGCACTGGAATTAAAAAAGACCCATTGTGTAAGAGGATGGCAAGTTACAGCTGATAAGAAGGAGGTCAAGATCAATTCCTATCTACATTCAAATTAGGTAGTTTCTGTCTCTGCAGGCAGGGAAAGAGAAAGACAGCATCTCACTGTAATATCCGGTTTCCAGAGTATTCCCAGTTTGAATCAGTGGGTGAAGGCTGTACAGGAAATCTACAGGTTTGTCCTGAACAATTCAAAAGTGAAATGAAGGACCAGGTAGTCAGGTGAGATGACATCCCATGTGAGTGACCAGTGCCATGTGTAAACGCCGTGAGCTTCTGAAATGTAGGGGATCGTCACATCAGTGAAGGCGGCTTATATAACCCATTTTGACCACCACTGCTGAATAACCCAGGTTCCCAAAGGGCTTCCCAGCCAAGGCATCACATGGCCCTAAAGCCGATCCAGAAGAGGTTCCTTCAGCAACCGCTAAGCCCCAACTGGAAGGCCACAGCTCCTTCTTGAAGCACCAGTGGAAAAATGAATGGCTTCTAGTCTCCTTCAGAGTAGGGCAGAAGAGGCCTTAGAAGGGAAGGGATTTGTCTCTTTGAAGGGTTCTGTCCAATTAATTGGGAACACCTCCTTTAGTCAATTAGAGCGTTTGTTAACCATTTCATCTAACCCAGCATTTTTCAAACTGTGGGTCACGAGCCAACTTCCAGTGGGTCACATAGCACCTAGCTCAGTCCCCTTTGAAAATACAGAGATAAAAATACAGGGTACAGAGCTGCTGGGCAGTGTGGGCTCCCGTTGTGAGAGAGGCAGGGTGCTTTGCCCTGAAGAGCTGGGAAGTGGGTCAGTGGAAAAGGGGGCAGGGCTGTGTGGTTGGAGAAGGATCCAAGTTTGTCTTCTGCTTGGCTTCTGAGCTGGAATGTTTGAATTCTGAGCTACGCAAAATGACAGCACAAGTGCGCTGTGCAATGGCTGATCATGGCTTTGGTTTGAAGCCTAAATTGATGATATCACTTCTGTCCATGACATCACTTTCAGGTTAATGACATCACTTCTGGTGCATCCCTACTCTCACATAACACCAGAACCAGGGGACATCCACTAAAATTGAGTGTTGGGAGAGTTAGAACGGACAAAAGAAAATATTTCTTTACTCAGCGTGTGGTTGGTCTGTGGAACTCCTTGCCACAGGATGTGGTGATGGCGTATGACCTGGACGCCTTTAAAAGGGAATTGGACAAGTTTCTGGAGGAAAAATCCATTACGGGTTACAAGCCATGATGTGTATGCACAACCTCCTGATTTTAGAAATGGGCTATGCCAGATGCAAGGGAGGGCACCAGGATGGGGTCCCTTATTATCTGGTGTGCTCCCTGGGGCATTTGGTGGGCCGCTGTGAGATACAGGAAGCTGGACATAAGAACATAAGAACATAAGAACAGCCCCACTGGATCAGGCCATAGGCCCATCTAGTCCAGCTTCCTGTAACTCACAGCGGCCCCCCAAATGCCCCAGGGGAGCACACCAGGTAACAAGAGATCTGCAAGGCTTCCTGGGAATTGTAGTTAAGAACATAAGAACAGCCCCACTGGATCAGGCCATAGGCCCATCTAGTCCAGCTTCCTGTATCTCACAGCGGCCCACCAAATGCCCCAGGGAGCACACCAGATAACAAGAGACCTCATCCTGGTGCCCTCCCCTACATCTGGCATTCTGACTTAACCCATTCCAAAAATCAGGAGGTTGCGCATACACATCATGGCTTGTACCCCATAATGGATTTTTCCTCCAGAAACTCGTCCAATCCCCAATGGACCAGATGGGCCTATGGCCTGATCCAGTGGGGCTGTTCTTATGTTCTTAACTACAATTCCCAGGAGGCCTTGCAGGTCTTCTTGTTATCTGGTGTGCTCCCTGGGGCGTTTGGTGGGCCGCTGTGAGATACAGGAAGCTGGACTAGATGGGCCTATGGCCTGATCCAGTGTGGGCTGTTCTTATGTTCTTATGTTCCTACAGATTGTCATTCTAAAAAGTGCGTCCCAGTGCTAAAAAGTTTGAGAACCACTGGTCTACCCAATTAATTGAGTAAACACTGCAGTACTAGACACTAACCAGTCAACTTTGGTTTCAAAAATTCCAAGGAGGAGAATTTGAGAATGTCCTTCCTCCCCCCCCCCCCGCCAAAAAAAATAATGGGTTGGCTCTGCTCTCAGGTTCAGCTTCTTGAGCTCTGCCATCGTATTTCAGATTCTGCTTTCCTCATTCACCCCTGTAGGTTGCTGCAGAAATCTTCAAACTGTGCTGAAATTCTCTACTGAAGTGCTCCTGCTATTTCAAGCCCAAGGTCTTTCCAGCACATCCACTTTCTCTTGCCTGAGACTGGGATGGGGTCGCTTTGTTATATGCCTGAGTGATCCTGATCACTTCCTGCCTGAGTTTCTAAGTGCTTTTCATTTCACTGACAACCTCTGCTCGCCTTTCAGCTGCAGAAGCTCCCAGCAGTAAAGAAAGCTGAGAGTAGATAGAAAGAAGTAGATAGAAAACTTCTTAACCCACCCCCAGTAGTTTCTTGATGTTTATTGAATCCATCACTACTCCACCCTTTCTTGCATCAGCTGGAGGTTATTTCTCCAGCTTCACACAACAGATTAATAAAGCCGAAGGGGGGAAAAACAGTCAGGCACTGTATGGGTCCAGTCGAGGGGAGAAGTCATCACAGAGGCAAGAAGGGGGCTTCGGAAAAGCACTCTTTCTCAAATTGATTTTTGTAAAAGGTATTTTAATATTTCAAAGGGCTCTTCCTAAATGTTTTAAGAGCTTTAAATTAGAAGCAGTAACCAGATAATAACAAAATAGCGGCCCCCACCAATGAGAAGTGTGGCAAAGTTATTTGTCTGCCTGCAATTCATTTCCATTTCCACGCTGAGCTATTCTCCAGGGACCTGCGTTCTCCTTGCCAAGCGAATCCAAAATAGAGAAAGAGGCCTCCTTGCTAAAATAATCTTCTTGTACCGACACCTGCAGGACAGGGGTTGTTTTGTTCCGACACCCAAACATCCATCTGGAGAATATGAAACGTTAAATATCAATAAATATTCCGGTGTCCACACAAGTGTAACATCCAATTCCCCCAAGAGCCAGTAGGTAGGCAGAAAGGACTGCTTGGGTATGTACATCTCGAGATGGATTTTCAAGGGGGGGGGGGAAACATTTCAGGCCAAGAACCTTAGCAGGATTTGGGAGCAATATTGATCTGGGGGTTTTCATCACTTAAAGGTATAATTATGCAGTATGGTGAAAGTCTCCAGATTTCACTCTTTGTTTGGACCATTCTATTAACTCAGAGGATTGGATTCTGTGATGCTTCAGCATCCAAAAGGCCTGCGGAGTCTCAGTTCACCTCGGAAGGAGTGGGTTGCTGTGTCTCTCAGAGCATCATGTTCTGCTATTGCTGGGGTTTTAAAGAAACCCCCTGACTTCAGGTGTTCTCAGTCCTACCAGGAGGGGGGCATATCCCAAGCAGCCTCCTTCTTCTGGGCTTCCCAGTCTGGGATGGTGACAGCCATTCGCCTTTCCCAGTTATATCCCTACTTTCATCTGTCATGCGCTGGCAGGTACAAGAATCTAACCTGGAAATAATCATGGACCTGATGGCTGGTTCACACGTGCATATTCAGCACCGAATGACTTCAGCATCTTGAAGCTGCATGAATGGATGGAGTCACACCACAGACAGAACTTATCACCTCCAAAACGGCGCTTCCCCGCAGTCCATTCAAACCTTGAGACGTCGGTAATGCAGGATGCACAGCACACAAAGGTGGAGAAGTCTAGTGGGGTCATCAGGAGTCTAAGATTCACTTTGCAGACATTCAACAGTCTGTAAACAAAGGCACAAATAACTGCCTGGGCACCACTGTGACGGAGTCCATTAACGCTACTGGAGAACAACACTACAGCTCGTACAATGGCTATAGACTGTATAACCGTGAAGGGTTCCATAAGGGCTGTTAGGGAACTGTACTTGCTGGTTTGCATGTGCCAAAGTACTCCCAAGGCTGATGTTTCTTTGTTGCCATTGTTTATTTAACAGTCTCTTGCTTTGTTCCCTATAGCCACAAAGCTCTCTGCCATCCACCTTTTGTTGCGATGATACACCTGTGTCGCCAGTAGCCCAAGACTGCCATCTAATGGGCTCTGGGGCAGTTGGGATGACATGCCTGTCAACTTAATCAGCAGAGCAGACAGAGAGGGAGAGCTTAGACATATGGGTGTCGGAGGGGGAGAGACGCTCCTTCACTTTTGTAGAAGATTTATCCCAATTGTTTGGCATTTCGTTAGAATTCTGAAGGTCTAGGGTGGAGCAATTCCACAGTGGCTCCTTACAACATTTCATAAACAAGCCTGTTGGAAGTGATAATGAGGTTAGAGCCATAAAGATGCACATTATAATTAAGAGATGTGAACAAGCTGCCCCCAAATTTTGATACCCAAGTTGCTTCGGTTTCATCTCAACTAGATTGCCAAATGGCTGTGATCTCAGAGACCAGTTGCCCTTCATGGCAACGACAAGCCCCTTTCCACAGCGTTTAATCATGATTATTCCTTTCGTATTTATTAGCAAGTTATTTGCATAGGACAGCTTGACTGAGCCAACATCAGGCTTCTTAGGAATGCTGCTCCATTCTCCAGATCAGTTTATGCCTTAAAAGGCATAATGAAAATATATACATGCTGGAGGAGGATATTAGCAGCCATGATATAATTCATACGAGGTACGTGAAAGAATAATAATAACTTTGCCAAAGGTAAAAAAAAAAAATCCCACTTCTCCCAGAAGCGGCCAGTAATGCACTTAGTTGTCAAACCAGGAGGTTCTTTAAAATGACAGAGGACTCAAAAGTATAATAAAATAGCAAGAAATACAAAACACAGTTACTATTTATTTTAGGCAATGTGCTTCATGCCCGCAATCGCAGACAGTTTTATAAGCACTTGCCAAAGCAGGCCAAAGCAGGGAAAGTTCTGTTCAGATACTGAACAAATTGCAATATGTTAAGATAGCAGGAAAACCAAATGTTGGCAGAGGCTTATTGGGAAATCCGGGTCTAAAAGAGATGGCATTCAAGAAGGCAATCGGAAAGGAGATAATCTTGGTTACTGGGGAACAGGAACAAAATAGATGACACCCATATCCTGGCAGCCCAGCCTCCATTCTTCTTTCTCTTCCCTTGGACAAGAAGCCCTTTTGCAGGCCTGCACTAAGAACTCTTCCCAGCAGGCTATGTATAAATACACAGGTTTATCCTGTGTAGCAACATATGCTTGGAGTCCAAGATCAGAATTCAGGGTTCAAGAAACAACATGCAAACAACAACATGCAAAGGACTCTATAAGTAACACATACACAGTAGCAAATGATTGAACGCACTGCTCAATCCTCCGTTTAAAACTTCTGTTTGCAACGAGACCAAATCAACACTCCTCTTGGCTCTATCAACTTGTGCATTTTAATTCTAACTCTAGGGAGCTTTTGCCCCAGTTGTTTTTGCGGCTCTTTTCATCAGCACACAACGCTATCCAAATAAAAGGTTTCACGGAGCAGGAATAAAGAGAGAGGAGTCGGTACTTGGAAAACAGCAGGATCAGACCAGATTTGTTCCAGTCCACATGCTCTTGGGCAGACCAGTCCTAACCTGCACTGGTGCAGTTGGGCCAGCATGGGTTAGATTACAAGGAGGCAAGAGGTCTACTCAGATAAGGGGACATCACATCGTCCCCAACCATCCATGCTATCGCATTGCTCTTAATGCGAAAAGCACACCTCTGGACTGCATCCATTTGGCAATCTTCAACCCTCTGTGGGCCCAGTCACTTTATGTTTTTGCCTGTGAGTGGTGAAAGCACATTCGTCGTCAAGAGTGCAAGGTGGTTGAACCTGGAGTGGGCTGAAGACTGCTGAACAGAGGCTTGGCAGTGTGGTGTCACCCCCTGCTGAGGGTGACACCTGTGCAATCTGCACCCTCTTAGTGACACGCTGATGTTAATGGAGCTCTCCCATCATGGACTTAAGGCAGCATAGTATTTGCCAGCCCTGGTCTGGAATAGCTTCAGCAATGTGACTACATCATGTGTTCTTCCTAAGCTCATGGCCGTCACCACATCTTGTGACAGCAAAGTCCGCAGATCCATTATGCACTCTGAGAAGGAGTGTGTAATTCCAGGTGCCGCTCCAATCAGTTGCCAGCCTCAGATTTAAAACCCGAGCCCTTTATTATCAACGTCACATCAAACCGGCAAGCAAATCCCCAGCGGGGACTGCCTAATTCCGGCCACAGCCTGGCAGGGGAGGCAAAGCATTGCGAAGGGCTGCTCAATGTTTACACCACTACCGCCTTATTGCCAGGCAGCGCCAGGGTCCTGTACATGAAGATTGAACACAACTGCAGCTTGGAGAGTGATTCCAACCTTCCTCCGAGTACAGATGGGAAAGAAAACACCGAGACTGTGCGCAATCCCCCTTTCCCCTGGCGCATGATGCGTGAGAAAAATGTTGCTTTCCTGACAGTTGGGCAACGCAGGCCTTACATCTCTAACTACAGCCAAGAAGAAAAAAAGAAGAAAAACACCCTGAAATGCTTCACTTTCACAAAAAGCTATTTCTGCTGCAGGTGCCTGTAATTAACAGCAAACGAGCCTGTTTGATGTTTGCAAATGCACCCTTTTCCAAGTCTCATTTAGGCATACGCTTGGATGACGCTGCTCAGCTGCCCCCATTTGCCCTCCATATGCATCTCCGCATCATTATTCCTCATCATTTTCTTTTTTAAATCAATATAAATCTCCTCCAGGAATGGAAGAACACCATTACCTGAAATTCTCAAGGCAAAAAAATAACCCACTTCTAGTGACATTTGTTGAAAACTGTGGGAGCAAGGCATGGTTTGTTCTGCCTTCCTTCCCCCCCCGCCCCAGCACTCCCATTTTTTATCATTGGATAAATAATTCACCACCAATATCCCCACCCTAAGCGGAGACCGAGCAAATGGGGGGGAGGAGACGGGAAAAGAAGGTGGGAAGATATCTTTCAGGTTTGCTAATGTAATTTTAAAAAATTCTGCTTAGGCTAGACATTTGCTTGTTGGCTGGTCCCCCCCGCTACAGATGGAGTAAGGAACCTGGCACATTGCAGAGAGATAGCGCCGTGCACAGGAGATTTGATTTTCTTATCGGCCCCAAGAAGTGCGGCAATGTAAAGCAGAGCATTAGCAACTGAGCTCCCGTATTTTAAAGATAGACGGAAGGCACCGAGATCCACAGGAATCTCAATTCATGGTGAAAATGCGTTTCTGACATGGGTGAGCAAACAAGGTGTGGAAGGTAGGTGGGGGAAAGGTGTGGAAGGTAGGTAGGGGGAAAGGGCCAAGGTGAGCTTTTTGCTCTGAGCTAAAAGTTGAGTTGAAAATGAAATGTTGCCTGAGACTCTCAGCTCTCCATGAACAAGCACCGCCATGTTGGATGGCACACACGGCAGCCATTTCAAGGGCTCCACCTCCAGGTGAGATGAGACACCCTATAACATTCAGAGGAAGCAGGGACAGCATGATTGGAGGCAAGATTGGACTGGAGAAGGGAGCCTGCGGCAGTGTTTATTGTAGTCCAAGGAAAGAGAAGTTAGGAGACTAGCTTTTACTTAAGGGGACAGTACACAACAAATTCGCTATGTCCAGGTATAACACATTGCCTTTTGCAATTGCCTCCTGAGCTACTGGCTTTAAAAGACTTGGAGCCCAAGCTTATGCAAGTCTACTCAGAAGTAAGTTCCATTACAGACAACGAGGCTTCCTCCCAGCAAAGTGTGGATAGGATTGCAGTCTTAGTGGGGGCTGTAATTGGGAGGGGTTGAACCCTACAGATTTAATTAAGGCCCCTAACTTTTCCCCTTCAATCAAAGTGCTAAAGGTACGATAGCTTGAGGGTAGAGCGTATGTCTT
Organism: Tiliqua scincoides; assembly: GCF_035046505.1. NCBI lineage: Eukaryota > Metazoa > Chordata > Lepidosauria > Squamata > Scincidae > Tiliqua > Tiliqua scincoides. The sequence continues at coordinate 14,606,460 of NC_089833.1, forward strand.
GCATACCGAAAATCACAAGGTCAATTCCTGGGAGCGTTCCAGGCAGGACGGAGAAAAATTCCTGTCCAAAACCCTGGAGAACCACAGCTAATCAGTACTGACAATACCGCCTGGATGGATCAATAGTCTGGCTCGGTATGAGGGAGCTTCCTATGCAGTTGAAAAAAATAGTCCAATAAATAGAAAGCAAGTGCACTGCAAATAAGTCCAGGTGACTCGGGCAAGCGAGCCAAGCCGCAGGCTTTTGCAAAGGCAAGCAATACAAATACTAGCCTGTGCACCACCCTAACCATGAGTGAGGGCCCCCCCGCTTAAATTTGTTTTATACACTGAACTTCCTATAGCGACAAGGTCCTCTATCTGCTTAAAAGAATCCCATTTTAGATCCAGAAGAAGTGTATTGTCCCACCACTGCAAGACTGTTGCCAGTGTTTGAGCCGTTCCTTACCCACCCTACACCTGAGCTAGGAGAAATCGCTTCCACCAGAACAAACCCAATGGCCCAGACAAAGTGATGCTTCAGCACACCAGCCCACTGGAGCAGCCGCTCCTGCAGCAGTTGCCCACGTTCCTGGGACTTCGCCTGAATGTCACAGCTGGGTGGCAGGAAAGTTTCCTTGTACGGCAAGCCTGCTGTTTGGAGAACTCTCTTTAGTTCAGCCAGGAAAAGACAACTGCGGTTCCAAATGGTGGCCGGTTTTCCACATCGCCCTCACATTGTGTCAACCCCCATCAATGGCATAGCTAGAAGGGGTGCAAAGCACTAAGTTTTGCAGGGAGCCTCACCACAGTGCGCAGGTGGCCCCTCCCCTATGGAAACATTCTGGGTGGGGGGGAGCAAAATGGAGGCATTTGCCTGTGTTTTTCCCCCCACCCAGAATGGCTCTGAAGGGGAGGGGCAACTTGCATGCTATGGTGAGGCTCCCTGCAAAACTTAGTGTTTTGCACCCCCTCTAACTACACCACTGACCGCCATTGTATGAAGTCATGTATCCTGAAGTGGTCCATTCAGTCTTTTAAGGATCGGACTGACTAGGTACCCCCCCCCCCCCATGCACAAGCTAAAGTTGCTTCAAGTTTCAAATTTTACTTGCATACAGCTGTTGCCATTGACTTAGGCCAGGTGCCATCCTTAGGCCAGCCACGCCCTCCTGGCCTCAGCCTTTCAGTCTGCAATGTGGTGAATCCTGGTGCTTAGCTTACTGGGATGTTGCAAGAATTGCATCCAGATAACTATGGGCCCAGTCCTATCCCACTTTCCAGCTCCGGTAAGGAAAGCCGCAATGCATCCTTGAGGTAAGGCAGGGGTGTTCAAAGTTTTTGGCAGGAGGGCCACATCATCTCTCTGACACTCCGTCAGGGGCCCGGGAAAGAAAGAATTAATTTACATTTAAAATTTGAATAAATTTACATAAGTTTACATAAATTAATATACTGTATTAAAGATGAACTTATATGAATGAATGAAGGTCTTGCAATAGCTCAAGGCCTATAAAAGGCCTTGCACAAAGCAAGGCTGGCCTTTCCTTTGCTGCCACTACTGCATCACAGATGTGAAACAGCAAGCAGTGGAGGGAGCCCTCATCCCACAGCTCACGCAAAAAGGTCAAACAGTTGCCTTCACGCTGAGAGCAGTTGTGTCGGGCCAGTGCGGGCTGCAACAAATCTCTGGAGGGCTAGAGGCTCATTGGCGACTGGGGGCTCTCTGAGGGCCGCATTGAGAGGCCTCGAGGGCCGCATGTGGCCCCAGGGCCGGGGTTTGGGCACCCCTGAGGTAAGGAAACAAATGTTGCCATACCTTGAGAAAGCCTCTGTGACTGCCCCACTACCACAGGATGCAGCGCATGCCCCATTTGCATGGCTGCACTAGCACTTGAACATTGGATAGGATTGGGCCCTGAGTCTTGTATTTGTTTGCACACTCAGGAAGTGCTAGACAGGTAAGCAGTAGTGTTATTAAACTCTTTGCTTGGGGGACTTGCTTTGAAGGAAAGAGCTGGGAATGGGGTGAAGAACTCCCAGACCCAAACCACTGAACCAGAGTGGCTAGTAACTGGGTTGTAGCCAAAGGAAGTCCACTGTGACTAAGCACCATCAAAATCAAACAGCCAAGTTTATAACTGACTTGAGGTCCATTTATTTCAATGGGACTGGCAGCCCAACCCTACTGGGTGCTTATGGTGGCAAATCTCATCTCCCAGGCTGTTTGGTCACACACACACAGCCCCACCATAGGATGCCCTGTATGCTCCAGAAGTGTCACAAAGTGTATGCTCCAGGAGTTAGAACAGACAAAGCATTTCTTTACTGGACATGGAATTAATCTGTGGAACTCCTTGCCACAGGATGTGGGGATGGCACCTGGCCTAGATACTTTCAAAAGGGGAGTCGACAGATTGATGCAGGAAAAGTCCATCACAGGTTACAAATCATGATGGGGATGTGCGACCTCCTGGTTTTAGAAGTTGGCTGCCTCCAAATGCCATGTGCAAGGGAGCGTCAACAGGATGCAGGCCTCTTGTCTTGCCCCTGAGGCACCTGGTGAGCCACTCTGAGATACAGGAAGCTGGGCTAGATCGGCCTTTGGCCTGCTACAGCGGCCAAAATTCTTGCGTAAGTGCAGCTGCATCCAGTAGGATGGTGGGGAGGGGGTGGGATTGGGACATTTCCCACGACTAACATTCTTCGGCTGCAACCCACTCTTGGTAAGCTACTCTGCCTACAAAACGTTTCCTCTTGTTCGTAACATGGTTTCAAATTACCCACACAGAAGGAAGTAAATTCTGCAATAAATAAACAAATCTATCCAGTTTCAGTGTGTAGGGAAAACGTACCGGGCATGCCAAGCTGTGGTAAGTCCCCCACCCCAATAAGTAAAGTTTTCAAGCTCCTCAAGGTATTTGCAGGTGTGCAAATGACTCATCCAGGTTGGAATCTGACCATCTGCGAAGGGTCAGATGGCATCCCGTTACATTTCGTAAGAGCCAATCCCATGACAACCGGATGTGTGGGCAAAGCTCCCATCTCAGATTTACAATACACCTTGGTCTCGACAGCGCTGGCAAAATCTAATCTTACTATAATCCCCTTGGTGGCTGTTGCATTACATTAAAACTCCTGCAGCAGTTTGGCTTTTGAGCTTCAAAATGGGTCTTTTGTGGGGGAAAGGTGGGTGGGTGGGTGGGGGGGAGGGTGGAAGATGTAAGGCTTCCCAAAGAGCAATCTCTCAGCCCTGTCAAGAGTCGTGGGGAAATAATCTATCATTTGTATACCTGAGCCACAGTTTTAAGGTCTCATCTTGTGGGCAAATACAAGTTTATAACAGAACTGACCTGCAATGTATGTATTTTTTTAGGTGGCGCTATGATGAGGGTACAGCATCACCTTTGTTAATTAAGGGCTTGTGGTGATGGGAAGACAGGGGCACTCCCTGTGCAATCTGCTCCTCATTCACTCCTGGGTTCCTCAAGGGAGACTGAGGCACACCCTGGCAACCAGAAGCGGCTGTCCTTGCTATGTCCCAGCCTGACCCTGTGATTCACTGCCTCCAGTGACAGATTTGACAGCCCCACCTGAAACCTTCCCTCCAGCCTGGGGTTAGCCAGTAACTTTGGCGTCTCTTGACACTGGAGACAATGGTTTTAACCAACGGTGAAGGCTTTTTGTGAGTCAGGTTCCTGTTAAAACTGGCTTAGAACATAAGAACATAAGAACAGCCCCACTGGATCAGGCCATAGGCCCATCTAGTCCAGCTTCCTGTATCTCACAGCGGCCCACCAAGTGCCCCAGGGAGCACACCAGATAACAAGAGACCTCATCCTGGTCCCCTCCCTTGCATCTGGCATTCTGACATAGCCCATTTCTAAAATCAGGAGGTTGCGCATACACATCATGGCTTGTACCCCATAATGGATTTTTCCTCCAGAAACTTGTCCAATCCCCTTTTAAAGGCATCCAGGCCAGATGCCGTCACCACATCCTGTAGCAAAGAGTTCCACAGACCAACCACACACTGAGTAAAGAAATATTTTCTCTTGTCTGTTCTAACTCTCCCAACACTCAATTTTAGTGGGTGTCCCCTGGTTCTGGTGTTATGTGAGAGTGTAAAGAGCATCTCCCTATCCACTCTGTCCATCCCCTGCATAATTTTGTATGTCTCAATCATGTCCCCCCTCAGGCGTCTCTTTTCTAGGCTGAAGAGGCTTCATGTAACTGACGCTGTTTCTAGTGTGGAAGGAATTTGTGGGAAAAACAACTGCTGGAGGCTTGTCAGGGTGCTGTAAAGGAGCAGAGCCAGAAAAAGAAAGTTGGCAATTGTAGGTGACAGAAATGTGTGTGGAGAAAAGGCAGCTAAGGGGGAAGATGTGATTGAGATTAAAAAATAAATAAAATGTGGAGAGAGGGAGAGAGAGAGATTTCTTCCTCTTTCATAGGACTAAAAAAAATCACCCAGTAGACTTTCAGTTTACCGGGAACAGATTTGGGATGCACTGGGTAACTAATTTATGGCATTCTCTGCCCCAAGCTGTGGTGGTGGTCATTAGCTTTAAAAGGGGTCAGATGTGCTTGTGGTGGAGAGGAGAGTTCTCTCAACAGCTCTTAGCCAACAGTGGCGCCTGGGGTTCTTGGCCTCTCTCCCTCTCCAGGGGGACTTGCAAACTGCAACCTTGCAATTAGCCATCTGGTGGCAAGCTAATTTCAGAAGGCACCGGAGACCCTCAGATCTGCTGAACTGGGTTCGTTCTTCTGGTGATCTGTCCTGGTGTTGCTTTTATTTCCTATCTGCCTTTCTGTGTTTTTTCATATGTAACTACGAAATTTTTCTTGGCAGCTTCCTTGAGAGACGCGCACCTCCAAATGAATGAATGCAAAAGTAATCGCTAAATGTCATAGGATAGGCATTTCCATAGTTCCATAACAACACAGTCCTGGAACGAGCTGGAATCCCTGGCATGTATGCACTGCTGAAACAGAGACGCCTGCATTGGCTCGGTCATGTCGTGAGAATGGATGATGGCTGGATCCCAAAGGATCTCCTCTATGGTGAACTTGTGCAAGGAAAGCGCCCTACAGGTAGACCACAGCTGCGATACAAGGACATCTGCAAGAGGGATCTGAAGGCCTTAGGAGTGGACCTCAACAAGTGGGAAACCCTGGCCTCTGAGCGGCCCGCTTGGAGGCAGGCTGTGCAGCATGGCCTTTCCCAGTTTGAAGAGACACTTGGCCAACAGACTGAGGCAAAGAGGCAAAGAAGGAAGGCCCATAGCCAGGGAGACAGACCAGGGACAGACTGCACTTGCTCCCAGTGTGGAAGGGATTGTCACTCCCGAATTGGCCTTTTCAGCCACACTAGATGCTGTTCTAGAACCACCTTTCAGAGCGTGATACCAGAGTCTTTCAAGACTGAAGTTTGCCAGCCCAACTCTGCATGAAATTATGAAATGAAATTATGAAATGAAATTATGATATACAACATGATCGTATTATTCAAGAATTCAAGAATTTCACGGCCCAAGAGTGATGCTCCAACTGCATAGACCTCATGGCTCCAGGTCTACAGAGCTTGTGTCCTGAGTACACTTCTGTACTGCAGCGAGTCATGGACTCTTCGCTCACAACAGGAGAGGAAACTGAGCGCTTTCCACATGCTCTGCCTCCGACGCATCCTCGGCATCACCTGGCAGGACAAAGTTCCAAACAACACAGTCCTGGAACGAGCTGGAATCCCTAGCACGTATGCACTGCTGAAATAGAGACGCCTTTGTTGATTTGTTCATGTCGTGAGAATGGGCAATGGCCGGATCCTAAAGGATCTCCTCTATGGAGAACTCGTGCAAGCGCCCTGCAGGTAGACCACAGCTGCGATACAAGGACATCTGCAAGAGGGACCTGAAGGCCTTAGGAGTGGACCTCAACAGGTGGGAAACCCTGGCCTCTGAGCGGCCTGCTTGGAGGCAGGCTGTGCAGCATGGCCTTTCCCAGTTTGAAGAGACGCTTGGCCAACAGACTGAGGCAAAGAGGCAAAGAAGGAAGGCCCATCGCCAGGGAGACGGACCAGGGACAGACTGCACTTGCTCCTAGTGTGGAAGGGATTGTCACTCCCAAATTGGCCTTTTCAGCCACACTAGACGCTGTTCCAGAACCACCTTTCAGAGAGCGATACCAGAGTCTTTCGAGACTGAAGGTTGCCAACAACAAGGATATGGCAACCAGGACCCTTGAGAGTGGGGTAGAAGGGGTAATTTGTACCTGAACCCAGGTCAAAAAGGGGCCCAGGAGCCAAAAAAAGGTGGCCTAGAAATTTCCTGGGATCTTACATTTTCCAGTCTCACCTGAACATGCTGCCCGTGCATGATGCTGGGGGCCAACTGCTGAAAGGCACATAGGAATGCATACATGACACTCCTTAACACAGTGTCAAATCTTGGAGGAAACTGGCCTGCGACTGTGGCTCTTTGGCTTGTGGATATGTAAGAAGGAGTGTCTTCACTTTGTATGAAGGAGTGTCTAGGAGCTCAAGGACACAGCTGTGGGACTACAGCCGCTGCAGAAGTACGTTTTGCTGCACTCAGGACAGTTTCCATTCTAGTGTGAGCCTCAATATGCTAATTTTCTGCAATGATTTCTTATATTTAAAAGGTTTTAGAGAGATTTTGGAGTGCTTTTGGCTTTCCATATTACTTTATGCTGCATGGGCATACATGCTGATGCTGCATGGGCAGGTAGACCTGGGCTCTGCATCAGGAAACCTGGTAGACCCGGACTCCAAAGACTATTCCGGCTGTCACCACCCTCCCCCTGCCATGTTTTGCCCCTGTTCTGCTCACCCCCATTTCTACCCTCTCCCACTCTATTTTGCCCCCCTCCCTTTGGGAAGGGGCCCAAAAGAAACTTTGTTCCCCCAATAAAATTCCTCTCAGAGGCCCTGATTGCAACTGTGGGAGAGAATGGTTGCCTTCTGGCCAGGCTTGTGAGTTTACTCTGCTGGTCACTGTGGGAGAAGAGGGCATTGGATGAGAGGGAGCTTAGCGCAATTCAGTCAGGTCATTCTGACTGCGAATGCTGTCCTCACACCACCAGCTGCTTCCCAGTGAAAGCGAACTCTGCATATGACTCTGGAACGCTGGGTAGAGCTACTGCAGCAAGGCACGAGCATTGCATGATCTGATCATTGTGCTTCGGCCAAGCCACAGAGTGCTCGAGGAACGAAAGGCCACGTCCATAGTGATCTGCAATTAGCATCTCCAGTGACATTGTCTCCTCCAGCCAGCCCTTAAACTCCCAGAATATTTAACCGAAATCAAGGAATTGCCCTCCATCATTATTCTATAACAAATGTATCAGGTTAATAGCTGTGGCTGCCATTTCTCCAGCAGCAGCCGTCTATCATTAGCCGTTAACAGCAAAGGGCTCAGGCCCTCACCAGACTGTCTCTGTAGCGTTGGCAAAGCAGAGCTGCAGAGCCTTGATTTGGGTGGAGGTGCTTTTCATTTCAGTTGTGGTTTTCTTTTGTCGTCTTTATGAGATTTAGGGTAATCATGGTATTTACGACTTGGGCGGGAGAAGTGGGAGGGAAAAGAAAGGGTGAGATTCTCCATTTCTCACATTTTCCCCTATAGTTCTTGCAGCTTTTTCCAACCGATGATGAAATGCCCAAGGGGGGCAAAGCTGCCAACAAACGATTTGCTTAGGGCAGGGACAGAACTGTATAGGGCTGCCAAATAGAGAAAGGAGGTAGACACACCCTTCAGAGGCCTGCTGTGGTTCGACCATCAGCACTATGGCACGCTCAAAGTTCAGGAGCCCATCGTGATATCACACCCCCCTATGCTTATACAACTACAACAAAAATCAACTTTAAATTCTTTCTTTAGACTGTTTTCTTCTTATGCCACTTATTCCGACTTTGAAATTGATTGTACTTCATTTAAAGATCAAGTTTGTTTCACCCGACACCCTCCCGATAGTTTTAAAGCAAGCATGTAAAAATTGGAAAGTGGAATCAAAAAGTCTTGCGGATGAATAGAGAAGGTATATTACAGGGCTAGTCTCTGCAGGTTTCCAGAGAAGGTAGTCCTACTGTGTTTGACGGGACTTACTCCCACATCATATTTGCATAGGATTGTGGTTGTGATGCTTGCAATGTTATTAACACAACATGAGCAACTTACATTATCTCTAAGGCAGCCTTTGGAGAAAGACAGTAGCCTGGGCAGTAACATACACCCCCAGACAAATTTCTCAGTGAGCCGGGTGCTCCTTTTTGGCTAAGGGCCTTTGGAAAAAGTCCCGAAGGCAGCACCTGAACACTCCTGCCCTTGCTATCACTGCCCCTGCTGTGAAAGAAGGCCCGGAGCACCGCTCCCCCTTAACTATGGCCCTGGGACCTGTTCCCAAAAAGCGTTGCCTCTCCACTCTTTGCCTCAGAAGGCCTTGTGCTTTTATTGCTTCCATGATGTAAGCTCAACAGATGTAACTTTTCCAGCATAGAGCTGCATAACAGGTGTTTTTGTAGACTGATCATGTACCTGCCCTGCTTTTCCTTTCAAGATGCTCAGGGGGCACACCTGGGGGTTACCCTGCTTTATCCTTCTCCAATTGAGAATTGCATGGGGCTGGCACCATGTCCTCCAATATTTAGGGGTGAGGCTGTGACTAAGTGGTAGAGCCCAGGCTTTGTGTGCAGACCTTCCCATGTTCAATCCCTGGAATCTCCAGGTAAGAGTCAGAAAAATTCATCTGAAATTTGCGAGGAGATTCACTGCCAGCCGGTCTTGGCAAAACTGACCAAAGCAGACCTACAGTCTGGGCATCAGGCAGGTTCATATTTCACAGAAGAAACAGGAACACTGCAGCATCACTAGGGGCAGTGGCACCCAGTGCAGAGATGATGTCATTGTGTCATGTGATGTCATGTCATCATGTGACATCATCATATCACTTCTTGGTTCTCTCTTTAGAACTCCCAAATGCTTGCCAACTGATGCTTTAGTAAAGAGTCTCCATCAAGCTTCTGCAGCATGGCCATGCATGCCCTCTGGAGCTTTAAAGAGCCTCTAGCAAGCAAGCAAGACTTAGAACTCTGGAGAACTCTGCAGTGCATGTGTGGCCGCCTAGCTTGCAAGAGGCTCTTTATTAAAGCATCTGCCAGCAAGCACTCTAGAGTTCTAAAAGTCTCTAGCAATCGCCTACTGGCAAGAGAAGTGGCCGCATGTACACTCTGGAGTTCTCTGGAGCTCTGAAGAGTCTTGCTTGCTTGCATGTCAGAGCCAGTTTAAAACTCAGAGTTGCACACATGGCTGTATCACAGACTTGTGGTACCCTTTTTGGCCTGGTACCCAGAGCAGACCCCAGCCCCCATTTGCTACACCATGCAGAATCATGCTTGGACATCCTTGTTCCCACACCAGAAGATTAGTGCCTGTACACTTGCCCTCTTGCTGGCTTCTAATGTCACTCCTGGCTCTTCCCATGTCCTTAAGATGGGCAAGAAGAAGCTCCTTAACTCTTTCAGTTATCGCCATTTTCCAGTTCAAAATAGCCCCTTCCAAGCTACGTGACTTCTCTCACCAGAGAACATGAGAACCTGCCTCTGCTCACCCTTCCTTCACTAAGGCTGCAATCCTACACATGCTTTCCTGAGAGTAGGCCCCCCACTGAACACAATGGGACTTATTTCTAAGTAGACATGTCGAGGACTGCACTGTGGGACGAGCAAACCTACCCGGGCTGCACTTGGTTTTTAAACAATAAAAACGTGGAGGAGAGACTCGCAGAGCTCTGCTTAACAGGGAACTGAGCCTCCGCGTTGATTTTCGTATCCCCTCTTCCCCCTCCCCACTCCCACCCCACCCTGCAAATGCTCCTGGCTTCACATGTCTCCCTGTAGCTCATGCTAATGAAACGTTTCAAATGTTCTTATCCATGGATAAGCGAAGATAAAATTTTAATGATTTAATTAGCACGCTTTAGGAAAAAAATAATCATCGCGAAGGGGCGGCGTGAGCGTCCTGGGCTTTCAGCAGCTCTCTCGCTCTCTCTCTTTCTGAAGCTGCAGGGAATTGTGGGAAGGAAGGAAGTTGGCATGTTGCCTCCGTGCCAAGCTCCTTGATCAAGACCCCAGCCAAGGTCTCTGGAGACGCAGCGCTTTGGGGAGCAATGTTAGTTTTCAGTTGCAAGTCCAAAAGGGGAACGCCCTGGATCGAAGTCTTCTTTTTCACCCGTCTCCTGCAGAGAGAAAACAGATCTCTGCTCCTTTGGCCTATTAGCCTCGAAACCGAGCAGAAAAGCTCAATGCTCTTTTCCAAAGAATGCTCCGAAAATGACTCATTTTTTAGCACCACCTCCTGCCTCCCTTTCGGTGGGTCCTCCTGGCTCTCTTCCCAGTGTATTAATGACAAAATTCCAGCTTTCTTTCTGCTGTGCATTTGGAAGGGTGTGGAGTGGAACTCCCCCGCCTCTTCATTGCCCTGTCTGAATAATTTACTTATTATAATTTACATTTGTTTTTCCACTTCTGCTTTCTCTTAACCTCACCCCCCTTTCCCCAGCAGAGTAGCCTGTCTTAATAAATTCACTGTCCAATCACTCAGTTTCACTGACACGGAACACAACCCAAAAGCCTTTTTCAGAACCCACCTCTGGGATCCGACTCTCCTATTTGCCCCTCTTCTGCTCCTTTCCTCATTTCCTGAAAAAGTCAAATAGAATATTTTGCTTCCTCCTAACCCAGGCCACAGTGGAAGCTGCGTACAGAATACGAAGGCAGTCTTTGAAGGCAGGGGTAGGGGGCACAGGAGGCTAGAGTGTGCGCTAATTTTTAAAATGCCATCCATGCCAGAGGCCTTACACACTCCAAGAGGCAGGCTGCTTTGCCCACCCAACTGCCTCGGGAGGATCGGTGGCCCACTCCAACAGCAGATTAAGAATGAAAGGAGAGGCCGTCGTCGCTCAGAAGGCCAGAGACTGGAAACGCACTCTACGACAATTAGAATTTCGGTCCATTGTAAGATAATCACTAGTTTTAGTCTACAAAAATTTGCACTTGGCAGGAATCTCATTGTGTCAGACAGTGGCAAGTCTCTTTCCAGAAAGAGCACGGCTGTGCTCGTGATCGGCTGTTTAACGCCACTTCTGTTCAGCTGCTCGCAGTGGTGTGATAACTATATCAGTGTCTCATTATCACTGCATGCACTGATTCAGTGAGAAATGGCATAAAAAGAAGAGGAGAAGGGGAAGAGCTGTCAGGCAGTGGGGCCACGTGGTAGAAACCAGGAGTGAGTAAACTTGGTGGCTGCACTCCACCTTAGCTGTATCCACTTTGGACCATCAACTTCATCATCACCAGAAAGTTTGCATCTCACCTTGCATGATGTGAGAGGTCCATGCACCGTTCATTCATTTGTGTAGAATGTGCAGCTTGTCCTATCGCAATGTAGGGATAAGCAAAGCTTCACCTGCCAAAATTCCAGCAGGTGGATGACACCTGATCCCACTATGGCTGCAATCCTATCACCTGGGAGTAAGCCTTGTTAACTGTAGCACGACTTACTTCTGAGTAGACATGCATAGGATTGGGCTGTATGTCATCCAAAGCCTGGAAGTCAGTGGATGTTCTGAATTGGTATTGGGAGGTTTTGATGGACACGGAATCTGAACCAACAAGTTGAAATAAACCAGGCCAAACAAGGCGCTGAAGTCAGAGAGCTGATCTTGCCTGGCGGCCGTGGACAGGAGCACCTTTGCGCAGCTTTGTCTGAGTGACCCAACTTAGACCCTTCCTTGAGCAAGCAGATCAGGCCACAGTTATCCATGCTTTGGCCAGGTCTCAAGTGAATTCTTGCAACACGCTCTATTCAGAAACTGCAACTTGTTCAGAAGGCTACAGCCAGATTGCTGATGGGAACCATGCAAACAGCGCATCAATCTCACCTTGTGAGGCCTACGCTAATGGTTTTGCATCTGTTTGGTGGTCCAATTCAAGGTGCCGGTGATTAAGCCTCTAGACCAGGGTGTCAAGTATAAGGCCCACGGGCCGGATGTGACTCCTGGAAGCTCTTTATCTGGCCCCATTATATTTGGTTCCTTCTTAAGAACAAAGTGCTTGTACCTGGGCATCCTCTGCTTAATGATATCACTTCCACCCTCAGCAGGCACCATGAACGCTACTCGGCCCACTATGTGAAATGAGTTTGACACCCATACTCTAGACCAGGGGTGCCCAAACCCCGGCCCTGGGGCCACTTGTGGCCCTCGAGGCCTCTCAATGCAGCCCTCAGGGAGCCCCCAGTCTCCAATAAGCCTCTGGCCCTCCAGAGATTTGTTGAAGCCCGCACTGGTCCAACGCAACTTCTCTCAGCGTGAGGGCGACTGTTTGACCTCTCGTGTGAACTGTGGGATGAGAGCTCCCTCCACTGCTTGCTCTTTCACATCTGTGATGCAGCAGCGGCAGCAAAGGAAAGGTCAGCCTTGCTTTGCACAATGCCTTTTATAGGCATTGAGCTATTGCAAGACCTTCATTCGTTCATATAAGTTCATCTTTAATATATTCATTTATGTAAACTTATTCAGATTTTAAATGTAAATTAATTATTTTTTTCCTCTGGCCCCCAACATAGTGTCAGAGAGCTGATGTGGCCCCCCTGCCAAAAACTTTGGACACCCCTGCTCTAGACATTACCTTCTGCCATGTGAATCTACCGCATGTGAGATCTTCGGGGGAAGGCTCTGCTCCATTGGCTGAAGCTCAGTTGGCATACATGCAGGACAGAACCTCCTCTGTGATGCCTCCTCTCTTGATTTTTGATGACACATTTATTTTGCCATACCTTTGGGGGGCAGGGGGTGAAGGTCACCTGGCAGTGGTTTGTGACAGCCGCTGGAGGCTCTCTGGTTTTTTTTAATGTGCTTTTGAATTGTTTCTCTACTTTTATATTTTACTGTTCACTGCCTTAGGACTTTCAATGAAAGGTGGGATAAAAATGGAAACAAAAAATAAACGAACACCCTTTTCTACACCACCACTCTGACAGGTGCTATAGAAGCACCACGTTCACCTGCATCGAAATGTCATCGGCGGTAGATCTTATCCCAGTAATTCTGCTGTAATAAAAACTCCATCAGCATTTCCATTTATAAGCCCTGTTTAATTCAACTGTAAAAATTTGCTCAAGGCTGAGATTTGTAATATAAATTCAAAGCTTGCAAGCAGTTTCCTATATTGAAAAGAAAAAAAAAGTTCCACAATTTGAAAATAAATTTGGCAATGTTTCAGTGCGTTGAGAGCAACATTAGCCACCCAGAACTTTCTCTACGGCAGGCGTTAGCTGAAAGGCGTGTTGGCATGGTCTAATGAGATCATAAACCCATCTATCTAACAGCATGTACTTGCGCATACTGTAAAATTTGGTACGTTTCATTTCTCAGAAAACATGCTTGCTCCCTTTCTTTGTAACCGCATGAGTTGCCAGCCGGGGAAATGAAGTCTGCTGTATAAATATGTGAATGGGGCACTCTGCCATTGAGAAGTTTCCCAAAATCCTATTAGCACTGAACCAGACAGAAGTGCCCATGTGGATGGAGATACAATGCTATATATAAGGAATGACTCTCCACATTGTGCTCTTTGGTTAAGGCAGGAAACAGGCTAGCGAATGAAAGCAGGAAGAGCACTCCCTGCTAACTGAAATGACGCATGACATTTGCAAGGTGACTGTTATTCAAGGCTCTGGGTGCTTAACCTAAGGAGCTATAATGACACAAGTCATTGTGAGCATACATAAGAGATGATATAAAGATCCCAAAGTGTGTTTTCCAAGTCATGCTCCCAATCTATAAGAGGAAATTCTGGTTGCAAAGGTGATATCATCACTCTGGGTCTGATGAGGTCATAGCTCTTGATGATGTCATCATTCTGGTACATCACATGTTTTGTCCTTGCAGTCCCAACCTGCAGTACATAAATCTTTCTAGGTTGAGTTGCCAGTTTGGCAAAAACGACCATCTTTCCCTGGCTTTTTGCTTGTTTACTTGAGGTGGACAAGCAGTAGCCCTTAAGTTCAGGTCAATTTTGAGCCCTCACCATCCTTTTTGTGTTTTGCTCTTCTCCAGAACCCATTTTCCCCCTCCATCTATCAAGAGTTGGCAGTCTTATGACATCATCAGACCCCTATCTCAGGTTCTCGAGCACCCCTGACCTGGCAACCCTGTTTCCAGATGCAGGCCTTGTTTCCACAAAGACAACACTATCACACGGCTCTGTTGGAACAGGAAGAAAGTTGACATGTACCCAGAAAGTCCTGTGGCAACAATGAACGAGCGAAAATCTAATTCTCAACCAAGTGAGACCCAGAGGCTTCAAGCATAAGCCTGTATCCTTCTGGAACAGCTGCTGTCCACAATACGAAGGGTCAGAGATGCTGTGACCCTAACCACAGAGCAGTTCTAGGCATGCCAAGATTCACAGGCCTTGGAGGGAGAAACATGTCACAATGAATCCTGAAAAGTGGTGCTGTCTGCTTGCTGTATAAAGCACATTGCTGTGTTTCTCATTATCCAAGAGTTTCATCCTCTCTGGTGTTCTAACTGCAAAGTGCACCCAAGAGAGAACAGGTGATAAAAATATTGTTACAAACAGCCTGTGGAGAGACGGGTTTTTACCTGGCTTCCCTAAGGTAAAGTAGCAAGTTTCAGGGCTAGTGACAAGAGCTGTTTCCTTTGAAAGGAGAGCACTGGAGACATCTGGTGTTTTGTAATATCTGTTTTCAAACAGAGCAGAATTTACTGGGAACAAGCAGACTCCAAAATCCAGAGCTCCAGAGGGCAACTGTATGTGTACCCTACAGCTTTCCGCCCTCCAATTCCAGCTAAAGTTCCTCTCCCTTCTGCTGTGCCCAAATTCAAAATTGCAGCTTTCCGATCTTGTCACTTTTTGAAGGGTGTGATATTCCAAAGAATAGAAAGAGATTTTCCAGCCATTAATGACCATGGGGCATTTTTGTAGCAGATAATGGACCACAAACAAGTGACCCTCATTTCAGCTTTCCAAGGCAACAGGAAAGGGGATAGACAGGGACATTCAGCCACCCTGCACATGCCCGATCTCATCTGATCTCAGAAGCTAAGCAGGGTCAGGCCTGGTTAGTACTTGGATGGGAGACCGCCTGGGAATACTGGGTGCTGTAGGCTTATACCATAGTCTTTCCATGCCCGATCTCGTCTGATCTCGGAAGCTAAGCAGGGTCAGGCCTGGTTAGTACTTGGATGGGAGACCGCCTGGGAATACCGGGCGCTGTAGGCTTATACCATGATCTCGGAAGCTAAGCAGGGTCAGGCCTGGTTAGGACTTGGATGGGAGACCGCCTGGGAATACCGGGCGCTGTAGGCTTATACCATGATCTCGGAAGCTAAGCAGGGTCAGGCCTGGTTAGTACTTGGATGGGAGACCACCTGGGAATACCGGGCGCTGTAGGCTTATACCATGATCTCGGAAGCTAAGCAGGGTCAGGCCTGGTTAGTGCTTGGATGGGAGACTGCCTGGGAATACCGGGGGCTGTAGGCTTATACCATGATCTCGGAAGCTAAGCAGGGTCAGGCCTGGTTAGTGCTTGGATGGGAGACTGCCTGGGAATACCGGGGGCTGTAGGCTTATACCATGATCTCGGAAGCTAAGCAGGGTCAGGCCTGGTTAGTGCTTGGATGGGAGACTGCCTGGGAATACCGGGGGCTGTAGGCTTATACCATGATCTCGGAAGCTAAGCAGGGTCAGGCCTGGTTAGTGCTTGGATGGGAGACTGCCTGGGAATACCGGGGGCTGTAGGCTTATACCATGATCTCGGAAGCTAAGCAGGGTCAGGCCTGGTTAGTGCTTGGATGGGAGACTGCCTGGGAATACCGGGGGCTGTAGGCTTATACCATGATCTCGGAAGCTAAGCAGGGTCAGGCCTGGTTAGTGCTTGGATGGGAGACTGCCTGGGAATACCGGGGGCTGTAGGCTTATACCATGATCTCGGAAGCTAAGCAGGGTCAGGCCTGGTTAGTACTTGGATGGGAGACCACCTGGGAATACCGGGTGCTGTAGGCTTATACCATAGTCTTTCTAGACTGAAGGTTGCCAAACATTTTCCCAACTGAAATAGGCCTATGTCACAGAGCTGTTGAAAGGGTTACTGAGACAATGGATGTGACATGCTCAATGCTAATAATTATTGATGCATACATTTGGTTAATGAAATATATAGCCTTCAGAAATAAGGGGAAAAATGCATTGAAGCAATTCATCCTGGGCTTAGTGAACTCCCAAGTTAAGAACCAAGGTCTGGGTGAAGCTCTTCAGTGTTGTCTAAATTGGTTCCAAGGCTGCCATCGTCAGAGACTCCATTGCGTTGGGACAACCCTCATTAACATCTGATTAAAAATCCATCTTCAATCGATGATGAATGAAATCTTTAATTGATCCAATCAGTGCAATTACTCCAATAATTAAAGTGGCAGGTTAGATGTCACACTCTGAAATTGCCATATTTTAGCTCATCTAAATCATTAAGCAAAGATCGTTACCATTTTGCCTGCAAGGTATCTATCCATTACCTGGAAAAGAGCTCCTTGGAGCCTTTGTGCAAAGCAACTGTGTACAGAGCCAAGCCCTTGGTCCGGCTAGCTCAGCCTTGCCCACGCTGATTGGCAGTGGCTCTCCAGGATTTCTGGTGGGGATCCTTTCCCAGCTTTGCATGGAAACTCTGCCAGGAAGCAAACATGGGACCTTCCGTATGCAAAGCCTATGCGTAACACTGAGCTACAGCCCTGCTTGTCTATTCAAAGCACTGCAAATCTTGCCATACTTCCTCCAAGATAAACTAGGAGTTGAAAGGAGCTTTAAAAGGTCACTTTGTCCTTTCAGTGACCTACAGGATGTGCTCTTTAAAAGGAGCGATCTTCCATTGCCTTTTATGTTCAGTAATCAGAATGTCAGCCCGGGCTCCCTTCCTTCTCTCTCTCTCTCTCTCTCTCTCTCTCTCTTCCCCCCCTCCACCACCGCCTTTGCTCTGCTCTGTCACAATTCTCTTTCATCCGAAGGCTAAAGCAAGTCACATCTATTCAAAAAGGGTGTATAGGAATGGTGCTTGTCCTCTTCATGTGGCTCTTTCACATTTGGGGCACACTGAGATGCCCAAGAGCCATGCTTAAAAGCTGACCACAGGGTACCTGTGACTTCATGGAGAGGTTGTAGTCACATGGCCACTAAAAAGTAAACCCATGGAACTTCTACCATGGGATGGAGCTAGACCCCACGCTCAGACTTTTCTTATTTGTTCCTTTTAGCTCAGGGGTTTCAAACTCATTTCATACGATGCACCAAACAGCATTTGTGGCATCTGCTGAGGGCCAGAAGAGACATCATTAAGCAGGAAATGATGTCATTAAGCAAATGGTGGCCAGAAGGAAGCCCTTTTTTCTCACACAGAAACCCATCAGTTGCAAATGACAGAAGAGAACATGTGCAAATCTTGACCATATTCTCAAGATATGGGTGAGCCCAATTGTCTCATGGGCCGCCCTTTCAGTTGCCCCACTTCCGCCACTTCGCAGCTCAGCAGCTGTAAAGTGGTCTGGGAAGTGACATCTCAGCAGAAGTGGTCCTGCTGAGAGGGCGGCCTGCACGATGAGTGTGCTCTCCCAGCACCTTAGCAGCTCCTACCTCTCTCACCCCTCTTGGTCTGCACATTACCGTGTAGTGCTCCTTGTCTTCTGAGGCCTCCTTCCGCCTCACCCTCTCAGAGCCTCGGTAGAAGCAGGACTGCTGAAAAGGTGATGCTGGGAGATCTCAGTCATCATGGGGGGCTCAATAAAGAGCTTCCAGGGGCTGCAACTGGCCTGCAGGCCTTATGTTTGACACCCCTGTTTTAGGGGCTAGCTTAGTTGTGTTCTGTTCTACAATAAACATGTTGGTTTGGTTGCAAGAAAAGGGGATAGGTTATTTCTTCTGGAACCCAGGACCCCGTACAAAAGAAGTGGTTGTCTGGAACAGAGGCACGGTGGAGGGCGCCAGCCCCCAAACCATGGGCCAGACCCAGTATCCAGAATAAGGGACTAAGCAAGTTCAAGTTTTCCACAAAGTGGAACTCTGGGCCACCAAACCAGAATTCAGGATTCCAGGCCACAATCTGCTGAAACTCTGTCAGGCAACAGACAAGAAAGGTCCAGCAGGACCAGCGGAAAAGCCATGCAGTGGTCCATTTAACACAGTTCTGTTGGCATGCTGGCTGCCAGTAGCTGCTGGCAACCACTCCAGGCAGAAATCTTTCCCAGCCCTAGCTGGAGGTGCTGCCAAGGGACTGAACAATCTGGGACCTTCTCAGTGCAGACCAGGTGAGCAGGCAGCACCTGAGACAGGAAACCTGGAGGCAGGGCAGGACGGACAGCTGGAAAAACAGGTGCAGCTGGTGAGGTTTGACCAGACCGCATTTGCCCTGGAATATCTTCATATTCTGTGAGAAAGTAGGAGAAAATACTGCAAAAAAATACTGTCAGTCTTCCCAAGAAAGCTTGGAGGAAAAAAGTGCATTACCAGTATATATATCTGACAGACAGACTGACTGACAGGAGGCTTTCTATATGCACCATTCCATATGAAACACTGTATATAAAAGCCTGCACTCACCCAAAGCAAGTGAAATTAAGAGAAGCCCTTCTTCCAGCAGAACCCTTTTATCTTGCACATTTTTCAGCGTGGCCAGGCTTTATCAAGTAGCTAACACGAGGTTTATCTGGTGTGCTCCCTGGGGCATTTGGTGGGCCGCTGTGTGATACAGGAAGCTGGACTAGATGGGCCTATGGCCTGATCCAGTGGGGCTGTTCTTATGTTCTTATGAGGGTGACTGGTTGGTCAGCAACCATTCAAAGGCAACCATTAGCTCCGTGAACTAAGCAAAAGCCCGTAGTCTAGCAACTGGTAGGTGTGGAGAGCAGTTCTGGGAAGCAAGGCAAAGAGACAGAGAGGGGGAGATGGCTGACTTGAAAGGTTCCAATTAGCAGGTCTTTCGTGGTCCTGTTCTTCAGCGCCAAGCGAAACTGGAGTTCAGCCTGAGCAAAACAAAGGCCCGGTGTAAGGTTGCCGTCTCGCTTTCTCCCTAACCAGCTAGAAAATGCACCCAGTGAAAGCAGGAAAGAAAAGAAATCTGGACCGTAAACTTCTTCCTGTTGAGATGCTGCCCTCCGCAGATTGGTGTTCAAGCTTGTTGGGGAGGCCTTGGTACTTTCCCTGCAAGACAACGACTGGGAATTTTCCCTCTGAAACATGAATGTGTGCACGGAATATGTGTGTGTGGGTGCCCTTAGTTCCATTTTCTCTAAAGGGGTAAAGGCATAACAGATAAATGCTGTTCAGGAACAACCAATGGAACGCAGAGGATTCAAGCAAAGCTGCCAAGCTAGGTGTCTTTCACTGAAGAAGGGAGGAAGATACATCTGGTGTTGACAGCTGTCATATTTTTCAAGCTGCGGGCCCAGTTTGGAAGCATTCTCACTCATTCATTCCAAGTGTGCACCATTGCCTGCTGACAGAGCTGATTGGCTAATACCAGTGCTGTTTTTCCCTCCCTAATCTCTGGAGCAGTTGAGCACAGTTTTAAAAAAAAAATTCCGAGTAATTTTTTTCCTTGAATTAATAAGGCAATAAAAGAATGGATAAATATACATTTTAAAAAGGAATGATAATTCCTGCTTTCTCATCAAATGATCCTCAAAGCTGTTCAACTAACCTGCTTCCATGCAGTGGGGTCACTAGGGTGTGCATCACCCAGTATGGGAGGCCAGTGCATCACACCCCCTTGACAGACCTCTATTGCCCCATGCAATAGAGGACAGTGGACATGGTGATGTACCATCACCCGGCCCCCACTGGCTTTTTGGCTATAACGATTGATAGAATAGAGACATTTAAACATGGTTTATTTCATTGCCTTCTGCACTGGACTTGTCCATGACTTTGTGTACCTTGGCTCAACGATCTCCGAAACTCTTTCTCTCGATACCGAGCTAAACAAACACATCGGTAAAGCAGCTACCACGTTTTCCAGACTCACAAAGAGAGTCTGGTCCAACAAGAAGCTGACGGAACATACCAAGATCCAGGTCTACAGAGCTTGCGTCCTGAGTACACTTCTGTACTGCAGCGAGTCATGGACTCTCCGCTCACAACAGGAGAGGAAACTGAACGCTTTCCACATGCGCTGCCTCCGACACATTCTGGGCATCACCTGCAGGACAAACTTCCTAACAACACAGTCCTGGAACATGCTGGAATCCCTAGCATGTATGCACTGCTGAAACAGAGACGCCTGCGTTGGCTCGGTCATGTCGTGAGAATGGATGATGGCCGGATCCCAAAGGATCTCCTCTATGGAGAACTCGTGCAAGGAAAGCGCCCTACAGGTAGACCACAGCTGCGATACAAGGACATCTGCAAGAGGGATCTGAAGGCCTTAGGAGTGGACCTCAACAAGTGGGAAACCCTGGCCTCTGAGTGGCCCGCTTGGAGGCAGGCTGTGCAGCATGGCCTTTCCCAGTTTGAAGAGATACTTGGCCAACCGTCTGAGGCAAAGAGGCAAAGAAGGAAGGCCCATAGCCAGGGAGACAGACCAGGGACAGACTGCACTTGCTCCCGGTGTGGAAGGGATTGTCACTCCCGGGTTGGCCTTTTCAGCCACACTAGATGCTGTTCTAGAACCACCTTTCAGAGCATGATACCATAGTCTTTCAAGACTGAAGGTTGCCAACCCAATTCTGCATGAAATTATGAAATGAAATTATGATATACAACATGATCGTATTATTCAAGAATTCCAAGATTTAAAATTTTTTGGCTGATAGTGGTGTCACCCCCATGTGTGTGTCACCCAGTGCAGCCTGCACCCCCCCTTGTGACACCACTGCTTTCACAGTTCCTTGTTTGAGACTCATGATGATGCCCCACAGTTTAGGATCTCTGTCCTAACCTAATAATTATTTCAGTCTGATTGGCACAAAGGGCCAAACTGTTATATCGGAGTTGTATGACTGGCATTCCCACTTTTGTTTTTTGCAAAAAGCAACCAGGAGGGAGAGAGGAAAAATAGGCTTTTTCTGGATTGGTCTGACTTATGGCTCTCTGATTCCAACCATTAGTTTCACACATGCAAACACATGTTCTGATTTTAGATTAACATATGCACACACGTGTTCTGATTCCTTCCTGGATCCCATGGCAGTTGACCATTGCTCAGATCTGACACTGTCAAGGATCTGTCAAGGCTCAGATCTGACACTGACCATGGCCACAGCTTCTGGCTTGATTCTTCCTTGGCTGTGTCATTGCAGGCTGGAAGCCAGATGCTCTTCAGAATTCTCTCCTCGGTCCTCCAGATCCTGTTGAAGTTACTCTGAGCAGGTGGTATCAACTCCCAAGTTTCTTGGGGACACACACACACACACACACACGAAACCAACATATTTGTAGTGTAGCTATGCCCTTGGATGATCATGCCCCAACGGACTTGTTGTGTAAAGGAAATAAGACTCTACAAACACACACCATGTATACAAGTATTCTGTGATCAACAAAATGCCCCAGTACTGCTTGCGTTCTTGAGCTGTGCTGCTTGGACAAGGGGGCGGGGGGGAGTTAAATGGAAAGAGACATTAATTGCGTCCAACTCTGCCTACCATGACCTCTCCTTGCGTTCTTTCGGTTAATTGCTCATGGTTTTTCATAAGACTTTGAGCTGTGCGGTTTCGAGTCTATGCACTGGACTGACCTTGCACCTCTATTACCAGAATGGGGAGCTGCTGTTTTTAAAACATACAGGGCCAAGGAGAGACACGGCAGGTTCAACACTTCCTGCTCTCACACTCTTGATTGAGTGCTGTTGCAAGCCAGGGAGCCCTGCACTCCACATATGCTGAAAGTTTCAAAATATTTAATACTGGAAGGAAGAAGAGACTATAGATGAGAGCCCTGTCAACCATAAAGGAGCAGGAGTTCTGAGGAGTAAAAGAGGCAGCAGAATCTATCTGGAATAAGCATCTTTCACACGTCACTTGACATTTCTAGGATTGTCAACTAGTGATGTGAGAACCTGTTGGATAGGATCAGGGATGAAATGCCGTTAAGTCCCCAAGGTAAGAATTATAGTAGCAAGGTGCTTTTGCTGTACGATAGACTGCACAATTCTTCTCTGAAGCTTGGCAGAATAGAGAACCTATTGGCCTTTCAGAGTCTAGAATTGGTTACCTGGCTGGTTAGCAACCTGCCCAACTCCTGACTTGATGATTCCCAGCTGCCTCTGTGCAAATTTTGAGCTCGAGTTGCTATCAAGTATTAACACAAATTTTATTGGGGCCTTTTAGCTGCGATAGTTCATTCTACCAGCAAGCCATCCACTGGATGCTCCAATTGCAACGGGCAACTGACATGCTTGTGTGAACCAACCTTCGTTTTCTTCCATTTCAGGGAGATCCTTTCCCCGACTTCCAGACTTTCTTTGGGTGCTGCTGTGTACTTCATTATGTGTTAATTACTATTGGGATAAAGTTATCACCTTGTTAGGTTGTTAGACAGCATGTTAATTTAATTTGGATGTTTTTTAATTTCACTCCAGATAATTTCACGTTACCCACCTCTGCTCTTGACAAATTGTCAGCTCAGCTCTTCTTTTTGAAAGAAGAATGAAACACAACTATTAGGCTCAGCGAGTTGGGGGCGGGCTGCTCATATGCTAGGCAGGCTTAAGACACCCCCTCTTGGTGATATTCCAGATTCAATTAAATTCCAGATTAAACAGAAATAAAAGAGCATTCTGGTATATTTTTAAAAGAACTTGCTGAGGTCACCACATGCTTCATAATCTTGAAAATGATAGCAATTATACAGGTCTAACAGTCACCCTTAAGCAAAAGGATTTGTTCCTTATGGACAAGAGTTTTGTAATGGCTGAATATATGAAGTCAGGTCCGTGGCATAGCTAGAGGGGGTGCACAGCACAAAGTTTTGCAGGTCGGTGAATGCGCCATGCAAGCGGTCCTTCCCCCTCCCCTTTGGAGTCATTCTGCGCAGTGGGAGCATAACGAAGGTGGAACGCCTCCATTTTGCTCCCGCAGCCCAGAATGGCTCTGACGGGGAGGGGAGGGGAGGGGCTACTTGCATGGCATGTTCAGGCACCTGCAAAACTTTGTGCTTTGCACCTCCTCTAGCTATGCCACTGACCATGTATACCGGCTGCAGTGACTCATGGCATTGTATACAGCAACCGTGTATACAGCAAGACAATTGAGCCTCTCTAAAGAGCACCCTGGGAATGGCGGGAGCCCTGGATAGTATATGAGCAGATCTGCTCTAAATCTGCTCTAGGGCTTGGGGATCAAGTGTAAGAATGGACAAATAGTGAATCAAGCAGCAAGGAAACCATTTTCAGACAAAGGAAGTGAACAGAAGTATTTGGAAGACGGTGTCAGAGCATCACATCGTTCACGGTCAGAGATCCAGGTGTCAAAGAGTCAAGGGGGAAAGAGAGCAAAAGTCAGAGCAATGCAATCTCCTGGACCAAGGTGAATGCTGGATGAGAGTGCCAGAAATCTGTCAGCAGCTCAGTTAAGGCTGATGCTGATGCATTAAACAAAGGTCGGGTTGCAGGGCAGCCTCTTGAAAGGTTCCCAAAGAGGCGATAGCATGCCTTTTCCCATCCCAATTCCCTGCTGGTACAAAAGAATATACTCCACTTTGCTGCCACTTCAGAGAAAAGGATAGCACACCAACCTGCCCTTGTTTTGGACTCCATCCAGAGAGTCCTGGGTTCAAATCCATACATAGTCACACAACAGGTGGCTGCTAAGCAAATCACTCTCTCTCTCTCTCTCTCATTCTGACCTACTTCACAGGGTGTTGCTGTGAAGGCGGAAAGGGCAAACTCCAGGGCCCATGAGAGGAGGGTGCAGGGGGTCAACCGTACCTGGGCCCAGGATCAAAAGGGGGGCCCAGGAGACAAAGGACAGGAGCCAGAAATTTCCTGGGATCTCAGAAAATGTTTGTGTATGTTGTACGAAAACAAGGATTCACAGGCTGCGTAAGCCTACATTGTTTTATATGTATATTGCAGTTCATAGAAATTGTGATCCAATGATTATATGAAATTATGAACCAATGGAGAAGGGAAGGGGCCCAGAAGAAACCCAATAGAAACTTTGTACCCTGTGATAAAAGTCCTTTCAGAGGCTCTGGGAAACCCCATATGCACCTATAAGACTTGAATAAATAGAGCTAGCTCCTCCAGATTGTTTCAGTGCTTCTGGAAGATTACCTGAGCAGGTGATACAGAGGAAGGGGAATCTGGAAGACAAGTGAGATTCCCAGCTTATGTCCTGGCAGGGCTCCTGCAACCCGAACAGTGCTGTGACAAGCAGAAACTCAGAAAGCAAAACTTGCCGTGGCATGCAGGTCTAGCGAAAGCAAAAGTTTGTTACCCTGGATGAATTTCTCTCTGTTGGGCAGGCAGAGAGTGGCTTGTGAAGACATGACCCCAAGTTTCATCATTCTTGAGCAGGGGTGTCCAAAGTTTTTGGCAGGAGGGCCACATCATCTCTCTGACACTGTGTCAGGGGCCGGGGGGGTTAAAAGAATTAATTTACATTTAAAATTTGAACAAATTTACTTAAATGAATATATTAAAGATAAACTTCTATGAATGAATGAAGGTCTTGCAATAGCTCAAGGCCTATAAAAGGCCTTGCACAAAGCAAGGCTGGCCTTTCCTTTGCTGCCGCTGCTGCATCACAGATGTGAAACAACAAGCAGTGGAGGGAGTCCTCATCCCACAGCTCACTCAAGAGGTAAAACAGTCGCCCTCATGCTGAAAGCAGTTGCATCGGACCTGCACGGGCTCCAGCAAGGCTCCAGAGGGCCAGAGGCTCATTGGAGACTGGGGGCTCCCTGAGGGCCACATTGAGAGGCCTCAAGGGCTGCAAGTGGCCCCAGGGCCAGGGTTTGGGCACTCCTGTTCTTGA
This sequence comes from Tiliqua scincoides, assembly GCF_035046505.1. Lineage (NCBI taxonomy): Eukaryota > Metazoa > Chordata > Lepidosauria > Squamata > Scincidae > Tiliqua > Tiliqua scincoides. Next base: position 14,631,492 of record NC_089833.1, read on the forward strand.
GAGAAGTTAAGGAAGCTCTTGCATTCACTTGCAACTAAATTGGTACAGTGATCCCCATGAATGAGAATGGATTTCCGCAGTGAGGGTCCCAAGAAACTCTTATGCCCAGGGGACTTTGGGGCTCAAGTAGGAATCCCTCCTGCACCCCAGACCTTCAGAGTGAGTTTTGTCTGCCTATCTGTTTGCCTACTCCCAAGTAAATCTGCTAGGACTTCAGCCTTAATGTAATGTGAGTTACATACAGTGGTCTTTGGGAAAGATGATGGCTTAGATCAGTGGTTCCCAAACTGGGTCCAGGACCCATCAGTGGGTCATGACCCAACTTTTAATGGATTGTGAAACTGACGGGGCAGATTAGGCTATGAGTATCAAGAGTTAAACAAGTTGCTACTTGGGGGAGCACTGCTTCCCAATCACCATTATATCCACACCCTTTGGCATTTATATATCAGGCAGCAGTTTCCAGGGCCTCTAAAAAGTTTGGGAACCACTGGCCTAGACATTAACATATACCCCTAAGTGAATTTCTGTTTGCCTTGTACTGAGCCGGATGCTTCATCTTGATTAAGGTCCTTTGAAAAAAGTTTCAAAGGCAGTATGAATGCTTATTATGCTGATGACATCACTCCTCCTGCTGAAGGAAAAACCCTGAAGCTTCAGTCCCCCGTCCCCCCCACACACACACACACCAACTACACCTTTGAATTTGGCCCATCTCTGAATTTGATGCATGAGGCATGGCCATAAGACAGTAAATTGACCATAGCAGTCTCTACGCAGAGTGCTACCTTCATATCAGGGGTATGTGGTGAATGGGAAGGCAGGTGAGACAGAGCCTCCCCACTGGGGTCCTTTGAAAAGTGCCACCTCAACAAGTGGGAAACCCTGGCCTCTGAGCGGCCCACTTGGAGGCAGGCTGTGCAGCATGGCCTTTCCCAGTTTGAAGAGACACTTTGCCAACAGTCTGAGGCCAAGAGGCAAAGAAGGAAGGCCCATAGCCAGGGAGACAGGCCAGGGACAGACTGCACTTGCTCCCAGTGTGGAAGGGATTGCCACTCCCGAATCGGCCTTTTCAGCCACACTAGACGCTGTTCCAGAACCACCTTTCAGAGAGCGCGACACCATAGTCTTTCGAGACTGAAGGTTGCCAACAAGCAGTGTGAGGTGCACAAGCACTCACAACCCATGACCAGAGTGGTAGTACTTTTTGAAGGACTCTGGTGGAGAGGCTCTGCCTCACCTGCCCCCCCCCCCATCCACTGCAGGTCCCTGCTGCATCCACCAGTTCTCTTTCATTCTCAGATGGAAAGTGTTATAAGCATGCAAAGAGTTATCCTTATCAATCTCACCGGCAGCTGTTCAAACTGAGACCATCTGCCACCCTGGTATGTTTGCATGGAAGGTAGAGGATGACAAAAATATATATGTACATTTCGTGATCTTTTCTGAATAAGTGATCCTAATTTGGGTCATTTTTAGAACTTAGCTGAAACTGCTCACATTTTTTCCCCCATAAACATTGTTGGCAGTCTAAAAAAAGAAAGGAAAGCAAATGTTTCCACTTTGCATTTGTGAAAACGATGGCTTTGTGTTGCCCTCACGTGCCCCTCTGGTATGCCATCATGTGGCAGGCAGGGAGATCTCCAGAAATAGCTTTGGTTAGAGTTGGCAACCTGGTAACAGCTCCATTCTCTGCCCACCAGTGGCAGTCAGGATGGCCTTCCTCTGTTCATGGTGTTCCTCCTGGGAGGCAGGTGGTGGCCCGCACACTGGTGTCAGAGGATGCATCCACTTGCTTACCCAGTCGCCAGCCTGAATGTTCACACAATCCAAGCCTTGTTTGTGTACAGCTGCCAGCTCAGTGTGGACCAGCAAATCAAGACTGGCCAATGTTTGTTTCTGTGGAATTCCTACAGGCCTGCCACATCACAGTGAATGACCCTTAGAAAGTCTTGACTCGCTTTGTCTTCTGCACTGCTAACATCAGGTAGCAATCTACACAGTGTCAAAATCCATCACAACAAAGCCCGCTGCCTCAGTGCACGACACAATCTAATGACACGGTCCCTACGACAAATGGAAATGTATTTTGGATTGAGAATTTGCTCTGAAGTCAAATGTGCAAGAACAAATGCTCAGGCGGTGAAGAATGAAAAGCGGTAGCACGATGTACAGAGAGCGAACGGGTAAGTAGCTGTGAGTTGGAGGGGTTTCTCCCCCCACCATCATTATTATTGTTCTGTGCAGGTAGCGGGGGCTGTCTGTTGGCAGCTCCAGCACAGAAACCCAACCCTGACTTGATTTATCTGTGTAAGTAATCTAAACACCGCTGTGTAATATATTAGAAATGCAGGGGTATTATAAGGAAGAGAGAAAGTGGCAAGACAGACATTGATCTATAAAATCTCAGAAGGCTGAATCACACTATTTAATATTGTGAGCGCTTAGTGCTTGTATAAGGCTCCACTTTCCTCAAGAGCTGTACAAACATTAACTAATTAATCCTCATGAATTATGGATTGCAAGACGGGGAAGAAAAAAAAACACTAAAATAGTAACTCTTGACATCTCGTGACATATCAGTGATTCGGATCTCATTATTCCGCTCCGGATGCCGAGGTAGAGGCAAACACCAATCCACAGGAAATGCTTGTGTTTCTTATAAGGTGCTCAGCGCTACAAAGGCCAGGATGCAGGAGCACCACTGCAGACTTCCAAGGGGACGGGGGCCAGATTCTCAGCAAAATTTCAAGGATGGCTATTGCAAAATAATGCCAACAGCCCATTTTAAAAGCATTTGTTTTTTATTATTCACATTTTTATCCTGCCCTTTCTCCAAGGAGCTCAGGGTGTTGTACACAGTTCCTCCCCGCCTTTTGTCCTCACAACAACCCAACATAAGAACATAAGAACAGCCCCACCGGATCAGGCCATAGGCCCATCTAGTCCAGCTTCCTGTATCCCACAGCGGCCCACCAAATGCCCCAGGGAGCACACCAGATAACAAGAGACCTCATCCTGGTGCCCTCCCTTGCATCTGGCATTCTGACATAACCCATTTCTAAAATCAGGAGGTTGTGCATACACATCATGGCTTGTACCCCGTAATGGATTTTTCTCCAGAAACTTGTCCAATCCCCTTTTAAAGGCGTCCAGGCTAGACGCCAACACCTCATCCTGTGGCAAGGAGTTCCACAGACCGACCACATGCTGAGGAAAGAAATATTTTCTTTTGTCTGTCCTAACCCTCCCAACACTCAATTTTAGTGGATGTCCCCTGGTTTTGGTGTTATGTGAGAGTGTAAAGTGCTCCCACTCTGTCCATCCCCTGCATAATTTTGTAAAGAGCATCTCCCACTCTGTCCATCCCCTGCATAATTTTGTATGTCTCAAACCCTGTAAGGTAGCTGAGGCTGAGAGACAGTGACTCCCAGGTCTCCCAGGAAGCTATGTGACTGAACAGAAATTTGAACCTGGATCTTCCAGGTCTAAGTCCAACTCTTGAACTACTACAGTGTTCAGTTAGAGTGCCTACTACACCATCCTGACTCTCATTTTCCTCACTTTTTTCTCACTTTCTATACTTCATAGAACGGTGATTCCCAAACATTTTCGCATCGGGATCCATCTCAAAAGAAGTTTTATTTTACCATCCGCTCAAGACTCTGGGGCTATGATGGTGATTGGGTAGCAGTGCTCCTCTCAAGTAAGATCTATGCTGAACAGTGTGGAAGCAGAACGGGGCAGGGGATGATTGGATTGGGACTCAGAGGGGCCAGGACCGTATCCTATCCCCCCCCCTTGGGCCTGATCTGCCAACACGGATCTACTTGGACTTGAGCCAGCTATTTAGCTCGCACAGGTCCAAGTAGAACTGTTGCACAGGCTGGTGCTCACCCCTTGGCAAGGGTTCAATGCCTCCTTAACTCAAGGAAAACTCCGGTTTCCAACTTCCCCCATAGGATGCAACGTGATCCATGCTGGTCCTGCTGCATTGGCACAGGGGTGGAGGTGGGGAATTTGGATAGGCTGTTGCTATTTATCTCCTTTTTAAAATTGTCATATTTTTGCTTTTATTGCAAGTGTGGTGAAAGAGAGAAAGAAATGCCAAAAATACATTCCTACTCAATACATTCCTTGAGCTTCTTTGCCTCTAGGTCTCCTGTCACTTTGTTCCTGTGAGAGGTTTTCATCCCTCCCAGCCCAACTGTCGACTGCCTCGCAGGAGCTGGGCCACAGCCTTTTGCTTCCCTGAGTAACGGAATGTGCCACCAAACCACCTGAGCCAACTAGGCCCAAATCCTAACCAACTTTCCAGCACTGGCATAGCTGAGCCAATGGGACGTGTGCTGCATCCTGCAGTTGGGTGGCACTCATGGAGGCCTCCTCAAAGTCAGGGAATGTTTGTTCCCTTACTTTGGAGTTGCACTGCCCTTATGTCGGTGCTGGAAAGTAGGTTAGGATTGCGCCCTTAGTGTCAGAAGTTTAACTGCCACAAGCACATTGCTGTCTCGATCAGCATGAACATACTACTCCTCCCCCGCCCTGCACCGTGTAGCCACTATTCCACCCACATTGTAAATTGCAAGTGGTCACCACTGGAGACTGGTTGTAGCCTAGCATTGTATAGTTGTTGCAAATTAAGCAAACGTAATTGACTTTGTGTTCTGATAACACCCGGCTGTCACATAATCACAGGGATCTGCAGCCATTTATATAGTGCTGGGGCTCTGATGACATCAGCATCACGCCTTGCATTCAGAGGCAGGCTGGCATTCAGCCATAGACCATGTATTATTCCACAAATACAAAAGGATGTCAGGCTGTATCTACACACGTATTAACCCAAAAGGGGACATGTTCTTTCTGGTGAGAATGAGCGATGCTATTCATTGAAGACTGAGATGTTTTTAGGGAGGGAATAAAAGATAGATCTGCCTTTTACTCAATGGCAAAGCCATAATAGATACTAGACAAAGCACATCAGAGATCAAAGGGTACTTTTCGTTCATTGCTTTTGCACGATCCAGCTCTTTGCAGGGTATCAGGTTTCCACTGGATATTGCTTGCAATGCGAGCCAGCCCTTCCCAGAGGGTTGGGTGTGTGTGTCTGTGTGTGTTTTATGAGATAGATTTTCATTTCCCTAAGCAGCATAAAATCACAGTTGGCAAAACAAAAAGAAATAAGAAATAAGCTTGCCAGCTTAGGGAATGCATCAAGAGAGCCAATGAAAAAGAATTAGGTCAACAAAGGTTAAAAAGAAAAGAAAAGAAGCTCAGACAATGAAAATTAGAGGAGATGAATGGCACTGAGGAGAAGACGGAGGATTGTGTGGTGGATTGCGAGGCTCTAATCATGTTTGGCTCAGCAAAATCCATGTGGCATGTTGCTGCACATATAGGCCTGAAGTCTCTGTGACACACTGCAATATATTTTCAGCTCTCACAGGGAATTTGCTGGTTCTTCCCAATAACCACCCATAAGAACTTAAGAACAGCCCCACTGGATCAGGCCAAAGGTCCATCTAGTCCAGCTTCCTGTATCTCACAGCGGCCCACCAAATGCCCCAGGGAGCACACCAGACAACAAGAGACCTGCAAGGCTTCCTGGGAATTGTAGTTAAGAACATAAGAACAGCCCCACTGGATCAGGCCACAGGCCCACCTAGTCCAGCTTCCTATATCTCACAGCGGCCCACCAAATGCCCCAGGGAACACACCAGATAACAAGGCCTCCTGGGAATTGTAGTTTAAGAACATAAGAACAGCCCCACTGGATCAGGCCATAGGCCCATCTAGTCCAGCTTCCTGTATCTCACAGCGGCCCACCAAATGCCCCAGGGAGCACACCAGATAACAAGAGACCTGCAAGGCCTCCTGGGAATTGTAGTTAAGAACATAAGAACAGCCCCACTGGATCAGGCCATAGGCCCATCTAGTCCAGCTTCCTGTATCTAACAGTGGCCTAACAGATGCCTCTGGGAGCAACAAGAGACCTGCATCCTTGTGCCCGCAGACATTCTGAGGTAGCCTACTTGTAAATAATCAGGAGGTTGCATGTGCCCATCATGGCTTGTAACCTCTGATGGGCCCCTCCTCCAGAAATGAGTCCAATCCCCTTTTAAAGGCAGCTAAGCCAAGTGCCATTACCACATCCTGTGGCATGGAGTTCCACGGATTCATTACACCCATTTTGGTGTAGTGCCATCCAAAGAGAGCAATAAGCTGGCACGATGCACATTCTGATGCGCAGTGAGCTCAGATTCAGGCCACCACCCTGGAAATTCCCTGGAAGTTTTTCTTCCTGTTGCTATTGATTAAGTCATTTTGTTTGATGCAAGCAGCGTCCTCAACACAGGCAGCTGCTACCTAGAGGGCCCTTGTGGGAAAGAAGGTTTTTTTTTAAAAAGAGGAACTTGAGAAGGAGAGTGGAGGGTCTTGATTCTTCTCCTTTTTATTGGTCACACATGACTAGGAAGCTTTTTGCAGTCATTAAGCTTCCTTAGCTCTTCAGAAACAATATGATCTTTTAATAGCTCCAGGGAATCGTTCTCCATACATATTTCAATAGCTTTGCTGTTTCCCATATTCGAGAGAAGTTCCAGATCTTGTTGGTCTTCGTGAAGTTCTTTTGTGTATTTAGTGGATATAATAACAGCAGAGCAGCGATGGGGGGGGGCAATATAAAAATAGTCTCTCAGAAAGGGGTGAGCAAGGAACAGCTGTGTATTTTTAACACGAAGGACACTTAACCTAACTGCATCGTTCTCTCAACTACATGAAGACTTCTCCTTGTGGGGGCCCAACTGGAAACATCTTTTGGGGGTCCCAGGTTCACAGCCAAGGATTGTACAATCTTAGAGATAGAAATAAAATTTATTATAGATTTTATTTCTCTGTGGTAGAATGAAAGCAACTCAAATGTGTGCTTGAAAAGTGCAAATGGATCTAAGTACATTTCAATATAAAATTGCACACACGTCAGCCTACAGGGAAACAAACATGTAGTTTACCTTTGACAAGGAAATAGTTATAAAACCACTTGTTTTAGTGACTGAAATGATTTAGCAAAAACATTCATTTTATTTTTTGTTTAGGAAAAAAAAATCACAGTGTCAATTGCAATGTGTTGTTGTGTGCACTTGACAAACTAGTGTAGACCACCCTAGTGTGGGGCCCAGCTGCGAGCAGTTGGTCCAATTGGCTTAAAGCCGGCCCTGCAAACACCCACTGCCCTGAGTAGCTTACTCAGCTAAGCTCCAGCATCAAACAAGGAGTTTAAGCCCTGACACAACTCCTCTTTTAGCATATGCCTGTGCTATTAAGAGAAGATTTTTCTGAAAAATAAGCTACAGCACCAGTCTCTCTCTCTCTCTCTTGGGAAGAATCTACCAAGCCTTACTGGTAGCTGGCAGCCCAAGCTTTACAGTCAAATGCCACAGTATTGGATAATTATACATTTCGGGGCACAACTGGGTTCCAGTGACAGGAAAGTGAAAGTGAAGAATGATATGCCATATATATGCAATATATATAACACATACATGCCAGGGGAAGACGAAGAGTCATTGTTCCCCCTCTCTGTGATACATCCATGCCTAATTAGATAACCTGAGGCTTCCAGTTCTGGGATGAGTGCCAGACCATTGAGAGGTTCCTTTGGTGTGTGAGCAAACTGGAGGAGGTCAGTGGCACCCACTCAGCTCCCTATTAGAATCTGGGCTCTTCTCATACCCCTGGTTCCAAACAGCTATATTTAGGGGCATCCCACAACTTGTGAATGCCCAATGGGACTGTTGACTTCCTTGGAACAGCAGATCTCCCTCAACACCCCATGTCATATCATGGACAGCTGCCTGAAAATCTCCCAAGCTTCAAAAGTGGTTGGCAGCAAAGCTATACACACACACACACACACACACACACACACACACACACACACACACACACACGCACGCACGTGTGTGTGTGTGTTGGTAAAACATGCGCCTTGCATGAAGGAAGTTCTATATTGCATCTCCAGGCAGGGGTGGGTAAGATCCCCTGGAGAGATGCTGTTGGTCACAGTGGACAAAGAGGAGGAACATGGCTAGAGGCATTTTTGAGCAGGAGGAGAACAGAGTTCTGGGACTTCTACAGCAGGAGCACTGAGATTCTCTCTGAAATATTTTCTGAAGGATCTTAATTGAGAATCATCAGGCTCAGCAGGAGTTAGGCTGAGAAATTTGCACAAGGTTATATGTTAATATATAGACCATTGTCTTTTGCAAGGACTGTCCTGCCAAAGAGAGGGTATGTAGTTCACATTATAGCAAAGCGTCAATCTTATGCAGAGTAGCTGGGAGTAAGTCCTAGTAAACACTATAGGACTTCCTTCTGAATAAACACTCCAGCACTTCTCTGCATTCATGGGAACATGAGCAGAGCAGGGTTCCCAATCACATATAGAGAGCTCTCTGTGGATACAACTGTATGAGTGGAGCTCTCCACACTCATCCTAAGAAATAATGCCTAGGTCAAGGCCAAGCCTAGTATGGTGAATGCAGGAACATCCATTCAATTTAGCTTCCTTTGAGCAGCTGAAAGGAGCTCATGTTCTCACTTCTTACAAACCTTTTCTCCTTCCTGTCTTTCTTTGTTTGTGCCAGCTTCATAACTCATGTACAGTAAATCTAAATCTCAGGAGGCACCCAAATGAAAACAAAGCTGGCACAGAAATCATAGAAAATAAGAAAATGCTTGAAGAGGATACACAAAAGAGGACTACAAAGAGTTTCAGATTATCGATTTGCAACCCCCACCACCCCAATAAACCATGTTTTTCTCTGTGGTTTTCAAACCTTTGCCCTCACCAACTGGGGAGGTCCTGCGCACTGCAGAGGATTTGGGGGTGTGAACTTTGGAGGCACTTAGGCTGAGATCCTACATGAATTGGAAGTCTTCACTGAAGTGAAGAACCATATTGGATTGTGCTGTTGGCTTATGTGGGGGCCTGTTGGCTTTGCCCTGGATGAACGAGTGAGCCCCAAACACACTCAGCACTTCACCAGGTAGGAGAGGCAGCATTTAGCACAGCACCTTAGGCACAAGGAGGTCTCAGGCCAGCCTTGTACTGAAGAACCCCACATTGACTTCCCAGGAACCCCAGAGCTTCTGAGAAGCCAGTTTGGAAAATGCAGAAGTGCCTTGTGCCACATTATTTATTGAGAACCACTTACATTTTGGTGACCAAAATGGGGTTAAAAATTCTCAGTAAATAAGGAGCGGGCACAGCAACTCACCCTTGATGCTCTGGCACATATCCATCCATCTCTTTGCAATGAAGTCACCCACAGATATAAATAAACTCATCCAAATAAATCTCGGCTTGACTGCAGCATTAGCATGTCTGCTAATGTATGTGACTGTCAGCCAAAATAAATTAACCTGCAATAGAAGCCATTTTCATGAAATTAATTATTCCCGTGTCAGCTAAAAGAGACAGGTGCACTGTCACCATTCCCTCACCCGGACTCTTTGATGAACTTCTCAGGTTGGCAGCACTTAAGATGAGCTCCACAGTTCCTGCCTTTGCTGCTTTTGCTTGCCCTCCTCCCCGCACGCTGGTTATGAAGTCATCTGTTTCTTAATTAAACCCGTCCACCTGATGTTAAGGACCAAAGTGCTTGCTAACCAGATGTTAGCGTGAACATCAGTACCAAACATTCCATGGGTTTGATTCACAAGCCGAGAGAGCAACAAACCATCTTTCCTTTCACTTCTGTGGACATTTAGGTCATCAATTCAACTGTCATCACAGCTTCTGCTGGTCCGCCTCCCAAAGACCACCATGCAATATGGCATTATTTCATTCTCTCCCCCACCAATCAACGCCCAGATCAGAGGAGCAGACAGCAGGGTCAGGCTTGGAGCCTCTAATGCTCTCAGCACGTCTTCCTCTCCCTACGTCAGATCCTGGAATTTCAGAGGCTTGGCTCATTCGTTGCCTGTTGGCTGTTGCATGAAGTCATGAAGAGCCCCATCCAGTTGTTTGTTCTTCTGGGAAAGGGTGATGGATTTCAGAGGAATGCTTGTGCAAATCTTACCTCCCATGGGTGATGCATAGTAGCCCCCAGGCCTGTGGAGAGGAGAGGTGGGGGGGCAAAATCCCTTGGGCCTGGGTTTCCAGGGGCCCCCCGCTATGAAAAACAACCTATACAGTTCAAAGCAAATTTATTACAAAAAAAATTTGAGTGCCTCGTCCAACCCAGAGCTGCATTTCCACTATGGCTTTAATCCACTTTCAACACACTTCTCTATTACCTCCAATGCATTTAGGAAGGGATGGACAATCAGGCATCTTGCCCCCAGGCCCAATACCAGCTGTCAATGGCCTCGACTCTCCCCATGTTCAGTGTTTTGTCTTTGCAAACAGACACTGCACAAGGAGGGTGAGAGACAGGGTTAGCCATTGCCATGTTGATGTGCCCATCATGCATTTCCTCTCCAGGAAAGAGGCATGCATGCTTAGGTCTTGTGTGAATGTGCCATCAAAGATTCATCTCCACAGATGTTTGTTTGTTTATTTAAGAAATGCACATCACGCTTTCCTATTATAAAAATGCACAATGTGGCTCATAAACAATGTATTTGCATAAATAATAAGCAATATGCTAAACAATATATATTTGGACATGTTGAATGTGTTGCAAAGGCAGAGGGTGGGAATGGGGACCAGATCAAGGGATCAGTGGTCGGCTGGAAGAACCACTCCTTTTTTGCTCCAAGCCTTGGTGCCCCTCTCAGCAGAGCAGGGATGGGACAGGGAAGCAAAGTGTGCAACTACCCAGGAAAATGACAAGGACAAGGCATGACAAGGGGCTACAAGTGAATGTTCCACCTGGACATATCATTGTTGGCAACCTTCAGTCTCGAAAGACTCTGGTATCGCGCTCTGAATGGTGGTTCTGGCACAGTGTCTAGTGTGGCTGAAAAGGCCGATTCGGGAGTGACAATCCCTTCCACACCGGGAGCAAGTGCAGTCTGTCCCTGGTCTGTCTCCCTGGCTATGGGCCTTCCTTCTTTGCCTCTTTGCCCCAGTCTGTTGTCCAAGTGTCTCTTCAAACTGGGAAAGGCCATGCTGCACAGCCTGCCTCCAAGCGGGCCGCTCAGAGGCCAGGGTTTCCCACCTGTTGAGGTCCACTCCTAAGGCCTTCAGATCCCTCTATCACTCTATCTTTATATAGGGTGGTACCACTCTGGCCCATGCCATCTCCACGACCCCCCTGGAGTCTAAGGAAAAGAAATCTCTGGTAATCTTTATAGCTCATTTATTTCAGTGATTTAGATTTTATACCTATATCAGGAACTGCAGGGCTAGGACCAGGAACCCCAGCTGTCTACCCAATGTGGTGAGACCATGGCTACAGATTAGAGCATGTGCCTGGGCAGGAAATGGTTCTACACTTCTCCCATGTTTGCCACTTGTTTCTCCTCTGCTGGAAGTGTTCTGCAAAGCTTCCTGTCTGGGTCTGATGTGCTCTGACACCCAGCTTGCCTCCTGGCTCCTGGATTCCCAGCTCATGGCTCCAACCCGCCCTCCATTGGCTTGCCACTTTTCCCTGCCAACCCAGCTCCAGTCGGAGGGTGTAGAACAGATTATGGTTTTCAAAACAGAACTGTTACCCTGCAGACGCCTGATCTCATCTGAACTTGGAAGCTAAGCAGGGTCAGTCCTGGTTAGTACTTGGATGGGAGACCGCCTGGGAATACTGGGTGCTGTAGGCTTATACCATAATCTTTCGAGACTGAAGGTTGCCAACCATCTTCACATATATCAAAGGCCTCTGAAATCAGACATCCATGTTCTCAAACCCATTCCAACCCTGATGAGACATTGTTTTTCTTCCCCTGCTATCCAGGATTCATCTTGAACTGTTCTCTGTCCAGAATATCTCATTTCATATTTAGCCTTTTTTACGAGGTTAATACTTTTTACGAGGTTAAAACTATCCCTCTTCCAAAACAAAGAACAGTTGTTGCTGCTTTTTATTACTTACACGCACATTGGGGGGGGGGGGAGAGAACATTTACAGCATTAAATGGAGGCAATAACTAGGGTCTGCCCACTTTAATGTAAAGGTAGGCGTAAAGGTGACACCTATACTGTAGCATTTAGGGAATTTGCTGGGGGGTCTGTTAGAAATGGGCCCTTGCATTTAAACATATGAGTAGCTGAGAAGAACATAATGCTCACGGCAAGATGCTTTCTCCCCCCTCCTGAACAAAGATTCATTTCCTTCTGTTCAGCAGTACAAGGCCTCCCCCCCCCGCACCCAACCATTCCAATCACAACATTCCAAGGGAGAATTGGAGCATATACTATTCAATTTTGCAAAATTGTTGAATTGTGCACTCGAGGTGGTAAACACAGACAGCATGATAAACAGTCTGTTTTTATTCCGGCAACTACCATTTTTCCCCCTAATATGTATGTCTGCAAGTGCGTGTTTCTGCTTCCTCATACGAAGCGTTCAAACAGTAGCCCTGGGGCATGACCCTATTGCAATCTAGCTGTCATGTCTCATATATATGTAGCATACAGAAAAAACCTGTAATAAATAAATGAAGGATTATGATTACTTAAAAAACAACAATAGGGTATCTGCTGTTTTTCACAGGGTGGTTTTTTTTGTACTTTTAAGATCATTGCCAGTCCAGTTTGCTCTAAGACATTTGGAAGACGATGTTTATTACCAGGAGCATAAACAAACCCAGGCTCCCCAACCTTTTCATTCCTCCACTGTCTGATGTGCTGGCAAATGCAGGGGTTGAATTTGCTGCTTGGACTGTCAGTTCAGCATTGCTGTTGAGGGTTAGAGACCAGCTGTCAATTTTATTCCCCTCCCCACCTTTGTAGATTTTACCTTGTGCCAAAGCAGACCTTAGACCTTCATATCTCCTGACTTCAGGCAGCAGTAGCATGTTTTATTATTTGGAGTTTCCAAATGACCTGGTGGACACGATCTAGACAACTCCATCTAGCACAGGCCATAGCTGAACTTCTCTAGTTGAGGCTCTGTTATATGCATGCATGACATAGTAAATACTCTTATTGGCCATGAAAGAAGAATTCAATTCTTTTTTCTGCTTATTTCCCCTAAGAACTATAACTGCTTCCATAGCGGTTTAGAGCTGTGATGGCTGGTGGCTGCTTGGTACCTGACATGGCCCTATTGAATGAGTGCAGGCTGGGGAGAAGCCATTCAGAATCTGTAATGTATCCAGCAGAGGCAGAAGTCTGTGTTTTGCAGATGGCTGGCAAGAAACAGCTTTATTGGGGCGAGGTTACCAATGCTTGTTTTTGTCGGAACTGAGGCTGATTCATAGACAAGCAATGTTGTCTATCTGCTTGGCTGCTCCTCATCCACTCAAATGTGCACCCCAAGAAGAAATCTCCCGGTGGTGCCATTGGGAAGGCCAGTGCCAATTGGGACTTGGCAGGGGTTAAAGCGCACTCCCCCGCTGTGGTTTCAATCTGGGTTTGAAAAAGCAGCCCGCAGGCTCCAATCATTCAATCAGCAAGTTGTCTTGTTTGGCCCTGAGAAATGCTTAAGAGTTGTGCTCAAAGGTCTCTGCATACAACTAAGCAACGATGATTGGCAACATGGCAGACTCTGGGGCTGATATTGAAAAGCCGGAACAGTGGGTTGTTGGTGCAACTGTCTCTGGAAAAACCAGTGACAGTAATTAGGAGCATGTTTCATTCTGCAAGGAATCACCTCGGAGCATCTGTCTTCTCCCAGAAAACACGGAAGACGCGGCACTCTCATCTCAGCATCTGTGTCCTGTTAGGCTTTCGGAACAGCTCTAGAGTACAGCCGTTTGACAGAGCTTTATGTCATTGGGATGTTGTTATGGGAACCGAAAAATTAGAGCCAAATTGGAGACGGCGATATTAGGATGGCTCTTTCTCCCCTCCAAACTCATTTGAGTTGATCACCCTTATATCCACAACAATAAAAAAAAAATCAACAGGTAGCAGGATTCATTTTCAGGAACTGCAGCAAGGCTTTAAAAAAAAATACAGAAGATGCTTCAAAGAAAAAAAAATTCTGTGACATTTTATATACTTTTGATCTGAGCAATCTAAGAGAAATATTGTAATTCTCCCATTCAGCTCAGTTCAAATATTCAGCTTTTACTTCCATTCATTAATCAGCTCCTGTCGCCTGCGTCAAAATTGTATAATTTACTGATTTAGGGAAGGAGCCCAAAAACGAGATTCACATGTGGCATTTTAATATTGGAATAACTCCAACTGCCAAGGGAATATTTTGTGCTAGTTAAGATGGGCTGCAGGATGTATATGGAGGGATGTGTGGATGCAGCCCAGCCCAGGACTTCTGCCCCCGGTGGCATAGCTGGAGGGGCGGCGGAGCACTCAGCCTGGCTGGGAGGTGGGCGAGCGGCCCCTCCCTTTGGAACCATTCTCAGCTGGAATGCCCCCCCCGGAATGGCTCAGAAAGGAGGGGCCGATCGTCCACCTCCCTGCCAGGCTGAGTGTTCTGCCCCCTTCCAGCTACACCACTGGCCCACCCTTACCTGGTGACGTGCCAACCTCCATTCCTCCTGCTCTCTGGGTTGGAAAAGGAGGAGAGGGACAGAGAGGGAGAGCAAAAGTTTCCTTTTTGGGTCCCTCTTCCTTTTCCAGTCCAGGAAGTGGGTGAAGGAGGAGCAGTAGCCATGGGTAGGTGAAACTGGGTGCCTCCCCCCACCTACCACCCCCACCTACCACCTACCACCCCCTACCACCCCCTACCACCCCCTACCACCTACCACCCCACCTACCCCCCACCTACCACCTGGGACAACTGCTTTATTTGGCCTCACACATGAGCCAGCCCTGTGTGGATGTGTCATGACAGTGGATGGGAGGTGTGTGGAAGGAAGGCAGGTTCCTGGATTGGGGGGATGCAATGTGACTCGAGAGAGACACATTGTACCCCTTTGTGGGACTCCTGCTGGGGAGGCCAGGCTTCCCACTGCCTCCGTTGTTTTTCCTTCTTCCACTCTGTGGATTTGAAAAAGAAAAGAGGAATGGAGTGAAACAGGAGGTGTGGATGACTTAGAGCCAACCACCTGCCATGCTAGGGGGGAAAAAAAACAGGTTGAAAACAGGCTAAGACTCAGCCTAGCGGAGGTGCATCAGAAATCGAGAAAAGGAGTCCTCCAACACAGTGCCTTGCATGCCAAAGTGGCTCACATTTACACCCACTTCCATCGGATTGACTGCTGATTCTTCTGGTTTTGTTTTCTTTGCTTCCCTTTGCAGAGCCGAAGTCGCTGCAAACCATATGGGTTTATTTTGCTAAGCTTATCTCTTCTCCTACAGCCTCTGCATGGTGCATTTGGGTCCCCACTGTTCTCTTCCTGCAGCACATGATAATTTGGATGTAACAGGCAACGTCAGTGTATCCCACTTGCTCTAATGCTGAACAGGAAGTGTGGGGACAGCCCCTCTAGGTGGTGTTGCCTGCTAGCATAGAAGATTACTGCTACAATTACTGATTTTGACTGCATAACTTACTGGCGTCATACAGCTTCCATGTGGATTGTGGGGTGGGGGGGGCTGTACCAATTTGGCATGTCTGATTCTTGCAGAACATTTTCTCGGGAAATGCCTTAATCCAGAAAACCAATAGTCTTCTCTCACTGTTGGTTCCCAGCAACTGGTATCCAATGGTCTGCAGACTCTGAACACAGAGGGCTCCATCTAGCCATCAGGGCTAAGAGCCACTGATAGACCCATCTTCCTCTGT
The DNA here is from genome assembly GCF_035046505.1 of Tiliqua scincoides. Taxonomy (NCBI): domain Eukaryota; kingdom Metazoa; phylum Chordata; class Lepidosauria; order Squamata; family Scincidae; genus Tiliqua; species Tiliqua scincoides. The sequence goes on from NC_089833.1 coordinate 14,647,292, forward strand.
GAATGTGCTCAATCCCTTTTTAAAGCCATCTATGTCCAGGGGCCATCACTGCATCTTGTGAGGCTGACAATTCCATAACTCAGTTAAGTATGGTGTGAAGAAGTACTTTCACTAAAGGACGGAGAGAGCAATGCCTTCCTTTGCCAATTGAGGACCAAATCCTATCCAATTTTCCATTGCCGGTGCAGCTGAAACCAATGGGGCGTGTGCTCCATCCTGCAGTGGGGAGGCAGTCACAGAGGCCTCATCAAGGTATGGGCACATTTGTTCCCTTACTTCAGGGTTGCATTGTGGCTACACCAATGCTGGAAAGTTGGATAAGCAATTATTCCATCTGCTCTGAGCGTGGGAGGATGGAGGCCAGAATGTGAAACCAGATCAGAAAGAAACATCTGAAACATCTGAAATGCTGTGGTTCTTGAAAGATAGAACCTTCTTTCAATTGTAAAAATCCCTGAATTGTTGGCAACCTTCAGTCTCGAAAGACTCTGGTATCGTGCTCTGAATGGTGGTTCTGGAACAGCGTCTAGTGTGGCTGAAAAGGCCGATTCGGGAGTGACAATCCCTTCCACACTGGGAGCAAGTGCAGTCTGTCCCTGGTCTGTCTCCCTGGCTATGGGCCTTCCTTCTTTGCCTCTTTGCCTCAGACTGTTGGCCAAGTGTCTCTTCAAACTGGAAAAGGTCATGCTGCACAGCCTGCCTCCAAGCGGGCCGCTCAGAGGCCAGGGTTTCCCACCTGTTGAGGACCACTCCTAAGGCCTTCAGATCCCTCTTGCAGATGTCCTTGTATCGCAGCTGTGGTCTACCTGTAGGGCGCTTTCCTTGCACAAGTTCTCCATAGATCCAGCCATCATCCATTCTCACGACATGACCGAGCCAACACAGGCATCTCTGTTTCAGCAGTGCATACATGCTAGGGATTCCAGCACGTTCCAGGACTGTGTTGTTTGGAACTTTGTCCTGCCAGGTGATGCTGAGGATGTGCCGGAGGCAGCGCATGTGGAAAGTGTTCAGTTTCCTCTCCTGTTGTGAGCGAAGAGTCCATGACTCGCTGCAGTACAGAAGTGTACTCAGGACGCAAGCTTTGTAGACCTGGATCTTGGTATGTTCCGTCAGCTTCCATGGGGATTTAAATAGCCTGCCTATATAAACCGCCTTGAATAAAGTCTGAGGAGAAATCTGAGGACCTAGAAAGGCGGTATATAAATACCTGTATTATTATTATTATTATTATTATTATTATTATTATTATTATTATTATTGGGCCCGAAGTCTTCCCATTATATCCGCCATCAGCGGGTGCCATGAATGCTGCTTGGCCCTCTCTATGAAATGAGTTTGACACCCAGAAATCTGCTGATCCAAAATGCCAACGTCCCATCTCAGAGAGACCCTACCGCCTCCACGCCAGGGTTGTCCAGACAACCTGCAAATGGACCTGCAACCAAAGATAAACAGAGACAGCTCTTTTCTCTTAGACCAATCTTCTAGAAAATGAAATCCGGAGCTTGCGTTTCACACTTTGCGTGTAGCAATTGCTCTGGAACCGTCTGCCTCTTTATCTAATGTGCTCATCTGCTCCTTGTCGTAAAGTGTCTCCCCCTCCACACACTTTCCGAAGCTTTGCATTATAGACATTCATGATTTTAAATGGCTTGAACGTAATGGGGTTAACACTGCTGAGTGCGAGTGTATAATAACCTTTTAACTGAAACATGCATAATGAAAGAAAAATGCAATTGAATAACAACAGCATGAAGGAGGGGGGAAAAAATCCAATTGTGGTAGCAGTTGAGGAACTTTCAATGACTGGAAATTCCAATCCAAATTACACCCAAGAAACATGCAACTGGGAGAAGGAAGGGAGGGGTAAATGCAGAGAAGAACGAATGGAGTTTCTCATTTAGCTCTCTTAGGGCTGCCTGTGGATTTGCCTGGGGTGGCTTGTTCGACATCTGTAAATACACACCAAGCATTCCCACGTTGCTTAATCCTGGACTGGGGGACTGTACTTTGCAGGCAAAACACATCATTTTCCTGCATTGTACAGAACCTAGCACAACCCTGGGCATTTTCAAAAACCATGCTACCAGTGTCAGAGGAAGAGGTGGCTTTTTCTGTAAGTTTTTGTTTAGGTTATAGGTAAAGGTGCTTTTTCAATGGACACTGATAGCATTAAGGTGCGTCCAACCAGCAATTGGCAGCAGTTCTCCAACCAGCAACTAGCAGCAATTATTGATGGGTTTTAGCCACATCTACAAGCCTAATAGTGCAATCCTATACCTGTTTACTTAGAATTGAGGTTCCACTGCGTTCAATGGGGCTTACGCTCAGGTAACTGTGTATAGCAGGGGTGTCCAAAGATTTTGGCAGGAGGGCCACATCATCTCTCTGAAATCGTGTTGGGGGCCGAATTAATTTACATTTCAAATTTGAATAAATTTACATAAATGAATATATTAAAGATGAGCTTATATGAATGAATGAAGGTCTTGCAATAGCTCAAGGTCTATAAAAGGCCTTGCACAAAGCAAGGCTGGCCTTTCCTTTGCTGCCGCTACGGCATCACAGATGTGAAACAGCAAGCAGTGGAGGGAGCCCTCATCCCAAGGCTCACTCGAAAGGCCAAACACGCTGAGAGCAGTTGCATCGGGCCAGTGTGGGCTCCAACAAATTTCCGGAGGGCCAGAGGCTTATTGGAGACTAGGGAGACTAGGGGCTCCCTGAGAGCCGCATTGAGAGGCCTCAAGGGCCGCAAGTGGCCCCAGGGCCGGGGTTTGGGCATCCCTGGTGTATAGGATTGCAGCTTAGGTGGCTTGCTGAGAATAACCTGTGTCCTGCTTGTGTGGCTAGAAAGACGCACCATGCAGCCAATAGTCTTTACAACTACCCTACCAGGTAGGTCAATGTCAGAGGTTGCCAGAGTGAGAACCAAGATCTCACAACTTTGTGCACAGCTTCCTTGTGTGGTGAGCTACCAAGGTTACAGGTTGGATAATCATCCAAGGCTGTGAAGGGGTTCCAGGTACCAGAGTGGCTCCACTTCTCTAAGCTAGCCAAGGGCTCTCCTCAAGAGGAAGGGCAATGAAGGCTTTCTGTTCAGGCTGGGACTTTGCCTGAATAATAATAGTCTTTCTTGGTGCTTGGCTTGTTCTCTGGTTTGGAGCACCAGGCCCCTGCTCAACAGCTGTCTCTGAGTCAGCTCTGGCATTCAGTGTTATTACTCGCAAACTGCTGGAAGGGGGCTCTTGCTTGCCTAAGGCCAGCCTATGGCCAGCATGGGAGATGAGATCTGAACCAGTCATTTCCTGATTTGCTGTTCAGTCTCATAACCACGATGCAAATGAACTCTCACAGTACAACAACAATGATGGGCTCCAAAATACAACATGTACAAGTGGGAGTGAGCAACTAAGGCCCAAATCCTAACCAACTTTCTATCTCTGACACAGCTGTGCCAATGGGGTATGTGCTGCATCCTGCAGTTGGGTGGCACTCATGGAGGCCTCCTCAAGATAAGGCAATGTTTGTTTCCTTACCTTGGAGCTGCATTGCCTGTATGTCAGGGCTGGAAAGTGGGTTGGGATTGCACCCTAATAATAATAATAATAATAAAACTTTATTTTTATCCCGCCCTTCTCCCTAACGGGACCCAGGGCAGCTAACAACATATTAAAAAACAATAGATTTTAAAAAACATTAATACAAACAGATAAAAACATTTAAAAACACACTACAGGGCCATAAAAACAGTAGTCAGATTAAAAGAGTAAAAGAGCAGATCACCGAGGAATCAAGCCTGTAAAACTAAAAGATGTATAAAAAAGTTAAGAAGGCCAGAAATCAGAAGGCTTGTTTAAACAACAGTGTTTTCAGGCCTCGCCGAAAGCTCTCAAGAGAGGGAGCCATTCTCAAGTCAAGGGGAAGGGAGTTCCATAATGTTGGTGCCACTACCGAGAAGGCCCTATTTCTTGCAGCCGCCCCCCGGACCTCCTTACTACCCTAAATCTAGTAGCAGTATATCCCCACTGCCTATGAAAAGTTCTCCTTGTGCAAGGTTCCAGTTAGCCAGACATTCTAGCAGAAAACGTCAATAAATAACTGTAACACATGCAAATGCATGCAAAACCTAAACAAACAGCAATATAAGAAAAATAAACATCATAATGTCAATGAATGTCAAGGTTGGATGAAGTCAAAAGAAAGAGGAAACCACGGGGACAACATTTGAAATGTGGTTATAATTGAAAATGGCAGAAAGAGTAAAGCGATGAAAATCTAGTGGATGAAAGTTAAGGTATTGTGGTAGTGACTTCTGTACACCTAGAGGCTTCTGAGTATGTAGAAAGCCCCTCTTTTGCTTCCAGTATAATAGGCACTCAAACACCTGCACTTGCTATTTGTTAATATATACTAATGATGATGATGATGAGTCCACAGTCAGTATCTCTGTAGAAGAAAAGCTTGCTTGAATTTCACAGGCCTGCAAACACGTGTACGAGATCTATGCCCTGTTGATTTTGTTTGATTAATGCAAACATCCCATAAACATGTTTTATAATTAAAGCTGTTTTGTCATTAGAGGCAGGAGGCTATGGGATTTTGCAAATACGACCAATTTCTTCTCTAAAGAATGACAGCGTCTAAACAGCATATTAAGTAATTTGAAAATCATTTTGCGCAAATGCTCCCCAAAACATAATTACCGCATGTGAAAAATTACATGACTAGCTTGTGCCGATGTTTCAGATCTGGTGGGGAAACCAACCCTATAGAAAGCACCGCACACATCCTCTGATAGAAATTATTGACCCATTCTTGTAAAGTTAATCTAAGGAATGCAATTTGTCTCCAGGCTTTTGATAAGAGAGCAGTCATTTAGAGCAATGCTGGTCCCCAATAAGTAATACTCAGTGAACAATTTGATCCATTGATGGCTTCTCTCTAATATGTTCCCTGAGGTGCAGTTTTCCTAAATCTATCAGACGTTTACAGTCTTTCTAGATGTGCTGCCTGAGAAAGTCTATCACACTGTATTAACTTGACAAGGTAATGTGCTTCCCACTCATATATTTTCATAGCAAGAACTATGCTTTGACCTTGAAACTACTAACAACACCTTATGATGATCCCTGATATTAATGAAAGGTAGTGGTGGAGTTATGCGCGAACTCCCATGGTTTCTGGCTGCAGTGCCTAGACATGTTGCAGCACCAACCCCAATGATGTAAGGCCATTCCGCCCTGTGCCACTGAGTACTGAAGGCATGTACATACATGCACACCATAGCTGCAACCTATATGCAACCTCCTAATTTTAGAGGCAGCCTATATCTGTTATGCCAGATGCAAGGGAATGGCAATAGGCCGCAGGTGTTTTATGTGCTCCCTTGGCATTTGGTGGGCCACTGTGAGATGCAGGAAGCTGGACTAGACAGGTCCTTGGCCTGATCCAGCAGGGCTCTTCCTATGTTCTTACCTCTCGTGCTGGTCTCTAATATCCAGTTTCCTATACCACTGACAACACTGAATTGATATAAAGTTTCCAAAATGGTGTTGGGTGCAATGCTTTCAAGATGAATCAAGAAGATCGGAGCAGGACCATGGCTTCTTATATAAAATCTTCACTGTGTGGAAGGGGTGGTAGATTTAGTACAGCTTTAGCCCTGCTCCAGTAGCTTGAGGGTTACTTGAGCTTATGATTCAATGGTTCTGGACATCTTGCCCTACCTTCTCCAGTACCAGCCAATCAGAGCTGTCTCAGGTGACAGATGTTGGGCTTCAATAACAGCTCAATTTCAACCAACTTTCCAGTGCCAGTGCAGCCCGAGATAAGGGAACAAATGTTGCCTTACCTTGAGGAAGCCTCTATGACCGCCACGTCCCCTCCCCCCGAAGAATGTCATGCGCACCCTGTTGAAGTGGCTGCATCAGTGCTGGGCAGTTGGTTAAGACTGGGCTGTGACATTAGCAGAGTGGGACCCATACACACCTGGTGGATTTAGGCACAGGCAACCCTGGCAATCCCAGTGTGCACATGCAGGAAATTTGGGTACTACTTCAACATGGGCCAGGCCTAAATGCTAGAGTCAAAGGACTCTTGGCCAGATCCAGAAGGGCTCTGTGCTCTTAAGGGCTTCTCTTTGGTGATAACAAACACGATTATTTCTACAAGCTCCTTATCTGCCTTGCTGCACCCAGCCTGGTTCTTCAGAGAAAGGCCAAGAAAGATAAACCAATAAATAAAACATTCCAGGTTCTAGCTAATCAGTTATAGTTGTTGTTAAGGGGTGGGGAGGGATCCTGTTTTTGTCTCTTGATGTATGTGTTTTACACTACAGTTATATTGCACTAGAATCTTGCTACAGTGATCAGTTCTACATTGAATCATAAGCCGCTCTAACTTCTCTGTTGGCAGTTCTAATGGCAAATGTTACTGGCCATAAAATCTCCCTTCAAAATTCCACCCTTATTTCTCTGACAGTATCTTCTGCGAAGGTAGCTCCATTTTATTCCCATGCTTTATGTAAAGATCTCAAAAATTGTCAGAGAGAGTTGTAAACTCAGCTTTGCATTACACCTGGGGAGTTTATGTCTCCGAGTAATCTTCCAAGAATAAATGTTATTTGTACATTAGTCTTCACTCTTATCAGCACGAGTACGAATACATTAACCACACTTAACTATGCAGAAAAGCAGTGAGTTTGTAAAGGGACATTTTGCTGTTCTCTACAAGTTCTTCTCCATTTGAGCAGCGCTCAGAAAACTTTTGTGATCTTTGATCACCCAAAATTATCCATCCCCACTTCAAATCACAATTGCACCAATTGTGGTATGTAAAATTTTCATTGAGGGCAAAGTAGAGTAAGGAAATATTTGTTACATAGGTGATCCTGCTGAATTGGGGACTGCACAGTGACATCAAATCCTACGCAACCAACCACACTTGGCCATGTGATTTTGGGCACAAGCCTATGCATGTCTCCTCGGAAGTGTCCCATTGCATTCAATGGGATGTCCTCCCAGGAAAGTGTGCATAGGACTGCAGCCTATGTCACTGGGGCAAATGAGTGAGAGCCTCCGAAGGAGGAAGAAGCGGGTAGTGGCCAGACTGCAGTACCCCTGCTTCTCAGTGTTTCAGCAGCTTCCAAACTGGGAAGCTGTGGAAACATTAAGGGGCAGTGGCCACCATCTTGTCTGGGCCTCATGTGGCATCCTTTTACATCACATTGCAGTGTGGCACTCAGGGTATATTGCCCCTTGCCCCCCCTTTTGCTATGCCACTGCACTGAGGGTAGCTGAATTGAGAAAAAGAGCAAGAGGGAGCATACAAAGGAATAGGAAAATATTTTTATAAGATGTGCTGAAAAATAATTTAAAAAGGCAAGTCTTTTTCTCGACACTGCCAACAACGTTAACAAAAAACTGCGTAGTTTTGGTGACTCTAATTTATATACTACTGATATGCACTGCTGAAACAGAGACGCCTGCGTTGGCTCGGTCATGTCATGAGAATGGATGATGGCCCAAAGGATCTCCTCTATGGAGAACTCGTGCAAGGAAAGCGCCCTACAGGTAGACCACAGCTGCGATACAAGGACATCTGCAAGAGGGATCTGAAGGCCTTAGGAGTGGACCTCAACAAGTGGGAAACCCTGGCCTCTGAGCGGCCCACTTGGAGGCAGGCTGTGCAGCATGACCTTTCCCAGTTTGAGGAGACACTTGGCCAGCAGTCTGAGGCAAAGAGGCAAAGAAGGAAGGCCCATAGCCAGGGAGACAGACCAGGGAGAGACTGCACTTGCTCCCAGTGTGGAAGGGACTGTCACTCCCGAATCAGCCTTTTCAGCCACACTAGATGCTGTTCCAGAACCACCATTCAGAGCGTGATACCATAGTCTTTCGAGACTGAAGGTTGCCAACTACAATAACTACAATTTATATACAATTCCATTTTCACACACACACACACACACACACACACACACACACACACACACACACACACACACGTGCTGGTGTTCGGGTGGGCCAGCAAATTCAGATTTGAAAAGGCGATATGTAAAAGCACCCCTCATTGTTCCCTCGAGTTAATCGAGTGCCACCCAGATGCCAATATAGTTAAAGCTGTTTGCGTGAGCGAGAGAAATAAAGACACCACAAACGTACAGGGGACCACAACAACAACAACAAAAATCAATTTGTACAAATTTAATTATGAGTGAATGGAATATGTCCCCAAGCATATGGTTTTAGACTTTGCCAGCACTCAGGTGCAATTTATTTTTTATTGATATCTACTTGTAAGATGTCCAAGGCATTCGGTAGATCCCTTTCCTTTGGAGAAATGAAATAAGGGGAGCCTTTGAAATGTAAACATAAAATATGCAGCTCTGTGTCACTGACCTTCAAAGACTGTTAACACCACTGCCATTTCCGATGGCCTGAGTCTGCAGAGAAGACTGGGCAGTGCCTTTTTATTTTTGCAATATCTCATTTCACCAAGTTTGTTCTGTGTGCAGCTTTTCCCATAACATTTACATTTCAATTTCCCCTGTCCACGATTTCCTTGGGTCTCTTTGAACAAATATATATGTTTGCCCACAGAATCGTATATGCATACATTCATATGAATAGCTTCCTTCTCCAGTTTGCTGTAGAATTAACATGTCTTCCTTTGTTTACTGTATAATTCCTTGGATTCAAGGAAAGCTGCTTTGTGCCAGGAAACTTCTCTTCTGGGTAACTTCAAGAAGAAATTGTGGATATGTATGGCACATTACAAAATCACAATGATAAGTAATTATTCTCATAAGACCCACAGAGGAACTCTGTTTTCATCGGGAAAATCTAGAGGAAAAATAAATTCACTCTCGCAAATTGATGCATTATGTTAGTAAACCTTCTGCCTATGGATTTTTCAATTACCATCAAGGTGATAATACAATGTTTTGGAGCTCCTAAATAAAATAGCCTGGAAAGTACTACTGTGCAAACACATTAAGGGCATAACCCGATCCTGCACTGGAACAGGCAAGCAAGGAGGCTTGCGCTGTATCCAGCGCAGGATAGTGGCCATAAGCAGCTCAGCCAGAGGTAAGCGGAAAGTTTCCCCCTTACCCCTGGGTAAGGGCTGCTGGCCCCTATGGGTCTCCTCAGATTTGCACCACCTCTTGAGGTGGCACAAGGCCGAGGAGAGCAGAGCAGCTTGAAGTCGCTCCATTCTTCCTGGGAATGGGGGTTGGGAACTGGCATAACTGGGGCTGCCCACCGCCTGCCCTCCCCCCACCCAGGAATGCCTCCCTCCCAGCTCCTCCCCACCTCCCTCCCCCCCCCGCCTACTTTTTCTGCTTGCGTCAGCCCAGCAAGTGTCAAGGAGGAAGCCGGCATGAAGGCTTATGTCAGCCTCCGCAGGCTGGCACTTCTTGGAGTGCTGGCTTGGTTTCCTCTCGAGGAGGCACAAATGTCCCTCCTGGGCCAGCGCAAGGGACTTTATCAACACAGGAAGGAAGGAAGGAAGGAAGGAGCAGGCACACATTGTCCATAGAGATTATTCTACCACCTCTACTTGGAGCCAAAACATAACTGCTGGATAGTGTAGAAGGGTGAACTGCAAGAAGCATTCTGTGCCAAAGACCTGGTCTGGCAGCATGTGAATCAGCCACGTGGCTACAGCTGAAGGTTCCAACACGAACCATTTCAAGGGCCAGAAGCAGAAGGCCTGGTGCAAGACAGATGATGACCAAGCTCCACCACACTCAGGGCAGGGCAGGGCACAGCTGTCGGGGTGAGCTGTGGGCACAGTGGAGCCACCTCTGCTATTTACGCATACGCATGCACACACACGTAGAATGCTAGCCTCAACTCCCGTCCTGGCTACTAGGTATCGCCTGTGAATTCAGGTAGCCACCAGCATCACCAGTCACCCTCAAGCTATACAAAAGCCTAGTGAGATGGTCGCCTCCTTGGCTGACATCCCATAATCACAGCTCTAGTCTGGCTAACATCCTGCAGTCATAGTTCTAGTTTTGGCACAAGTTCCACTCACCTTAATGAAGCTTCTCCAGGCAGACAAGATTGAGGACCTTGACTTGCTATAGGCACTATAAAGAGGCACAGAACTGCAGGTGTCATACAGGTCTTGGATATTTCATAACTTTCGGGGCCCTGCTGACTGCAAGCACAGAGAGGAGCTGGCAAGGCCTTTTTGTTTCAATAAAGCTTTTATTGCAAGGAGAAAAAATATAATTGGTAAACCCAAGTCTTTACATATTAACCATTGAAGCAGGAATGAAGCAGACTATGCTATTAAGAGACTTGACCTTTGAGCCTTACTTTTTTCCCCTTTGTCATACTAATGGTAAGTGTTGAGCTCAGTGAACCTCTGCTAATGGCACAATAGACCATCGGGGTGCTATTAGGGGGATTCAACGTGCAGAATATCTTTAATGGCCGGACTGCTTAGGTAGAGAGGGTGACCAGATACACCAGACAACAAGGTCCCCTGCACTTTTTGCAGCTGCAGGGGAGAGGGAACTTCAACAGGTATGGCCTTTCTCAGGTTGTAAGTCCACCAAGTCCTCCTACTAAGCAACCATGAATGGTGCACATGCTTTGTCCTCCTGTGGATCTGACTACCAAGACCAGCCCCAGATTTGTGGGGGCCCTTGGCAAGGTGCTTCTGGTGGTGTCCCTTCTCTTTAAGCAGGCCCCCTACATTTATGACCTCTATTGCAAAACAAGGCAATAGGGCGGCTTCATGCACAGCAGTTAAGCCCCTCGGTTTCTCTACCTCCACTCCCTCCTGCAAACCTTTGTAAGACAGGAAATGTTTGTTCCCATGGGACAATTATGTGCAAGGCAGCAGCCCATTCATGAAGCACAATGGCTTTAGAGCTGAAGGAAGGCCATGGTGGGCGTCTCAGCCACTGGAATTTCAGCAATGGCTCAAAAACAATGGCCAGTTTTCTGTAACACCCACGCCTGATCACTGCCTTGTGCATATATTACTGTGGATTTTTTTTTTACCCCTTCTACAGAACAAGGCTGCAGAATAATTATTTGGTTGTATTGCTTTTGTTAATGCCACAAATAACTACAGTGAAGTGAAATGAAATGATGTGATTGTTTCATGTGATGTATAACTGTATTTGCTTTTCATTTTAGTGCTGAGCCGAAATACCCCTCTCCCCAATTTCACCTCAGTATTTGGAGATGACAAAATGGAGGGGGGGGCATTTTGGCAGTGTTTGGATTTGAGGTAGTGAATTGATCCAGTGTGACAAAGTATGGTATAGAATAGGCCACAATCCCAGACTCCCATGTTCACAGGCAGAGGAGAAAAATGAGAGCAACTGCACATGCTCTGAAAGTTTTTCTTGCAGTCCATCAGCCAGCAAAAAAAGGCAAGCCACTTTCTCATTCAGAACTGGTTTACCTCTTCAGCCAAGAGGTCAGCTACATTCAAAATACCTCTAGCTATGCATGCATTTCACATGTATATATTTCTCTAGGACTGTGGTCTTCATATTTACCTCTGAGGTTAGTGCCCTAGAGGCTGCTGCCTGATTTATAAATGCTAAGGGATGTGGCTATAATGATGATTGGACAGCGGTGCTCCCCCCCCGCCCCAAGTAGCAGTTTGTTTAATCCTTGATGCACATAGCCTAATCTGCCCTGTCACCAAAAATTAGTGTGAACCACCAAAATGCAAACCACCAAAAATTAGGTCAAGACCCCAATGGGGGGTCCTGGACACACAGTTTGAGAACCGTTGGATTATAGCAGAGGTGTCCAAAGTTTTTGGCAGGAGGGCCACATCATCTCTCTGACACTGTGTCAGGGGCAGGGGGGAAAAAAGAATTAACTTACATTTTAAATTTGAATAAATTTACATATGTTTACATAAATGTATATATTAAAAATGAATTTATTTGAATGAATGAATGAATGAATGAATGAAGGTCCTGCAATAGCTCAAGGCCTATAAAAGGCCTTGCACAAAGCAAGGCTGGTTTTTCCTTTGCTGCTGCTACTGCATCACAGATGTGAAACATCAAGCAGTGGAGGGAGCCCTCATCCCACAGCTCATGCAAGAGGTCAAACAGTCGCCCTCATGCTGAGAGCAATTGCATTGAGCCAGTGTGGGCTCCAGCAAATCTCTGGAGGCTCATTGGAGACCGGGTGCTCCCTGAGGGCCGCATTGGGAATCCTCGAGAGCCGCAAGTGGCCCCAGGGCCAGGTTTTGGGCACCCCTGGATTATAGCATAAAAACCTGCTTGTCTCAAAACACATGCTTTGTTTCATCACATCTAGGAATGCTGTGTGAAGATACCTTGACTCCTAAAAATTTTGGCACCACCAACAATCAGGCTATGACCCACCAGTGGGTCGTGACCCACAGTTTGGGAAACACTGATCTAGAAGATCATTCTTATTTCTTCCCCTCCCTTTCTCTTTCTCCATTCATCTCTTTCTTGGCCTCTCCCTTTTCTCCTCAAAAGAACGGAAGTTCCATAGATGTCATACTGTCTGTCTATGGCTTTTTTTTATGCTACGTCGAGGGTCCACTTTGGGTGGAAAAGCGGCCTATACATTTTAATATGCATAAAGAAAATGTTTACCCACCTTGGGGAGGCATCTAAAAATGCAATGTCTCCTCAACTTCTATGCAGGCCAAAAGGCACAGGCTGCAAATGCTTGATTTGGTTGACTGTATGAACTGCATTCAGGACTATGGAGAGACAACCTACTTGTTTTTCCGCATGCAGCAGCTAGAAAATCAGTTCCAAAAAGCAGCAAAGGTACAGGTTAGATGCCTTGTGAATTATGGAGAGTCAGTTCAAAGAAGGGGCAAGCTGATATACCTGAGGATGCAGCTAAGGAGAACAGTGGTGACAAATTATTTTGGCTGTTAGGGGATAAGAACCTATTGGCTCATCCTTGCCTTGCCAAGTGTCTTGGGAACAAAAACACGCAGAAATGACTTTTTCCTTAATGCCAAGTCCCCAGAATGTGTAAGAAACTTTTCTGCTTAGAAGTGGCTTGCCTCTTCAGCCAGGAGATCAGCTACATTCAAAAGGGCTGACACATCACTTCATCAGCTCTCATCTTCTGACTTCATTTCCTTTGAGTCACATGATCTCATCCTTTTCGGGTCTGGGGGGAGTTTTTGTTTTTGCCACCTGGACTTAGGAGATTTCAGTGGGGTGCCTAAGCCTGAGCTGTCAGTAAATCTGGCAAATGCTTTGAAAGGCAAGTAGATGCATGCATGAAAGATTACCGAAGCAGCAACTTCCATTAAAATATAAGAAAGCGCTTTATACGAGATAAAGCTGTCTGCCAAAATCAGCCTTACAGCAAATTCCCTTGGATTTGAACCTCTGTCTAAATCACAACTAATTAATACCTTTTCTCATCCTCTTGAATGGAAAATAATTTACAGTTAAGTCAGGCACACCAAGCCTTAATCGCTTTAACCACCTTCTTCTATCTGTGTTTTGAAAGTTACTCTCTCATTTCATGATCTGTTTATTTTACTACAATGGGCAAACTGTAGACAATCACAGTAATAATATGGCTGGCTGAGGTGCTTGATTTTTATCTGCGCTCCGTAAAATGTGGTTGTTCAAACCTTCGTAGTAATTGTTTTCATCAGTCTCTCTGGTTATCTCTTTATCACCTTTACGGTAAACATGATTTTTGATTGTTTGATTAAAAAAAAAAAGGTTATTCTATTATAAACACATCAAGAAATTGAGAGAAAGGCAGTCAGGGAGTAATGGAATCAATGCTTTTTTTTCGGGGCATTTGTCAACTGAATTAATTACAGCAACTCAAATGGATTCCAGATTACTTCTGGAAATATGTTATCTTTGTCTACATTTAATTATTTTCCTTCAAAAAGACAAAAAAAGGGGGAAATGCAAACTCTGAAATCGCAAAATCTATCCTGTAGTTTTCCTAGTGAAAATGAGCTATCTCTGACATACCAGATGCAAGGAAGTGGCAACAGGATGCAGGGATTTTGTTGTCTTGTGTGCTCCCCGAGTATCTGTTGGGACTACTAGGAGATACAGGAAGCTGAACTAGGTGGGCCTTTGGCTTGATCCAACTCTGGATCAGGCTCTGGATCAGCTTCTTAGAAGCTGTTAACATTGTTGAAGATTATCATCATCACCCTATCCATGCCTACCTCTCAAAAAGTGGTTGGACAAGATGAGGAAAGGAGTTAAGAGTTTGGTGGGGCATGAGAAGATTATGCTTGAGCTGCCTTGAGTCCCCTTTGGTGCAGGAGAAAGGCAGGATAAATAAATATGCTCCAGCGATGGTAAAGAGTTTTTGTTCAGCCCTAGGCAACTGTTGAATGGGAAGGCAGGGACCATGTGTCATTTGAGTACTGGGAGATCTGAGTGGTTCTCTGGACTGAGCTGCGGGCAGTGACCGACTGGACTTGGGAACAAAGAGCCAGGAGGATAAATGTTACTCAGACCTTCCTATGGCCTTATACACCAGCACTTTTCACTGATCGTTAAGAGCACAGCCTACAAGATTGCCCACAGCAGCCCCCGCAGGTGGGAAGCCCTTCTCCTAATCCATAGAGAGCTTGGTATATGATATGTAGAGAACCCTGATATATTTACAGCAGGGGCTGATGTAAAGGGGGGCTCTTGTTCATATCTTGGGATATGACTTGGGAGCAAAGTTAAGCACTCTGAGTCTCATTGATTTCAGAGGGTGAAATGTACATGTTTTTTTTCCTGTTAATATAAGTGTAGATTTTAAAAATGCCCAAATGGGGCTAGAACTGTGTCTTAGAAATATAGTTTTAATTTTTTTACTTAATCTTTATTCTTTAAAAAGAAAAAAATGGCTTTATTTTACTTAATCTTCATCAGCTATTATTATTTACAGCATTGCACACGGCACTTTTTAGAGGAGAAGACAGTCAGCTCCCTTTCCCAAAGGGGCTCATGATTGAAAAAGAAACACAACAGAGAAAGAGGTGGAAACCGGAGCTGGGGGGAGAACTTACAATTCTCTGATGTATTCCTACTCAGGCTTAGTTAAGGTATCAACAACAACACAGTTCTTGGAAGGGAGGAGCCAAACAGAGGAGCCAGGCCAACAGAGGGGACTCAGTGCAAACCAGAAAGCAGAAAGAAATGGGTACCATGGCAGAAGAAACAGAACACAGATGTTTAAAATAGGCTATAGATTTCATCCAACTCTGCAATCCCCTCCTTGCCATTTAGGGATGGCACCAGCCAACCTTGAACATGCTCAGGTCACCCATTCCTGGGGCATCTCTGAACCATGAAAAGCGAATAATTTGAACCCGTTGTTGGATGTCAGGGCCGACCGGCCTTTGAAGGTCTCTCTCTCTGGCTCGCTCACTTCTCTCTGTCTAAATTTGTCTGGTGTGGAATTTTCCACCTGGGGGCTCTGAGGTTGTTTTCAAACGGGCAAACATTTCAAAACGGTGGCGCCTATTGCCTTGATCCTTTATGTTGCTTCGTCTTACTCTTTACTCCATAAAACACAGCAGGGCAACATTGGCCAGGTCACTGCAAATTTCATCTCAGCAGTGAAATGGGATGGGCTTGTGTTAATGCTGGGATAATGCAGAAGACGGGGAAGTAGAGAGACTTCACTTGTTGTATCCTAGGAGGGATATTAAACTCTGCCCCTTGTCTGACTTTAGGCTTTGTCCAAAAGTCAACTCCATGTTCTCTTTTTCTCCTCAGCTAACAGCCCAATCCTAACCTGAGCAGGCACAGCCAGGCTGCATAACCTTCACCGTATCCAGCTCAGGTTAGCAGGTGGCTGGAGGTCTCCTTGGGGTAAGGGGATATTTTCCCACTTACCCTGAGTAATACCCTGTGCCTCTCAATGCCATACCTATCTATGCCAACGGACTAGAGTCTGAATGAAGAGTTGGCGAGCCACTCAAGCTGTCCCACTGGCGCAGCTCGCTCACGAATCATCATTAAGTTATTTACAGTGGCTCACGCTGGCAAAGTGCAAGAATAGGATTGTGCTGTGAAAGTACTCTGCCTTATAGTGGGGACGCTTGTGCCTTCAATACAACTTTGTGACTGTGTTGAATTATAAGTGAGGCTCTAAGACTTGTAAATGAAAGAGCAATACTTCCCTCCCTCCCAGCATTGGAGCTTATTTTCTCTCTTTAATTTGCTTCCTTTACGAATGAGAAGAGAACCCAAATCCATCAATATCCTAGTTAATTGGTACCATATTGGGAGTTTTAAAAAACCAACTAGAGTTCTGAGTCTTATATTTCTTTCTGTGGATGTGTTCCCAACAGATGTACTGAAGAGCCTTCCAGCAGCACGGTGAGGTCATTGTTTTGACGCTTCCCAAGGGATTCCAAGCTATGTAACAGGATATTTTTCCCTCCCATTCTCTTCCAATCTGTATGACTGGGGCAGAAACAGATTTACACCATAAAAGCCTAACAGATGGCTTTTGACCCCTGTTGAAATATATATATATATATATATATATATATATATATATATATATATATATATATATATATATATATATATATATATATATTTTTCAACAGTTTTATATTAAACCAAACTCTAAATTTAGGAATCAACTGGAGGACTCAATTCAAGATGCTAAGGATACAGAAGATTGTTTTCCTTCAGAACCCACAATTATGCTGATAATTACTATTACATGTCTCTGGCAAATGGCAACAGGATAAAAAAAACACATTAATACACTAGGGCCCAATTCATAACCAACTTTCCCACACTGACATAGGTATGCCAATGGGACATGTGCTCCATCCTACAGTTGGGTGGCAGTCACAGAGGCCACCTCAAGGTAAGGCAATGTTTGTTCCCCTGCGTCGGAGGTGCACTGCCCTTGCCTTGCTGCTGGAAAGTTGGTTAGGATTGCGCCCTAGGAAACTTAACAGCATTCTAAAATAAGTTCTCATCACACCCAGGTGAGGACATCTCTGCTGACTTTTGATGCTAATAATATATCTGAGTTGTCTAGACCTGGTAAAGCAGGGGTTCCCAAACTGTGCATCGCAATGCTCTGGGGTGTCACGAGGCACTCACCAGACAGCAGTGAGACTGTGACACGATGCTGCAAGGGCTGGTAAGAGGCTTGACTCAGCTGGTAGAGCTCCTGTGTGTAGTTTTCAAACACTGGGAAAGGTCTGCCCACCCACCCTGAGCCTCTTACTGGCCTTTGAAGCATCAAGATCTCAGAACCCAGAAGTAACTGACAATGAAGTCATCACCAATCACTTCTGGGAGCCCATTTAAAGTGCGGGGTGGGGGCATTGTGGGCTGGGAAGCGCTGCTTTAAAGGGTCCCCCCATTGTTACGCAGTGCTACTCTGCAAATTGATCTGATAACTCTTTGTTGAAAGGCAGTCCATAGATATTGAATTCAGAGAGACTTGTTTCTGTGTAAAAATGCACGTTAGGGGGCTGTAACAATGGTCAGATTCAAAGAACTAATTCAGGCATATCTGCTGTAATAAAAAAATAAATCTCATTCATTAAAGACAAAATGACAACAGCTAAAGCAACTCCAGCCAATCAGAACTCTTGTACAATTTCTTGCAAGCTTTTGTGAATCTGTGTTAGCTGCTATTTCCCTTCTGCCCATGGTTCCTTGGATTCAACCTGTTGTCTCCACTTAAGAGTTAACAAACAACTGCATGTACTGTACAAGTAACAGGATATTGAGGATGCTACTAGCTGCTCCATACTCCCTGGTTTTGAACGCTCAGCATCCTTACAGCTAGTGATTGTTCAGAACTCTGTTTCTCTCAGTGTTTTGAAACATTATTTTAAAAAGCAGATTGGTTGTGATGGTGGTGGGGGGAAAGACCACCTGCCGGTGTAAAATTAAGCAAAGAATGAACAGAAGACAAGTGACTCAGATTTAATTATACAACTAAAATAAACAACCAAAATGATTTCCTGGTTGGTAAACTAGTTCCGGTTCCAGTTTACAATTCTGCAATTCATCCTAGCGAGTGGGAGAGATTGGCGACAATAAGAAGGGGTACATTTGTTTGAATGCAACTAACGGTTCCAATCTGGGCATTTCACAATAGCCTCTTCACAGGGAGTCTGATTGGCTGAGAGGAGGAAAAAGTTACAACTGTGGTGGCATTATTCAAAATAATTGCATGAGTCAGGACCAATTAGTCATTTATGACAACGCATAATTCTATTTATTTAAAAAAAATTAAAAAGACTATAATGAAGTCCAGCCAAGGCATGTGAGTGATTTCGATAACTGAGGCAATGGAGGCTTTCAGACGGGTGAAAGCCAAAAATAATTAATGAGACTCTCCAACTCTTTTTCCTATCAGTTCACACCTCTTAGGATGAAATATATTCCCCAGGTAAACACTGTCATTAGTTTACCTGAATAGCTGTGAGGCACTTACATGAGCTCTCTCTCTCTCTCTTAACTGGATACCTGTCTAGTGCTTGAATAATGTGGGGTGGGGAGGTCTGGTGGGCATTTTGTGACAGCCCCTTCAACTAACCATTTAGAAGGCTATGGGGCAGCCATGTTCTGCTAAAATTTGGGAAAGTTTAAAATAGACCCAATGACATATGTAACCAGTTCTACATACCTTCAATGGCTTGAGGTTTCTGCTTCTGGAACACTCTGTCCCCATTCCACATGGCACTCTTGACCAGTATGACTAGTGTCATACTGGACCATAATCTATGCTCAGTCCTTTTTAAAGAATTATGTACTTAGCCTATGGATGCAATTCTAGGCACACTTACTGGGAAGAATGTCCCTTTGAAATCAATGGAATGAACTGAGTCCAAAGTTACTTTATTTCCCCCACCCCAATATATTTATATCCCACTTATCTATAGTGTGCCTTGAAGACAGCTGACAACTTGAATCCTAAAGTATAATAAGCATGAATATAAAAGAAAATTACATTAAAACATCATGACAACCGAGCACCAATGGCTGCATCAATATAGCACAGCAACCCAAAGGTTGTTGGAATTAATAAGTCTTGACTGTGCATCGAGGGCTGCGTTGAGATGGTCCCCTCATTTTTGCCACCCCATTTGCAAGTGTCAAAAATGGGGGAGGGGTTGACAAGTGGTGACGGGACACCAAGCCCACTGGTAGTTACTGCATTTCTTCCTCCCACTGGTTGGTCAGACATCCCTTTTCCACATATGACGTAGCATGATAATTATATGCAACCACTGTGTTGAGGTAGCCTATCTCAGAATACCAGATGCAAAGAAGCAGCAACAGGATATGGGCATCTCATGGTCTTGTAGGATTCTTGAGGCATCTGGTATGCCACTGTGAGGTTCAGGAAACTGGACTAGATGGGCCTTTGACCTGATCCAGCAAGACTCTTCTGATGTTCTTAATAGTGAAAAGTTGAGGCTGTTTCACCAGCACCCCCTTTTTGCTTCTTTCACCCCAGGATTTTGAACAGAAATTTCTCAACAGGGAACTTTTGACGTAGTATAAACACACACACAGAAGGAATGGGGTGGCTTCCCAAGGATTTGCACGTCGCAATCTAGGTATCACCAAAGAGGATGCTCAAATCACAATTAGAATTCAGCTGTACAACTTTCAGTTCATAATAGCGAAGTCTAGTAAAGGATGCGTTCTATGCTAATTGCAGCAATTTAAAAAGAAATGTCCAGGAGAATCATAATGCTTTTTAACATTTTTCAGTTGGTGTGTTTCTCTTATCTTTGCAAATTGATATACTGTAGTTTGTTTTTTTTAAAGCTACCGCTTTCATTTGCTACCGAGGAGTACAAGAGGGACAGTGATTGCATTGAGTTACTGCTAACTGTAGTTAGACAAACCTAGGGTGCAATCCTATGAATGTCTACTCAGAAGTAAGTCCCATTGTGTTCTATGGGACTTACTCCCAGGAAAGTGTGCATAGGATTGTAGCCTAGTCTTTTTTGAAGCATGTAGAAGGAATAAATAGATACAAATTACTATAAAACCTAGCCAAAAAAAGGGTGGTGGGGTACTAGTTAAATTCAAACAGAGTTAACAAACATGCTGACATTTGAGAGCTTGGTCCATCTAACACAGAATTGTCAGCACTGACTGGCAGCAGTTCTCCAAGGATTTCAAGCAGGGATTTTTCTGGACATACTGCCAGGGATTGAACTTGGGCCCTTCTGCATGTGAATTTGTTCATTATGATTGAACTAGGGCCGCATTACTACATGCAGATCACAGAAATGCACAGGGTCAGAATGTTCCTTTGTTGCTCTCTACAGCCATGCAAAAATACAGGGGGCCTTTGGCATCTCTGGACTTCGAATCTGCAGATTCCAGCACCACAGATCTCTCCCCATGCCTCAGAACAGATTCAAGAAATGACTTCCAGTTTCTGGTCATGTCCAGGAAGTGTTCTGAGACACAGAAAGGCCCGTGGCCCATTGCATTGGCCTCCCCATGTCTCATAACAGCTCCCAGACATAACTAGAAGTTGTGGACATGAAGTTGCTTCTGGTTGCGCCAGGCAGTTGTTCTGAAGCATGAGCCAATGTGGAGGGCCTGGTGCGACCTCCAGGTGAGCAATTGTGGTGCTGTAACCCTGTCCCCACCTAGGGCTCCAGCATCTGCCGATTTTGGTATTCATGGGGGGTGGTAGGGGTGGGTGAGTGGGGAGCTGGAACCAATCCCCAGTGGATATTGAGGAGGTTGTACAACAGCCTTCTCATATGGAGGCAACGATGTTTATTGATGATGGTTTCAAATACGAAACTTTCAAACTCGTGGTTTGAAAATGAGTGGTTTCAAACTCGATGATGGTTTCAAACTCGTACTTTCAAGGTACATGGTTGGGAGCTGCCACAAAGTGCAAATAAACAAAAACAGACTAATACTGAGGTTTGTGAACTTTTTCCCCCCTCTTGCACAACTTTTACTTATGACTTTAAACTCTACTCTGTTCAGTTGGCTCATGGCTGAAAGATGGCACCCAGTCCATCTTCAACATACTCTTAATTCACCTTGAAAACTTTAAACTAGTTTGCTAGGAGATTTTCCTCCTGCTATATTCTGTTAGTAGTAATTAAAAACCCAATTAAGGGTGCTTTGCATTTCTAGCCAAGGTAAATTACATCTTGCATGCACCTCAAAAACCCTATGATAAAGGAAGCTCTTCTCTGCTGCTGTGAATTAACTATTGGTAATTGTGCAGCCGAAGCTGTAAATACAGCTTTTTCCCAGGGGATCAGTATTCTAAAACCACTTGTCTGGTTTTGTTCCAGCCAACACAGATAGCTAGGAAAGAGTATAAAAGTGCAGGACGCTATACTTTGTGAAAACTACATACGGTGGCATTATTTTCATTTACATAATGCCATCAGTCTGCATAGTGCATAACAATAAAAAGAGATGGGTGCACACTCTAAAACAAACTCAAGGGAGACATGTTTTGCCAAAGGGTTGTTGTCCTATCCTAATTTTTGAATCCTGCTCACAGCACCAATTTGTCCCATCCAAATATCTCAACTCCCTTCTAATGCCCGCTTTTTGGCTAATTAATACCCTCTTTATCTCTAGAACAACTGCTGTGGTGTGCAAAGGAATGAACACAGAACTCCTTATCTATAGCAACTACCCAAATTTATTGCTATGAACACAGACACTCCCTGCAAGTCCTCTTGTCCAGAGGCTTTCCCTCCCCAAAACTCCACTTAACTCAGTGGGTAAAGGTCTGAAGCCTCCAATTCAAGTCCAATCCAGTCTCCAAAGCACAGTCCAGTCTTCCCAGTCTTCTGTGTCCTCCAGCAGAGTCCTGGCAGTCCCCTTCTCCTGTAGGTCTGGGTAGGGCAGGTTCAATGGTATTCCCTACTCAGAGAGGAAATGCAAGTGTGGTAGGGATTGTGTTGAGACTCTGATGCATACCTTTTTTTACCCCCCCCCCCCACATGATGCGTCACGCAAGACATATCTAGGCCCATTGTTAGCTAGGATGCAGGGCTGGGAGGATTCAATCATGCTTCTGTCTTTCCTTTCCACACCTGATTCTGAGACTCTGGATAATGTCACTTCCTTTTTATCTCGGGTAGTAGCCAGGCAGAGCCCTGGAACTCTGGGCAATGTGTGAGGAAAAGACTGATGTTTATCTTTATGTTGTGTTGTCTTTGTATATTATTGTTTTGTTTTGTTCTTTCTCTGTATTTCATGCCAATAAAGGTCTTACTGAACTGTAGGTCTGGGTCAGGTAGCCCTCTTGGTCTGGTTCCCTCCAGGTCAGGTAGCATCTCCCTCTGGGTCAGCATCCCACTTCCAGCTCTCCCTCTGGGTCAGCATCTGGCTCCTTTGGTCCTTCTGAAGCTGCCTTTTATCCTTTGTGTCCCATTAAGTGCAGTTCAGCTGTGAGCTACCTCCTTAGCTCATTCAAAGCCCCATCAAGGTCAAATGAAGCTCAGGTGTCCAACCAGGTCTCCATTGGCCTTGATTGATTACAGCTGTGGAGCCAGCCCTGCCCTTCCCAGAGCTATCAAACAGCTGTCAAAACATGGAATGCTGTCAACACCACAGCATCCACCTGATGATCTTCTGATCTTCCATTACAGTTGTCCATTCCCCAGGGAAGAGGCTTTCAAACTCAGTACCTTCAGGGTACAAATTTGTACTCTGAACTCCCCCCGAACATCCCCACATTGCAGGGGATTCTGGGACATGTTCTAGGACAACAGTGAGGCCATCAATGAGGCTATATGGAATTGCAGTGGTTAGGCCTTTGGTCTGTGGGAGATCTGGATGGCAGGACAGAGACAGCAGCTGCTTTGGTGTGGGGAAAGAGGGTGGATAGTTTAGAGCTGCAGGGGACTTCCTGGTCCAGCGAAACCCGTGGTGAAAAGTAGATTGTTTCCAGTGAGTAAGACAGGATTACAGCCTAAACCTTACTGAACACAATGGGCTTACTTATGAGTAAAGTAAATAACACTGTTTTCAAACACTCCAGTGCTAAGGCAACATGTGGAAAAATAGTACATAGGGGTTAGGCGGCAGTATGTTTGGTGTTTATTATTTTTTTTTAAGTTAACCCCTGATCCTATAACTAGTTCCCTCCCCATTAAATCAGGTGTTTTTTTTAAAGGATGAAAAATGATGGGATGACATCTGCTGAGTAGGGAAGCTGACCTCATTCTACAGGGACAAGTGTACTAATAGGCAGGGCTGTGTTGGAGCCACTTCTTCAAGTCAGGTCCCAAAGTGTCTGCTCCCTTGACTCAAGTCATCCATGAGTCGTAATGGTGGCCATTTGCAACTCGACCAGAGCTGTTTTTCAAGTCATTTTGATTCAAGTTTAAGTTCTACAAGCAAGCAACAACACACACAAAACAGAGGCACAAGCACACACAAAAACCAGTCTTGACTCAAGTCTATTCAAGTCTTTTCATGTTTAGGGTAAAACTCTCAAGTCCTGAGTCAGTGCTCAAGGTTTTGACATGCGTGACTCGAGTCTGTACAAGTCACAAGAAACATGTGGAGGAGGAATCCTAGGCAAGCAGTTACCCCATAAAACATGAAAATTAAAGACACAGCTGTGTTAATTTCCTGGTTGCTGCCCTCAAGACTGCAGGAAAGTTTCCTTGGGAATACAGGTACATGAGACTGCAAAGGAAGCAGCAATAGTCGCAGGGATGAAGCATCTGTTTGGCACAGAGAGATAGCCCAGCATGCTGGGTTGGCAAAGCAGGTGATGTCCCTAGGGGAAGCCTGGCATCATTTATTCCATTTGCTTCACAGGTAGCTGAGAGAGGGATGGCTGCTTTGATTTAAATGCCTCTCAAAACACTCTGCCAAATTCTCTTAATACCATCCATTAATAATACAAAAAAGAAGGAGGGGGAACCCAGATTGAGAGAGAGAGATGATCATTCAGCTCAATCGACTGAATGAATCCACCCAGTGGTGTAGCTAGAGGGGGTACAAAGCACTATAAGAACATAAGAACAGCCCCACTGGATCAGGCCAGAGGCCCATCTAGTCCAGCTTCCTGTATCTCACAGCAGCCCACCAAATGCCCCAGGAAGCACACCAGATAACAAGAGACCTGCATCCTGGTGCCCTCCCTTGCATCTGGCATTCTGACATAGCCCATTTCTAAAATCAGGAGGTTGCACATACACATCATGGCTTGTAACCCATAATGCATTTTTCCTCCAGAAACTTGTCCAATCCCCTTTTAAAGGCATCCAGGCCAGATGCCGTCACCACATCCTACGGCAAGGAGTTCCACAGACCGACCACATGCTGAGTAAAGAAATATTTTCTGTCTGTCCTAACACTACCAATACTCAATTTGAGTGGATGTCCCCTGGTTCTGGTGTTATGTGAGAGTGTAAAGAGCATCTCTCTAGCCACTTTATCCTTCCCATGTATAATTTTGTATGTCTCAATCATGTCCCCCCTCAGGCGTCTCTTTTCTAGGCTGAAGAGGCCCTAACGCTGTAGCCTTTCCTCATAAGGAAGGTGCCCCAGCCCCGTAATCATCTTATTCGCTCTCTTTTGCACCTTTTCCGTTGCCACTATGTCTTTTTTGAGTTGCAGCGACCAGAACTGGACACAATGCTCCAGGTGTGGCCTTACCATCGATTTGTACAGCGGCATTATAATATTAGCCGTTTTGTTCTCAATACCTTTTCTAATGATCCCAAGCACTATGTTTTTCAGGGAGCCTCACTGCAGCGTACAAGGGGCCCCATTTGTCTCTGTTTTGGTCCCAGTACCTGGAATGGCTCCGAAGGAGAGAGGACAGTTCTCCTTGCACGCTGCAATGAGGCTCCCTGCAAAACTCTGCACCCCTTCTGGCTATGTCACTGGGGAGGGTGCGGTTCCCCTTGCACACTTCGGTGACACTCCCTGCAACACTTAGTGCTTTGCATAGCATCTATCCAGAATTGCAGTGTGGATTCCGAGCCAACAGGTCCACCACTGATATGGTATTCTCCCTTAGACAACTGCAGGAGAAATGCAGGGAACAATGACAGCCACTCTTTATAGCCTTCATAGATCTCACGAAGGCTTTCGACCTGGTCAGCAGAGACGACCTCTTCAAGATTCTCCCCAAGATCGGATGTCCACCCAGACTCCTCAGCATCATCAGATCTTTCCACAAGGACATGAAGGGCACTGTTGTCTTCGATGGCTCCACATCAGACCCCTTTGACATCTGAAGCGGAGTGAAGCAGGGCTGTGTTCTTGCACCAACCTTGTTTGGGATTTTCTTTGCTGTTCTGCTGAAGCAGCCCTTTGGAACTGCAACAGAAGGCATCTATCTCTGGACCAGATCAGACGGGAAGCTCTTCAATCTCTCAAGACTGAGAGCAAAGTCCAAAGTCCAGCTGAAATGTCTGCGTGACTTCCTCTTTGCCGATGATGCAGCTGTCACTACCCACTCTGCCAAAGATCTCCAGCAGCTCATGGATCGTTTTAGCAAGGCCTGCCAAGATTTTGGACTGACAATCAGCCTGAAGAAAACACAGCTCATGGTTCAGGATGCGGACTCACCTCCCTGCATTACAATCTCTGCGCATGAACTGGAGGTTGTCCATGACTTTGTGTACCTTGGCTCAACGATCTCCGACAATCTTTCTCTCGATACCGAGCTAAACAAGCACATCGGTAAAGCAGCTACCACGTTTTCCAGACTCACAAAGAGAGTCTGGTCCAACAAGAAGCTGACAGTACATACCAAGATCCAGGTCTACAGAGTACACTTCTGTACTGCAGCGAGTCATGGACTCTCCGCTCACAACAGGAGAGGAAACTGAGCGCTTTCCACATGTGCTGCCTCCGACGCATTCTCGGCATCACCTGGCAGGACAAAATTCCAAACAACACAGTCCTGGAACGAGCTGGAATCCCTAGCATGTATGCACTGCTGAAACAGAGACGCTTGCATTGGCTCGGTCATGTCGTGAGAATGGATGATGGCCGGATCCCAAAGGATCTCCTCTATGGAGAACTCGTGCAAGGAAAGCGCCCTACAGGTAGACCACAGCTGCGATACAAGGACATCTGCAAGAGGGCTCTGAAGGCCTTAGGAGTGGACCTCAACAGGTGGCAAACCCTGGCCTCTGAGCGGCCCGCTTGGAGGCAGGCTGTGCAGCATGGCCTTTCCCAGTTTGAAGAGACACTTGGCCAACAGTCTGAGGCTAAGAGGCAAAGAAGGAAGGCCCACAGTCAGGGAGACAGACCAGGGACAGACTGCACTTGCTCCCAATGTGGAAGGGATTGTCACTCCTGAATCGGCCTTTTCAGCCACACTAGACGCTGTTCCAGAACCACCTTTCAGAGCGCGATACCAGAGTCTTTCGAGACTGAAGGTTGCCAACTAGCTACGCCACAACAGATCCCGTGCCATAATTTGTGGTCACAATTAGGGTGACCAGATGCGCGGGGGGGGGGAGCAGAGCACCTCTACCTTCAACCAGTGCATAGAAGAGGGAATTTTGGCTGGTGCAGCTTTTTAAAGCCTCCCAGGTTCAACTCAAAAACCTTTGCTGGCCTATGCAATAAAAAGCAAAGGAAGCTGGCACTTCTCTGCGTTGTGCGAAGCCCCTTGCAGGCAATGCATGAGCAAGAAGGGGGGATTTGCAAGGGCTTGTAAGCTTGTGCAAAAACTCCCCTTCCTTGCCTTGTTGCAAAGGCCGCAGGCTGATGCACCCAGACACAAAGGCAGGAAACGTGTAGCCTGGAGGACCAGCCAGCAGCAGCAACCTCCTCCCTTCCCTATTATGCTCCACTCCCATTCAAGGGCGTGCCTTTTTCCCTTGCAAAGCAGCCTGACGCCAGCCAGGCTGCAACGCCCGCCTGGGCACCTGTAGGGGGCGCAGTGACGCATACAAGAGAACTAAAGAGAGGAAAAAAAGGGCAGGTTCCAACCAACCAATCAGAAAAGACAAGTGGAAAGGGGGCGGCGCCAGAGCAGGAGAGCGCGCGCGCGCCCGACCGTTACAAAGCAGACCGTCGCGCGCCGTTCCTTTCTTTTCAAGCTCGGCTCTCGAGGCGCGCGCGCGCCTCCTCCTCCTCTCCTGCGCTTTCTGGACCAATGGCCGTGCAGGAGGCGGTGTGTGGGAGGAGCCTGGACCAGCCAGTACAGGGCGAGGAGCGAGGGGGGGGGAGCTTGGAACGTTGAGCACTAGGCGCTGAGAGCTCTATTCAGTCAGCCAAGCACCCAGTGGCTGCAACTGGGCTGAGCCACAGGCTGCCTCTTGTGAGTGGCTGTGCACAACAAATGGCCGATGTGTGTGAAAAATATGCTCACCTCTCACACTAGTGCTCCATTAAAAAAGTTCACTTCACACTCTCTCACACTGCCCCAGTTCTGTTTTCAGGAACTTTTAATTTGTTTACCTCATAAGATTTGACTTTTGTTACCTCATTTTACCTCATAATTTTGTTTTACTTCATAAGACTTAATTTTTTTAACTCACTTTACCTCATACATTTTTTAACTTATATAAGATAATATATATTATAATTTATAATCTTATTTTACCTCATAATTTTTTTTACCTCATAAAAGGTGGAGACACACTTTAGAGGTGTGTCATTTCAGGTCCAAATTAGGTTGATTTAAACCTATTAAAAGAGGAAATAAAGGGGGAAACTGCCTTTTTGGTGTTAAAATATCAGAATAAAAACTAAATAAAAACACAAAATGTTTTTACCTCACAAGAGATGGACAACAAACACACACACCTCTAAGGTGTCATTTCAGGTCCAAATTAGGTTGATTTAATTAAAGTTTTTACAAAAATCATAAATTAAGCCTTTAAAGTGTAACAGACTTTTCCCCCTTTTATTTCCTTCTGTAATAGGTTTGTCAACCTAATTTGGACCTGAAATGACACCTTAGGTGTGTGTATGAGTGTGTGCCCATCTCTTATAAAGTTAAAAAAAAATATTGTTTTTAGTCAGATATTTTAACACCAAAAAGGGTGGTGTTTAGTGTTTTTATGAGTTTTTACAAAAACACACCCCTACTCATGATTGTTTAAAACAGTGTTTCTCAAACTGTGGGTTGGGAC
Source organism: Tiliqua scincoides (assembly GCF_035046505.1). Classification (NCBI taxonomy): domain Eukaryota; kingdom Metazoa; phylum Chordata; class Lepidosauria; order Squamata; family Scincidae; genus Tiliqua; species Tiliqua scincoides. The sequence continues at coordinate 14,675,372 of NC_089833.1, forward strand.
CCAATTTCAGGTGGGTCCCCATTCATTTCAATATTTTATTTTTAATGTATTAGACTTGATGCTTCCATGGGATATGACTGCATTTAGGGAAATGTTACAGACCTGTACTTTTAACAAGCTACTATATATATTCTTTTAACAATGATAGTCTTACTCCTGGGTAAGGGTGGGTGGGATTGCAGCCTAGGATTGTTCCTGCTTGATGATGTCACTTCCTGTCATGACATCACTTCCAGTGGGTCCTGACAGATTCTCATTCTAAAAAGTGGGTCCCGGCGCTAAATGTGTGAGAATCACTGATTTAAAAGATGTCTACTCCTGCTTTCCACCCTTCTTGGGAGTTCAAGGCAACTATTATTGTTATGATAAAGGATGTTTTCAAAACATTACTCAACAAAATGTAGTTCACAAAGTGGTTTACATGGCTAAATAAATAAACGTATTTATAAACTAGGGAAAGACAATGAAAACAATCTATTAGATGAAAATGGGTGGATAGTCTAATATAAATGTAATACAATAAATTAATACGTTTAACGGGTTTGTTTTAAAGCTGCAGTCCTAGGCTGCTTACTAGGGAGAAAATACTATTCAACACAGTGGGACACTTTTGAATAAAAATCACAATCCTTATCTACTCAGAAGTCCCATTGTCTCCAGTGGAGCTAACTCTCATGAAGGTGTGCCTGTGGTGGCAATCCTATACACATTTATTGAGAGTGAATTCTATTAAACAGTGAGATTTGGGGCCCAATCCTCTTCAATTTTCCAGCGCCAATGCAACCACTATGCACCCCCAAGGTAAGGGAACAAATGTCCCCTTACCTTGAGGAGGCCTCTGTGACTGCCTCCCCACTGCAAGATGCAGTGCACACCCCATTGGCATGGCTGAATCGGCGCTTGAAAGCTGGATAGATTGGGCCCTTACTTTTGAGCATACATGCTCAGGGTAGCATTATTTGTGGTGGTTATTTGTTGCAACACAATCCTATTCAGAAGCTATGTTCCCTGTAAGGGGTCCGCACTGGTGCGCAGACCTCTTTTCTTTCTGCACAATGTTGCAACAGTCTCACAACATTGTTGCTTCAAGCCAGGCAGTCTCACAGCTTAGTGAAAATCCTACTCAGGAGTAACCCCCACAATGTTCAGTAGAGCTTGCTTCCAGGTGAAAGTGCATAAGATTGCACTGTTTGTCACCTAACAAAGATGAGGTCAGATGTTAAAAATATAAATAGATACCCCTGTCAAGAAGTCACAATAGTGGGTCACATGAGTTCTTTTTATTTTTCTAGTGAGACAATTGGAACAACAGTCCTGTGAGGTAGGTTGAGCTGAAAGATAGGGACATCCACAGGGAACTTCATGCTTACAAAAACAAAACAGCACAAAATCCTGTAAAGGGAGAAGGGTGGAATTAGAGTTTTCAACTCTGCCTGAAAGATATGCCTGGAGGTTATTATCCCAATTTGATATAGTGTTGCAAGTTCCTACAAGCCCTGCTCAAATTTCCAGGATCTGAGCGTTTGGTGGTCACCTGGAGATTAATGCTGTTAGCTGGAGGTAGGAACCCAATCTAGGAGAGCTGGACTAGAGAGCTGAGGAAGATAAGAAAAGAAGGATAACATCTTCCAAGGGAGCCAGAAGGGTCAAGAAGGTGTAATGACTGAAGTGAGGGAGATAAAAGAAGGAGATAAATTTGGGTGTGTGTTCATGTATTTATGTTATGTATTTTTGTATTCAGGTTATACCCTGCTTTTTGGCCCCGGAAAAAGCCTCCTGAGAAGGCTCAGAACAATAAAATTATGACACTGACCATTAACAAAACAGCATTAGCATCATAAAGTAATCAGCAATAAAGCACCAATTACAAAATGGAGTACAAACAGACTCAGCAGGGAAAATCAGTCCAACTGACACATGTGGTGAAATTAAAATTTTTGGTCAGAGGCCCAGCGCACATCAAGGAAGTGACCAGGTGGGCCTCTGGAAGCAGGGGGTTGCATAAAGTTGGGGTTTTGCTGTAGGAATTTGTGTGTGTTCAGGCAGGAAGAACAGAGTTTGGGCCTGAAGCTTGTTACACAGAGCTCATTGAACTCCATGGGATTTTGGCTACAGCCTGTACACACTTACCTGGGTGAAAGTGGAACTCAGTAGAGATTGCCTAACAGTAGGCATGCATAGGATTGCACGTTCAAATAAGCACTCATGTGAAGATTTTAATTTTTTTAAAATGCACTTCTGTTTGCTTGAGTTGCAAACAGATTTTACAACAGGTTTTTGAGCACTCTGGAGGCCTGTCGTACACTGGTGTGCCATGAATGGCCCACAGGTGTGCTGTAGCAATTTGGGGGAAGATCATTTATTAGTAGGTCCAATGTGAGCCCCTCACTGGCAGCGTGGTGTGCCTGGTCAATTGTCAAAAACCCAGTGGTATGTCTTGATCATTTTAGTGCCTTGTCACTGTGCCCTGAGATGAAAAAGGTTGAAAATTGCTGGGCTAGAGAGCAGGGATGTGTGGTGGGTGGGGAGGCAGGTGAAGCAGATGAGGCAGTGCCTCCTCACCAGAGTCCTTTGAAAAGTGCTGCTGTTGTGTGAGGTGCCCAAGCACCCAAGTGGAGCACCTGGGTTGTGGGTGCTCAGGCATCTCACACAATGGCGACGCTCTTCAAAGGACGTCCTTGCTAGAGAGACAGATCTGACTGAAAAACCTGAAGGGAGAGTGCAATCCACTTTCTTAGAAGTATACCCCATAAACCCTGGTGAGAGCCAGGATGATGCAGTGGTTTGGGAGTTGGGCTTAGACCAGGTAGATCAGGGTTCCAATTGCTGCTCAGTCATGAAGCCTCCTGGGTGAGACCTTGTGCCAGTCACTGTCTCTCAACCTCACCTACCTTACAGGGTTGTTGTGAGGACAAAAGGAAGGAGGAAACCATGTACACCACCCTGAGCAGCTTGGAGGGAGGGTGGTACAGAAATGTGAAAAGTAAATAAATTTTCATGTAAGCTAAACTGTTTGGGCTAAAGTGGACTGGACGTTTGGTGGGGAGGAAAGGGAAAGTGTGGGAATTGAATAGTGTGTGTGTGTGTGTGTGTACACAGTACTCTTCCATAGAACACTTCATGTCTAGAAGTCCCATGTGTTCAATGGAGTTTACTCTCAGGTAGTAGGTCTCAGGCGTAGGACTGCAGTCTTAGAGCCCAATCCTATGCTTGCCACTCAGAAGTCCCATTGTAGTCATTGGGCAAGTGTGGACAGGGTGGCAGCCTTCATCTCAGGGGGGGACTTACAAGCAGGTGTTGGTGTTTAGAATTGCAGCCTTGAGTGCCCACCTGCTGCAATGGCCAATGCATTGCCCCCCCCCCTTCCTGGCTTGTGTGGTGCTTCTGTTCTTTGTGCATCCCGCTGCGAGTCCTGGAGGGCCAGGAGTGCCAGCCTTAAAGGAGGGAGGGGAGGCAAGCTAGAGGAGCACAGCCTGGGCTGAGCGTGCCGTCTCCGGCTCCTGCAAGGCTGCGACGATGCTGAGGCTGTGGTGTCCCTTCCTGCCGCCTCTCTGACCGCGGCTCTCTTCTTCCTTGCGTTTCAGGCTCTGCGTGAGGCGGAGGCGCAGGAGCGACCAGGATCCCCCGGGCTCCAACGAGGCGGGACGCCGGAGTTGAGCGCAGCCCAGCATTTCACCTTGTTGCTGCTTCCTCGCGGCCAGCTGCGCTCCTCCTCCTGCTGCTGCTGCTGCTGCTGAAAGCCCCCCCCCCGTTCGGTTGCTGCTCTCGCGGGGGAGCCAGAAGGGGGGCAGCCTTTCGGGCTGTGGCACCGGAGGTGAGCTGCTGTTGCCTTCTCTGCCAGCCCTTCCTCCCGAGGCGGGGAGGGGAGCACAGCCGATCAGGTTTCCCCCACCTTCCTTGGAGAGCGCCAGAGTTCAAGAGACTCCCTCCCACTGGCGGGTCACTGGTTGCCCGTCTCGCTGGAGGAGCAGCAGCCAGACGCGGGTCCAGTTCACCTGGTGCTGGTGCTGGGCTCTGGATCTTTCGAGCCTGGGCTGTGGATCTTCCCGAGGAGGAGGGCCAGGCAGCAGACGCACCCCCAGGATCGGATTAACGACCATTGCCTGAGCCCTGGAAAGGGGAAGGAGCTTCATCTGGAGGCACCCCAACCTGTCGGCGTGGCTGGGCTTGGGAAGACACGAGTGCGGGGTGGGGGGTCGCTTTCCGGCTCGGGCGCCTTCCAGCCTTAAGGACTTGCGGGTCTACTCCAGAGTAAGTCCCATTCTGGCCAGTGGGGCTTGCTCCCAGGAAAGTGTGCGTGGGATTGTAGCCTTGCTGAAGAATTGAGAACTTCGTGGGCTGGGCTGGGGAGGGAGGATGAGGAGGGACGGCGCGGAGACCTAAGCAGGCTGCCTTCATCCCCAGGGGGACCAGTTTCCGTCATCTTTGCGGTATGGAAGGTGCTGTCCGGATTTTCTGCGGGTGGCTCGCGGAGCTGGAGCTGGATCTGCCTCGTTCTCTCTCCCTCTGGTCTCGCAGGCGATGTGAGGAAGCGCCAGGTCCGCGGAGACACTGAGGCTGGGCAACTCAGCGCGCACAAACTCACTTTCCCTGGCGGAGCATCGGAGGTGCCGTGCCAGGGCACATGTGCTTCCCATTGCTGCCTCCTTGTTGTGGTGCAGTCAGATCCCCCGGCCGGGGCGGCGAGTGCCACACAGCCATGCCTAGGGAATGCTGCCTCCGGCTGGGATGCGAAGAGAGCACCCTCCAGAAGGACCCCGGCGTCTCCAGAGTGGGGGTCCCTGCTCCCCGCAAACTTCGGCGTGGATGCAGTGGGCGACCGCCCCGATCCGGTCCAGAGAGCCCGCCGGCCTCTGTTGAGGGTGGAGTGAGCTTCCTCCATCGGAGCACCGGCCCCGTTCTCCGGCTCTGCACCGGGGCCGGCGAGGAAATAGTGGTCCGGGAACAAGTGAGTGGAAAAATGACCCCACGGAGGAATAGCTGGAGAGATGGAGCGATGATAAAGTTAAACTTCGGTGTCTGCTTCTGCCGGGGATGGTGGGCGTTTCTCTTGCTTCAGCTCCACATGTTGCAAGCTCTGGCACAAGGTAATGCTGCTTGGAGACGAGGGGGGGTTGTCTTTTTTTCCTTTATAGAGACGCTTTGCCTGCCTACCATGTGTGGAAGATGTCAAACATGCTGCTACTCGAGCCAGTCCTTGGTGTAGGCTCCACTTCGGAGAGACAACACTCTTACTGCAGCCTTCAACAATAGGCTTTGTATTTTTTTTAAACTCATGTGTATCTTGGCTTCCTCCCCCCCTACTCTTTGCCTCTATCTATTTGCCCCCTTTAGTGTAAGTATCAGTAAACCTATCTGAGTTCCTCTCCTTATCTTCACCCTCCACTGTTTGGGAATGAATCTGCATTTCAAGTGTTTCCAGGCAATGGAAGAGTTAACTCCTCTCTTTCTCTCTCTCTGTGATATATACACACACACGAATACATACAATACATTGAGCTAAGCTGTCAAGAGAAACGGACTTGTAAATCTGCCGGCTAAGGCTAAATCAGGCATGTAAAAGAGAGAGAGAGAGAGACAGAAAATGAATACCATTGTATGTGTGAGCTGTGATTGGAGCAGTGTTCACTTTGGTTGCCAACAGCAAGGATTTAGCACAGATAAACAGTGCAATTGATTCGTGTCTCAGCATTTCCACATCAAGGACCTTTATAGTCAAGGGATGGGTCATAGCTGAGGAAAGGAACAATAGACTTCAAATATCAAGTGCCAGCACTTTGGATCTATTTCTCTCTCTCTCTCATTCTCTGTGTGTTTTAAATGGACAAATATATGTTAATACAGAATAATGCTTCTTTGGCAGAAGTGAAAAATATATATGTGTGTGTATGCCTGATCTCTTGATATTACAGCTGGTCTGAGGATGATGCAGCAGCAAATCCTGTTTTCACTTTTTTTTTAAATCATGACTTCCTATTTATTGGAATGTAATGAAGCTGGGCTACAGCGGTCTGTTGGACACCCTGCTGGCTGCTAGTGGGGGTGGGTGATAATGAGTAGTGTGTAGAACTTACTCATGCCCAGGAAAAGAGGGCGTGTGTTCTGACTAGGCATTTCCGTGTAATAAACAAAGCACTTTCCTGGTGGTGGTTCATGTTCTTTGTTTTGGTCTGATTGTAATTGGAGATTATTTTTAAAAAGAATAGAAACGAGCAAGGTTTGAAGTTGGCTTGCTAGCATTTTGAAGGCTGATCATGCCAGTCTTTGTAGTTAAGAGAATAAAGGAGTGAATATGTCTTCTGTGTAGTGACCTCTTCCTTAGTGAGAGTAATTCCTGGATCTTGATCTTACTGAAGTCAGAAGAATTTATCAGGAAGAGCCACTGTGTGAGTAACTGGATAGTTCATAAGAGGAGGGGCTAGGTAACTAAGGATGCAGTCATAGGCATGCTTATCTTGGAGTACACCCCACTGAACATAGTAGGACTTCTTTCTGAGTACATTAGCATCGGACTGTAGTATAAGTTTGCTCTGGCCTGCCTTGTTGATGCTCATTTCACTCTGAATGTTTCAGGTTTAAAGCAGTTCTAAAATGCTCCTTGCTCATTGCCTCAAACCTTATAAATCTGCCCCCTCATCCTGTTGTGAATGCTCTCACTCCCCCTTTCTCCTGGAATATTTGAGAATGGAGGCCTGCAAACCATTTGCTGAATATTGCCATGTTTATACTAAACTCTCTTGTAATCTTCTTACAAGTTAAAATGCACATTTTTCCATTGTGTATACTTTTTAATTTTGCTAAATATCATTGTGACCTTTTGCAAGACAAATATTTGAGCAGCTATTTAAATTGGATTTCCTAAGTCTGCAGTGAACCCAGTTTTACATGCATATGCCTGAATCAATTAAAGTGACCTTTAAAAGAAATATTGTTTTCTATGGATGAGTGGTGAAAGTAACCTTCATCTTGGTTTGGAAAGTACATAGACTATCAGTTAATACAGTAATGGATTACTTTATACATTCAGTTCAAAAACTAGTCCTAGACACACATACCTGGGAGTAAGTCCCACTGAAATAAATGGGACTGAAATCCTATGTATGCTTATTTGGGAAGTAAGTCTCGCTGAACTCAATGAGGAAATATTTAAAGGTGCCTGACTATTGATTTTACAAAAGATTTCTGCATCCAGCTTTGAAGATGTTCCATAACTTTAAGAGAAGAATAGCCATCTTTTAAAATATCCAGGTATTAGTGCAGTGCCCTGGAAAGATAAGTTATTCCATGTGGCAAAAGTTAAGATCACAATTCTCAAACACTAGTACAACTAAAGTGTTATATATGTTCTAAGAAGTGGAAGTCCAACTATGCAGCCTTGTGACTGGTGTTGAAATGGCTCTGTAAATTATGAACATTCCACTGCAGGAAGTAAGAAGAAAAGTGTGTATGTGTGCTTGTTATAAAGTATTCCTTTTGAGGACCTTTGAAAACTTGTATGACTTCTAAAAACATGCATATTGTAGTGGAATGTACTTAACCTAAGGTTTCCATTGCAACAGGCTGTGTTTCATTGTCCCTGTATGTTGAGCTGTGGCCATTCCTTGTTATATCTTATTGGAAACGCATGTTTCAGGTGCCACACTCTTGTGGATGATCATTAATAAAATGAAAAGTCTGGTGCATCCATTGATGTTTCAAATGGGTTGATGAGTTGGTCATGAACACAGAAGTATTATATGACTCTTCAGTCCTTTTGTATTAACCCAAAATAAGATGCATCATTTAAATTGTGGAGCCACTGGCAGTTAGAATCTATTAGTAAGCATTATGATATAACACTAGAAGGTTTCATAAATTACTTCTTGAAATAAACCAAACACACAAGAGAGATGCTATTAACTCAGTTCACAATCAAGCAAATGAAAATGGTTGTTCAGACAGAATATTTCATAATATAGAGGCAGTGAAACCTGTTCTGCAATTTAAAACCACAGATTATTGATGGTCAGCCATTTCTCAGACCCTGTATGGATTGCAGTCTGAAGTGGAACACAATGGAAATGTGATAATCAGTGTATTTATGCCAATTTCTTTGATATAAGAAATTCTTGTTTATAAGTCATTGTTGATTACTGATGGTAATAACTGATATTTTTTCAATGGGCTCAGCATTATGGTATTGCTTTTTGTTATTATGCTAGTGGATATGTGACAATCTAAATACTGGAGTGTGGGTTGTATCCATATAACTTTTACATAAACAGGTCTACCAATGTGTTGTCATTTTGGTTCTAAGGGCAACTTTTGGGGAGTGAACTGATAATTATGCACATTAAGAACGGTTATATTTTTTTCTCCTCCCAGGTCTACTTGTTCTCATGGGTATATGTAGAGAGGCTACAGTCCTTCAGTTCTGGCACACCTAATAGATGTGTATTGTTTGAATTGTTTTTCTTTGGATATCAGGCCACCATCTATTTCATGATGTGCTTTTGAACTTCCTCTCTGTTATGAACACATGGCTAATCCTATCCAACTTTCCAGCACCAATAAGGCCTCAGTGCAGCCCTGAGGAGGGGGAGCAAATGCCCTCTTACCTTGAGGATGCAGTGCACATCCTTCTTACCCCACTGCAGGATGCAGTGCACATCCCATTGGCACAGCTGCATCGGCACTGGAAAGTTGAATAGGATTGGGTCTACAGTTTCCTATTCAACATGGCAGATGCTGTTTGGAAATCCAATCTCCTATTGGGTTTCTGGAGCAAGTCTCTCAGTTCTTTAGGCCCCAGGCAATAGTAGCCCAGGTGTTTTGCAGTGGGTAGTGGAGTTAATTTTGGAGGATCTTATGCTAATTTTATTTACAGAACATGAGAAAAGACTTTGAAGTCAGTGGGTGAAAAACGTATCTGTTACAAATGGTGTGTAGATTTCTCCATTTGATACAAGTCATTTCAGTATGAATACTCACTATGAATACTCAGTGTCCTCTGCTTCCACATATACTATTGAAACATTTGTATATATGCCCTGGTATTGGTGGGGGTTCTGTTCCGGTGAAAGGTGTTGGAGGCAAAGAAATACTTTAAATATTAAGAACTTTTTGTTTTTTAGTAGTAAAAGATAACCTAGAAATATTGTTTTCTTTGGCTCTTCCAGCACTAGCTGAAGTTGGTTTTTTAGGCAGATTAAAACCAGTGCATAGTTTTAAGCATTCTTTAATGAGAAACAGTACCTTAATATTTAAGGGGAAAAGACTTATCTGATATTCTTAGGTCAAAAGAGATGATAGTGTAACTTTTTTATGCCTCTTGATCAAATCTATAATTTAAAATTGTGTATATAGAGCTGATTGGTTATTTAAAGTGGCATTAATGTCCATTATGGTTTGCTAGAACCAGGGAATGAGATGATAAAATAACATATTTTTATGGGTCTGTGGCAATCTGGTGTGACTGATATAGCCCACCTTGTGGAAATGTGGGGAGGGAGCAAGGCCTATAGTCACAAAACTGACATCCCATGCAGCCTTGGGTTCTCTTGTCAACAAAATCTGATTGCTTACTGAACCAGGGTGTTATTTCCTGTTCCGCACCCTGCCTAGGGTGTTCCCAAAACCTGGGGTTCCCTCGGCATGTAGACTGATGATTGTAGATGTGGTCTGTAAAGCTAACAGGAGCTGCATTTGATAGATACAAGATGAGAAATTTGGAGAGAATATTCAAGTTTCAAATGAACTCAAACTCGTTACTAGTTAGTAATAAGGGTAGATAAGCAAATGCTTGAGATATCATTTATCATAGAACATAAGATGCATGTGTTGTGTTGTCAGGTGCAATTTTTGTTTTAACATGACCGTAAATCCTATTGGGAAGGTAGCTTTATTATTAGTTTGCTGCAGTTCCCAACCTATGTGTTTCTTCAGTGATGTACATCAAGGTAGTGTGTAACTTGGTCCTAAATGCATAATATGGCCTTGTTTTTTAATAGCCACAGCAGCCATTGAAAGACAATGACCTGGACATTAATCCCAAAACATTTTTCTCAATGTGCCTCCTACTGACCCTGATTTTTCCCCACCTAACTCTGAAACTCTTAAGCATTTAAAAGTGAGCATCTAAGTAGTCCTGCTGATGACATCACTGCTTTAGGAGAAGTCCTGCAACCCTGCTCCTTCTCACCTACCTCCCTTCTCTGATGCTGTGTAGTATGGAACTACTCTTATTTGTCTGTTGTGTTCTTGCCCTGGAGAGGCGCTGACATTTTTTTAGTCATCTCCTTACCTTAGCATTTAGCACAAGAGTGAAATGGATTTGAATGGGTGCTACTCCATTTTTACTACTTGGACTACACCTGTCAGTTTAAAATGGCTCTCTTCCTTATTTATAACTCAGCAGGTTGCACACACTGTAAATAAATATAAGGTATTTGTATACTGTCTTCTGGTTAAAAACATGTAAGAACGCCTCTAATAATAACCATGCTTGGTGACTTTCATTTCCAAGAAACAATGCAATATTTATTATATTGTAACACATGCAACATTCTAGTAGTTTGGGTTGTGCTTTTATGTTTCCAATGTTGTTAGTGTGCCCTAAGAGCTCTTGGTTATTCTTTTTTCTTTTTCTACCTATAACATCTAGATAGAAATACTACTGCTGTCCAAGTTCCATCATGTCTCTTCAGCGATGTCCGGAACCTAATCTCAGTTTTTATACAAGTAATAAAAGTGGACTCTGAAATGCACATGATATAAGAACTAGTGGAACAGATACAGGTCAATCCTGCCTGATAACTGTATAAAAAGATGAGAGAGTGTGATATGATTTGCTATGCCAATAATGTAGTCACCTTTTGAAGTTTCTACATAATGGGAATAATGTAACTGCAGATTAAAATTCAGGTGGCCTGAATTTTTAAAATATAAATAAAAGAGGACTTATGCAGTACAGTGTATTAGAAATCAGTTAGGAAAAAATCAGTGAACTTGGTTGGCTTTCTATTAAAGGGTTTCTCTGTTTCCAGAGTATTTTGTGTCGAAGGACAAGCATGCTACTTAAGACTATTCTTGGTTTTTTGACAGTTATATACAGTACCTTTGTTTGTAGCCCAGGCCTGATGCAATTCTGCATACCCTATAAGGCAAACACCATTCCTGGTGTGCTTCAATCAAGGGAACGTTGGTACTGGACCTTAAAGAAGCAGACTGTAATGCAGTAGGATCATGGAATTTTGAAAGGACAACCAGTGCAGGCTTTTTTTCTTCCCTGAGAATCTGTTTATTTAAAATTTAAGACAGTTTTTCATGCTGCCAATTCAGAATATTGTGACTTTGATAATAAACCACTTTAAAATACCATGTAAATACTGCCACTCTCCAGCTATTGAAGGAGATTTAATTAGTAGTGTATACGGACAGCATTGTGTCCTCTTAAGTCCTGTAAAGAATACTTCTAATGGAAAGACTCTAGAGATGAGCCACTCCAGATGTTGTCTAGGATGAATGGCCCTGAGGCTTAAATGTTAAAGTGCTGACAGTTGGGTATGAGGAAAAAGAGAACCTTTATCTCCATCTATTAGTTTTAAAACCTTGTGTGTATGGAGATGGTTCTGGCTATAGTGATATATGATGCTGGTTTGTGGTGACATAATTCAACTACTTGCAATTCCAGTGCCTTCCTCTCCCCAACAGTGGTTGTCCACATGTTGTAATATCTTGGCAAGATCTTTTTCCTGTCTATTTTAGGTTTTGGCAATGCAGGTAGTCAGGTTGGAGATTGAATTGGCTCCATTTGTTCTCTCTGTTTTCCCTCTACTTTCTTGTACATTCCACTTAAGAATAGCTTTCGCTTTTCAGCAGCCTTGTAAAGAACAGGATAAAAAGCCTAGCCTGTGAAAAACTTAGCTCATCGTCCCTTTCTCAAGCTGTTGGTGATCGGACCCAGTCATGTACTTACCGAGTTGGTGCAAAGGATTCAGTAATAGAAACTGTTATATGGTTGTCTGGTTAATAGATCCTGGGCAACATTCAGGGCAGGTGAGTATGACTTTCTGTAGGAGAGCAGCACGTAGAGGAGCTGCATTCGCATCCAAAAAAGCCAGTGAAAGGAGATGGTAAATATTTACTTACAGAACAGCCAAAGAGCTGCAGCATGAAGAGAAGCAACAGAATAAGTGGGTTTTGAGGGAAGGAAAGACTAGACTCAAGCTCTTAAAGGACTGACCTGGAGAAACAAGGGAACTGACTTCTCGCTGCAGAAATAAAGGAGGGCAACGCCATTCCAGATCAGAAAAAAAGACTCTGGTAAACTTTATAAATGCTGAAAGAGACATGACTTATTTACAAAAGTACTCAGTGTAAGATTGCCTTTCTTTGCATGTGGAAGGTCCCAGGGTTCAATCCCTGGTCTTCAGGTAAGGCAGAGAAAAATTCCTGTCTCAGGTTTGGAGAGCTGTAAATCTGTATATGTAAAAACTGCACCTGAGAATCTAACATAAAACTGCCCACCAGAACTGTGGAAAGATCCAACCAAAGCAGCCAGTGTGGGTGTTTGCATTTCTTTTTTGACTGTGAGCCTTTCCAGTACCTTCTCATTTGCTTTAAACGGCTTTGAAAACTTTGTTGTTGTTGAAAAGGATTATAAAATACAGTGGACCCTCCTTATCCACAGACCTGGAATCCATGGATACAATTCAACATGGATCTGACTTCATGATTGGAGGACCTCACAGGACTCAGCCAAACGACAGATCCAGTCTTCAGAACAGGGTTTGCCCAGCCCTGTACTAGGGAAATAAAATCAACTTTTAAAAAAATTATTTTAAGGCCAAAATTAAAGTTACTGTTGCTCTTTTGATAGACAAATATGGGAATGAAACAAATTCCTTCACAGCTTTTTCATGTTTTTTCAGAAGATATGAAATCTGAGAATAAGACTGCAGCCTTCTTTCAAAATATTTTGTTCTGGCATGGGTACAAAGATGCTTTCTGTCTCTTGGGTTCAGGTTAAGTAACTAGAACTCTTTTCTGGCATGTTTTGTCATCTGGCTGTTCAAAAGGATGGCCTTCAGGGTGCAATGTAAGTTGGGAAATGCTGTTCCAAAGGCAACAAGCAGCTTTTTGTCATGTGTGATTCTCCCCCCCCCCCCCACACACACACACTTGACTCATCTAGAATTGAGAGAAGAAACAAGGGAACTGATTGAAACATCTTGGAACAAGGAATACAAAAATACCCTGTAAAGCTGATATGCTGAAAATGGCATTTGCAACATACCTAAGTGTGCGCTGTATGTGCTGTTAACAAAGGCTTTCTAGCAAAGATGTCAGTTTTCATAGTATTAACATTGATGACATCCTCCTGCATTTTTCATGGAATGCTTTTTTCCATTTTGTTCCTTGCTTCAAGAATCACTGCTAAATCAAGATGCAGCAAGCAGTGGTTTTGAAACTTACAGCCTCTGTCATAATATTGTTAGTACTTGAAGGATAACTTGTGTAGAGCAATTGGGGATGAAGGGTGGATTGTATGAGTCACTGTGTTTGAGGTAGTAGCTCACAAAGGTCCACTATAAATACTCTACTGCCTGCTTAAGAAACATTTTGAGTTGGCAGTATGACTCTAGCCCAGACCTTTCTTCCTTCAGCTCCTGCCAGACATAGCTATCTGCACAATAGCCCTTGTATACATTTAGTGTAGTAGAGAAGACATTAGCAGGGCTCCTAACCACTCTCTGTAAATGCATCTTGTGTGTCATTATGCCAACCATGTGGCAGCCTGTGCAAACATACATAAACTGATAGAGTATACCCAACAAGCAGAGTAGAACCAACAGTCTCTGATGTACTTCCCATGCACTGGTGCAAATAATTGCTAGGGGTAGTGCAGCTTCCCATCAAATTGGGAAATCTGAGCCATAAATTGATAGTAGAGAGCAAATGCCCTAAAACTGCTTTTGAAACAGATTTCTCCAAAATCATCTGTTCCTGTTTTCCTTTAATTTTATGATGTTACTTAAATATTAAACATGATTGTGTCTTTCACATGTGTGAAATAGGTCTTCTCTGTTTTTGCTTTGATGAATTAAACCAACTTCAGATTTACTTATGCAGAAGTAAAACACTCAAAACTGTGACCTGAATAAACTATTGTATCCCAAAGCCAAATTACTGTATCAGAGATTGTATTTTTGCATTTCAGTTTCTAAAATGGAATGAATATGATTATTGTATGGAGAACTTTGTTTTTGGGAAAAGGAACGGTATTAAATGTTCATTATTCATGTATATATAACACTACATGTCAAAATTTGGAGTTTGTGATATATGAGAATTCATCTGTGACTGCAAGGACATTTCAGCATGTAAAATGTACCCATGGTTCCTACATCTTTGAAAATAACCCCAAGTTACATACCTCTTTATTGCTAGCAAAGTTAATTCAGCTGAGCATTGACCTATTATGTTGCTGTGATCTCTACATGGGAACTAACAAAAAAGAGTTATAACTTTAAGAGTAATTGTAACCTCAGTTTAATTCATATGTGACAAGATCTTTATAAAAATTGCAGTATTCTGTGAAGACGCTTTCTTTTTTAAATAGAATTAGTTTGAATGTTACTTACTGTTTAAATAGTGTTAATCCATCTGCTAGAAAATCTAATTTGTATGCAATTTTTACCTTACTATTTCATGGTTTATTTAAAATTCACTGAATTCTTATTATACTATTAATATTTCAATACAGTAAAAAATTCTTAGTCTATTTTAATAGGATGCTCTGAAAGCATGTTTTTGGCTGTAGCATCAAGGTACTTGGTTGTTAGTAGTAGTTGGCAACCTTCAGTCTTGAAAGACGATGGTATCGCGCTCTGAATGGTGGTTCTGGAACAGCGTCTAGTGTGGCTGAAGAGGCCGATTCGGGAGTGACAATCCCTTCCACACCGGGAGCAAGTGCAGTCTGTCCCTGGTCTGTCTCCCTGGCTATGGGCCTTCCTTCTTTGCCTCTTTGCCTCAGTCTGTTGGCCAAGTGTCTCTTCAAACTGGAAAAGGTCATGCTGCACAGCCTGCCTCCAAGTGGGCCGCTCAGAGGCCAGGGTTTCCCACTTGTTGAGGTCCACTCCTAAGGCCTTCAGATCCCTCTTGCAGATGTCCTTGTATCGCAGCTGTGGTCTACCTGTAGGGCACTTTCCTTGCACGAGTTCTCCATAGAGGAGATCCTTTGGGATCCGGCCATCATCCATTCTCACGACATGACCGAGCCAACGCAGGCGTCTCTGTTTCAGTAGTGCGTACATGCTAGGGATTCCAGCTCGTTCCAGGACTGTGTTGTTTGGAACTTTGTCCTGCCAGGTGATGCCGAGAATGCGTCGGAGGCAGTGCATGTGGAAAGCGTTCAGTTTCCTCTCCTGTTGTATCAGGGGTTTGTGTGTATCAGGAAGTTGAATAGGGAGCAGTGGTGAGGCAAATGGGATGCAGGGGGAGGGGCACGAGAGGGGTTTGTGGGTATCAGGAAGTTGAATAGGGAGACATCTAAGAGAAGGAAAACTCTTATTCCAAACCTCCACTGCCTTGTGGCTACATCCAGTTGTGGAAAAGGCTTCAGGAGTCAACCTCGAGGCAAAATCAGGAGCCGGAGTCCCTCAGGCAGTTCGTGGCTGCATAGTCACGTTCTGGCAACTCCTGCGACTTGGTTGTTATAGAGATAATTAATGTGTAGAGCAAGTCCTACTAATAAGTATTCCTGAAATTATATGCATTAATCCCATAGTAAGTCTATTCTATTATATTTATCATTGGGTGGATTGTCCTAATATTTATTTTATTATGTTGCAGTGCTAAGTTATGCTGCAGCCACCACTATATCCTAAGCCTGCCCAACATGAGGGGAGAGGGAAAAAGGAGAGCACAGGCAGCTCCACACTGGCACAGTCCTCCCAATAACTCTACCAGCATCCGTGGAGACCCTGACACAGCCCACCAAACATGGGGTGGTAGCCCATCAGTTGGTCTAGTATTGGCCAGACAACAGGCTGGTATACAAGGAGCCAGTCACCACAGTCTACTAGAAGGCATAATTGGCGTGAACCAAGAAGGGAATGAAGGCTGGCAAAGGTCCAAGTAGCTGCTACCATTGAGATGAAAGCCCCCCCCCCAAAACAAGCAGCAACCCCCACACTCTCCAGACTGAGAGAGATGCCCTTGTGACATGACATGCTCTTCACAAGTAAGCCATAGCAGCCCTCAGGAGCTACTGTGGCTCAGGCAGTAAGGAGACAAAAGTGGAGAACTGCTAAGAAACTACTAAGAAAGTTTCAAGTCCCCTTCTGCCCTTTCAAGATGCCTTTTTGAGTACAGCAGAGCAAAGGAAGGAAGACAGTTTTCTTTGGAGAGGGCAACCATGCAAAACTAATGTGCAAATTTCTCCATGGCAGGAGCTTGGATCCTTGTGGGAGAGTTCAACATCTGCAAGGAACCCTTTTGCTAGGGAGTGATTGGGTTCGAACTCAATGAAAGGACCTGCCATAACCAACAGCACACCTAGAACACAAGAGGTAGAAGAGGTCTAGAACTCACACTGGCCATTCCACAGTGTTGCTGTGTAACCATTCAGTCACCACATGAGACAGATGGAGAGCACCTCATGGAATGTTTAGCATTCTGGCTAGCAGACTAGAGCACATTTGACAATACTGAAGGGTCAGTATCTGGAAAGGTGGACAGAGATGTAAAATGTGGGCAGCATCAATGTGTTGTGGCATGGAATTTCCTCTCTTTCACTGCTTACCTGTGTGGGAATCTCTTCCCTCTATTGCTTTCCTTGCTCACCCTGATGGAGTAGAAGTTCTAATTAGGTATTTGTGAATTGAGACCTCCAGAGGCAGAGTCCCTGCCATAAGACTGGAAGGCAAGCATTAACAAAATATCTTGCTCTATGTGCTATGAGGGGCAGCAGACTATCTGTGCAAAGTGCCATTTCTCCCTCACTAAAATTCGTATGTGTATGTGTGTGAGAGAGAAAGTGTGAGTGTGCATGACACGAACCCAGAGAGGTATGGCTCCATGCAGCATGCGCTATATTCTGAGTTCCGTCTCCCTAACATGAGTTTTAGAAAGGGGGTTGGTGTGCTATGAAGCCAGTCATAGTCTGTATCCTATGCTCCATCTTAGGAAACTGGGTTATGCAGGTGGTCTGATTTTCTAGTGTATTCTTCCCCACCATTTCCTAAGGGTTTTAAACTCCCATGCCAAGACTTACATGGTTTTACTGACTTTGGGACATACTGTCATCTGGAGGAGACTGAGGAAATGGCATACATTGACTCTTCATCCTCTCCCTCAGGTTTCTTCCATGTCTCTACCCCATTTGGGGGTTTGTCCTGGTGTAGCTATCCTTGAGCTGGTGTCTGTGGCATATTCTATGCAATTCAGACTGGTGTTTCAGAAGTATAGGACTGAATAGTAATGTAACACAATTCATTTTCTAAACTGAAAGAATTGCCTATGCATTTATTTATCCATCAGAATAAATAAATTTTTCAGGAGAAAGACTTATCAGTCAAGCCCCACCAACAGAGTATAACTGAAGGGCACTTTGTAACTGAAGTTAGCTACATAACCACCTGAACACTGAGTAATGGAGGCACTTTGGCCAATGAAGAACAAACTTAACAGGCAATTATATTTAACTTATACAACTTAATGGAGTATACTCCTAATTCCTCATGACACAAGTATATTGCGCTGGTACAGTATAAGATTTGTCAGGTTCTATATTACACTGTAGGAGAAATGCAGGGAACAATGACAGCCACTCTTTATAGCCTTCATAGATCTCACAAAGGCTTTCGACCTGGTCAGCAGAGACGGCCTCTTCAAGATTCTCCCCAAGATTGGATGTCCACCCAGGCTCCTCAGCATCATCAGATCTTTCCACAAGGACATGAAGGGCACTGTTGTCTTTGATGGCTCCACATCAGACCCCTTTGACATCTGAAGCGGAGTGAAGCAGGGCTGTGTTCTTGCACCAACCTTGTTTGGGATTTTCTTCGCTGTTCTGCTGAAGCAGGCCTTTGGAACTGCAACAGAAGGCATCTATCTCTGGACCAGATCAGACGGGAAGCTCTTCAATCTCTCAAGACTGAGAGCAAAGTCCAAAGTCCAGCTGAAATGTCTGCGTGACTTCCTCTTTGCCGACGATGCAGCTGTCACTACCCACTCTGCCAAAGATCTCCAGCAGCTCATGGATTGTTTTAGCAAGGCCTGCCAAGATTTTGGACTGACAATCAGCCTGAAGAAAACACAGGTCATGGTTCAGGATGTGGACTCACCTCCCTGCATTACAATCTCTGTGCATGAACTGGAGGTTGTCCATGACTTTGTGTACCTTGGCTCAGTGATCTCCGACACTCTTTCTCTCAATACCGAGCTAAACAAGCGCATCGGTAAAGCAGCTACCACGTTTTCGAGACTCACAAAGAGAGTCTGGTCCAACAAGAAGCTGACGGAACATACCAAGATCCAGGTCTACAGAGCTTGCGTCCTGAGTACACTTCTGTACTGCAGCGAGTCATGGACTCTTTGCTCACAACAGGAGAGGAAACTGAGCGCTTTCCACATGCGCTGCCTCCGACGCATCCTCGGCATCACCTGGCAGGACAAAGTTCCAAACAACACAGTCCTGGAACGTGCTGGAATCCCTAGCATGTATTCACTGCTGAAACAGAGACGCCTGCGTTGTCTCGGTCATGTCATGAGAATGGATGATGGCCGGATCCCAAAGGATCTCCTCTATGGAGAACTCGTCCAAGGAAAGCGCCCTACAGGTAGACCACAGCTGCGATACAAGGACATCTGCAAGAGGGATCTGAAGGCCTTAGGGATGGACCTCAACAAGTGGGAAACCCTGGCCTCTGAGCAGCCCGCTTGGAGGCAGGCTGTGCAGCATGGCCTTTCCCAGTTTGAAGAGACACTTGGCCAACAGTCTGAGGCTAAGAGGCAAAGAAGGAAGGCCCATAGCCAGGGAGACAGACCAGGGACAGACTGCACTTGCTCCCGGTGTGGAAGGGATTGTCACTCCCGGATTGGCCTTTTCAGCCACACTAGACGCTGTGCCAGAACCACCTTTCAGAGCGCGATACCATAGTCTTTCGAGACTGAAGGTTGCCAATACAATACAAAATACTACACTGTAAAAATTTAGACTATTAGCAATAAGAATTCACAGCATTGTTCTCTGCTTGAAAAGACTATGCTGTGGTCCCTGTTCATCAGGATAAATAATATTAGGGCATTTTAAAAGCTACTGCGTGGGACGTGTTACTAGAGATTCAACTGATATCTTCGGTGTGCATTAAAATGAGAAGGATTTTTTAAAAATCTAATATCTCTTCAAGAGTGCCATTTTGTTTTGTTGCCTGCAATTACTGTTCTAAATCTACAATCCTTTTGCAAAAAACAATTTTCTGCTCAGTATCTTTAACTCTAGGTAGCCTTTAGTGCAATGAATCCAGCTCCAGTGATCTGGAATCACTGGAAAAACTAAACGGCTAATGTATGTTCAAAGATGATTGCTTTATCCCACTTCATAAGTGATTTGTTGTCATATTATCACATTTTCCAGAATTTGAATGAAAGCAACATTGTTAGGGATGTGAACCGGGTTCTTTTAGAAGCACAAGGGAATTTGAACATATTTGTTTCTAAGGAGTCTTGGCTTTAACTGTTTTTTGTATGAGTAGTAATGAAGAATTCTTGTTGAAAAATAATCGTTAGTGACATCTTGTAGCCTCAAGGATCAATACACACAAATACACACAAATCCAATTCAGTTCAGCATGATAAAATTTAGCCGAGTGAAAGTAGTAAAAAATAGACAGCAACTCAAGTAATTCTAAGAAGCAGATGCCCTGAGTTGCATCTGCCACCTTCCCCAAGAGTTGAATACTTAAAACTGGGAAGAACAGTTTGGTCTTTGGTCAGAATTTCTCCTTTGTCAGCTTTTCAGCAAATCAAACAGGAGCAAAGTTTCCTTTGGTAATTAAATACCACTTCTATGATTGGACCCTCTTTTCAATAAATTTTACTTTATGAGAGACTTTGTAGAATGGGACCATTTCATTCATATGAGCCATTATTAAGTGTACCCATCCAAGGTTCAACTTGGAAAGGGGAATAAGAACCGTTTCATAAGACTCATCCTTGTTTTGTTTCCAGGTATTATTACTGTTTCATCTCCTGAAGTAAGAAGAGAGGGACAACACTTTTTGGATATGATATTGCAATTTTGTTTATAGCTCTATTTAGACAGCCTTTTAGACACCTCTGAGACTGTTGAATGTAAGATGAGTAATTGGGACATTCCTGTGCAGGGCCTTCATTCATTCCTTCAGTGCCAGCTTCATTCCTTCAGTGTGTACATGAATTGGTTGAATAAGGGCGCAGTCCTAACCCACTTTCCAGGACCGAGGTAAGGGCAATGCAACTCCAGGTTAAGGGAACAAACGTTGCCTTACCTTGAGGAAGTCTCCATGACTGCCCCCCAACTGCAGGATGCAGCACATGCCCCACTGGCACAGTTATGCCAGTGCCGGAAAGTTGGTTAGGATTGTGCCATGAGTTATACAGGGTTTGGAATGGAATACCAGCAGTGTATGGATGAACAGTATATACAATATACAGTATATACAATTTATTTGATTTTAGTTTTATGATTATCTTAATTTATTTTAACACTTTTTTTGCCAGACTAATCTCTTCATAGTTTAGTGTAGCAAAAATGAAATACAAAGAGGTTTTATGTGAAGTGTTTTCAATCTGGTCTGTGCTATTCTAAACCTTTGTCAAACTTTTGTAACTTAGAATTTACTTATCTTCCTTTCTTCATTGTACACTCCAAATTTTGAACAAAAGTATACTATTTTGGGAAGTACTGCATCCCCTTATTAGCAGTGCTCCTAGCAGTTGTCATTTAAGTGTCCATCAGAGCCGTTAGTCAAATATGATGTTAAAAATACTGATGTCTCAGCAGCGTCATAGCAACAACTGAATGTACAGTATATTTTACAAACCTGGTGTTAATTATGCATTCACATAATGAACAAAATCAGTAATATGGATCTGATACTGGAAGAGAGTTGTCTCTTCTTTTAGATGAAGGAATAACTTGCCTCAGTGCTGATTCATCAATACTCATTGTACTCACTTTATAGTGGAGTGTGTGAGTGCTGTTTTGTGGCACTGTTAGGGTTGCAGGATCAAAAAACTGACTGTGATGTAAGGGTAACACTTGAGCGTGTGTGTATTGACACTGAATGTGTCTGCATTTTTGTCAATGTGTGGGATAATCACAGATGTGGATAATCAAGATTTGGGACTGCAGGTGGTTTCTATTACTGATAGGAGCCATATTCTCATGAAAAAGGTGCAAAGGAAGAAGCAGAAGACAGACCGATACTGAGGAAAACAACAAGGTTCTATTGCTGTTGAAGGGTGAGACCAGGCAGCATTTCTCTTAAAGTGACTAGAAGGGTCTGTTTGATATGCCTGTGCCTATGCAGTAGTAAACTGTAGATCTCCTTCTGTAGGGCAAATCTTTACTTCTGTTAATGGCAAAGTGCTTCATTAAATCTCAAATGGCTAACCTGGTGAAGCAGAACCCTGTATTTTTTTTTTTTTAGTCTCTTGCCTCTTCTGTATCTAGATGAAAAATTTCAAGTTTAGAGGCTGAAGAAGAAGGGGCCTGGTACTGCCACAAATAAAATATAGCTATAATCCTATATAGAGGAAAAATGGTTTTCCTAGTTTTGGAAGAAGTTGCATGGGGAGAATTTGGCCTCCTTTTGTTTTTGCTATAAATTTATCCTACTTGAGTTTTCAAGGTAGCCACCCCATCAGTGGACACAAAACGTCGAATGAGTTTTGAGTATATACAAGTTAACCATATTGAAGTAAAGAACCCAGAAGTGACTCAACATGTTTGACTTAGAGTGTCTGTGTACGTGTGTATATATGATTTTGGAAATGATTTACAGGAGCTATTCAGAAGAGTACTGGTCGGGTAGAAGGGAAATAATATAATTTTTACCAGCTGGTAGGAAACCTTCATGCAGTATTTGCAACTTTGTGATGAGAAGTAAAATAAAATGTATAAAGAACATGTTCTGTAGCTATCCAGTAGAGGGAGTCTGAATTCAGTGAGGAAACCCAAGAAAATCAGCCAAAACTGCTTCAATTGGGTAGAATAGAATAGGTCTCATTGATTAATGAAGTCTAATGTTGATCTTTCTGTTTTATAAGAAATAATGTAATTCTTCCTCCCTATTTATTTATTTACTTCTAGGCATGCAACAAAATTTACAAAAAAGCATTTAATGACATTTTAGCTGGCAATTTATTATCACAATACCCCTTAGTTCATTCTTTAAAAGCTTTCAAAATTTTAGCTCTATATTGCTAATTTAAATTAAGTACTGATGGCTAGCTAGATATTGTAAATAAATTAAGCAATTGAACACAAAACCTGAGTGCCTTAATATAATTCTAGAAACCTGCGGTCATTTCAGAATTAGATTATTGCTAATGCAGTGTTTCTTTGGTGTTTATAAAATATCCACTTTTTTTTCCTTTTTCACACATTTACAGTACGATTTTTTTTTTAAACTACATGATTGGTATTGTTTCAGAACAAACATCACCTCTAACGACAAGTCCCAGTATACATGTACATTTAGTGTTCCGATGCATGTATTCATGCGCAACAAGTGAGAATTGGTCCTGCAAGACTAACATCTACCCCCTCTAAGTTCCACTACCTCCTCAGAGCTTCCTTATTGCCAAGGTCTTTATTTGTTCATTGTTGGGAGTCCTCTTAAGGGCAGATGTTTCACCCGGATGTTCTCTGGGTGAAAGCTGCTTGTATTGGCAACCTTCAGTCTCGAAAGACTATGGTATCGCGCTCTGAAAGGTGGTTCTGGCACAGCGTCTAGTGTGGCTGAAAAGGCCAATCCGGGAGTGACAATCCCTTCCACACCGGGAGCAAGTGCAGTCTGTCCCTGGTCTGTCTCCCTGGCTATGGGCCTTCCTTCTTTGCCTCTTAGCCTCAGACTGTTGGCAAAGTGTCTCTTCAAACTGGGAAAGGCCATGCTGCACAGCCTGCCTCCAAGCGGGCCGCTCAGAGGCCAGGGTTTCCCACTTGTTGAGGTCCATCCCTAAGGCCTTCAGATCCCTCTTGCAGATGTCCTTGTATCGCAGCTGTGGTCTACCTGTAGGGCGCTTTCCTTGCACGAGTTCTCCATAGAGGAGATCCTTTGGGATCCGGCCATCATCCATTCTCACGACATGACCAAGCCAACGCAGGCATCTCTGTTTCAGCAGTGAATACATGCTAGGGATTCCAGCACGTTCCAGGACTGTGTTGTTTGGAACTTTGTCCTGCCAGGTGATGCCGAGGATGCGTCGGAGGCAGCGCATGTGGAATGCGTTCAGTTTACTCTCCTGTTGTGAGCGAAGAGTCCATGACTCACTGCAGTACAGAAGTGTACTCAGGACGCAAGCTCTGTAGACCTGGATCTTGGTATGTTCCGTCAGCTTCTTGTTGGACCAGACTCTCTTTGTGAGTCTGGAAAACGTGGTAGCTGCTTTACCGATGCGCTTGTTTAGCTCGGTATCGAGAGAATGAGTGTCGGAGATCGTTGAGCCAAGGTACACAAAGTCATGGACAACCTCCAGTTCATGCTCAGAGATTGTAATGCAGGGAGGTGAGTCCACATCCTGAACCATGACCTGTGTTTTCTTCAGGCTGATTGTCAGTCCAAAATCTTGGCAGGCCTTGCTAAAACGATCCATGAGCTGCTGGAGATCTTTGGCAGAGTGGGTAGTGACAGCTGCATCGTCGGCAAAGAGGAAGTCACGCAGACATTTCAGCTGGACTTTGGATTTTGCTCTCAGTCTGGAGAGGTTGAAGAGCTTTCCGTCTGATCTGGTCCGGAGATAGATGCCTTCTGTTGCAGTTCCAAAGGCCTGCTTCAGCAGGACAGCGAAGAAAATCCCAAACAAGGTTGGTGCAAGAACACAGCCCTGCTTCACTCCGCTTCGGATGTCAAAAGGGTCTGATGTGGAGCCATCGAAGACAACAGTGCCCTTCATGTCCTTGTGGAAAGATCTGATGATGCTGAGGAGCCTGGGTGGACATCCAATCTTGGGGAGAATCTTGAAGAGGCCGTCTCTGCTGACCAGGTCGAAAGCCTTTGTGAGATCTATGAAGGCTATAAAGAGTGGCTGTCGTTGTTCCCTGCATTTCTCCTGCAGTTGTCTAAGGGAGAATACCATAACAGTGGTGGACCTGTTGGCTCGGAATCCACACTGCGATTCTGGATAG
Organism: Tiliqua scincoides; assembly: GCF_035046505.1. Taxonomy (NCBI): domain Eukaryota; kingdom Metazoa; phylum Chordata; class Lepidosauria; order Squamata; family Scincidae; genus Tiliqua; species Tiliqua scincoides. The sequence continues at coordinate 14,699,748 of NC_089833.1, forward strand.
ACGCTCTCTGCAAGTACCTGGAGCCTCTTTAGTACAACTCGGGCAAACAGCTTTCCTACAACGCTAAGGAGAGAGATGCCGTGGTAGTTGTTGCAGTCACCCCTGTCACCTTTGTTCTTGTACAGCGTGATGATGTTTGCATCCCTCATGTCTTGAGGTACTCCACCTTCTCTCCAGCAGAGACAGAGGATTTCATGCAGCTCAGTGACGATGATCTCTTTGCAGCATTTTAGGACTTCAGCAGGGATGCTGTCTTTTCCAGGTGCCTTGCCAAAGGCAAGGGAGTCCAGGGCCACGTGAAGTTCTTCTAGGGTTGGTTCACTGTCAAGCTCTTCCAGCACAGGCAGGCACTCAATGTTGTTCAGTGCTTCTTCTGTGACTACATTTTCTCTGGAATATAGCTCAGAGTAGTGCTGCACCCAGCGTTCCATCTGCTGCGCCCGATCCTGGATGACCTCGCCTGTGGCAGACTTCAGAGGGGCAATTTTCTTCTGTGTTGGACCTAGGGCCTGCTTGATACCATCACCTAGGACCACCTAGGTGAAAGCTGCTATGATGTTCATATGGAGTTCATATGGAGTTCATATGGAGTATTGTGATACAAGATACAAGTATTGTGATACAAGATGATGGCTTGTTAGATTTAACTTCATGTATAACAGATATGGCATTCTTGTACACAAAAGAACCAATTATGAGGAACAACTTGTAGCTCACTGACAGAACAGAGATCAGTGTTATAGAACCAAAAGCCAATCAGTCAGATCATGTCAGTTGGTCTTCCGATAATATTGTAGTTTCACTTGGTTTGAATTTCTTTTAATCCTATTTGTATATAGCTGATCAACTGAGAGTTGGCATTTGTCACATTTTAGCTGATTGTTGAGGATACACTTTAGAACATAAGAACAGCCCCACTGGATCAGGCCATAGGCCCATCTAGTCTAGCTTCCTGTATCTCACAGTGGCCCACCAAATGTCCCAAGGAGCACACCAGATAACAAGAGACCTCATCCTGGTGCCCTCCCTTGCATCTGGCATTCTGACATAACCCATTTCTAAAATCAGGAGGTTGCGCATACACATCATGGCTTGTACCCCGTAATGGATTTTTCCTCCAGAAACTTGTCCAATCCCCTTTTAAAGGCGTCCAGGCTAGACGCTATCACCACATCCTATGGCAAGGAGTTCCACAGACCAACCACACGTTGAGTAAAGAAATATTTTCTTTTGTCTGTCCTAACCCGCCCAACACTCAATTTGAGTGGATGTCCCCTGGTTCTGGTGTTATGTGAGAGTGTAAAGAGCATCTCCCTATCCACTCTGCCCATCCCCTGCATAATTTTGTATGTCTCAATCATGTCCCCCCTCAGGCTTCTCTTTTCTAGGCTGAAGAGGCCCAAACGCCATAGCCTTTCCTCATAAGGAAGGTGCCCCAGCCCCGTAATCATCTTACGTCGCTCTCTTTTGCACCTTTTCCATTTCTACTATGTCCTTTTTGAGATGCGGCGACCAGAACTGGACACAATACTCCAGGTGTGGCCTTACTATAGATTTGTACAACGGCATTATAATATTAGCCGTTTTGTTCTCAATACCCTTCCTAATGATCCCAAGCATAGAATTGGCCTTCTTCATTGCTGCCGCACATTGGGTCAACACTTTCATCGACCTGTCCATCACCACCCCAAGATCTCTCTCCTGATCTGTCACAGACAGCTCAGAACCCATCAACCCATCAACTTTAATGTACTTAAAAAAAAAAAAATTCAAAATGTTACAGAATAGCACAATGCAAGGACAACAGTCCACTCCAAAACATAAAATTAGACACTTCTGGTCAGACCAGATGTTCATGTAGTCCAGCATTCTTCCTCTTTCAATGGCCAGTGAGATGATCCTAGGAGGACATGATGATAATGGTAATTCTCTCCTGCTGCTTGTTTTCAGCATCTGGTAATTGGAATAAACCTGCTACTGACTGTGGAAGTTGCGATCGTAGGTGGGTCTTATCCTTCTTTGAGCCTGTTCAGTCATCCTTAGGTACTTAGCGTTGCCAGCTTTCCAGGTTTGGTCTGGAATCTCCTGGAATCAGCATTGGTTCCTAGATGACTACTGAAAGCACTGCTGGAGATTTTAACAGGGCCTCCAGGAATTGCCAATGTTACTTCATGTTGAAGGGGAAAAAATTCAAAAATAGTTTCAGCAGAACTGGAAATCTTAATTGTGGTGCCTGAACTATGACACAGACTCCCAAGGGAGTTGTATCTGCCTACTTTATAGCGTCCTTTAAAGATCCTTATTTTAGTGGCCATTCTCTAGCTAGGGCCTTTCGGTGGTAGTGTTCTTGGATTCTGAATGGTGATGGTTTGTATTTTTAATTATTTAGTATTTTGTTTATAGCTGTTTAGGCTACCTTATGTGTTCATTTGTATAGAAAGGTAATATAAATCTCAATATAAATAAATGAATTTGTCTCATCACTCTTTTAAAAAGCTGTGTATTATGATTTCAATTATCCCTATTTCCAAGTAAGTGTGTTTGGATCAACATGTTGACATTTCTTTGAGTTGACTACCTAGACTAAAATCACATGCAATTCTATATATAGAATAAAGTGCTTCAGAGACTCTGCCCAGATGGCAGCATGCCCCATGGCTCATTTAGCACTGTAGGACTAAACTGGAAGTGGGGGAAATAGGTACCTCAAGGAAAAAGTACTTGCATTCGAGTAACAGCATTTGTATATGTATGTAGAGCAATTCTGAATAATATATATATAGTAGAGAAAAGTAAAGAGGAATAATAAATGTCTGGCTGAGCCTTTGGGCTTGGAAGGAAGTGTAATCAAAGAAAATTGGACATTTAAATGTGAGAAATCAATAGTGGAGTATTTCATGCTATGAAATAGTCTCTCAAAGACAGTAGCAAAAACCTAGAGCAATTAATTTGAACCTTGGCTGCAGTAAAGTACAATGGAAGCCAATCCTACACTGATTTCAGATTGACAAGGTAACCCAGTGACACTCCTAGCTGCAATTGTTTTTATCTAATGTTAGGTCTGCAATAATTTGTGTTTAAAAAAAGAAAAAGAAATTCCAGGCTGCTGCTTCTCTCTGTGACTATACAGAAATCCTTTCACAGCATCACTTTACTTGATTACAGGGGGGCCCCATATCTGCAGATCGCATATCCACAGTTTCACTTAACCGTAGATGCAGGTGGGCCCCTTTGTGCCTGCCACACCCCATGTCAGAATGACTGTTTCAATCAAAAACATCACTTCCAGTTATTTTGATGGTAGGGGGAACATCCCCCATATCTACGAATGCTATCTGCAGGGGGTTCTGGAATAGAACACCCACAGGTATGGGGGCATGCTGTAATTTGTCTGAACTGAGTGAGTGAACTGAGACTCAACTGAGACTCAAAGTTCAAAGATGGCCACCAGATTTTCCAGAGATAATGACGAATTCTGTCCATTTAATGCTCATGGACAGTCTATATGTGAATATTTAAATTATTAAAAACATAGTCACAATTGTAACTGTAAACAGTTCATTACAGTTGTGGAAAAGTTGCTTGGTGGGAGGGCCAGTTGGGCTATGAAACTGACTGAAGTGGCTGCTCTGAGTGGCACATTGGTGGGGAGTGAAGAATGATGTGCCCTGGCCTGTGTGTTGCCTCTGTGTAGCTGCTTCACAGCCCAATCCTGAGCTGCCTGGAGCTGCGGGACCCGGTGGCTACACGGAGGGCTTCTGCCAGATCTAGCGCCTTCTGCGCTACCACGAGAAGCTCCTCCTTCCCCTGGGTAAGGAAAGCAGCCCCGCAATGGGGCTGCTCACTTCAGCGGCGACTGTTTGGTCGCCACTAAGGTGAAGGTGCTTGTGTAGGGCGCACAGCACTCCATGAGCGCCTAGGATCCTGCGGAGCTCGGCTCTGCGGATCCGCTTCTCCCCCGCACCCCGGAACACCCCCGACCACGCCTCCCCCCTCCCCGGAACGCCTCCTCCACACTCCCGACCACGCCCCCATTCCCCGTTCCGCAGCCTGGCAGTTGCAGGCACCGCCGAGCCACGGAACGCAGGCGCCTGCCGGGCGGTGGCTCAGCACTGGCCGGAGCTGAGCCACCTCCAGCGGGAGCCCGGCAGTAAGCCCTGCAAACGTGCCTTACAGCACTTTTGTGACTGCGGTCTGCACCGCAGAGGTGCGGCGTGGACCACAGGATTGGGTGCTCAATCAGTTCTCCAATTGCCTTCAAAAGCTTTGTGTTTTTTTTTAAAAAGGGTGGGGAGTGAAAGCCAACAGAGGCAACAGATCTAGCCCAGTTCAGGTGTTGGCCTTTGCTCAGTGGTATATTATCATAGCAATAAATACCTTATAAATGTGGAATTTTGTATTGCCTCTTTTCTGATATAGGAATTATTGGACAAGGATTGTTTTCCAGAGAACTGGGCAACTTGTTCTTTCTCTTCAATATGAGTTATGCCAATAAAATCAGACAAGAGAAACAGATACAAAGCCTTGATGGAATGAGACAATGTTTGTCCATCTTATCTTTCACAAGACTGTGCTTTGAACAATTGAAATAACTTTGCTTCCTCAGTATTTTTAAAATATATGAATGCAGACCTTTTTCAGACTTTTGCACACTCTCCCTAAAATGCAATCCTTGACAATTTAGTCCCTTTTGGAAAGCTGATGTATTAACATGTGCTGGATAGGTAATGAGGTGTGAAAAACAGATTTTGCCTCAGGTCTAGTATGCCACAAACACAACATCATGAAGATTCTAGGAGGTACTTAATAGATGTGGTTCATGGCTTTGTGGCAAAATTTATTTACGCAGTAGAAGGAACCAATTTATGCTTGCTTAAATCTCACCATTTTTATTAAGTAAATAAGCGGTAAAGCATTTATGGGCTAAATAAGGTGAAAGCTTTTGATTGTTAAACTACTAAGAGATTGTTGCAATTACATCAGATTGTCAAAATAATCACTGATTGACTGTTCCTAGTCTTTTTTTCTGACAAAATCATAGAAAGACAAAACTCCACTGTAGTCCACAAATGCTTTGTTTTTGGAGAACTGTTATGTTTCTACTGCATATGGAATGATACAGTATACTTTCTGCCAATTCAGACAAATTCATTCCTTCATTCTTTTAGGTAAAGCCTAAATATGATAATGGGGAGCCTCCTTCCCTCTGAGACAATGGTAGTCCCCTTCTCCATCCAGAAGAGGGGGAAAAAAAGTGGTGCCATTGCCACCTCCTTATTCTCTGTCCTCTTGGCTGCAACTACAGGGAGATGTGAGGAAGAATTATTTTGTCCTTTTGGACAAATAGATTACACAAGTGATCATCCTCCTGCACCATCTCATGCTTGTCCTCACATTGTGCTTTTAGCAAAATAAAGAGGAAGTTCCTGGCATGCTCTTCTCCTCCTGCTCATTTAAAAAGAAAAACCCATGCGAGGATGAGTGAGGACACTGCATGTAAGGTAAGGGGTGGGACTGTCCTTCATTGCCTCTCTCTGCCCACTCAGCTGCAGCTAAGTAGGTGCAGCAAGCAGATAGTCATGGCAAGTACCTTTTTGGTTTTTCTGCTTCTCCCTCCAGCACCGAGGCTGCTACTGTCCTGATCCTCTTTTTGCTCATTCTCAGTGAGAAATACTGACTGGAGAGGCTCTGTCAGTGGTGGGTGTAGGAAGGTGGCAGACAGATGGGGCCCTCATCAGTTTGCTGTCCCTTCCCCTTGAAGTAGGTTATAATAAACCATTAACATATTGTTAGAAAATAAAATGGTATATCATTTTGTTGAACACACAGAGTAAAATAGAATTAACGACTAAAAAATAAATAAAAACAATTTGTTATTCTCTACTTTGGAGTACCGGTAGTATTGCCATGCTCCACTCTTCAGTAAGCAGAAGTTTTATCTGACAAGATTGTCTGTTGGGTGACAGAGTTGTTTTGAAACTGATCATTTATTGTTGTATTTGTTTTTGGGATAAGTGTTAAAGCGAGCATAACAGTTTACAATAACAAGATGATTAGTTGTTCATGGGCTCTGATCTGCCAGAGCTACAGGAGAGAGCCCAATGTGCTACTAGAGGTTTTGATATTTCCATTGCTTGTGGAGAGGAAGCAGGTGGCCTCTTTAGCAGTTTGAATAGTTGGAGTGGAAAGGGTGTATAAAAAAACCTCTTCAGTTAAGCTTAAGGTTCGCTTCTACGCCCATGCACATATATCTTCATTAGTTTGTGGGCACAGTAAATATTTAACAGGTTGCGCATCTAAGGTTTTACAACTGGCAGACTGGCAGAATGGGCAGCAAAATGGCAGATGCGCTTCAGTGTCAGTAAGTGTAAAGTCATGCACATTGGGGCAAAAAATCAAAACTTTAGATATAGGCTGATGGGTTCTGAGCTGTCTGTGACAGATCAGGAGAGAGATCTTGGGGTGGTGATGGACAGGTCGATGAAAGTGTTGACCCAATGTGCGGCGGCAGTGAAGAAGGCCAATTCTATGTTTGGGATCATTAGAAAGGGTATTGAGAACAAAACGGCTAATATTATAATGCCGTTGTACAAATCTATGGTAAGGCCACACCTGGAGTATTGTGTCCAGTTCTGGTCGCCGCATCTCAAAAAGGACATAGTAGAAATGGAAAAGGTGCAAAAGAGAGCGACGTAAGATGATTACGGGGCTGGGGCACCTTCCTTATGAGGAAAGGCTACGGCGTTTGGGCCTCTTCAGCCTAGAAAAGAGATGCTTGAGGGGGGACATAACTGAGACATACAAAATTATGCAGGGAATGGACAGAGTGGATAGGGAGATGCTCTTTACACTCTCACATAACAACAGAACCAGGGGACATCCACTAAAATTGAGTGTTGGGAGAGTTAGAACAGACAAGAGAAAATATTTCTTTACTCAGCGTGTGGTTGGTCTGTGAAACTCCTTGCCACAGAATGTGGTGATGGCGTCTAGCCTGGACGCCTTTAAAAGGGATTGGACAAGTTTCTGGAGGAAAAATCCATTAAGGGGTACAAGCCATGATGTGTATGCGCAACCTCTATCTCTTTGTCTTGTTATCAGAATAGCCAAGGCTGGTAGCAATCACATTTTTTAAAGTACAATGTTTAAGAAGAGAAAAACAATGGATTAAATCATTTTATAAATTGGTGGGAGGGAGGGAAATAAGAATTAAAAAATAGCCAAGCTGTGAGCACTCTGAAACAAAAGTTTTTATTTGATGTCTGGATGGCATCAGAAAGTAGACCATCTTGATCTCCTGAGGCAGGGCTTTCTGTAAGTGGAAAGAAGGAGTCCTTAAAAAGAAAAAGGAAATCTTTTTAGGGGAAAAGTCTTTAAGCGAAGGTAATTGCTTTTACTGAACTACTGAGTATTGTGTAGACCAGTGATTTTTAATCTTTTTCATCTCATGCCACACTGACAAGGTACTAAAATTGTCAAGACACACCATCAGTTTTTTTACATGTGACAAGGCACACCATGCTGTCCATGGGGAGCTCGCATCCCCCAGTGGCCCTACTAATAAATGATCCTTCCCCAAACTCCTCTGGCACACCTGCAGACCATTCACAGCACACCAGTGGTTGAAAATGGCTGGTATAGTTTTTACATTTGTTTTATTTTTTGCATTGTAGTGATTTGGCTTTGTTTTATTGCAACTCTTCAGTCAAACTGTGGTGTACTGTAATGTTAGATTTTATTGTTAGTTGTCTTTGGTGCATGGAATCTGTCAGATTTTTTAAAAAATAAATTGAGTTATATGGGGTATATACAGGGTGACCCAAAAGTAGGTGGAATAAATGTTATCATTTACTGTCCACCTCCTTTTGGGTCACCCTGTATACTAATATACACTGCTCAAAACAATAAAGGGAACACATAAACAACACATCCGAGATCTGAATGAACGAAATATGCCTATTAAATACTTTATTCCTGACATAGTTGAATGTGCTGACAACAAAATCACACAACAATCATCAATGGAAATCACATTTATCAACCCATGGAGGTCTGGGTTTGGTGTCATACTCAAAACTGAAGTGGAAAAACATACTATCGGCTGATCCAACTTCGATGTAATGTCCATAAAGCAAGTCAAAATGAGGCTCAGTAGTGTGTGTGGCCTCCACGTGCCTGTATGACCTCCCTACAATGCCTGGGCATGCTCCTGATGAGGTGGCGGATAGTCTCCTGAGGGATTGCCTCCCAGACCTGGACTAAAGCATCCACCAACTCCTGGACAGTCTGTGGTGCAACGTGGCGCTGGTGGATGGAGCGAGACATGATGTCCCAGATGTGCTCAATTGGATTCAGGTCTGGGGAACGGGCGGGCCAGTCCATAGCATCAATGCCTTCATCTTGCAGGAACTGCTGACACACTCCAGCCACATGAGGTCTAGCATTGTCTTGCATTAGGAGGAACCCAAGGCCAGCCGCGCCAGCATATGGTCTCACAAGGGGTCTGAGGATCTCATCTCAGTACCTAATGGCAGTCAGGCTACCTCTGGTGAGCACATGGAGGGCTGTGCGGCCCCCCAAAGAAATGCCACCCCACACCATTACTGACCCACTGCCAAACCGGTCACGCTGGAGGATGTTGCAGGCAGCAGAACTTTCTCCCTGCCGTCTCCAGACTCTGTCACGTCTGTCACATGTGCTCAGTGTGAACCTGCTTTCATCTGTGAAGAGCACAGGGTGCCAGTGGCGAGGTTGCCAATCTTGGTGTTCTCTGGCAAATGCCAAACGTCCTGCACGGTGTCGGGCTGTCAGCACAACCCCCACCTGTGGACGTCGGGCCCTCATACCACCCTCATGGAGTCTGTTTCTGACCGTTTGAGCAGACACATGCACATTTGTGGCCTGCTGGAGGTCATTTTGCAGGGCTCTGGCAGTGCTCCTCCTGTTCCTCCTGGCACGAAGGCGGAGGTAGCGGTCCTAATGCTGGGTTGTTGCCTTCCTACGGCCTCCTCCACGTCTCCTGGTGTACTGGCCTGTCTCCTGGTAGCGCCTCCATGCTCTGGATACTACACTGACAGACACAGCAAACCTTCTTGCCACAGCTCGCATTGATGTGCCATCCTGGATGAGCTGCACTACCTGAGCCACTTGTGTGGGTTGCAGACTCCACCTCATGCTGCCACTAGAGTGACAGCACTGCCAGCATTCAAAGGTCACCCAAACATCAGCCAGAAAGCATAGGGACTGCGAAGTGGTCTGTGGTCACCACCTGCAGAACCACTCCTTTATTGGGGGTGTCTTGTTACTTGCCTATGATTTCCACCTGTTGTCTACTCCATTTGTGCAACAGCATGTGAACTTGATTGTCAATCGGTGTGGCTTCCTAGGTGGACAGTTTGATTTCACAGAAGTGTGATTGACTTGGAGTGACATTGTGTTGGTGTTCCCTTTATTGTTTTGAGCAGTGTATCTGCACCAACAGAAACCACTGTTTATGCTGGTCAGGGTTTACTCTTAACTAGGCTTTAGAAATTCACCCAAACCTTGGGTAAAGTGAGAACTTTACCAAATATGTTTGGTACCAAAATGCTGAACTACTGTAAACAAACAAGGATAGAAAGTGAACATTTGTATTAGGGAGGGAGGAATAAGAGGAGTGTGAGAGCCTTAACTATGGTCAAAAGATATGTAGTATTACATTAGACCAAGAAGTCAAATAAATGCCTATTTGCAATACAAAAAGAAATATTTAAGTCCAAACTCATAGAATATTCTTCTTAGCCACCAAACTTACTATCAGAGAGATTCAAAAAAACATAACCGGAAAAATGGTTTTCATTTTCTATATTCCTCAGGATAGAAAAATCTTCTGATCACCCTGAGTTGGCCACTACAACAATTCAACAAGAATCCATTTGCAGAGCTAGATTGGCTGAGTGAGAACAACTTACCTTTAATTTTAAAGTTCTTATTGTGTGGCCTGTGCCAATTACAAGTACATACTATTCAGAAAGCTGAAGAAATGTATTGGTTGGAAGTAAAGGATCACACTCTCTTTTATTCTATCTTTGTCAAGATACAACACTGTTACCAAAAATTCATAAGCCCTTATCAAGAATATATGCATTTGCTTTCCTTTCTTCTCTAAAGAGCACTGCTTGCTAACAGCCACATCCATTTCAGTTATCAGAACAAAAAATTATGCTTTCTTTTAGAAACACAAACATTTCAGAACCTGCCCCTTTGGCATAAGTTTCTCAATGAAACGTCCCAATGCAAAATGTGATATTTTTCTTACTCTAACCTACTGCTGACATTTAAAAATCCACAAGAAGGTGATTTAGGCTCTTCACCAATTGAAGTTCAGTGTCCAAAAGACCTCCTTGCAGCTTGTTTCCTGCACTCATGGGGACCTTATCTTGAATTTCTATAACAGCAGTCCCCCTGCCACAGTGAACCATGCAAATTTACATGGTTCACTGTTAAAGTTTACTGCAATTTCCAAATAGTAGTTTGCTCACAGTTGTTTCAAGAGGCTTAACAAGAGATCTTAGAGAATCTTCATAGTTGATTTTACATTAGGGCCTTCTCATGGTTATTTTGGAAGATAAGCTGCCACCGCAATTGCAATTTCCAATTGCAGCTTCCCTTCTGAGACAAACAGAAGCATCAAGGGGACAGGAATTCTGAAACAGGGGCAAAGCAATTCTCCCCGTACTGTGGTCCCAATCCTGCTGCTATTTAAAGTGAATAAAAAACAAGCACATTAATATTAAGTAGTTTGATACTAGAAGTAGGCAATGTGACTTATATCTGCTTTATTTAAATGTTAGCAAAGGAAGCTGAAAATCTTTATCACAAACATGAGAACAGCTCCATTTGCTACTTAAGAACATAAGAACAGCCCCTCTGGATCAGGCCATAGGCCCATCTAGTCCAGCTTCCTGTATCTCACAGTAGCCCACCAAATGCCCCAGCAAGCACACCAGATAACAAGAGACCTGCATCCTGGTGCCCTCCCTTGTATCTGGCATTCTGATACATGGCCCATGTCTCGTAAAATCAGGAGGTTGCACATACACATCATGGCTTGTAACCCGTAACAGATTTTTCCTCCAGAAACTTGTCCAATCCCCTTTTAAAGGCGCCCAGGCCAGATGCCATCACCACATCCTGTGGCAAGGAGTTCCACAGACCGACCACACGCTGAGTAAAGAAATATTTCCTTTTGTCTGTCCTAACTCTCTCAAAACTCAATTTTAGTGGATGTCCCCTGGTTCTGGTTTTATGTGAGAGCGTAAAGAGCATCTTTCTATCCACTTTATCCTTCCCATGCATAATTTTGTATAATCTGTCCCAGGACAGATCCTTGGGGCACACCGCTTTTCACCTCTCTCCATTGTGAAAATTGCCCATTGACACCCACTCTGTTTTCTGGTCTTCAATCCATAAGAGGACCTGCCCTCTAATTCCCTGATTATGGAGTTTTTTTCAGCAGCCTTTGGTGAGGTACCATGTCAAACGCCTTCTGAATGTCCAGATATATAATGTCCACGGGTTCTCCCGCATCCACATGCCTGTTGACCTTTTCAAAGAATTCTGTAAGGTTTGTGAGGCAAGACTTACCCTTACAGAAGCCATGCTGATTCTCCCTCAGCAAGGCTTGTTCATTTATGTGGTTTGAGATTCTACCTTTGATGAGGCATTCCACCATCTTACCCGGTATAGATGTTAGGCTGACCAGCCTATAGTTTCCCGGGTCCCCCTTCCTTCCCTTTTTAAAGATCGGTGTAACATTTGCTATCCTCTAATCTTCTGGCATCGTGGCCGTTTTGAGGGACAAGTTGCATATTTTAGTCAAGAGCTCAGCAACTTCATTCCTCAATTCCTTAATAACTCTTGGGTGGATGCCATCAGGGCCGGGTGACTTATTGATCTTTAACTTATCAATTAGGTCTGAAACATCTTCTCTTTTAACCTCTATCTGACTTAATTCCTTGGTCAGGAGGGGCCGTTTGGGCAGCGGTATCTGCCCGAGGTCTTCTGCCGTGAAGACAGATGCAAAGAACTCATTTAATTTCTCTGCCATCTCTAAGCCTTGTTTTATCTCCCTTTTCCCTCCCTCACCATCCAGAAGGCCAACTTGTCCTTTGTCCTTTGGGTCACACCCATTTGTCTAATAAAAGCTTCTGGCTATGCAAATTATTCAGATGTTACTGGATTTTAATGTGTTCTATGCATCAACAGTGCTCTGAAGTCATTAACCTTTTAGGACTACAATAACTTGTATAATTAGCCTCAGGGAAATCATTTTTCTTGGGCACACAGGTTTGTGAACATTTGGGGGAAATCATATGGTTTTAAGCTTCCTGGTATAATAAGTATTTTGTTAAATGGCTAGTCAAGAAAATTCTTCATCTTAATCTGTTCATATCACAATAATATGGCTTGTCTTTACTTGTCTTTAAATACTTGTCTTTAAATTTCTTTTTAATCAAAAGAATTAGAGACAGCACAAACTTTCCCTCTGTAGATCTGTTTCTAATGGCAGCCCTTTAAGAATAGATAAAAAGTTTGAAGTCAAATGAGGAAATCTATTCCTTGGTAATAGGGTTTTAACATCTATTACTTAGAGTACAAACATAGATTTCTATGAATCACCATGCTGACCTACTGAAATCTTACCTTCTTACTGGTATTTTCAAGTACTTTCAATGCAATCTGACCACTGACAAATACCAGTTCTGCCCCTGATGTTAATGTGAACCAGCTTAGATCAATACCGAGTACTTTTAAAATCCACACTGAATATTTACAAACTCAAAATGCCATGAAATACACTGGAAAATAGTAAAATTTACTATGCATATATAATAACTTGACTGATAAAATTTCATTTGAATGTATATGGCCCCACTGCACATTTGTTTATTCAGCTCCTGCAGCTGTTACATAAATATTGGAAGTATTTTAAGGTTTTGTTTGCTGACATGACACTGTGGAATTTTCCAATAACAGTTCTTACTGTAGAATGATACAGATTGACATACAAAGCAATGTACAAAGAAAACAGACAAGCAAAGTCTCCTTTCTTTCCTAAAATGTGCATGTACTCAAAGTTTCCAAAGAAGAAGATTTGAATTAGCAATGTTTACAGAATAAAAATTCAATTTAATCTAGATATAATGGTAAAGGAGACTTATAAACTTTAAAAAAAATGGCTACAAATGTATATTGTATAAACTGACGGATACATCAATAAATCCATCATAAGATATTTTTACATGCGTTAATGCAGGGAAAGCTGTGACTTACATGATATAGAAAGGTGTTTCCTGTTTATTCATCAAGGAAACAACTTATATACGAAAATAGTTGAATATTCAACTGTCAATATACAGCACATGATTAAAAAATAGATCATCAATTCAGATACATCTAAAGTCAACCAACATAACCAAGTGCAAAACCATGGCTTGTGCTAACCATTGTTAACAACCCACATTGTGATTTTAGCTTCCAGATGTACAACATGCAAACTATGGCTTGGAGCTATTTATCTCCTTTTGTTTCCCATGTGCTCAGAATTCAGTTTCATACATACACTGCCATCTCCACGGTGAAGCATCATGTGGAACAATGTCTCTACTGTCGTTTATCAGTGGTCTGTGAATTCAGACATAATGTGAAACCACGGTTAGCACAAACTGCGATTGTTCAGTCGGCTTCAAACTAGGATTTCAGACTTTCATTTACAACGCAGACACTGAGAATCAGTAACTCTACCATTTCTGTTCTCCCAAAATATACTGGGCCCTCCAGTGGACACTGAGTCTGCAGCTGGAAGGCCTCAGACCACCTCCCGGACACAACCAGAAGTAGCTTCTGGGCACATCCAAGAGGCTTTCTGAGGAGTCTGGGAGACACGTGCAACCTCCTGAGGACCAGGTGTGACCCCTAGTTAAGTTGCCGTGCCCCCTCCCATGGATTCAATTATTTGCAGAATTCATTATCTATGAGGGTGCTGTAATGAATTCCCCATGCCAAGGACCCACTGTACACTGAAAGTTCTTAGTCTCTATCCTAGAGACCACATTCACTGCAGCTGAAAAGATGTTTCCCTGAAAACTCATGTCCTTTTTTCAACTTTAAATAATAAAGTTCAAAAATAAACCATAAGTAGTGAGGTGGTTTACTTATATGATCAATGTAACAACAGAGAGGGGAACTTCATTGATATTGCATAACCTTCCCTGGCTCTAGAAAATCTTGTACATAAGCAGGTTCTTTGTATGGTATAAGTGCTGCCATTTCAGCCTCATCAGAAATGACTTCCTTTTGTCATTGGGATAGAAGTTTTTAGCTAGATGGTCTTTTGGATCCCATATTTTTCTCTGACTTGGAAGGGACTTTAAGGCTGGGGCTTGTTAACAGGAAAGCTAGCAAAGGACAAATAGCAATATGCAGTTTATTGTAACATATAAAAGCCAAGGGAAATAAGTAAGCCAAAGAGAAAATAAATTGTGAACAGCCAGCATAAAAAGATCACCCAGTGTGGTCCTTCATAGAGTTAATTGTGCTTTTGGCATTAGCAAGCTTAGTTTGGTTATTTGCATCTACATTGTCCTTCCTAAGAGCTGGCCTGATGCTGTAACAGTTGGAATATTTATTTTGCTGTTTATTAGTGTATCTGCTTTTCTGGGCCATTGGGCCTCATTTTATTTAATTGCTTTAAATTTGTACAGCTTTCAAATCACCTACGAACAGGGGCTTTAGAAAATAATAGAAAACAAAACCTCCAAACTGCTTGAAGTATTGCCAATTCCTTTTCATTTCATACAGCTTTCTCCAGTCCAAGTAGCTGCCTAATTCCCTACTGGAATAGGTTAACAGAAGATGCTCATTTTCACTATCAATAAACTGTGAAATGTATTTTAACATGTTTTAATTATAAATGGCATTCACAAAGCCTGTAATTTGTGGGCAAAGATAATGCGATTTGTAATGCAAGGAGTGTGAAAATCCATAGTAAAGTAGCTTCCAGCTTGGTTAATAATGATAGTTTTAACAGTCAGAAGAAAAACTCACTGAGATTGCAATCCTATGAACACATACCTGGGAACTTAAGTATCACTGAATATAGTCAGATTTCTTTCTGAATAAACATGCATAGGATTGCTCGGCGTATGTCTTACTCAAAAGTTTGGGGTTTTATAAAATGATTTTTGTAAAACTTTCCACTTTTTCAGAAAAAAATTTAAGTTTCAGCCATCATCTAAAAGCATTTTTTCCAAGAAACGTTTCACTTCACATTGAACAGAAAAGGCAGATCAAAATTATGATGAATCTATTGGGCAGCCTGGTCAGCACCACTCTGACCTCTGCCTGGTCAGCACCACTCACTCACTGCAGTAGCCAGAAGGAGAGAAGCACAGGTGGGGAGGCTTGTGCCACTCAGTGCTGGGTCTCCACACTGGCAGCAGGAGCAACTGGACCCATGGACAGTAAGCTCCCTGCCAGGCAGTGGGGAGGTATTTCTGGGAGGGGAGAGGTGGGGAAGTAATGAAACGAAAGGTGGATCGGGCCTGGGAGGGGGCGGGACAGCAGCAGAGGCTACCACTGGATCCTATCCTCCCTACTGAGCCTCAGAACCCGACATGAGCCTCCTCAGTTCTGTGCCAGCAAAGAGACCTCTAGCTGCTTCTCCTATCCCTTAGGATACAGCGGTGGCCAACTCGACACCTATGTACCATGGGGCAGGCAAGCAGCATAAGACTGGGCCCTAAGTTTCCTGGACAGTATATCTTTATCCTACCATAAACAGGATGCTATACAGGTAGATTATCCCTTATCCAAACATCCAAAAGCCAGACTATTCCAAAATCCTGATGATTTTGTCCAAGACTTGTTTTCTGTAGTGTGAGTACTAGAAAGCCTTGTGTTCATTTCCATGTACAGTGCAAGTACAGGCTGTAAGTTCTCTGCTCTGCTCTGCTGAAAAATGTCAGAGGCCAGCAGATACCCATATGGGTAGCAGCGAAAACAGAAAGCATTTCTCATTATGTTTATGCAATTATTCTGAAATCCAGACAAATCAAAAACTAGACACCTTCCCATCTCAAGCAGAAAACTTGTAGAAAGTTTTCCTTCTCATCTATTGGACAAGACTGCTAGAAGAACCATGGCAACCTAGAAGGTCTGACAATGTGGATTTGTGGGTCTTGGGCAAGAGGCACTTACTGAGCCCCAATACTCAAAAGCATATTTTCATAACAATTATTTGATTATGTAATTATAGTTGCATTTCTGTCAATATTAGTAGGATACAAGATACTACGTATAATGCTAAAACATGATTTAGTTTGCACTAATGTAGTAAGCCAAGAGAATTCTTAATAGATTTTCTAACCTTTCCATAATGTGTCAATCTAATTATATTTTTGCAAGCCAAGAACAGTTAAGAAAGAAGATTGTCATTTGTAAAATGTAATTAATAGTCAAAATGTCTTACAGAAAACAGTGTTTTAATTATGATTAGGAATCTGATAATAGACAGTCTGTTATCAAACTAGGGCTGCAATCCTAACCACACTTTCCTGAGAGTAAGCCACATTAAACAAAATAGGACTTACTTCTGAGTAGACCTGGTTAGACTTGCGCCCTAGATGTTCTAACCTATATTTTCTGTAATGTTAAGAACGTTTTTCATTTACTTAATAGTTTATAACAAAACCATACATATTTTTGTTTCATTCTAATAAATTGTCAGATTGATAAATCCTTGGTGTTCATTAACTTCATGTAGTAATGAAGGATGTAATGTAATGTGCGTGATTCTGTCATTCATGGCTCCATCCAGTATTTAGCGCTTTATTCAGCTGTGCATAAATGGTACAATTAAACTTTTGGTGTACTCCTCATTTAAGAAAAAAATGATCTTTTAGGAAACTATGATTGAACAAATTTCCAATTCAAAAGGCTTGGCTGGCAAGGAAGGTCTTTTATTTGTTCACTTAAAATAAAGGTCTATTTGTTCTTTTTTATGATAGCTTTCATTAGCTCTGAAATATGTAAAACTAATAAGCACAATATAATGGAGGACAAAAGGGCATATATGTTAAATGAACATGATAAGTGAGTGGTGGTAACTCTATTCTGGTCAATAAGAGGATGACGTTCCTACTTTCAGAGACTGTATGAAATACAGGAGTTATTTCAGATTACTTGGGTATAGTGTATCGGTCTCCCTGCCACCATGCCTTATTTTCCCCTAATGTAGGATTACAAAATGTTGTCGTTTTATAAAGTATTTTACACCAGTTTCTCCTTCCTAGCAATTTGGGTATAACACGGTGAGCGAGGATCTGATTCTATAGCTTTTTAGTTATGAAGTGTGAAAGTAGATATGATGATAGCAGACCCTTTCTTTTCAATATGGATCTGCTCCAATTATGTATGAAGTGGTGCTACCGAACTTTGCACATTGTCTATTTCCCACACAGTATTTTATCCAGCAACACATTTCTCTCAGCAAGTCTCACTTCTGGTATTTGGAGCCCTGCTGCGAGCAGAATCTCAAGGAGGGGCTTTGGGGAGGTAAGTGGCAGACTGGTATCCTTCACATGTCACATGCTCCCTTTAAACCAGATCTCCAATCCCCTTTCCCACCTTATACTGTATGTGATTTGGGCAGATCAGCATTTAAAAGAGATGGATGTTGCCACATCTAGTTTGGCTTTACAAAGAAGTCCTGCTGATTGGTTAGTGCAGGGGTGCTCAATATGTTGATCTCGATCTACCGGTCGATCGCGAGGCAAAATGAGTCGATCGCAGGCTTCTCTCCCGTCCAGGCATCCCTGGGAGTGAGCTCCTGTCTACGCATCCCTGGGAGTGAGCCCGTTGACTCTACTGGGGCTGACTTACCTTTCCCCTGTTTTTGCACTGGTATGTATGGAGATCTGCCCCCCCTCCAACTTCCATCTGTTGGTTCTGTGTGCAGGGGGTTTTGCACTGGTCTTGCTGTGATGTCTATATAAAGATCTTCCCTCCCCCACACCTTTCCCCTGTTTTTGCACTGGTCTGTATAGAGATCTGCTCCCCCCCCACTTGTATTGGAATCAAGGAAAATCTGGTGAGGAGGTAGATGTGGTGTCAGCAGTGGCCCCTTTAAGGGTAAGGCCTGGGCATCCAGCAGAGTGTGCTGCACAGCTGCAGCCACTTGAAGGCAATAGGGCCCTCAGGGATATAAGAGCACCTGAGGCAGGAAGGGCTCCACTTATTTATGTGAGTCAGCCTTTTCCTACATGAAGATCATTAAGTCCATGTACCGTTCCACCATGACTGATGAACGCTTGGAAGTGTGCTTGAGGCTGGCTGTCAGCAGCTACTGTCCGGACTATGCATCCTTGGCTGATTCACTTCAGTCCAAGTCATCAAAGTAAACTCAAGTAATTACAAAAAATGTTTATAGTTAATTATGTTGTGTTGTGCAATATTGGCTCATGCGGTTATGCAAGGTACACCAACATACATTGTACACATAAATGTTATATGTTATGATGGCGTGAACATTGTAAAAAAACTCTGGTAGATCTCAGGGCCTTGCTGGGTTTCAAAGTAGCTCTCGAGCCAAAAAAGTGTGAGCACCCCTGATTAGTGCATATAGGATGCTCTGTTTTTCCAGAATCTTGATCAGGTGAAGTTGATGCAAGAGCAGGTTCAAGATCAAGGTATGGACAACAGAAGTTGAATACCATGTGAGGCAAAAAAAAAAAAAGTGAGATGAATAGAGATGGTTTGCAAGAATCCATGCTTTTTGCTTTTCATCTGAGCATGCATGTAAACAATACTTTGAATTCATTTAAGTACTCTAAAGCTCACAACATTTTATTTTTTCTAAATGTTTACATATCTCCCACTCTCCTCCTCCAAAGGTGGATTAATAGAACAAAATAAAGATAAAGATAAGAATGTTTGATGTTTAAAAACCTTCAAACAATAAAGCCACAGAATCAACATCAGCAGCAGAAACAAACCCAGTGATAAACACCTTAAAAGTTAAATACAACAAGAAAAGGGATTATTTGTTTGTATACATTCCATCTATTTAGACAGAGGAGAAACCTACTCTTTTGCTTAGAGTGCACGAGACCCCCTGACTTTAACTTTCACATGTTCTTTACCATTGATATTTTTAATTTCCTGGCTTTTCTGGTATGACTTTTGCCAAGAGTGTATTTCAAGCTCAGCAGCTCCTGTTAATTACTTATAACCTTGTGCTTCTTTGACTTTTTTTCCCCCTTCTTCAGTTTTAATTTCTCACCACTGGTTATGTTTCACATGTGGACAATTTCTTTTCAAGCTAATTTACTTCCCATGGTGTTCTGAGCTACCTGCCCCTTCATTTCAAAATGCAGTATACGTTATTTGTACTACTTCAGGAATGCTGTCTATGTATTAGTAAGTGGTAGGACCTTTTCAGAGAGAGAGAGAGAGAGATTCCAAAACTCTTACCTTTTGAGGGAAAGTGATTCCGTGCGTGTGCGTGTGCGTGTGCGTGTGTGTGAGAGAGAGAGAGAGAGAGATCCTGAACTTCCTTGGCCACTGGACTTCTCTTTATAAGCAACTCGGAGCCCTACCCTTCTCCTGTCGTAGCATGCAGCTGTGTCAAAACAGGCTGTGCTACGGTGAGGGGTCCCAATCAGGAAGCTTGAGAAGGGAAGGGGAAAATATTTTCCCTTACTCCTCTGTAAGCATTATGATTGCCACTGGGTCCAGCTCTTCAGCTGGTACAAGCCCAAGGTCACAAAAGGAGTATGTTGACTTCTCCTGGGAGGGGGATAGCATCCAGCGCAAGTTGCCTGCACCCCTTTCTGCCTCCAGTGCCATTGGAGTGACAGTTTATATCAGTGTAGTTATTCTAAATCAGCTACTTGAATTTTCAGAATTTTAAACTGGCTGTTTGCAGGACTGAGTCTTTTTAGTCTTAGTTTGAAGTAAGATTTGCACATCTTGTGCCTTGCGCTCTTAGCTGGATATTGGTATCTGTGAATATGCTTTAATACCTAAGAAAATGTGCTGATGTTAGAAATATTTTAAAGTGTACTTTCAGGAAATGTTTCAACATTATTTAATAGGGATTGAAAGCAATTTAGTGTTTACACCTTGTTTTTATTTAATAGTTTGACCAGAGATTTCTTTGTATTGTGTTTGTACAGACTTTATCTCCTATCCTTTGCCATGTAATTGAAAGTATAGAAAAATAGGTGTTCCTTATGGTCTTTCTCTGCTTTCAGTCTGAGTATCTTTGGACTTGAAATGCCCAGTGATGATGATCTGTTGAATGATGCATTAACTATTGCTATTAACTATGAACTATTAACTAATGTTCCAGAGGTGGCAGAAGCTTTAAAAACATAACAGAAACTCATGATATCCCATGCTGTCATTCAAGTGAAGCATTCCATGTGCTTATTTATGCCCCACTGAAATCTGGGCCATATGGATGCATAGCTATGGGTTAGATTGTAGATGTTCTTTAACAGACCATAGTCATCCACAGTGTAAAAGATTTAGGGCCCAATCCTATCCTACTTTCCATCACCAGTGCAGCTGTGCCAATGCAGTGTGTGCTGCATCCTGTGGTGGTGGGGGGGCAGTCATGGAGGTCTCCTCAAAATAAAGGAATGTTTGTTCCCTTACCTTGGGTTGCATTGCAGCTATATTGGCTCTGGAAAATTGGATAGGATAGAGCCCTTATAGATGTATTTCTGTATTTTTATGTTTGTAGTAATTTGTATCATGCCCACCCCAAACTGTAGCACCAGTGGGGAAGGGCATCCACTGGTATGGGGAGCAGCCCAATTACAGCTGGGAGCCTAGGTCTACTCACCTGGAAGAGGCAGAATGGGAGCATAGATCTATCCAGTAGGTAGATCTGGGTTCCAAGTCGAGGTGGGAGTCCAGGTCTGCCTGCCTAGCAAACCTTGGGCCTGGAGACCAGTTCAATCCAGAGCCCTGATCTACCCCCACCTGGAAGAGATGGCTCCAGGAGGCAGTTGGAATAGGAGCCCAGGTCTATCTGCCTGGTTGACCTGGGCCCTAGAGTTAAGGTAGTGCTCATGGCCCACCCCAAACACAGAATCCATCCCTGTTCTGCATTGACATTTATTGACTTTTAATTTGATTCAGTTACCTGCCTTGGATCTCTTATGAGATCTGTACTGTTCGTGTTTTTCCTCAGTCTGAGCAACATTACTTGATTGAGCAACAGGATCTGCCTTGCGCCACTACTTAACCATCCTCCTGTCCATGACTAAAACTGAAAATATGTATATACCACCTTTCTCATAGACTCAAGGCAATTTACATAGGCAGGCTGAACTTAAATTAATATAAAAATCTGCTGCCATGGGGCCCTTTGGAATTCATCTGTCTGCTCCACAGTTGCACACCTCCGGCAGCAGCCTGTCTTGAAGATGACATGTCGTTCCCTCATAGTCATACCCTGACAGTTCACTTTTCTGAGCCACCCCGCCATTCTCTTACAGCCCGATCCTGAGCTGCCCGCTGTGCCCAGGTCTGGCGGCTCCATGGTGGGCTCCCACCGGATCCTGTGCCTCCCGTGCTACCGTGGGAGGCTCCTCGGGAGAAGGGGACATTGTCCCCTTCCCCTGAGTAAGGGAAGCAGCCCCACAGTGGGGCTACTCACTTTAGCGGCGACCTTTTGGTCGCCGCTAAAGTAAAGGGGCTTGTGTAGGGCGAGCAGCCCTGCCCGAGCACCTTGGATCCTGCAGAGCTCGGCTCCGCAGATCCGCCTCTCCCCCCGACACACCTCCCCCATGCCCCTGGCCATGCCTCCTCCTCCTCGGAACGCCTCCCCACGCCCCTAGCCACGCCCCCACCCCCTGTTCTGCAGCCTGGCGGTCCGGGAGACCGCCAAGCCGTGGAACCTGGGTGCCCGTTGCACACCAGCCCAGCTCCGGCTGGCGTTGGGCTAGCTCCAGCAGGAGTCCTGCGGTAAGCCCCGCAAACATGCCTTATGGCACGTTTGTGACTGTGGTTTGCGGTGTAGAGCCGCGCCACAGACCACAGGATTGGGCTCTTAGTCTGGCAAGCAAAGAATGACTGAGCAGGGCTTTGAATCTGGACACATGTGCAATTCCACTCCACTCAGTCTTACATATACTTGGCAGCACGAATAATTTCTAATATTGTAAACAAGCCTATTTTGTTTACTCACCAGAGCCTGGGATTTTCTGTAAGTGTTGCAAGCTTTTTTTTCCTGAATTAGGTGGCTAGATTAAAGTTGGCAGCGATTACATTTTATCTGTTCAGTTATTTTCCTATTTCTTTAACATTTGTTATCTGCCCTGAATTTTTGAGATGGAAGGCACAGTACATTAAAAATATATTAATGCTGCTATTCAGAAAGTTGTAGGGTTGAAAGCACATCTCTCCCCCCCCCCCCCAAATTTGTTAGGCTTTAGCTATCAAAATGTGGGAGTACGTTCCATTGAACTCCATTTCACTTCTGAGTGGACATGAATAGGCAGGACTGTTAGCCACACAAAGTTTAATGAGGTTCCCCTCATTAACTTATATGTTTAAAATAATATAACTGATGTTAACAAGTAGATTCATGCATTATCAAAAGACTGAAAATGGGACACTTAAAATATATCTCTAAGCAAAGAAGAAACACGATATTTATAAACTTAGTTGCTGTCAGTGTATATTTTATTGCCGATAAGCTGTATGCTTTAAAAAGATAAATGTTAAATGCTGGGAAACAGATCGCAATGTACTCTTCTGAATTCAAAATACAAAGCACATGTGAAATTATTTGCACCAGATGGAACTGGATCCATCAAACTCTTAAAGTAATTGTGTAGGACGTGCAAACAGCTGACAAACTATAAGCCAAACTCTCATGATTTATGGAATGAATATTCATTAATGCTTGTCTGTTGATGAAAACATTTGAACCAATGCTATTTTGAAGCCTACGCTTTTAATTTTTCTTGTGATATTCTTATATTTCTATTTTCTTCAGTTGTTAATGATCATTTTTATAAGAAACTTATTAAAACTTCCTGTTTTGAGTACTGATTATTGCTATTCAAGCCCTGAATTATTAATAAATTGTGTAGTTTAGTATTACTGAATGTTTCTTCTTGTGAACAGTATCTGCCTTTATGTTCCAGTTTGATTTATAAGATGTGCAAATCATTAAATTTTGGTCTGTAATGGTGTCACACCCCCTCCCAAAGTTCATCACCTGGTGTGGTCTCCACCCCCCGAAACAATTGTGTATAAAGAATATACAGGGTGTGTATTTGTGTGTGGGTGTGTCTTTTTTCCTCTCTCTTTTTGACAGAGAGATAAATTAATTCTGGCCAAGAAGTTGTATAGATAAATTTTTAGGGAAAAAGCACTTTGAAGCTGTGGGTGCAAGTATCGCCTCAGTTTTCTTAGTAGACAGTGTAACCCTAGTAAATTTTGCTGGGTAAGGGAGTAGAAAGTTTTCCATTGAGAGGAAAAATTGACAAGACTATGAGCTTTTTCACAGTTTTTCCACACTTTTTCAGGCACTGCAGCCTTTCTTTCAAAGTCTAGTAGTATAATAATAAAGACACCAAAAAACAAAAGTAGAATTGTACTGATAACCAAAAAGAACTCTTAATGGCAAGAATCTCATGGGATGGGTTCTTCTGAATAGAAACACGCCTTATCCTGCCCCAAATGTGAACAGTAGAACAGAATTTACTATCAAGTTCAGTCTCTTCCCTTCAACACAGCAGTCAGAGTTCTGTGTGAAAGAAAATTTCTGGCACAGGCTCAGCTCCAAGCAGCCTCTGATACTGCTTTTAACATAAAGGCTATCGAGGACTCTTTTCTGGCAGAGTTGCTCTTACTACTGTCTGTTAAACACGTGTGTGTGTGTGTGTGTGTGTGTGTGTGTGTGTGTGTGTGTGTGTTAATCATCAGCAGGGTATAAGACAGTGTTCCCAAAGGAGAAAAACTTGTTTATTCCTTGAAAAAAGACTCCCTTATCCCTTTGACAGCCCACTGTTCTCCCAGAGCTAGCTACCCAGCTGAAAGAACTGAGGGGCTATCCTGTCTTCTCTCCTTGTTGTCAAAACATGTACTGTACTTGCAATTTCCACAGCTCTCTTCTGTCTACTGATAATTGATAGCAAAATCCCTGGACTCCACTCATGCAATGGCAGAAAATGCCAGAAGGAAAGCTATTTGAAACAGGCTGATAGGAACAATATACAGTAAAGCCCTCAGCCATATTGTAGTTGTGCTCTTTTCCTATATAGCCTGCTTGAATACCCCTGCTCCTTTATTCAGGTGCCCTGGTGGTCCTCTTGTGAATGAAAGGACCAGACAAAATATTTTAATAAATAAAATTTAATAATCTTGGCAAAAATACTTTGAGTGATCAGGGTGTGTGTGTGTGTGTGTGTGTGTGTGTGTGTGTTCAAATGGGAAGATAGTGCATGGCTATCAACAAAATTAGATGAGAGTTTTCTTTAATTCAAACCAAGTGACATTCAAAAGTCTCGCTTGGTTGAGGAGTCCATTGGATTATAGCCCATGAAAGATTATATGATGTGCCTTAAAGATTACATTGCATCATCATTCTTCACTTGATGTTACCTTCTGCGATGTAAGAGATACACGTCTTGATACAGACCTTCTGTGATGTTACACGCAGACTCTTGTAAAATATGGGCATTATTAGTTCAGTATCTGGGCTCCTTTCTTTGTAAGACCACCTTTAATTCAGTTGAATGTCTTCTTTCAACAGAATAGTTAGTTAGCATTCCTCCTGGCATTTCCTCTTCCATTATGTTTAATTTCTGACATTACATAGTTTAAGCACATGTAGGGTCACTATACTGGCACATAATATAATATTACACACATTTTTTCATCTTGATGCCCCAGTGGTCTTCTAGCAGATTTGCACCCAGTAAACATGTTTCTCTGCTTTCTTATGAAGCAGTCTCTATAGATGTTTTTTGGGGGGAAAAGCACATCAGCAGCTGCAGGTCCTGTTGCAAACGTAAAAAAAAAGGTAAAAAATGCTGTGCCCACAGGCTCTAGCTTGAGGCAATAATAGCAGAGTCTGTATGTTTTAATTGTGCTGATTCAGCAGGAACTGAACAACTTCAGCTTTTATTGATGAAGTGAGCCTGTTTGGGAGACAAAGTTTAAGGGACATGGGATTTAAAAGAAAAACAAAGCCTCAGAAACTGTTTTCACTGGCACCTTAGAGGGGTGTTTATCACCCAAAGCACATAATAACTCTGCTTTTACATTAAAAAAAAAAAAGCAAGGGATTTCTTAGGAATGCCATCTGTGTAGCATTTCTATGTGAAGATCAGCAATGAATTAAGATTTCAATTATAAATTATACAGCATTTAAGAAATGTGTGACATCTTAGTCAACCAAGTTAAAATAACATGTTCCAGCTTCTCAGTGCTTGGACTCTGAAATGAGAATTCATGACTGTCAGAATGTTTTCTTCATTGTAGAACATCTTTAGCAGTCAATTCATGGCCAGTTATATGGTTTCAGCTTAGATTCTCAGTGTGTGTTTTAATATCTTTCTGATATTGAGATGGAAAGTTTAGAATAGTAAGAATTTTCTTTGTTAGTGACTTTGTGAACAATGCAGGATGTCCCACTGTATTAGAGTGTCTGCCTATGACTGGAGAGATGCAGGTTCAATAATAATAATAATAATAATAATAATAATAATAATAATAATAATAATGGTATTTATATACCACCTTTCTGGTCATCGGATTACTCATCTGACTTTATTCAAGGCAGTTCACATAGGCAGGCTATCTCTAAACCCCTGAAGGGATTTTTACAATAACAGAAAGGTTCTATCTTTCAAGGCCTGCACATTTCAGATAGATCTTTCACGGTCTGGTATCACTTCTGGCCCCCGTTGCCTCCCAAGCTGGCTGACAAGCAGCTCCTTTGTCTCTCACTTGAAGGGTAACCAAGACACTTCCTTGCTCACACCAAAGAGCAGGTGGAATAACTCAGCTCAGCTTGTCAGCTGCTTCAAGGTCTCACCATTCACAGAGCTGCCAGTGGCCTCGAACTGGCGAACTTAAATGTTATCTTCGGGCTAACGGAGGCTCTACCCTCTAGACCAGGGGTCTCCAAACCCCGGCCCGGGAGCCAGATGTGGCCCGCGGCAAGCCTCTATCCGGCCCGCAGCCAGCCTCTTGTCCCCTGAAAGCCCCTGGCCCACTTTGCTGAACATGACTGGAACTGTGCTCTGGTTGCATCTGGAGGGTGTTCTAAGGAACAGAGAGGTCATTTACTCACACATCTAAGTTCCATCTCTAATTTATTTATATAAATTTTATATTTACATTTTTTTTCCAACCTTCAAAACCGTGCCAGACATTTGATGCGGCCCTCTGACCAAAAAGTTTGGAGACCCTTGCTCTAGACCAGACCTCCTGCCCAGATCCTCCTAGACCAGATCCTCACTTAGCCACAAAGCTCACTGGATGCCCTTGGGCCAGTCACTATCTTTCAGTCTAATCCAGGGGTGCTCAAAGTTTTTGGCAGGAGGGCCACACTCTCTGACAGTGTGTCGAGGGCCAGAAAAAAAAGAATTAATTTACATTTCAAATTTGAATAAATTTACATAAATGAATATATTAGAGACGGAAAATGAATGAATGAATTCAATCCACTTTATGATCACATTCACCCTAAGAAGGAGGGGATCTTCATGCCGGTTTATGATCACATTCATCCTAAGAAGGGGGGGATCTTCATGCCAGTTTGTGATCCCATTCACACACACACAATGGAGGGGGGATCTTCCACACTTTCACATACCCACCTGCTCACCTGCCCCCTTGCCCTCCTTGGTTTGCTTGGGCGGGCTGCCTGCTTGCCCAGCTGCATGCCTGCCTGCCTGCCTGCCTGGCCAGCCAACCAGCCCTCCCTCCCTCTGGAGGGAGACATGCTGCAAGCTGGGCTGGTCTCCCCTCCCTTGAGATCTCTCTCTCTCTCTCTCTCTCCCCTGGCTCAGGTTGCAGGAGGGGAGGGGAGCTGAGCCCATCCCATCCCATCCCAGCCCATGGGCTAGAAAGAAGAGACTAGCAGGCAAGCGCACAGGGTTTTTTATAGTGGGAAGTAACGCAAGACCTGCAAGTCTCACGTTACCTTCCCACTATAAAAGGCCCTGCATACCGGCTGGGCTCGTCTTTCCTTCGCTGCCACTGAGCTAAGTGACAGCGAGGGAGAGCAAGGCGCGGAGCTCGCGCGGTGGGCCAGCGCGGCTGGGGTGAGGGCCGGGTGCCCATTGGAGGTGGGGGGACCCCCTGGGGGCTGGATGGGGACCCGCAGCGGGCTGCAAGTGGCCCGTGGGCTGGGGTTTGGGCACCCCTGGTCTAATCCAAGGGTTTCGTACAGCAGACCAAATAGCATTCATGATGCCTGCTGTGGTCCGGAAGTGATGTCATTAAGCACGTGATGACCAGAAAGGAACACTTTTTTCTCATATAGGAACTCATCAGTTGCAAATGTCAGAAGAGAAAATATGCAAATCTTATGTTCAAGATATGAGAGAGTTCAGTTAACGTGTGGGCCGCCCTTTCAGCAGAGACACCTCAGCACAGCTCAGCAGCTGAGAGCAGCCAATGGTGGTGCTGGGAAAGTTTGAGGGCCAAATAAAGAGCTTCCTGGGGCCACATCCAGCCCCCAGGCCTTATTTTGTCACCCCTGGTCTAATCCATCTCACAAAGTTGTTGTGAGGATGTATGTCACACTGAGGTCATTGGAGGAACGTCATGATATACAGGGGAACCCTTGTATCTACAGATCCCGTATCTGGTTTTAATTAACTGTAAATCAGGTCTGTGCCCCCCACACTCCCCCTCCAAAGGCAAGGGAAGCTTCCCTGGCCCTCACAATGCCTTTTAAAGGCATAAACACTTCCAGTTTTTTTTTCCAAAAGCTTTTAAAGCAGTAAATGACTTGGGGCCAAGGTATCATAAGGGTCACATTTCACATGAATCTACACATCCCCTAAAATCTATAGAGGCTCTTTTGTTTATTTTACTGTCTAGTGGGGACTCATGATGGGGACTCTGTGATGGGAGCCCCCCCCTGTGGTGTGTTCCCCTTTAGTTGGTACACTCTCTGCAGATACTTCAGTGGTAGCTGAAGACTTCGGAGTTTTAGCAGTCCTTGTCTGGCCTCAGGTTCACTACTCCTTTTTCATTATTAGTGTTTGTCTTTTGTTTTTGGATTGATTGTGTTTTGCTGTTGTTTCTGTTTTGTGTTTTGTTGATATACCTTTTTCCTGAAAACCTTCCCTCAACTTATCTGTGGGATCATCTTATAGATGAGTAACTGCTGTAACTCTCTTTATATCGAGCATGGCAGGCTGTAAATGACACCCTAATCAGTAATTGAACGATTATTTGCTAATATGAGCCATTTGCTTATAGTAAGCACATAGACTGTGCTGTGTAAATAGATTGTGAGCCCTTTTGGGACAGGGAGCCATTTAGTTATTTGATTTTTCTCTGTAAACCACTTTGTGAACTTTTAGTTGAAAAGCGGTATATAAATACTGTTAATAATAATAATAAATAGCTTGGGTGCAAGCTTCTGCAGGACACCATGGATACCACAATAGTCTATTTTAGCATATAGCCTTCTGAATTAAATTTCCTTAAGTATACATTAGATAGTTTTTAATGCTAAGTAATCTGCTGAGCCTAGATTTTTAACAGTTTTTAATGATAATTTAGCTTATTAGCTTTTATCACATATGTTAAATGCTATATTGTCCTATTGCTAGCATTTATATTGGCAGGAGCACAAAAAAGGAATTATAATTTCTCCCTCCAAAAGGAGTGCGGCCATCCAAAGCAATCATAATAGAGTTAGATGGTATCCTGTTACTTTTCAAGTAAAGCATTTCATCATTTATGCTTCTACAGTCTGCAAATTCTCAGCTTATCATTACTGCTTGTAAATATTCACTTCTACAGAATGCTAGATAAAACGATCAGAGTTTAGGGATTTTCATATATCAATTTGTCTGTCAACTCTTAGTACCTAAATTGGGATGTGATCAGCGTATGAAAAGATTGAAGAAACCTGGACATTTTTGTCTCGTTTCTCCTTAACTTAAAAGTCCATGTTTATTATCAAGTAAAGCTTTCTAATATAACTTTATGTAACTGTATAGGGAAAATTGGTTTTGTCTTAGAAATATTACTTTCTGTTGAAAAAGGTGTGTTCATTTTTTCTAGACGAAAGAGCTCTGGCCGTCATAGTATTTGTTACAAGTGAAGATAGCTCCTGTGGTGACAGCAAGTGACAGACTTAATAACATTCCTGACTTTAAAGTTACCATTTTAACTTTGTATAGCTCTGGCTTTTGAAAAGTGACAAAGCTCCAGTTCTTTCCTTGATGTAATTTTCAAGAGAAACCTTGACTGCAACCTGTGGTTTCAAAGTTATCCCTCTTTTTCTTTGTTAGGAACAGATCAGTAGGCTGCAAATGTGCACAAATTTTTCTTTTACTTTCTACAAACTAACAAAATTGCATTGCCCTATCAGAGGAGTAAAGCAATTTAGCAGGTGAAGAACCTACTATTGTTAATGGGAATGTTTAGATCTTCCTAATGGTGTGAAGGATTTAAAAAGCAATAGTTTATTGTGGAAAAATATGCCTTGAGCAGAAGTCAAATGGTACTAAGGCCTTTGTACTGTTCTGAATTCACCAAGAATTAAAATACCCCATTCTGTAATATAAATTAATTCTTTGTGATGTATGATTATTGTTCTTCTGAATAGCTAAGATCCAAGGACATAATTTCAGTGTGCCTAAGGACTCTGGTGTAGCCACTGGGGATTTTATCTAACTAGCTATGCATAATTTGTGGTTGCCACTGACTCTCCTCTCCTCCAAGTTTTCTGAGCATGTCAGGAGGAATGGGCATGGTTTTTTTTTAGAACAATGGTTCTCAAACTGGTGGGTCACAACCCATCAGTTTGTGTAAGGTTCCTCATCCCTCTAAGGGGCAGGGGAGGGGTCAAAGGTAGTGACACAAATCCCAGGATTGCGTCGCTAACAGGGGTGGAAGGGGGATGCCTTTACTTACAGGTGGCTGCAGGACATTTCAGGAGGTGCAGAGAGTCCAATGCAGCCCTCCGCAGGGCTCCCCAATGTTTAGAATGTTGAAAAAAGTGGGCGCAAAGCACTTTCTACTTGCAAACACAAAGTGGAAGTGCTTTGCATCTGCTTTTTTCAACTTTCTAAGCATTGGGGAGCCCTGCGGAGGGCTGCTTGGCGCTCCCCGCACCTCATGCAACGTCCTGCAGCCATCTTTTAGTAAAAGCATGCCCCTTTCACCCCTGTTAGCTATGCGATCCTTGGGATCATGTCATTGCCCTCATTCCCTCCCCCACAAAGACTTACCCCAGAATAAAACTCCTAGGAAGTTTGAGAACCACTGTTCTAGAGCAAGGAACTGTGTGTGCTAACTATTTCACTTTATTTGTGAAGTGGTTTACAATTTTTTCACTTTTGCATCAGGCCTGTGAGGTAATTCACCGTATTCTAATTTAACAGATGGGAAATCGAGACCAAGAATACCATTTACCCAATGCTACACAAAACCAGCTGCACGTGGAACTAGGTCTCCTAGGTCTGTGTTAAACTCTTTATTCATAACCCCACTCTACAGCCCTAAATAAATGTGGTGGAACATTGACTTTCAAAATATATAATTCATTAACAAAACTGTCTCAAATGCCCTTTAATAGTTATTGAAATTAAAAGTTAGGAATGAAGGTAGTTAGCAATATGATTACAAAATTATATTGTAAATAGAATTACTTTTATGTATTCATTGTAGAAAATTTGTTGAGTAAAGCTTGTATTACAAAAGGATAATTTAATTGTGATTGTAATTTTAAAGCTAATTATGCTATTCATTTAGAACACTTTGTCCCAACACTTATTCTAATATTTTTATACATACATGCATACTATATACTGCCTTTCTCTGTTTTTTGAAACACTATTCAAGCTGGTTTATAGTCAGGCTAATCTAAACCACCATTTTTAATTGGGTTTTTACAATATGTTCTGTGGAAAAACTCACAGAACCTTCAGCCACCAGATATTGCCTTTGCAGTGTGTTTTTCTCTTCTAGCTACATGCCAACAAGCCTCAGAGACAGCCACATATCAAGTCTGGACAGGTTCTCAAGGCTGTTCTCTGTTCTTTGCTAGCTGACCTTCTCACACACTCCCCCTTACTCTCACTGCTGTAGCTCACCAACTCAGCAGCGATTCTGTTCTGCCACAATAAGTAACAGCAGCGTATCAACCTTGCATCTGTCTCCCAACTGGAAACAAGACCACTGTACTCCTTAGCTCTTCAGGCAGTATACGTTCAAACATCAGACCACGCCACCTCAGTATACAATAGTTTACTTGATCACCAATTGGGTACATTCGATCTTCTGTAATCATTTATACCTGGTATTTGTATAGTGGGTCTTCCATTTACATTAACACTTAGAATTACCATCCTGGGAACAGAGATTCAGCCTGTGCTGCATGGGGTAGAACCTTTTTTGGAAGCCCAAGTTTGTAGTTCGGGGATGCTTTTCGGCCCTGCTATAAGCCTGGTTGCCCAGGTCTCAGTAATGACCAGGAGTGCTTTTGTCTGGTGCAGGCTGATGTGCTAACTGAGTCCATATCTGAAGACATCAGGTCTGGCCACTACAACACATGCTCTGGTAACTTTGTGCCTAGACTACTGCAATGATCTTTTCATGGGGCTGGTTTGAAGACTGTTCAGAAGATTTAGCTGGTCCAGAATGTGGTGGCCTAGTTTCAAAACATAGGAGTGGGAATGTTTTACATTGGCATTTGGGATTACTGGATTGTTAGCATGCATGCCTATTTTGCTTGCATGCACGCATGCACAAATGTGCGCGCGTGTGCACACACACGCACGCACACACACACACAACTTTTGATGAACAGTGAGTTTTGGTACAAATCCTGGAGAAGTCCTCATGAACTACAGTAGTTACATCTGTTTAAATAAGGAACATTTTACTGTCTACTTGTTTTGTTCTTCATAGAATTGTGATATACCATGGCGTCTGCACTGTGTCTCATTAAGAGTGCTTATGTAAATAGCAATGACATATGAGGCAGAGAAGTGCACCCGCGCCAACACAAGCAGCGAAGGTAGGTGTGGGGGGTGAGGAGGAGGCAGGAGGGGGTGTTTCTTGGTGGAGGGAGGGCAGGTGATGGGCGGCCCCGGGGGCGTGCGCGTAGGGAGTCAGGGGCGGGGCTGGGACCCGGCGGTTATGCCGGATCCCAACCCCCATCCCCGGGGGAGAACGGAGCGGCTTCCAGCTGCTCCACTCTCCTTGGACTTGTGCCACCTCCAGAGGTGGCACAGGTCCGAGGAGACCCATTGGGGCCAGCAGCCCTTACCCAGCAGTAAGGGGAAGAGCTTCCCCTTGCCTCTGGCTGAGCAGCTGCTGGCCAGAAACCCACGTTGGATGCAGCGCAAGCCTCCTGGCTTGCCTGCTCCAGCGCGGGTTTGGATTGCGCCCTTAATAAAGTTTGTGTCAAAAAGAAAAGTACTTAGAAAGTGGTTTGGAATATAATGGTCAAGTGGAGCAGAAAAGCTGAAAGAGAGGCACGTAGATCTCAGAGCTGGCCCAGGAGCTCCCACAACCACTGGCATACCTGGGGGCAGGGCAAGGGTTGCAAATACCCTGGGCAGCAGAGAGGAGGGGGTGGCGCTGTGCTGCCGTCCACTCCTCTGCGCCTCTCCCCTGGTGCCATGCATGGAGAACTGAGGCCTCTGGGGGCCTCCAGTAGGCAAAAACCGGAAGTGACGTTTTAGGCTCTTAGAAGACTTTTGGAGGACCCCAACCTTCCAAAGGTTTCTAAGGGCCTAAAATGTCACTTCTGATTTTTGCCTGAAGTGCCCTCCAAAGGCCTCCCCCCAGAAATGACGGTGGGGGATGGCAACACTTGGGGGGGGGCATTTTGCGAACCTGGCCCTAGGCAGCATAGGTTCGCAAATGCCCACCACTTGAGGCAGACTGCTGAGTGCTGTCTCCCTTACATGGTGACATGCCAACCTTTGCAGAAGAGGAAGGAGAGGAGATTGGTGGGCTAGAGTGCCTGAGACTAGCCCACCACTAGTCACTGATGCTCTAGTCTAGCCCACCTTTCTCCTTGCTATCTTGGGTGCCTGCTATCTTGGGTTTCTTGGAGTTCTGGTTGTATAGAATAAAATTGGCTATATTGGTAAACAGAATCAGGCAATTTTGCCCTGTAGGAAAGCCTTACTTATTATCTTTTTAATATGGTCAGCACACATATGCTTTGGCCCTTCTAGATTCTAGAAAGACCTACAAGAGTCATAGGATACTGCATAAGGGAACTGGCTTGGTTTCTCTGTGGCATGGCAAAGATATGACTGCAGAAACAGCAGCCCAAGGCCCAAGGAACCAGCAGATCCTTTGTTACCAGTAGTGTAGCCCAATGCTGATGCTTATGAGCTGCTACCTCAATCAATGGAACAAGGGATTATTAATTGTGAGAAAGTTATAAACCTGCATGAGGCTAGAGAAGAGACACATGCACTAAGATACGTGTGGATAGTATGTGGTTCTTATTTTAAAGTAGTCAAATAACATATCGATAATGTTTTCAAGTGAAATCAAGTTGTTTTTTTTAAATTCTGAGTGGGTAAATCTGATTCTCTGATAGGAACAGAACAGTGTGAAGCTATTGATGATAATGGAAGTCAGCAACCTCACTCTGGGTCCAATTACCTGTTTTATACATTGTCTTCAGCAAAGCAGAAAATTACAAAAATAGCGGAAAGCTTAAATAATATAGATAGTTCCCAAATAGTCCCAGAGACCCTTGTGCTAAAATGTTGAGCTATGTCTTTAAAATTACCATTTAAATAGGAAATTCTGATCTAGGGCACAGTATTTATTCAGGACTTCATTTAACAGGACAGCCTCGTTGTAGAGAAAATGGATTTTTCAAGGAAAAAGTCTTCTCCATGCTTTTTTATTTAGATTATATTCATCTAGGGGAAGGTGCCTCCAACTTATGCAAGGGTCAGAGTCCCAATAACAGGTTTATTAAAAAAAGAAATGAATGCAAGAAAACAGAAGACTGTATAGATATCATATTAGTTTTTAAGACTCAGTGTCAATATTCTAAGAGCATGTATTTGAAATGAGAAATGGAACAGAAAATGACAATTGTCAGCCTCTTAATGCTTCACAAATACTGCAATGAATGGGAATGTATTGGTCACATCAGCCATGGGGAATGTACTGTTCACACTGGGATTGGTAAGGTATTCCTGTGTGAACTAAGGCAAAGTGTGGGATTCAGCCATAGCAACTGAGGGGGTAATGACACTGTAACAGCCCAATCCCATTCAGCACTGTGCAGCAGGGTTTCATGGCCTATGCCATATCCAGCACTGATA
This sequence comes from Tiliqua scincoides, assembly GCF_035046505.1. NCBI lineage: Eukaryota > Metazoa > Chordata > Lepidosauria > Squamata > Scincidae > Tiliqua > Tiliqua scincoides. The sequence goes on from NC_089833.1 coordinate 14,734,316, forward strand.
TTGGCCAGGCTGGAGGTCTCCTCAGGGTAAGAAAACATTTGTTCCCATGTTGAACCCCAGCCTGCCCAATGGAGTTACTCGGATCTGTACCAGCTAATTATTGGCACAAGTCTGAGTAGTTCCATGTAGGGCTTCAGACCTGGGACGGGGCTTAGGATATGGTGGAGGCTTGCTCCACTGTCTCTGCCCCCTCCTGGGCCTGAACTGTCCCCCTTCCACCTTCCCCACCCCATTACACCCCCTTCCTGCCTCTGTTCTGTCTTCGCCACCCTCCCTCTTGCCTGGCACAGCACCTACCTGCTCCTTTGGCTTTCAGGCTGGATATAGTGCTGGCAGGATGGTGCAGAGCTTCCTGCTAGTACTGCAAACTTGTGAGTCGTTGCAAATATGGTTTTTGCATGTTTGTGATGGCTAGTGATGGTGCTGTGGCACTAGCAAAGGTTAGGATTGGGCTGTAAGTCTGGCATTACTATCGTGTCACCAGTAGTCTCCTTACTACTGCCCATCTCTTAAAAAGAACAAAGCCTCCACAGATTGCTGGATATTTAATATGAGAGTTGAACCATGCTGTTTGAAGCTATTGTGTATAGACAGCCAGTGTGATAGTGGTGTTTATAACTGGACTTGGAAAATGGTGCCTTAAATAATATCTTGTACAAGTGAAGGTGTGCATTATCTTTCCCTGCGCCTTGTATTTCCTGTGCTTGACAGGGTAGTAGGGACCACCTCACCTATGGTAGCTGGATGGACAGGAACCAGAAAAGTATGTTTTTTTGAATTTCCTGAGCTTTATTTAATACATTTTACCTTGGAGATGATCCTGAAGTTTAACAAATTGGACAGAGTTGCTTCCATCAAACCGCTTTGTCAGTTCTGAGTTTTGTGTCTTTGACTATACTGGTAGGTTCTGATTTTGTCCATTAATTTAGCAGTCTTTTAGGGGTGTTTTAATTGCAAATATCTTTTATTCTGTAACTGCTAAAACAGGTGATTGGGTGATCCAGACAATTTTCGCTTATTTCCAAAAATAAATGTGCATTTTCACATTCTTCCAGTCTGAGTAGCTCTAAAAAATTTTTAACTGTTCATAAAATCTATCCCTAATATATAAAAAAGCATTCCATGTCTTTCTATTTACTTCTTGGATGGATAAGTACAGCACTTCTGAGCTGGAAAGAGATGGTAGAACACTAAGTGGTGCATTTTTCTAGCTTTTATTGAATGGAGGAGTTTTTATGTGAGCTCTTCTATATTAATCTTACAGATAAAATTCTTGGTTGTCCAATTACTGCATTTGTGCTTTTCTGTCATTAGTTATATTCTTTTTTCCAGTGAACAAGTTGGTCATTAAGCAGCAGGTAGCAAAAGAGATCAATTATGTGAAATGAGGACAGTCATTTGTAGGACATGTTTTGTGGGTGTTGTGATGTGAAGAGGTAGATGAATTTGCAGTCAGTGTGGTTATGAACTTGTTGATTTAGGTTTCTGAAGTCTCTGCTCTTTCAGTTAGGCTATTTTATTTAAGAAATACCAGTAAATGTTTCTAAAGAACAGCAAGCTCTGATTAATTTTCTTTGTGCTTTGTAGTGTGAATGGGCTTGTCCTCTGGAAAATGTAGTTTGTTCTTCACATTTTGCAGGTGGTTGTGTGTGATAGAATAAGTTGTTAATAATATGTCTTGGGGTGATAGAGAGTGCAAAGCAATGTGCATTTTCAGGTAGCATGATAAAACTGACCTTGCTACTAACAGACCTTATTGTCATTTTGACTAAATTTCATGCAAAGCTTTTGCTGACCAAACATGTCTGGCCTGAAAATGAGAGGCGAATGTAGATTAGTTTTGTGAAATGCAAAGTGAGTTCTTTATATTTGTCTGATGTGATCAATAAATATGTAAAGATCACAAATTAGAAACACTGTGTGGAGTTTATTGACTTTCAACTAGCCTTTGATTTTTAGGGAGGAATCTTATTAGCTGCAGTGCCTTGAAGCAGACATTGAAGTAGTGACACTCTGTTTAAAAACAAATATTGTACTCTTCAGCTGTCTCATGGGTCAGGGTTGGGCAGAGGGGTTTGACAGTTCAGTTGCCTGGTTTCCTCTTTTTTGGAACAATGATGCTCTCATTGCATCTTGGTTTAATTGAATCATGACTACAGCTCTGTACTGATTAAGTGTACATTATGCATGTTTCATTTGTCCAGAATAATGCAGAATAGTAATAAGTAATCCTGGCTCGTTTCAACACCTGGCTGGTTGATCTATTCAGAATATAAGGAACTCATTGATCATGAAAATGAAGCACATATAGTTAGAATTCTTAATTGTTTAACTCTTCATGTTGTGATACTAGAGCACATCTTCAGACTAAAATAGGAGCAGGCCATTTTAAGGAAATCTTCACCTCCAAGAAAAGCTTTGGCATTTAAGAAAAATGCACACAGCAAGGTTGTTTTTTTCTCAGCAGCCTTGACACCTTTTGCAAAGGATCGTGACAAAGTCCTTCTGTTTGCAAAGGCAATATTCTGTTTGCTTCTTATATACTTAATGTCTTATACCTTAATGATGCTTCACAGCATATGTTTCACAACACTCCTTTTCTGGGTAGGCAAAATAGGCATTTAACAGAGAAACAGTTAAATGGAAGGAAAAAAAAATACCCAGACTCCATACTTGCAAGTTTGGTTACTGATCAGTGACTGATCAATGCATTACTACTCATCTGGCTTCAGATGTAGACATGAACTGAATAATGTGGTGTGTTCAAAGAATATGTCATGGCTAGTTGGGCATGACTGGGTGTCAAATGACTTGACTTAAATCCTAAACCACCCGGAGTGGTAGCTCATCACCTTTGCATCCATAGTGATAAAATGAAGCACTTCTGTCTTCCTAGAGAGGGGGAGGGTGCTAATAAGATTACATCTGTGACATTCTAATACTAATTTGGGTGCATTGGTTCAAACTCCATCTGTAGGAGTACAGAATTTGGAATGAATGCCTCAGGGTAGGTGACACTGGCCAGTGTGCTGATGGACTGTAATGCTTGTGACTCAAAAGGATAATTATTGAGGGTATTGGTGAGCAGATATGAAGTAGCTGTCTAGGAAAAATCCTGTCATTGTTTAACCATTTATCATTTCTTCTTTTACATTAATTTTTTGTGACTATTCAATAGTTTTTGTTTTGCTCTTTCATCCAGAGTATAATCAATACACAAATGCTCACTGGAGATTGAACAAAAGATGGATGTCTTCCAGAAAGAGATTTAATCAAGCAAGATATGTATAAGCTAGTGGGGAAAGCAGTTATATCATTCCTTAGCCTTTCTGACTGACAGGTTAGTACGAGAAAATGACATTACAGCTGAATTTCTGTAAAATTTGAGTATTGCTTGATTGAAGACTTTATAAAGATTTAAATTAACCCTTACTGTGAACAGCTAAATAAGTCTGCTGTTGTACCCAGAACATTATTTTTGCTTTGACACACATAATAAAATCCAGAACTTATAAACCAATGAATTTGCAGGATTGTAACCAAAGTTTCAGGAAAAATAGGTAAAATTTTAATTGGGTAGCTCCAATTTGAAGATACTAAGCTATATCTGATCAGTGTGTGATTTAAAGACTAGAATGAACTTATTAAGTCATGCTCTGAATAGGAATATCAAAATGCAATTGAAACACCTGCTTCCTTTCTTCACATAATTAAAATGTTAGATGGCCAAGAGAATATTACAAAGAGCATGTGTGCACTCATGTAATATATACTGTCTCTCCTTTAGTTTCCCTTGATATTACTCTATCTATACTTTTTCTTTCTATTTTTGGAACTCATTAACAATAAAAACTACAAGAAAAATGTGTGTGTTTTATTGAAATGACAAACTGTAATAGGGTTTCTTTCTCTTTTTCTGGTTAGATACAAATTGGCAAGTTTTTCAGATTACAGAGTAGCATGTGAGTTCTGCAGTAAGAATTTCTGAAGAGATACATTCATAAAAATGTCAATTCCAGTTTTATAAGAAAGCCAGAAGTGACCTTTTTGGGTCTTAATGGTTATTCTGAGGCCCGCATAGACTGCGGGCAGATGCACACAGCCTCTGTGGGGCTCAGAAGAGCTTTCCGGGGGTGTCCCCGGTATCCAGTGATTCAGGTATCCATAGATTCAGGTGTCCACATGGGGTTCTGGAACGGAAGCCTTGTGTATACTGGGGCACACTTGTATGAAATACAATAAAACAAACTCAGTTGTTAGGTGTTGGTGAATGCTGGGGTGCCACTCAAAACATCGTGACTTGTCACTTGCCATTTAATAAGTTCGCTATCACTGCTCTATTGTATTCCATAGACATGGATCAAGGACATTTTGCACATTGTGTGGTGTACCCTTTCTATTTAGGATGGCATTTAACCACTGACATGATGAGCTGGTGCTTTTAACCAGCATAGTTTTAATTGCTTTTATGTGATCCTTGACTTGTTCTATATTTTATTGGTTTTTAAATTGTTTTTATTTTTGTTCTAATGCTATAAGCAGTCTTGGTTGCCCTCTCTGGGAGAAAGGCAGGATATAAATCCTTTAAATAAATAATATCGTATTCTGCTGGCATCAGAAGTATTATCAATTAGATTTTACTGGAACCTGTCTGTGGAACTTCTTGTCATGGGAAGTGGTGATGGCATCTGGCCTGGATGTCTTCAAAAGGGGGTTGAACAAATTCATGGAGGAAAAGACCTTCATAGGTTACAAGCCGTGATGAGTATGTGCAACTTCCTGATTTTAGAAGTAGGCTACCTCAGAATTCCAGATGCGAGGGAGGGCACCAGAATGCAAGCCTCCTGTTTTGTGTCCTCCTTGGGACATCTGGTGGGCCACCGTGAGATTCAGGAGGGTAGACTAGATGGGCTTTTGACCTGATCCAGCCAGGCTTTTCTTATGTTCCTGACCTTCAAACATAATTCGAATTAGTTTTTAAAAAAACATACATAGTTACCTATAAATATGAAAATACATAGAAATACATGTGGTTTAAGCAAACAATGTGTAGAAATTTGAGAAACTTGCTGAACTTGTGCCCTGAAACAAATGCCTGGGGCATCTTATTCTTTTCTCAAACAAGAGGTGGAGCATTGCAAGCCCTCAAATGCATCTCTAGCTGAGATTAAAATGGGGCTGAGGAATTCCCAGTTTATCCCACTCCTTGATACCAGTATTCTAGGTCTTAGGACTACATACATCCAAACCATACACAGGAAGTGACCAGTGACCAGGAAATGTATACATAACAATGTGCATGCAATTCAATTCCTGTATTTCCTCCACCTTCATATTGAGGTTTTTCTTTTTTCACATGTTTGTCCTGCTTAGTAGGACCCATGTCCAATGATTTAATAACAACTCATTATATCAGAATAGTTTTCCAATGGAAGTTTTTAATGAACAACAGATTTTTTTGTTGTTGTGCTCATTGATCTTTAAAAAATTTCTTCATTCTTTTGTCTCATTATTATGAATTCACTGAGCATTTTCTTCAAGGCTGTTTTATTTGCCTAGCCCAAGGGTGCCCAATATGTCGATTGTGAGCTACCAGTCAATCTTGAGGCGAAATGAGTCGATCGCAGGCTTCTCTCTCATCCACGCATCCCTAGGAGTGAGCCCCTGGCAGGCTTGTGAGCCCAGGGAGCCAGCCCAGGGAGTGAGTCCAGTGAGTCTAGGGAGTGAGCCCAGGGAGCCCAGGGAGTGAGCACCTGGCAGGCTCCTCCCTGGGAGAGGCAGGCTCCCTGGCAGGCTTCTCTCCTGTCCACGCATCCCTGGGAGTGAGCCCCATTGACTCTACTAGGGCTGACTTACCTTTCCCCTGTTTTTGCACTGGTATGTATGGAGATCTGCCCCCCCCAACTTCCATCTGTTGGTTCTGTGTGCAAGGGGTTTTGCACTGGTCTAGCTGTGATGTCTATACAGAGATCTTCCCTCCCCCACACCTTTCCCCTGCTTTTGCACTGGTATGTATGGAGATCTGCCCCCCCCCCCACTTCCATCTGTTGGTTCTGTGTGCAAGGGGTTTTGGACTGGTCTTGCTGTGATGTCTATATAGAGATCTTCCCTCCGCCACACCTTTCCCCTGTTTTTGCACTGGTCTATATAGAGATCTGCTCCCCCCCCCCCACACACTTGTATTGGAATCGAGGAAGATCTGGTGAGGAGGTAGATGTTGTGTCAGCAGTGGCCCCTTTAAGGGTAAGGCCTGGGCATCCAGCAGAGTGTGCTGCACAGCTGCAGCCACTTGAAGGCAATAGGGCCCTCAGGGATATAAGAGCACCTGAGGCAGGAAGGGCTCCACTTATTTATGTGAGTCAGCCTTTTCCTACATGAAGATCATTAAGTCCAAGTACCGTTCCACCATGACTGATGAACATTTGGAAGTGTGCTTGAGGCTGGCTGTCAGCAGCTACTGTCCGGACTATGCATCCTTGGCTGATTCACTTCAGTGCAAGTCATCAAAGTAAACTCAAGTAATTACAAAAAATGTTTATAGTTAATTATGTTGTGTTGTGCAATATTGGCTCATGCGGTTATGCAAGGTACACCAACATACATTGTACACATAAATGTTATATGTTATGATGGCGTGAACATTGTAAAAAAACTCTGGTAGATCTCCGGGCCTTGCTGGGTTTCAAAGTAGCTCTTGAGCCAAAAAAGTGTGAGCACCCCTGGCCTAGCCTTTGGCATGAAAATGCATTTGTCTAAGTGAAGACTCTTTCATCTTCAGAAAACTAACAAAAAGATTAAAATGAAAGTAGGGGGCAATTATTTTCTGATGAAGTTGGAAATTCTTTCTAATATTTCTGGTCAGATGGATCCCTCCCTTTCAAGAAGTTACATTATGAGAAAGGGGTATTTTCACATAAGCAAATATGATTAACTGTTTTAAGGATCAACATGATTAGCTCATGTTAAGGACCAACATACACAGCTATAGCCATGGTAATGAGAGTTGCCATTTTCGTTAGATAAGAAGAAAAAGTAACAGAAACCATAACATGAATGGATACTCTTTTCATTATCAGCCTACACAGAGTGCTTCTATGCTAGGCTTAATGTAGACTCAAGACATTAGGAAGAGAAATCTAGTGGACCTGAAACTGTATCCTGAGCTATATAAAGGCTCATTTCTTTTGAGGGAAGAGTCTGTAGACCACGACATAGGGAAACTATAGAAGTTTCAACTGAATAGACATCAAATATTGCAAAGAAAAACTATCAATAAAGTTGTAACTTTTAAAGAATCAAACCACTGTTGAATCTTATAATTTTGGAGACCTCTTTACAAATATGGATTATTTCTGTTTAAAACTTTCTCAACTCAGTTTTAGTCATTCTTGTTTTGTCTTTATCTGCTGAATGAAAAGTCCTTTGGTTGTTTTATCAATTTTATTGGGTTGGTTCAGACATCGCATGAAAGTGGCATCATGCCATACCTTTAGCTTCAAGAACACATGCTGTCCTCTCCCCATAGCAGTTGGGAAAAAGATAGGATTGGCTGTGATGTCCAAACCTAAGGATCTTGGCTTATTCTAACCACAATTTCAAACCAGCATCTGAACCTGAGATTCAGCTAATTGTTGTACATCATCTTTCACTTAAGCTAATTTCATTTTGACCTGTTGGTGCTTTCATTAGTGCTACAGTGTTAATTTTGCAGTGGGAGCTGCTACTGATTTTTTTAGAAGAAAATATTTCTCAAGATCTATTCCCCCCTACAACATTATAATATGATTGTATACTAGAAAAAATATATTTATTTAATTATAGAGGTTTATATTAATTTTGGTACATTATAGTTTTTATTGTCCTAACTTCTACTAATTAGATAACACAACCATTTTGGCTTTATGTGCAAGTAGTTATCAATTATTCAATCATGAGAAAAATGAGTGAGGTCCAAGTATCCTATTAATTCATTTCAGCTTAGAAAATTTCTTATAATTGGCTTGGCAAGAAGAATGAGTGAGATTAGTTGCTAATGAGAAGATAAGTATAGTAATTTCTGCATGATGTAAAACTGTGATTGTCAGTAGGTAGTAATAGGAATTCAGATTATTTTTCATGGGACCTTGGTTCTTTGTGTGAGATCATTAACATCTTCTGATATTGTAAATTGAGTTATTTCACACCTGTATTTTTATCACTAGGCATTAACCCTCCAGCCACAGATACTGATAAGTTTTGCTAATTAGGGAGTCATTAATGTAGTTAGGGATATGAGCAATCAATTATGACTTGGTCTAGTAATAAAAAAAACTTAATTGCATATATTTATCTTGTACTTTTAATCTTTGTCATGATACTTATGAAATTCAGCAAAAAATATCAGTGTTTTCAGGAGACCAAATCTTTATAAAATTCAATTGCCCTTGCAACTCTCCCTCCCAAATAAACACTCAAGGCATGTTATTGGAATATAGACCAGGCCACATTTATTGAATAAAACCAACCATAAATCTGAAAACAACTCAGAAGTGGGTATTGTCTCCAAATTCCTCTCCCCTTCAGTGCAGACATCTTACCTAGAGGAGATGGGAAACCAGCATCTCTACCCCTTATTCTTTCTTAAACTGACTTCAAGTTGCAGCTGTTGTTTGACAGCTCAAGCTTATCTACAGTTCAAGCTCATCTACACCAACCTTAAGGAAGCTGAACTGCCTAGTCCAAGCTGGAAAGCATTGGAGGTTGACTTTGCAATTCAAGAGTTGACCAACCAGCCAAAATTGAAGGATAGGTACTGGTCCCTCTTCTGACACTGCTTTCTTCACATCAAAATCCCTAGTCTTCTCCCTGGTTTGCACCATTTCTGCCAGATTTGACCACCCTGGCTAAAGAAATAATGCAATGTGAGAAACACTCTGGGGAAGGAGGCCAACAAACAAACAAACACAAAAACAAAACTGCCCATGAAACTCAAGGCACACTGAGAAAAGGCAGGTGTATATGACCAAACAGCCAACAAGTTGTACTCGCTCACTTTGAAAACACCTAATGGGATGCCAGTGTTAGCCTGCCCTAGCTTCACATGACAGTAGATAAGGCAAAAACTTGACAGCGGACCTGAGGTGAAAAAGCAGTCCTGGAGTCCTTAGAAAGGCACTTTCTAAAAGGCATCTAGCACCTGGGGGCACAAAATTTTTTTACATCCCCCTGGGTGCCAGATGCTATGCTACTGTTCTTAGTTGAAACACTATGCTAACAAGGTAGTGTTGAAACTTCCTCTGTTTTCTGTACCATAAAAGGTGAGCTTTGTATAGCATTCTGCCCAGATGTTGTTTTCTTCTCCTGGACACTTGACACCTATTTTGCTGTAATTGACTTTAATTTCAGAGAGTTCAGTTTTCTCTATATGAAATTTTCCATCTGCTTCTCTTTTTAATGTTCAAATACAAAATTACAAATGACTGAAGGGCTCACCTAAGAAGATAAACCAAATGAGGACTATTAAATATAAGAAAGTCATGAGGCACAGACAATATGACAGAAATTGAAGCTAGTAAGTGGATAAATGAGCTTCTGAAATGTAGTCTATGGTGAAAATGAAGTTACAATTCAAGTGAAGAATCTAAAGGCAACTTCGGTAAATAAAGGCATCCTTAAGCTACTTTCTTTAGTATTGGTTCATTGCAGCACTCTGTAGTTTTGAGATGATTGACAGTCATTTGAACCAATAGGAGCAGTACATTCTGAGCCAGTCAGTATCTGGGCCAGTCAACATTGTACTGGTGTGTGTGTGTGTGTGTGTGTGTGTGTGTGTGTGTGTGTGTGAGGTTTGGGCTTTCTGAGGTACACAAGGGGTTACAGTGATACAGGGTAAGGAACTCCATTATGTTAGCTGAAATCCACTTACCATTCTTAGGATTCAAGCAGTAACATTTTTTTCCACTGTTGCTTAATCATATGGTAGATTTTCCAGCTTGGTGTTGCTGATAATCATAAATAGTATTTCATTGTTTTACATATTTTTGAATACCTTTTATAATAGTTCTATAATGCTAGAAGGTAAGCTGTTGATTAATGGAACTACGAGTAGCAAAGTCTCCTGTTTGTTTACACTGTGAAAACGCAGTATCTGTCCCTGTGGGTAGCATGTATTTTAAGCTCGTTGAAAGTATGCATTAAAAACTTAAATAGCAGATGGAAGCCCTATTCCAGATTTTAATATGGTCTAGTGAATTTCCACACTTTACTATATCTCATTTAATATTGTATCATTGCCTGAATTATAAAAAAAATATTTCCCTCCTACATTTCTTCCTTACATTAGCAACTTCGGAGTCAGTATGACACTAATAAAGTCAGTTCAGGGCAGGGCAAGTGACAATGTAAAATCCCACTGGTTTAATTAGAAAGCATTGAGGTCATTGAATGAAGGGGGGGAAAATAACCGCCCATTGGTGGTTAAGAAAGGATAGAAGTCGGCACATGATCTCGATTCATTTTTTCCAACAGTATAAAAGCATATTAATGAAACAACTTTCTTTATTTCATAACTGTGAGACTGAAGGGTCCATCTGGTCCAGCATTGGTTTTCATCAGTAACCACTGAGGTACTTCTCTAGAGCTTACATGAACACATAAAAGAAACAGCCTCCTTGACGGTTTGTCACCTAAGAACTGTTATTCAGAGGTATACTTGCTTCTGACAGAGAGGTTCAGTTTTGCTATCATAATTAATAGTTCCTGATAGGTCTATCCTCCTATGAGTTTTTGTAATACTCTTTTAAAGCCATCTAAGGTCTTTAGTGCAACGTTAATATACATGTATCATTAAGCCCATCATTAAGAGACAGGCTTAATAGCAGACATGTCTCTTTATTCCACAAAAAGCAGCTGTTGAGATGGTGGGGGGAGGAAAGAGTGCAGATTAGGACTAAGGTACAAAGGTGAGCGAGTTAATACTTCGACCCCATGCAGTTTTCTTGCCAAAAATCATCCCATCACTATTTGTCACCAAGTCAGTTAATTGCTGCAAAGGCATTTCCAATCACTACAACCTGTGATATTGAATTCCATAAATTAATTGTGCATTATATAGAGATGTTCGTTCTTCAACCTGTCCTGAATCTACTGCCAGTTTATTTGGCATCTCTGAAGTCCTATATGAGAACATTTCTCACTGCTTACTCTCCCCATACCATTCATAATGTTATAGACATCTATTATGTGCCTTCTTAGCGGATTATATATAAAGTAGATAATCTCTTTACCATCACCACATCTACTTATTTGTTGACTCTCTCAAGTTACTTCAAAAATTGAGGATAAAGACTTTCAAGAAGTTGTGCTGATTTTCTTCTCAACAAAAATTTATTCTTCTGCTTGTTTGGAAGATCCAACTTTATACTCTTTTTCCTGGTACAGAAGTAAGACTAACAGGCCTGCAATTTCTTACATCCCGATTTGAACACTGGTATTTCATCAGGTATCTTCCAATCCTCCAGTAAACAGATGAATTTGGTGATGTTGCACATTTTTATTATAAGATTGTTTCCCAGTGAGTTCTTTGTGTTTCATTTGTAAGCAGCAGGAGACAAGAGAGTATTAAGATATAAACAGTAACTGAGTTATGGATCACTGTTTGCTTCTGGAAGAAAATTAGTATTAAAAATATTTGTACTTGCTTGAAACAGGGCACCGCAAGGGAGGCTGAAAGCTTTTTGACTCTATTAACTTGCCATGGTAGGTTTGCTCAAGGTTTCTTTCATGTTAACTCCTTTGCCAAGCAATATGGAGTCCAGTGTGTGCTGGTGGTGTTAGTGTTTCTGGTTGTCGTGATAATCTATATTAGTCTATGTACAGGGTCACAGATAATCTACATAAAGGGAACATAGGAAGCTTTCCACAGCTCCTGACATCTGAAAGAGGGATCATTATGCCCCAATCTTGCAGCTTTTGTCTGCAAGCTTTCCTCATCTGTCAGGTACACGTTTGTTAAAGCATTGAAAGAAAATTCAAAAGATTCAGTTAAGTTTTTGATGGAATTATTTTGATAGATTAGAAATGTGGCAAAACTTTGAATTTATTCATTGATGAAAAAAACCTTTAGAAGGAAAAAAAGGCAAAAGTCTTTTGTCCCATCCCTACAGGATTATGAAACTATGAAAGCAAGTAGTCAATAGTGCAAAAATTATACTGAATCAAGTGTACCCTACATATTTAGTCACTTACAGCCCAATCCTGAGCTCCTGTGGCACACAGCTTCGGCAGCGCCAAAAACGACTGTTGCTGCATCCTGCACGCCACGGGCTACTGCAGGTGGCACTTCGGGAGAAGGGGACTTTTGTCCTCTTCTTTTGTCTCCTTCTCCCGGATAAGGGAAGTAGCCCCACAATGGGGCTACTCTATTCATCGCTGACTGAAAGGTAAAGGTGTTTGTGTAGGGTGCGGAGCCCCACACTAAGAGACAGGATCTAGTGGAACGGAGTACTGACACCCCGTAGTTCTTGGAAGGGAACATTTTTTCCCTTACCTCGGAGCTGCATTGCCCTTATGTGGGTGCTGGAAAGTGGGTTAGGATTGCACCCTAAAATAGCTTTTGGGTATATTTTGTTTTTTGCATACATGCTATAAGTGCTTGGCATTTGCTGACTTTCTATGATCAAAATAAAATTATTCCGAGAGCTTGTTTGTGTTACATTAAAATGTGGTCCAATAAATTTGTGCTAATATGAATGAAACCTTTCTCATTTGAATTAACTAATGAGAGGCATGTCCTCTGTATTATGTGTTGGCATACAAATGCCTGAAGACAGTGAATGGCCTATAATTTCCTCCTTGCACTTGTTGGAAGCTTTTGTAAAATATATCAGCGTACAAATAGATCTCATTTTTCTGTTCTGTGTAAAACACTTAACACTAATGGAAAAGTTAGTTTCATTGGGTAATCTATTTTATGTAAATTATATAAAGTGTTCCAGTCAAATGATGTTTGAATATTTGGTAAGTGTTTCTGGAATAAAATATTTATGGCTGCTCCAGCTATTAAGCATTGCAATACTACTAATTCTGAACTATTGTTTGAAGGGAAAGTGGTATATTGTTCTATGTGTACTGAACTGGGGAGCAAGGAAGTGATGTATAGTTGACCTTCAGAGAAAGAAAATGTATCTCAAAGATTTCAAGCAAATATTCATAACATCTGTTGATGGTTAGAGCTGTTGGAGGAAAACTAGATAGTTACAAGATCTTTCTTCAAGGTACCCTTGTTTGCTTTATTGTTGTAAGTTGCTTTAAAGACACGTAGAACCAGCTAGCATTTTATTTTTCCTCACAGTGACGTATGATCTATCAGCATCCACAATAACTCTCATTTTATAACTATAGAAATCATCGCTGCTTTATGATGAAAGAGATATCTAATAAAGGCTGCTGTTCTCAAGTGACACTCTGAAGCAGCAGGAGAGAGATGATTTTTGCAAATTGCAATACAATATCAGATGTGGCAGAGCCTGAACTTGTAATATCTGTCCCCTCCCAGAAATGACATTTAATTATAGTACTAGTTTTCCAGATAATGGGTACTCAGTATGGAATGGTTTATGATTATGCAATTTGTGGGAAAGTATACAAAAGCGTTTTCTTTTAACACAGTTTAATGAAGCACCTTAGCAGCACATTCAGCATGTCAGGACAACAGCCTTGCCTTGGTGCACCTTATTTTTTCATGTAAGTAAAAAAAGAAATTATTTGACAAATACTGTCAAACATGGTAACCCCATCTAATCCCTTCACTGCACATCTTAATCCCTGATGGAGTGTTCTCAAATAGATGGGCTGTGAGGTTAGGGAGTTTTCAGATGTGATGCCTCTGCAGTCATCTCCCACTGACAGATGCAGTGACCTTATCATACAGACAGCTCTATACGGCGTGACAGCCCAGCCATCTGGCTTGTATTGATCGTAATTGATTTAAGGAAACTGATCCTCCAAAGCTTGATACTGTTAAACCTCCATGCTTTTTTATTTGGAGATTTGAACCCTCAGGGTTCTCCATTCCCCACCCTTTGTTTCAGAAGTATTTGTAAATAATTTGGAGTTGTGCATATTTGTGAAGGACAATCTTTTCTTGTTTCAGCAGAGTGGATTTCAGACTCTCTCTGCATGGTCACATTTCGGTTTCCAGAAGCGTGGCAAAAGAACTGGAGTTTGGAACCATTAAGATTGAAACAACTGCTCATTGTTTTTTTTAGCAATGACAGTAGCTTTTTGTGATTTCTCACTAATGAGGCTGATTTTTCATCCAGTTCAGTGACCTAATGCTTATATGGCTGCCATCCGAAAAACAGTTTATTGTATTAAATGGTCTGTAACAGGCAGTATGGAGTAAATACAAAGGGATAAATACAGTTAGAGGCATTTAGTTGATGGGTGGATGCTTGCCCACTGCACCACTGTAATTGACTGCTTCTTTCTGGACCAATTTGTCCCATTCTCCCCCCCCCCAATGGATTGACAGTGTGTGGTTTTTGGTTTTTTATTTTGTTTTGTAGTTATGGACAGCCAGTGTCGATGATCTTGTTAGTCCCTTCCGACTCTATGATTCTAAGAACAGTAGTCCTCTCATGCTGGAGCTGAGAATTTTGAACTATTCTTTGTATAGCTGAGTATACAGTTGGGCTCAAAAGTACAAAGGAGTAAAATGATGTTTTCAACTTGCCAGGCAGAAGACCATAAAAAGTAATCAGGCAGAATCACCAAAAATATGCATGGCAGACATCATTTCAATTGTTAAAAGTTCTCATAATATTATAAATTAGGTGCAGGAAGAAAGGAGATCAATAACTAGCTTTCCAGCTGACCCTTACTGCTCCAGAGGCAGTGTTTCAAAACTCATAATACCCTTTTACAACATGTACTGTGCTCTAATAGGATTTGTGCAAATCACGGTGTTGTAAATATGTCCTTGGGGACATCTGTAAGCACATCAACAAGTGTCTGCTTTTCTAGGGAGATCTGATTACCCTGTTGAAATTACAAGCAGCATTTTAGACACGGCTACAATAACGGTTACAAGCACTGTTTGGATCTGAAATTTCATTTTGGAGCAAGAGGTCCCCAAGGGCTGGTTACATTTATTTAATTATGCTGTACAAGACTTGGTAATAGTTTTAGATCAAAGTATAAAAATCCACTTCGAGGCAAATTTGTAACATAATTCAAAATGGTAGATTGCTCAGCTTTTCAGCATTTGCTCTTCTGCCAGAATGATGTAAAGATAGGTACTGAATCAAAATGATAAAGATTTCAGCCATTATATAAGGGTAAGAAATGAACAGAAAATGCTGCTGATTTTAATTTTGACTACAGCAGATCCTTTTTCAGAATGTAGTACTGCAGGGTTAACTGAAACGTGATCTCTGTAAGTCTTTTTTTGCTGCTGTCATGTAACATTAATATTTTTTACAAGAAAAAAGGAACCTTGCATTTTATTGTTTTCATCATGGCAAAAATGTCATTATAGGAAGATTGAGTTTGACACAATTATTTGGAAACAATTTCATCTTGTTACAGATACCCCCGAGGGGGAAAGTTCTTAAGATTTTATCAGAGAGGGGTCTGTTGAAGTTTCTTTCCTAGTTTGAGGAATATGTACACTTAATCAAATTGAGATTGTCAGCAAAACTGCTAAATATCAGCATTACGTATAAACTTTCTAAATGGATGTACTTTTTTCTCTTCTTACTCGCTTTGTTTCTTGTTGCCTCAAGAAGCACCTTTCTTCTGCTCAGTTCCTGTTCGTTAGTTCAACACTGGGTCCTTTACCTAGAACTGGGACTTTAGCCAAGATGGAAAGAGAGGACTCAGCTGAACGAGAAGCTTGTGTGGGAATGGCTGCTTTCATGGGCCTCCATTCCAGGCCCTACCTATCCCACAAGCCATCAGTTTCCCTTAAGGAAAGCCTCGTCATAAGGCTTCTCTGAGAAGACTTTGAATTTGGTGCCATAGCAGAAAAACTGTATGGCCAAGCAGACAGATTCCTTTGAGGATTGTCTGCATCTGGGACTGAGATTGGCATGAACCAACTGATGGAACCTCCAAACCCACTGACTAGGTCAGAGGGCAGATTGAGATGCCAGGTGGTCATAAACCACCCAACCAGACAGTCTCTTGGTATCATCAACTCTCTGTTTTCTTAAGATCGAGCCCAAAGCTGCTTAAGTGTGTTCCAACTTCACTTCTGCAGAGATGGCAGGAATACCACCTGGGAATCAGAGAGGAGTTAAGTAGACTGTTAATGTTGATCTTGGAGTAAGTACAAGAGGGGTATCTGTGAGATATAGATGTGTTAGTGTAATCACCTGCTTATGTCTGTGATACCTGAAGCACATTTGTGAAGTAGGCATGCTGTTTGTTCTTATGCTGATGTATTTTATGTGTGTAAGATCTGCACCTGGGCACTGCTAATAGCAAAGTCACTTCCCAAGTCTGCTTGCTTGATTTGTTCCTCCTTACCTTATCCACTACTTCCCTCATCCTTCCACTGTATTTTAATTAACCTCTTTTTATGCTTCAACCCTTTATCTGCTTGGGGTAGGTTGAATTCAATTAGTCTTGCCCTAACTCTCCAAGACCCTGGATTATGTACCACAGTATGGAATTCTGGAAGAAAGGCTTTTGGGGATAATCAAGGGGGGTGAATTCGATTCCATGGTTAATCCTCTCCAGGTTAACTGCTGGTGCCTGCAGTGAGCTCATTCTTAATGCAACAACATAAATATGTAGACACCAGTTTCCATGGGGTGTGGGTGTTTGTTTTGTTTAAAGATGCATTTTCCCCCTGTACCTCAGAAGTCTCTCTGGTATGCAGGAATTCCCTCCCACCTTTTCCTTTTGCCTGTTTTCCCACTCCAGTACACCTGCACATGGGTTATCCACTTTACTATTTGGAAGAATGATAAGTCAAAGCTACTGAACACTGCCAGAGAATGAATAGCATGTCTCCTTTGCAAATGTGCTTCAGCTATCAAGCTAACAATCTCTCATTTCCCCACAGACGAAGATGTATAACCATTTCATACTCGGTTTCAAATTCATCATGGATACATTTTAATATGCCTATCAAAAAATACAAGTCAAAGCAAATACCCAGGTACTTAAATTCTTGCACAGAGTTTGAATAGGCCCCCATCAAGGAAATGAATAGAAAATGTACCTCATTAATTTAGCTTAACACTTATTCAAGACTTTTAATATTTTTAAAGCAGCAGATTCTTTGTGTTTGAAAAAAGGTTAGAGCTAAAGAAAGCATGTCTTAAATATTACAGTAAAGCCATGAAAAGAACAGAGAAGATTATCATTACTGTATCTAAGCAGCATTTAGAGTAGGTCAAAATTAGTTGTCTTATATCTAAAATTAAGTGCCCTGATTTTGATGTTATGTATTGTATTTAAATATGTATTAGTCTGAAGACTGTAATACTGTGCACACCTGCCTAAGAGTTAACGCCGCTGTACACAACAGACTTGCTTTTGGGTAAACACACGCAAAATTTGCTTTGGAAGCAAATTTGGAGGCTCCAATCCTATAGACTTACCTAAGAATTCCACTGAACTGAATATTTTTACTTCTGAGTAGAGACACATAGGCATTGTGCAATCAGATTATTATATAATATTATAATATGTATTCCCCTGGGGACTGGGGATAAGAATAGGCCCTCTGTTTGGCTGTACTTGTCGTAAGAGGCGACTAAACAGTCACCGGGTAGATGGGACTCGTTAGCCTGGGAAGGCAGCTCATCTGAGAGAAGGAAAACTCTGATCCCAAACCTCCACTGCCTTGTGGCTACATCCAGTTATGGAAAAGGCTTCAGGAGTCAACCTCGAGGCAAAATCTGGAGCCGGAGTCCCTGAGGCAGTTCATGGCTGAACACAGTCACGTTCTGGCAACTCCTGCGACGCCGCTGGAACCAACTGTATTGGCCTCTGCCTTTCCATTGGACCATTTCAGCAACGTGGAGAGGGGGGATTTGCTGCATGGGAAACAGTCTATCCTCCATATGTACTTTACCCAGGCTTCGCGCACTGGAGAGGACACTCTGTTCCAGAACCACCATTCAGAGTGCGATACCATAGTCTTCCAAGACTGAAGGATGCCAACATGTATTCTTAGTGGAAGAAGTACAGGTTCATCATTAAATGCTGATTATGAGACATTCAGATGCATCTGCAATCCTTGTGAAACAAAGCTGAACAAAATAATCAAATTTCATTATTGTAAGAAAAGATAGACTTGGAGGGAATGTTCATGTAACCAGCGAAGGTTTGTTGTAGAGTTGCTAAGAGTTACAACACAATAGTCCTCATATGATGAAATTCAGCAGGACACTTATTTTGATGAACACTTATTCACATCAGTTGCCCTGCTGGGATTTGTTCTTTACTCTGTGCACATTCTCACTATGCTTTAATTTAAAGCCTACTTACCTTCATCAACAGAACTACTTTTCTGCATTTGTATTCTGTCTGTTGGATCTCTCTGAGACATGTAACTTTTATTTATTTAGTTCATTTTAGTCCTTTAAGTTATGCCTCCAAATGTGTTAGAGCAGTGGTTCCCAAACTGTGGATTGGGACCCATTGGTGGGTTGCAACATGATTTCTGATGGGTCCCATAGCAGCTGAGCACAGCCTCCAATGAAAACATAGGTGATGAAAGGATCAGATAACTAATTGCCCTGTGGCTTTTCAAAAATCAGAATTGCCCTGCACAGAGCTCCTGCAATTTACAAGCTTGTGCAAATATAGGGAGATAATTTTTTTCTGATTATTACATGTAAATAATTAAAAATATTATTTCTTTCTATATTTTTTTGAGTCTTGTAAACAGGCAGCCCACCCTGAGCTGCCCTGGGCGCGCGGCTGCGTCAGCGCCGAGAACGGCTGCCGCCACATCCTGCGTGCCTCAGCCTGCCGCGGGTAGTGCCTCAGGAGAAGGGGACTTTTGTCCCCTTCTCCCAGGTAAGGAAAGCAGCCCTGCAATGGGGCTACTCAGTTTACCACCGACCAAAAAGTCAGTGGTAAGGTAAATGCATTTGTGTAGGGCGCCAAACTCTACATGAATGGACAGGATTTGATGGAGCAGAGCTCCAACAGACCCGCCTCTCTGCTTCCCTGCTCCCTCCCCCAGCGCGCCTCCTGCCCGCCCTCTCTCTGCCCTCACCTCCCTTGCACCCCCCTCCCCGCCCCCTCCCCACCCTCACCATGCCACGGCTCTGTGGTCTTGAGACTGCTGAGCAGCGGAGGTTGGGCGCTAGCCCTGCGCTAGCCCAGCGCCGGCCAGCACTGGGTTAGCATGGGCAATAGCCCGGCAGTAGGACTCGCAGACGTGCCTTACAGCTAAGTTTGTTCTACAATCTTTTAAAAATACAAAACCCTTCATATGCACTCTCATTATGAAGGTTATGCTGTGTGTGGACCACAGAATCTGATATCACTGTTTGAATTATACAGAGATTTTGAATCTTCTTTCACTTTTGTATAGCTCACTCCTCTTCCTCCATGGACCTCCAATCATGGGGGGTACCTATCAATGACTACTAGTCATAATGGCTGTATCTGAAAACCTGTCCATTTCCACCACATTCATTATTTTCTCTATTAATTCATCTTTCATTGGTATTTTAAAATCCTTCCAATATCTAACATATAAAATCCTCACTACAATTAAAATCATAATAACTAAATATGCATCCTTTTCTTTATCTATAACATCTAAAATAATATTAAACAAAATAATTCAGGTTTCAACTGTATAATCAATTAAACAATCTCTTGTATTAGATTTCTTACCATTCTCTAATAAATTTGCTTTTTAAGCATATCCACCACATATAATAAAATGTTCCACACATTTACACTTCCAGCAACTATTTGATATATTCTGTTTCATTTTTGCCAGTTTTTTTGGTATCATATACCATCTATAAAATATTCTATATACATTTTCTTTAAAATTTGTTGCTCAAATAAATTTTATATTATGCTTCCAGATCTGTTCCCATTGATCTATTATAATATTATAGCCTATATTTTGTGCCCATTTTATCATACATTGTTTTACTGCTTACATCTCAAAATTCACTAAAAAACATATACATTTTTAAAGTATATTTTTCTTTTATTTTCTAGCAATAGTCTATCAAATGGTGTCTGTTCCATATAGAAACCTTCTTATTTGCCTCTCCCAAATCTTGAATCTAATTATAGGCGCGTCCACCAGCCCATCTCGACACCTTGCCTTGACAATTCTTTTTTCTCTTCTTCCTCACTCTCCATGGAACATGTCTCAAAATTCTAGTCTTTTCTTATCTTTTTTCCAATCTCTCAATCTCTTGTTTGTCTTCTTCTGATGTAATTTTCACATTTATCAAGTGTCCACTGAGTTCATCTAATCGTTTAGTTAAAGCATCCACGCTGTCTTGGGTCTGTGCAGATTGATTTATTTGTTGCTGTACCATTGCCAACAGTTTTTCCATGTTGTCTTGCACAGTCTGTTTCCAGTCTTTCCCTTTCGCTTCCTTTTGTATTAATTTTCCAAATCCCATCTCCAACGCTGGCAAACTTCGGACTTTTTTACCTGCCATCTTTGTTCTTCCTTCCTGTGGAACTCAAAGTTTTGCTTGCAGTGCTCTTTAAGACCACTAGATGTCCTCAGCGTATTATCTTCCTTGCTCCACTTATAAACACTAATCCAGTTCTTGCAATGTCTTTTTAAATCCACTAGATGTCACTAGATGTCACTGGTGCACTGTTTTTGTTCCTGTTATCTTATTTATACTTGTAGCCTTGGCAACCACATTCCTTTGCAAGAATCTCAAAACATCCAGCTGTTTTCAGGCAATCCCAAACAATAGTATCAAACCAAGGCAATAGACGCTCCAATACTTAAACTTTATCCAAGGACAGTTAATTTGTAATCCACCGAAATTCAAAATTGTAAAGTTGTAATTATATTTTTAGATAACCATAACAAGCTTGGTAAATCTCTTCTACGATTTCTCCTCACACCGATAGACAGCTGAGGGGGGAACCTCCCCCCTCCTCTTCTTCTCACGGCAAGAATGAACCAAATCAGGCAATCAATTACTCAATTCACGCCAGGCATACAGAAACGGAATAACACTTACTTAATTCTTTCAAAGCCTTTCCGTGCTGGGGCCTTTAGCTTGATTCAACATGAATTCTTCACCAATACTGCCAAGACGGCGAAATCTCCTGGGAAAGCCCCCCTGGCGGGGCTTATCTCTTCAGGAATTGTGCCATCACATGGAGGAATTTGTCTCTCCTGACAAACATCCCAGGGTCTCTTGGGATCCACAGTTTTTTGGGAAAAACCAGAGTGCCATTCAAGAGCTTGAGAAGGCACGTCTGCTCGGCTGCTGTCTGGCTTCTCCCCCAGTATGCTTTATGTTCTTGTGGTAATCTCCTGGGGCCAACACATTGTAAAGGAGGCCACCCTGACTGGAGCCTCCTAAATTAGCTTAATACTTAGTTTACATTTTTTGCTCATCCATACATATTGCTTAAATTGTACTGTATGAGGGGAACAGGGTTCTGTTCCAGGCCAGCTACCAGCACAGCTTAACCAGACAGGCAGGTCATATCTTTTCTGCTTCAGTCCCAAGGCCTTTGGTCAAGAGGCTTTACCCTGAGGAAAGGCCACCGATATCCCTGAAACTATATGCTAAGCTTTGATAATTCTCTGTTAAAAATGTATATTAAGAAAATCTAGACCTGTGGGTACATGCATGAAACATAAGAAGTGGAACAAATATCCTGTTTAAACAGTTTATAGTCATGGGTAATGAAGTATCACAAGCTACTGCATGTGATATGTTCAGCTGTTTAGTGCAGGGTTTCTCAAACTGTGGGTCCCCGCCCACTTGGTGGGTCACGACCTGAGGTCAGGTGGGTCACGGAAAGATGTGGGCCGCCATTTTGGAAACTGGCAAATTAGGCAGCTGGTGCCATCTTGGAAGCTGGAACTGCCTTTGCCTAAGCTTTCTGTGTATGTGCAACACCATCTTGGAGGCTGGCAAAGAGGGCAGGCAGCCATCTTTGAAGCTGGAACTGCCTTTGCCCCAGCTTGCCTGTGTGTACTCAAATCTCCTCCCAGGAGCAAGAAAGCAGCTTGCACAGGAGTGAGTGTGGCTGCTGTGTCTTCAGAGAGCGTTGCTGGATTATCTTGAGGTGGGCTGCAATCTCTCCCTGCAAATGGGGGGCATGTTTCTTGTTTGTTTTGCTTACTCTTTCACCACCTCCTTCCAGTTCAAGCTCTCCCCTGTGATCCAGCTCCCCCTCTCCCCCCACTTGTATCCAGCCCAGCTCTGCCTTCCCACCCCCCTGCAGGCACTTCAACCTCCGCAGATCCCTGAAGTGGGAGCATTTTTATTTTCCCCTCTTTTTCCCCCACTTCCATCCAACCAAAGCCCTTCCCTTCCCACCCCCGTCCAGGCACTTCAACCTCAGTAGATCCCTGAAGTGGGGGCATTTTTATTCCCCCCTCTCCCCCCCCCACTTCCATCCAGCCTAAGCCCTTCCCACCCCCCTCCAGGCACTTAAACCTCAGCAGATCCCTGAAGTGGGGGAGGTTTAAATAGGTTTAAATAAGGTTTAAATAGGTTTTTTCTCCTTATACTTTGCTATTGGAAAATGACTGAGAAATAACCCAATAAAAGCTAATAAAACACCCTGAGATACTCTCCCTTTAATACAGTGAACAGGTGGGATGCTTGGTAGCAATGGGGAGGTGCGGTGAGAATTGAAACAAGCTTCTGAGCTGGACTATTTTGTCATTTGCAGTTTATGAACTACTAGGTGAGAACAGTGATGTCATTTCCTGCTTGAAGATGTCACTTCCGGCCATGACATCACTTCCGGGTTGATGACATCACTTCTGGTGGGTCCTGGACAGATTGTTATTCTGCAAAGTGGGTCCCGGTCTAAAAGTTGTGAGAACCACGGGTTTAGTGGATCTTTGTCCAGGTCACACTTGGGGAGCTATACTCCCCCCACCATTCAAATGCCCAATGACACAAATGTATAAGGGAAACTGCATCATAACAGAACATTTGAATCAGTCCTTTAAACTGACCTGTAGAGGATTTGAGGGAATATAAAAAGGGAAGAACCATCCTGATTCTGGGGATGAGGGAGGATATGTAATGAAGGATGGTTCTGCAGGAAGGGTCAAGTAGGATATTTGAACAGATTTGTCAAGAAAATACTTGAACTGCCCCCTCCTTGTAATTTGGGGGTATGGTCTATGTTGGCATTCTAAAGGCTGACTTTTAATTTACTTAAAAGTTCCATATATGTTCCCATTTCAAGCTGAAATTTCTGGTGTTTCTTGGCAGTAATTGCTACTTCTGACTATAAAAAGTATGTGGAGGAGGGCAATATAATTTTGCCATTAAAAAATCACAAAGTTTAAAAAATGACAGCATCTTTGCCTTGTGAAATACCAATGCAACTTTGCTGTAAAGATAGGTTACTTTTTAGTGATTTATTGACAGAATTACTTACAAAGAAAAAAACAGTGCCCACATGCTACTTTCTAAGTAGTAGGCTGATTCCACCGATGAGCTTCTTAGTGATAAGCATGTCAAGTACAACATTTGATGTGATGTGTTACCAGTGGGAAGGCATGTCTCAGACATTTAGTGAAGCAATGATAAGCAACCAAGCCTGTTTGCCAAAGTCATTGACATGAGCCCTGCATCTAGATAAGAGGGGGCCTGCTAGGATAATATAAGGGGATAGCTGAAATTTTACATCTACCCTTCTCCGATGCTTTCTGTTTGGGTTTAGAGATGGACCATATATATTTGGCAAACATAATAGAGAAGCTCATATGGACCATGAAAAAGTTGGGGAAGGAGATGAGAGTGACTCTTGTGTTCTGAAGAGATTGTATTGTTTGTTTTTACTTCTACATATGTACATGTGTGTGCCCACAAACATATGCACAGATCCTGCCTCTTTTAAATGTAGCCAGTGATGATTTTACAACTTATTTTGTTGAACAACAATAAAGCAAACTCGCCTTTGTTGATCAAAAAGATAAATGTTAATGGCCTCAGCCAAGCTTCATTAAGTGGGATTCTAAGTTCAAAATATTGAGGACAGGGAAAGAATCTTTAGGCCAATGGAAAGTTGTGTATATGCTTTCCATCTCCTAAAGGAGACTTGGAAAACAGGATGTACTAGGATTCCTCTCCGAACAAACACTGAATGGATCTGTCTTGCATTTGGTTTATTTTTGGGGGAAGGCCAAGATCTCTGTGAGACTTTTTTTCATAAAGCCAAATGGCTCAGTTCTATATAATATGACACAAAGAGAAAGAATACTCAATCTTCTTTTACAAACTTTTTACCTATGTTACTCTTTCAATGGAATTTTTATTTATTCTCCAGACACTGTCAGTAGTTTTAAACTTGTGGTTTGAAGGCTTTCAGTTTTCTCTCATTTAAATGGCTTTCTGTCATTTCTGTTCTCCTTGATAAAAAGGTGTTCATATAAACATAGTTGACAATAACTTTATGATATCACTTTCATTTTTACATCTCTCATGAGAGGTATTTAGCAGTTTCTTGCATAGCTTCTAAAAATGTATCACCTTCAAAATCTGCAGGATATATCTCTCAGTTTCTATTTCCAAATAGTATTTGGAAACCAGACTGCATTTAAGTTAAACCCTTTTTGAACAGCACCTGCAATACAAGGCTCCTGCATCCAGGATGGAATACAGGAAGTTCCTATTTTCTGGAAGTCAAGGGATGCAAATTAATGGAATGTGTAAGAAAATCAGTGCGACTGTCACAAGATTCATTTGGGAACAGGTTGATGGCATCAGGCAACTGAACCAAAATATGCTACAAGAATGTTACTGTGACCTGCTATGGAGTGGCACAAACTGTGACTTTAGTGGTGGCTGCTGAAGTGCAATCCTTGTTGTAGGATTCTGGGGAAGGCAGAGCTGGGTGGAGTGCCTAACAACAACAACAACAACAACAACAACAACAACAGTATTTATATACCGCTTTTCAACAAAAAGTTCACAAAGCGGTTTACAGAGAAAATCATAAAGCTAATGGCTCCCTGTCCCAACAGGGCTCACAATCTAAAAAGATGCAATACCAGCAGACAGCCACTAGAAAAGACACTACTGGGGTGAGGTGGGCCAATTACTCTCCCCCTGCAAAATAAAAGAGGAGCACCCACTTGAAAAAGTGCCTCTTAACCAGTTAGCAGGGGTTAAGAAGAAGATTTAGGGCCCAATCTTATTGTATCTGAGTGCTGATACTGAGCTACAGAGCTGACACTGGGTGTTGTAAATGTGCTGGAAAGCACCCTTGGAGGAAAGAGCGTCAGCACTGGACCAGTGCCAGAAGGATGCTGCCTGGAGGAAGGTACGAGCTCTGGATGGCGGTGTGGATTTTCAGGGCGGGGGGAGGCGTTCCAGGGCAGGGGGAAGATGGGGTGGTGGGAGGAGCCAGTCTGGAAGGGGGGTGAGACTGCTGGAGCCCTGCTTTGCCAGATCCCATCCTCTGCGTCAAGGCAAAAAATCTGACATGGAGGTTCTCTCATCTGCACTGGCAAAATAGCTGGCACAGACATGAGAAGCTCCATTGTGTAGCCTGGTGCTTTCCTTGGGGGAAGGAGACGAAAGTCCCATTCCCTCGAGGAGTCCTCTGGCAGCTTCATGGCACCCTTGGGATACAGTGGTTGCCATTGTGGTGCTGCTGTTCCACCAGGCGTTGAGAAGGTTAGGATGGGGTTGTTATCTCTTCGTACTGCCAGTGATAAGTTTGGAGAAGCCAAAGGAGAGCTGGAGTTCTCTTGATTTGTATGTTTTGCAGGGAAGCACTATTTCCAATATGTGCAGGTGGGCTTACTCCAAGTTACATTAAGTCCCACTCTAAAACAGATGGAAAATTAGCAGCATTGTTTTAAGAGGCTGAAAATAATGCAGGTCTATTTACAAGGAAATATTGTTGATTCTTGAGCTCTGCAAGAACCAGGGTAACTTATAGGTTCATAACCTTTGTGCATAATGCAGATGCTGGAATTCTGATCTGAAAAGCAAGTTGCCAGAGCTGAGGTGATGTATTTTATTTATTTATTTATTTATTTATTTATTTATTTATTTATTTATTTGATTTATATTCCGCCTTTCTCCCCGAAGGACACCCAAGGCGGCTAACAATCAGGTTAAAAATACAAAACAACAGATAAACATTAAAAATACAAAACAGTTAAAAACAATTAAAACAAAATAAAATACATGGATAAAATACATAGCACGCAGTAAAAGACAAATTTATAAAAACAGCCCTTATGGTGCCTCGAAGGCTTTCCTGAATAAAAAAGTCTTCAGTTCCCGCCAGAACGCTAATAATGAGGAAGCTGCTCTCAATTCAAAGGGGAGGGAATTCCATAGTGTAGGTGCCACCACCGAAAAGCCCCTGTTTCTGGCCACCATTCCCTTCACCACTCTCAATGACGGCACAACCAACAGGGCCCCTTCTGATGACCTAAGAGAACGGACCGGATTATAAGGAAGAAGGCGTTCTCTCAAATACACTGGTCCCAAGCCATTTAGGGCTTTAAAGGTCATAACCAGCACCTTGAATTCAGCCCAGAAGCGAATGGGCAGCCAGTGCAGCCACCGGAGTAGCGTAGTCAAACCGCCGACCCCCAGCAACTACACGAGCCGCCACATTCTGCACTAGCTGTAGCTTCCGGACTGTCTTCAGGGGCAGCCCCACGTAGAGCACGTTACAATAATCTAATCTTGATGTCACTATGGCATGGACCACCGTGGCCAGATCCGCCTGAGGCAGGTACGGCTGCAGCTGGCGCACCAGCCGAAGCTGGGCAAAGGCACCCCTGGCCACAGCTGACACCTGGACATCCAGGAGGAGCTGGGAGTCCAGGAGAACCCCCAAGCTGCGAACCTGCTCTTTCAGGGGGAGTGCAACCCCATTCAGAGCAAGGCGATAGTCCAGCACCCGCATCGTGGATTTCTGCACCAGGAGGACCTCTGTCTTATCCAGATTTAATCTCAGCTTGTTCGCCCTCATCCAGATCCCAACTGCCTCCAGGCAATGCTCCAGGACAGAGACAGCCACCCTAGAGTCAGGTGGAAAGGAGAGATAGAGCTGAGTGTCATCTGCATACTGATGGCACCCAACTCCAAATCCCCGGATGACCTCTCCCAGCGGTTTCATGTACGTGTGGTATATACTTGGTTTCTTTTATGCTTTTCTGAGCTGAAGGAACTGGATTATGTGCTGGCACTCAGACACGCTATTAAACAACACTGTAATTCCTATGACTAGTACTTTTTAAATTTGAACAGCAGACCCCCATCAGTCCCATTTGAAACAACACTCAGTTTAGAAAGCAGTTTGCTATGCATCATGAAACACAAGCTCCTGCTTCCCCACCAATAAACAGAGCTAGTTCTGTAATTCAGGTTCCATTGTTTGCAGTAGGCTTTTAATGGAGACTTAAAAAAAATATATCCTCCATTTAAGCATGAGTGAAGAAGGTACTTCTTTGTGAGCTGATTTTCATGTTTAATATATTTAGGTTCCTATTCAAATATCAGTTTATCCTGGGTTTGTATCATGCATTTTTACTTAAGCTGTTCAGTATCTACATCAGAGGTCTTCAAATCCCGGCCCGGGGGCCAGATGTGACCTGCGACAAGTCTCTATCCAGCCCGTGGCAAGCCTCTGGTCACCTGCAAGTCTCTTACCCGCTCAACTAAAATGTGACCAGAGCTGTGTTCCAGTTGCTTCCAGTTGCATGAGGGATGGAAATGTTGTGGGTGGTGTCAACTGGATTTATTTTTTTCAAAAGAAAACCACTTTAGTTGTAGATTTTTGACTGCCTTTTGAATCTTGTTTTACACATTATGCGCCCTGCATCCTACCATGGGGGAGGAGGGAAGCACCTCATCGCCTCCTCAAGGTAGGGAAACTTGCCTTGGGTTGCATTGCAGCTGCCTCAGTGCTGAAAAGTTGGAGAGGATTGGGCCCTATCTCTAAATGTTAAATCTATAAGGTGCATTTTACTGACTTCTCAACTATAATCTAAACATAGTTTGTCAAAATGTTTATGCTAACTATCTCAATTATTAGTAAAGTTTCTCACTGAAAGCAGTCAGAGGATTAGACTCTGGTCTAATAATGCTGTTATGACGAGGGATTTGTGTACATGATAATTTTATCTATGGATAACACTAATTCTTTAATATTTCCTTTTCTTCAACATGTTTATAACTTAAGACAAAGTTGTACTTGTCACTTATTGTGCAAGATACATTACAAGTTTGTAAATGAACATATTGTAGCCAGATGCTGCAACTTATTGATAAATGCATGTATAAAGCTGTGTAATATAGTTTAATTTAATGTGTGTTGTTTTAATTGAAAATGTATCTGTTTTGTTGTTAGCCTTCTGAATTGGCTTTTGTCCACTAAGTGTTTTCTGTAATCATGAAACATGCTAATTTAATCTATTTGCACCTGAAACCAATTTCAGAATTAGCACCTGTTATGCATTGCCTGAGGATGTTAAGCAAACACAAAATGCAACTAATTTGCTTTTTAATGAGCAAATAATTGTATGTTATTATTTGAGTCCATCCTATGCCTGTCATAAAGGTCTGTGATTAACTATATGCATTCAGTGATATGTGTAACTACACACACAGCAAGGTTTTAATGTTATGATCTCAGCATTACATGTAAGACGAAACAAATGGTGATTTGGTGAATTCTTAATACCAGAGGAGCTTTTGTATAATACACAGCTGTAGCAATCAGGTACTGTTAGATGAAAATGGATAAAGAGAAAGGAGTAAGACGCGAGACTGAACACGTCAGCTACTGAAATTGGTAGTAGTGCAGCTAGCTTTCTTTCCTTACCCAAAGCATCTAGTGGAACTTGCCTTGCATTTTGACAGCTTTCTGTCCTATGTTTCCTACTTTACGTTACTGGCTTCTGAAAGTCAGGCAGGAAGAATCAGAATGTGGTAGTGTCAGGACAGATAAGTTCTGTTAGACTTGACAAAAGGAGAGAAGTGTCACCCATTTTTGTTGGCAACCATATGTTTAGCATGTTTAGTCTAATTTGGCAAATACTGGGCACAGTTGAGCCCCACACAGTAATTCCAAAGCCTACAGGTTGTCTGACTATGTCTGTCCAAATATATAGTGCAGGCATCCTGCACTGGAGCATCATATGCTTTGATGTCATGTCACTGCTTTATACAAATGGGTTGGTCTTTATCATTTCTGCCCTTGATATTTTTATCATAGAGTGTGAAGTATTAACATTATTTTACTTCACTTAAGATTTCGCATTGATGCGTTCTAAGTAGCATTAAAAACTGTGTAAACCCAAGACAGTTTGTTCTGATTTTAGGGCTAATGTCTACAGACTCTGGAAGGCTACAAAACTGAGGGTTAAATCAAAGGAGGAAATAGTGAGTGACAGGAATGGCTTCCCATCTTGGTCCAATTCATAGTGCTGGTCATCACATTGCTTTAATTTGCTCAATACTTAAGGACTGCTTCCTGCCATATGAATCTGCACATCTGTTAAAACTTTTGCAGGAGGCATTGTCATTCATTGAGGCTCAATTGATGTGCTCATGGGATAGCGACTGTGATTGCGTCCCAGACATAGAACTCAGGGAGTTCAGCAGATCCTTTCTGTTTTTAAAAATGTGCACAGAGTTCTGCCAAGCTTTTGGCTTGGGAACTGTTCAAAATGACTAGTTGATAGGGCAGAGTTGAAGGTGCTACATTTAAAGAAAAATAATCTTCCTGTAGAGGAGGCACAGTTCTTGCAATCCTGAAGGAGTCTGCCTTATCCTGGAAATTAGATAGATACAAACAATGTCTCCTATTATTATAACCTATTGTACTGTTGATGTTGAGTTAATAGGTTGTGTGCAGGAAAAGAACATTTGAATTTCAAGTTTTAAAAAAATCAAGTTAATTTTGATTGACTCTCAATTTGCTCTCATACTGAATCGTTAAATAAACTCTAATCACATCCTTCTGAAATTAGCAACCATTAAGGCTTGATTGTGACTCGAGAGTGTATACCTAAAGAAAACAATATTCTAATCAAACTCTCACTCATACTTTGTCTAAGTGATTTGCACAAATGCATTTTAGCATAAGTAGGTAGTATATATTGGCAGACTATGGAACAGAATGAAGACGCAGAAAGTTTAACAAGGTAACTTGGGCAGTGGGATTTTGAAAATAAAGGCTCCCTGAAGTTTTGCATCAAAAAGAGAATAAAAGGAAAGCAGCTCTCTAACACAGCTTGAAAAAATTAGAAGGGGATGTATTTTTTTCCACATAAGGTTAAAATAGAAGTAGGCAACCTTCAGCCTCGAAAGACTATGGTATCACGCTCTGAATGGTGGTTCTGGAACAGCGTCTAGTGTGGCTGAAAAGGCCAATTCGGGAGTGACAATCCCTTCCACACTGGGAGCAAGTGCAGTCTGTCCCTGGTCTGTCTCTCTGGCTATGGGCCTTCCTTCTTTGCCTCTTAGCCTCAGTCTGTTGGCCAAATGTCTCTTCAAACTGGGAAAGGCCATGCTGCACAGCCTGCCTCCAAGCGGGCCGCTCAGAGGCCAGGGTTTCCCACCTGTTGAGGTCCACTCCTAAGGCCTTCAGATCCCTCTTGCAGATGTCCTTGTATCGCAGCTGTGGTCTACCTGTAGGGCGCTTTCCTTGCACAAGTTCTCCATAGAGGAGATCCTTTGGGATCCGGCCATCATCCATTCTCACGACATGACCGAGCCAACGCAGGCGTCTCTGTTTCAGCAGTGCATACATGCTAGGGATTCTAGCACGTTCCAGGACTGTGTTGTTTGGAACTTTGTCCTGCCAGGTGATGCCAAGAATGCGTCGGAGGCAGCGCATGTGGAAAGTGTTCAGTTTCCTCTTCTGTTCCTCTCCACATAAGGTTTAAATAGGAAAAAGCTTTGTGAACAGAGTGAAAACTTGCACACAAATGCCCATGCACACCCCCTCTGGAGGTGAGGGAAGCTCTACTCCCCTCACCTCTGGAGGATGATAATGTCTGTCCCTGACCTGTGCTGGTCTCAGGCTGAGCTATTCAGTGACTTCCGGTTTCATAGAGAAATTGGAAGTGATCTTTTTAATGCTTTAATGTCACTTCTGTTTTCTCTGTGAAACCTGAAGTCATGGTTTTTTACCTGTAGAACTCAATCTGAGCCCAGCAGAGGCTAGGGATGGGCATCCTTGGCCTCTGCAGAAGCCCCTTTGGAGGTGAGGTTGAACTGAGCCCCTCCAGAGCTGAGCGGAGCATTCGCCCATACCCCTGGTTTCAGCTATCCATGAGGGATTTTGGAACAGAATCACTGCAGATAAGGGGGCATTTCTGTACTTCTTTTCTACCATTGTTCCTTTCAACTAGTATTGAGAGTCACACTGCTGTCAAACTAGGAGGCAGCACATAGCCATCATGGCTAGTAGCCATTGGTAGACTTATCATCCATGAATTTGACTAATCCCTTTATAAAACCATTCAAGCTAGTGGTCATCATCACACTTTGTGGCTAGGAATGCATTTTCAGTGCACCATTTGCCATGACCCCAATATATCTTTCCTGATCTTCACCAACAGCTCAGACCCTATCAGTGTGAGTTTGAAGTTTTTTTTGCCAGTTGATGATGGGCATCACTTTACACTGAATTGCATTGTTGCTTAGCTTAAACCTATGGGCTGAATTTTGTTCTATTGCTAGAACTCATCTTAGCAACGGAAGCTTTAATCTCTTTTGATTGTCAACAGTGCTCCTTCAGTGCAATAAGGGGGCAGGGATGAGATGACACAAGACACATGATTTTTCATGAGATTTTGGTAAAATGGATTATGTTTCCCTGCTTTGTGACCACTTTTGTTGGGAGAGTGCAAAAACTTGCCTTAGGGTGTATTTCATGTATCTGTGTTTCCGATCTGGTAGAATGGAATGAAACTGACCTTAGATTCACAAATAGTTGTAATATAGAAAACAGTACTATAATTTGTGAACAATGGATCAGTCATGGTTTGTTGTTATGAGAACAATACGTACATGCAAATGCACACACTGCCATTCTCTCACACAGTTAAAAAGTACACTTTTTAGATTATTAATAGCTTTTGCTCTTAGTAAACATCTTTGTGGTTTTGGGTTACACATCCATCTGGTTCAATTTCTGAATTGTCATTTAAATGATGTATCGTGTAACAGAAACAGATGACTGGAGGCACTTGTAAGATGCAGTAGAGAGTCTGAAAAATGAACAGTAGAAACAATCATTTCCTGTAGAGCAATTTTGTTGAATTTGAGTACGGGCTGAGAGCAGAGGATCAACGTGACGTGACAGAGACATTCCTCTGGAGTCGATAGAAAGAGTTTATTAAATGTTGGCTCAGTTTGGACATGCACTCCAGCTGTTACGAGGCATAGCTGAAATATGAATGATGATGAATGGAGTCATTTGATATTGTTCTTTGGACTGTACTGGACAAAGGTCTTGGCGTTTGTGGGAATGTCTAATAAAAATGTTTAGATACATTGTGCACCATCTGGGAACAAAGAGAGCAGCAGAATGCTATAAATGTTTATGGTCTTCAAGAATGCACTTGACAAAAAAGTCACTTTTCTGTTTTTGTGCTAGTGCTTCATGTGAAATCTTTGAACTCCTCACACAGAAACATCATAGAACATTTGCACACAAAAGTAATTTGTGAACAAGGTGTCAGTCATGGCTTGTTTTCGGAACAAACAGCAATGAACTTTGGACTTGTGCACCTCTTCCTTCCCTACCCTTTTTTGTATTCTTCATTATTTTTTGTACTCCATTCAGAGTTCAAAATGTACAGTGAGAATCAGCTTTTGATAAAATGCATACAAGAATGCGAGTTTTTCATTTTTTTATTTGTTGCTGGCTCATGTTTAAAGAAACGTACTTAGTGCGAGAGGAACAGCATACCAAATAAAATATGCTGGGAATAGTGCAGAAAAATTGTGACATAAAATATGAAGGTGATGACCTTTTCCAGTTTTAATGACTGACAGACCTGAAAAGAATAATATCAGAAAGGACTTGAATAAATAGTTTGCCTTTAATAACTGGAGATGGTTGATCTCTGTGACTGAATTGAAAATGTTTTGTGATGTGGATACCTTCTTCTAGAATTTAAGAACTTATTTTATTGTGCTATTTAAGGCTTCAATCCTTCATTCTCTCATAATCATTTCTATACTATTCATTTTAAAGTTTTCAGTATCCGAACTGGTCCTGCTGAATGAACTAGAGATTTACAGCACAGAACTAACCTGTGCTGGAACAGGCAGACTGACTGACCGGCCTGTGCTGTATCCTGTGCAGCTTAGGTGTGGACTGGGGCACAACTAAAGGGACTTACATCCTCTTACCCTGAGTAATGCCCCAGCCAGCCCTATGAGGTTTCTTGGATTTGTGCCAGTGAAATCGCTGGCGCAAATCTGAGTGACATGTATAAGGCCGTCGGGGGTTAGGATCTGGCCTAAGTGCCATATCCTAGTTCCACTTCACTTCCTCAGGATGTACACCAGTTCCATACTCTTAATCCAACTTTGTAATATATGTTCCAGTTATGACCAGTCTGACTAAAACACCACACCCTCTCAGACAGTCTTAAGTTGGCCACCGAAAGGGCAAAGGGGGGAAAAAAATCCACTCCAACACCCAATCTGGGGTAGTGGAAACAATTCTCACTTGGCCTCATAAAATGACCCAGATCTGCCTTCATGTGTGGGGGCAGACAGAGTCCCTCTTGAGCTGAACATGCACTAAACGTCAAAGGAGTGCAAACCATCTAAATGCCCCTTTTTGAGATTGGGCAGCCAGAATTTTGTTTTTGAAATGTGGTTGTTCAATAGATTTATACTGTATAAGGAGTTTTCCATATTGTCTGTTTTATTTACAATCCTCTTCCTATTAATCTCTAGTAGAGAAACTGCTTTGTGACTCCAAGAATTGGTGAGGCATGACTTTATTTTGCAGAAGCCATGCTGATTCTTTTGTAGCAAGTCTTGCTCTTCTTTATGCTTAATCATTCTAACTTTAACATTCCTTTCTATCAATTCATAACTTGCTTTCCATGACAGCTTATGTTACAGTACGTTTGTTAGTCTTTAGGTGCTTCTAGGCTTTGTGTTGTGTTTCTGCGCTCCGTAATGCTTCCCAAATTTTCATGGTAGTATCTCCCCTCCCATGAAACTCATAGATTTTCTGGGTGGAAAAGGGCTTCAGAGTTCAAAGTTCAGATTGCACTTTTTATTAGAAAATATTCAGTTATGATGAAGTGAATTAGAGCAGGTCTGCAGATGTAATTCTTTTGTGCCCCTGAGTAATTTAAAGACTGTTCTAATCTGATGTTGGAGCATGTACTATGGCATCTAATACCTCTGGAGCACTCAGAATCATTTGCCAAGCTCTGCTAGTCTATTTACTGAAGAGTCTTGGAAAAGCATGTTGAATTTTATCAAAGGAAAATTTGACTGTCCTTTTCAGCACCCTTCCCCAAATTGCTTTCCTTTCCCCTGCTTCCAGAGCAATACATCAAGTTGAAATGCTTTTGAAGGTGTTTTGCTCTTAATTAACAGCATGATTTGAAGTGTGCTCAGGAATGGATAGCATGTTCCTTTGTGGTTGTGTAATAATCTGGTGTAGAGGGAGCACTTGTGTACTGCATTAGTGTGCGTGCCAGCTTTTGTTTATTATGAAGGAAAGTTCATTTTTCCCTGTATTGCAGATTTGGCAATATTGAAATTGGTACAGTCTTGAAATTTGTTTACTGTTGGAAAATTTATTCCTGGATGTTTCTACCTAAAAGCTATAAAGGTACTGACCAAGGTAAACAGCTTTATTGTTCTAAAGCAGGTGTGTCAAACGCATTGTACAGTGGGCCAAATGGCATTCGTGATGCCTGCTGAGGACTGGAAGTGATGTCATTAAGCAGGTGATGACCAGAAATAAGCACATTTTTCTAGCTTTGGGACTCATCAACTACAAATGACAGAAGATAAAATGTGCAAGTCTTGATCATGTTTTCAAGATACAGGAGAGCTCAATTATCATGCAAAGTGCTGTTCCAGCAGTGATACCTCAACATAGCTCAGCAGCTGACCATGGTGCTGACAGCGCCTGAGGGCTGAATAAAGAGTTTCTGGGGGCCGCATCTGACCTGCAGACCTTATGTTTGACACCCCGGTCTAAGGAAAGGAAGGCGTTTGGGTAGGAGCAGAAATCCAGCCAGGAGATGAGAACCTTGGATAGCACCAAGTGGAGATAGGAAAAATCAGGCTGGATACTAATTTCAAGCAGGCATAGATGCAGGTTTCCAATTATCGTTTGCAGGCAAAGTATGGTTTTCACTCAGAGTATAGTTTTCAAAGTATGATTTTCACAATTTTTCTAGTTCCAATATAATGACAAGTTATAGTTTGACAAGAACCCGGAAGTACAGTAGGGAGTTGGAACACGTGAAGGGAGGAAGGAGTATATTAATTCCAGACTTGCTCCTGGAATACCAAATCATGTTTTGGCATTTCATATAAAGTAAGCCAAAGACACTACTGTCTGCTCTGTCCAAAGTAAAAAAAGTGAAATGCTGAACAGAAGCCCAAAGTTACTCTTTGGATCCTGGACTTCATCTTTTGTAAATGTTTTTATAATGGACAAAGGCAGAGAGTAAAAAAGGATTGTTTTCTGCTGTATGCTCTGGCCCTTTGTGGAGGAAATGTGAACACTTGGTCAGCCATCATCAAAACCTAGGATTAGGAGGCAGCATCCCCATAATGATCAGGCAATTCTAGGTTAATTCAAGTTTCTGTTTGGGAATGCAAAATCATTACTAGTGTACCTGGTGTTCCTTTGAAGAAGGAGAAGCTGGAACACTGTGGCAGGGAGACTGAAAAGCTTCACTGCACCCTCTTCTGTTTTGAACCTGCCAAAGTCATTCTGCAGGCTCAGAATGTGGATGTAATTGGCAGTGACGTCATCATGTTACCGCAAATTACTTCCAGTTTGGTCCGTGGTGCCCTAGCCAGGGGTTCTGCAAAGGTCATGTGGGCCCCTGGCAGTCCAAAGTTGGACCAACCTGGCATAGCATGTGTCTGAAGTAAGATTAAATACTTTGTAAACTCTTAAAAAACATTGTTGCTTCTGGTAAGTAGTCATAGGAATTGGATGTCAGAACTGCCGACACTATAGTCTTTTCAGACTGAATTCTTGCTTCATATTTTATTTTCCTTCTATTTCAAAGCACTAATTAGCTAATGTATAAAATGACGGTTGCATTTAATGTGAAAATCAAACTCAAAGAGGTAAAATTTATTGAAGGTCTTAAATAAATCTTACAGAGCATAAGGGTATTTTATAAACCTTGCTATATTTTTAAAATATTCTGATAGGTCTATTAAATTTTAGCTCCTAAGAAAATTGAATTTTGAGGATAATTTTCTTACTGCAATACTTGAATTGTAGAAGTTCAGTTCTCAGCCTAGTCCCAGGTAGCTGCTAACACTCTAAAACAGTGTTTCCCAAACTTGTTACCACTGGGACCCACTTTTCAAAATTATACTCTGTAGTAACCCACCTAGCTTTATGAGACTTTGAAAAAAAAATCACTTTACCAGCCACTCAAGCCTTTGTTTTTGTCCTTTTTACTGTGGTAGTGGGGGCCTGCTGGAGCTTTTGTTGAGCTCCACATTCATCAGATTGGGACCATTCTGGTGGTCTTGTGTTCCCCTTTGCCTTATCTTTGGTAAGAAGCAAGGTACATTCACCTTCTCAGGAGTATGAGTGCATAATGTGCACATGTGGCTCAGTTTCACTTTCCATAGGGCTCAGTACTTTTTCCCTGGCAGCTTGTAGGTTGGGAGTTCCTTCTCAAGAGTTTGTTGAACTCAAAAAATCAGAGCCCTTTCCATGCTGGTGGCATTGTGTTCTCCTCACTCTGCCCTTGGACCAAGGCACATTTGCCTAGTCACAAGTAAAAGCCATATGTGTAGCTCAGCTTCACTTTCCATAGAAGTCATAATATTTTCTTTGTCAGCTATCAGCTTGTCAGTTTTGTGACCCACCAAATCAGGTTGGGTCCTTACCCACAGTTTGGAAACCATTGCCCTAAAAGCTTGGATCTTTGGGATGATAAGAACAGCTGAGGAAATTTAAAGTGTCTCTGCATCAGGCCCAAGCCAAGATCATGGATGGCCATACCTGAATCTAGAATTGGAAGGTATATTGCCCAAGTCAGAGTTCCTGAGGTTAGTGGGCAGTTTGAGCTGGAAACTGGGATTGAACTGCTTTTTTAAGTAGAGAGAGGCAGAAGGCCAGTCTCCTTTTTGTAACTGGTCTGCCAATCATGAAGCTTCAAACTGCCTGCCAATTACAGAAGCTGATGTTGCACATGCTTCCACATCTCTGAGGTCTGAGCAAA
This sequence comes from Tiliqua scincoides, assembly GCF_035046505.1. Lineage (NCBI taxonomy): Eukaryota > Metazoa > Chordata > Lepidosauria > Squamata > Scincidae > Tiliqua > Tiliqua scincoides. Next base: position 14,771,910 of record NC_089833.1, read on the forward strand.
TATATGACAGAGCAAATCATGATGAGGTCCTGGTCTCACACCCTGAGTTTCTTGATCTGGAGTCCTTAAACTCTGGAGTCCCTAAAATGCTAATTGTACTAGATTGTTTTATTTCAGTGTGTATGGGCACCATAGGAGATAATAACAGTCCTTTCTTTGTAGACAGCACAATTGTATAGTATGGATTTTTTTGTTCCTTGTCAGTTTTTGAAAGCCCACAGTTCCTAGAAATAGCTTTTTAACGTACAGAAGTTATTGAGTAAAGAAGAGGTAAGAGAAATATGGGGAAAAGATTATTCCAGAAACAACAAGAAATTTCCCCCCAGAGTGGCATTATCTTTCTATTAACTTGGGTGTTGATGGAAACTAATAAAAATGGGTACAGAGAGATAATTAGGGTAACTGGTTTGCAGACATAAGTTTCATTGTATGGGTCCATAGTTTCCTAAGGGGGAAAAAGTGGACCAGTGGATTTATTCCACAACGAGTTTCTACACATGCTGGTAATTCTCATTGATTTGAGAGGACTCTGGGGCAAACTTTACTTACTTGCTTATGGCCGATAGCATGCAAACTGTTCATAATTAAGTTATATAAAACTTTTATGCCTTTTCCTCCATAGTTCTGACACATACTGTGTGTAGACTTTTTAAAACATATTATTCTGATGGTTTTAAAGAAAAATGTTAAACCAGGCTACTTTGATAGCAGTGAAATTTTGCCACAGGCTTCAGTGAAGCCAGAATTCCATTACTGGGTGCACAAGGCCTACAGCAATGAGTATTTTGTATTCAGTGCCTGTATTTCAAGGAGATGACTAATAAATCCAAAAAGCTTATCCTGTTTCTCTACTGCCACACCTCAAGACCTTGATCTATCCTGGTACTCCTAAACTCCATACATTTGCAATGTTGTCACTCACTTCTTCCCCTCATTAACTCTGCTTCCTCCCAGAGCTTCCATTCTCCCTCCACAAAGATGAAAGAAGGACAAATCTTTATCTTGATTATCTAATGAAGTGAGCTGTTTTTCATGGACCCACTGAAACTTGATATGTGCAGAATTCATCACTCACCATCTCACCTCACATGCCCATTTCTGCTTGGGATAATGGTGGCTTATTTACTTTGGCACAAGTAAGAAGCTACCATGTAGAGAATGTTTTTCCCCCTTGTATCTTGTGCACCAGAGTGCTATGCTGAACAATATCTTCATGTTGTAAACATTTATACTTAATAAAGGTCATTAATCTTTAACTATACATTTTCCCACCCTTCCTTTATGGAGATCAGGGCAGCGCACATGATTTTCCTCACTCCTATTTTATACTCACAACAATCCTTTTGTGGTTCTGCTGCCAAACCGGCCCAATCCATACAATTCCCAATCCATGCTTTCCCAGTGCCATGGGAAGAGCATCAATTCTCTCTCTCTCTCTCTCTTTCTCTGGGTGTGTGTGTATGTCCTGCAGCTCTTATGCATTGTTTCATTTTAAAATAGCTAGCTGGTAGCAGATTTCCTATAAGAGAATTGACATTTATAATTATAGCAAAGAGATTTGACTAGTTCACTAAAGTTGGCTAGATTCTATTACTACCGATGTGTTAGGAGTTATGATTGAGTGCAGCTTGAATAAATAATGCTGTTTGATATTATCACTCTAGTAAATTGGAGTTCCCTTTTGGTCTTTATTTAAATGACGGGCAGCCCAAACCTGAGCTACCTGTTGTGCCGGGACTGCCGCAGAGCCCTGCAATGGGGCTACTTGATTCTGCAGCAACCCTTGGGCTGCCGTAGAATCAAGACCCTCTGTGTCCGACCCGCAGCCCGACATGGAGACTCTGGATGCAGAGGAGCAGAGCTCCTCCCACCCTACTCCTTCCCCTGCACGCTGTCTCCCTGCCCTCCCCCCACCTTCCCTTGCCCCAGAACACCTCCTCCCCACGTCCCCCCATGCCCCCACCTACCTCTCTGCCGCCCACCGGTTCGGGTGGCAGTGGAGCGGTGGAGCAGCGGTGGTCCACTGGCACTAGCCCAGCATCAGATGGTACTGAGCTAGCGCCAGTGCTGAGGGCTGCGGATATGCCTTATGGCTTATGGCATGTTAGTGACACTCAGTGCCAGTGGAGGACCAGCGGCAAGAGCTCAGGACTGGGCTCTGAATCCACAGTTCCTGCTTGTGCTTTCCTCTCATGGGCTCATCTTAACAAGTTTGAACCACAGGTTGATACATGTTTCAAAACTATATCTGACTTGCACACTATTAAAAACTTTTATTCAAACCCAAAGCTGATTTTTTTTGGGGGGGAGGGGAGAAAAATGTAATTTAAGAGAGTCTGGCTAAAGACAATACTGAAAGGCACATTAATCTTGCTGTACTGTAGGATGTTTTGTTCAAAGCTTCTATCAAGACCCTTCATTTCTCCTGCGACGTATCCTGCTGTGATAATCATTTCATCCAGGCTTACTTTTCTAACTTTCTAAAGAGAGTTTAATGAACTGGATTTAATTCTTGTGCATTGCAAGAAAGCAGAAGAGCCTGGCACCAAATATTATACCAGAGGGTATAAAATGCAGCTATATTTGAGGTCAGAACTTCAAATATAGAAAAGAGTAAAAAATTTGTCAAGCAGACTAGGATGTGTAAAGCATATATTCTCAGAAGCTACATGCTGCTTTTGTTATGCTGCAGTCTGATGCACACTTGCCTGGGAATAAAACCCATTGAAATTAATGGGGCTTACTTCCAAGTAGTAACTTCCAAGTTACTTGGTTACTTATGTAACTTGATTACAGTTCTCTTCCATCACAAGGATTTGGGCAAATTCAGTCTTGTTATGAACTTTTGTGTAAATGTGGCTTTTATAGTTTTACTTTGTTATTATTCATATTTTATACAGCCATCCCTTCAAGGAGGTCAGGGTGATGCACATGGTTCCTTCCTTTTGTCCTCACAACAACCCTGTGAGGCAGATGAGGTTGAGAGACAGTGACTGCTCCACAAGTCACCCAGGAAGCTTCATGGCAGAGTGAGGAATTGAATCTGGATCTTCTAGGTCTAAGTCCAATTCCCAAACCAGTACACCATCCTGGCTCTCTTGTTTTCAAGTGGTTTTCAAGTAGCTGTTGCTATTTTATTTTGTAATATTTTAATTAGTATTGTATTTTAAACGGTTTTAGCTATTTTAAATTTTGTTTGAGCTGTGGAAAAGATAGATAGATATTGTATATTGCACATCAGTGTAGCATTTTATTTCTTTCCTTCCTTCAAGGAGTTCCAGGTTGTGTGTGGGCCTCCTCCCTCACCCACCTTAATTTTATCCACATCAGCCTTGTGTAGTAGTTTAAGTCAAGAGATGGTGATCAAGCTTTATGCTTGAGCAGAGTTTAACTGGGTCTCCAAGTCCATTTATCATTCTGTAAACTGAATACTGAATTTAGTGACTCTAACAAAACTTTCATGTGATCTAATAGTTGGGTGCCCTCTCCTGAATATATAGAAAATAGTTATTTGTAAGTAAATTTTATTGTTTGACCATACATTTTTTTTCTCCCATGTTTCAGATGATGTTGCACCCTACTTCAAGACAGAACCAGGTTTGCCCCAAATCCATCTAGAAGGAAACCGTCTTGTGCTTACGTGCTTGGCCGAAGGAAGCTGGCCTTTGGAATTTAAGTGGCTACATAACGATGTGGAAATCACTGCCTTCACCGGTGGATACAAGTAAGTGGCATTTAAAATTTCAATTTTAATTTTTCAGTATTGAATTAAGCAAATTTTTACATTTGAAGTTGCTTTCCGCTGAGTCGGACACTACATTCATCTATCTCTGCATTGTCTATACCCGTGGTTCTCACACATTTAGCACCAGGATCCACTTTTTAGAATGAGAATCTGTCAGGACTCACCGGAAGTGATGTCATGACCGGAAGTGACATCATCAAGCAGGAAAAAAATTTTGCAATCTTAGGCTGCAATCCTACCCACACTTACCCAGGAGTGTCCCATTTACCATCATTGTTAAAAAAAATATACATAGTAGCTTGTTAAAAGTACAGGTCTGTAACATTTCCCCAAATGCAGTCACATCCCATGGGAGCATCAAGTCTAATATATTAAAAATATTAAATATTAAATTAATATTTTTAAAAATATTTTAAAATATTTTAAAAATAAAATAAAATATTTTTAAAAAAATATTAAATTAAAATATTTCAATATTAAAAATATTGAAATGAATGGGGACCCACCTGAAATTGGCTTGCGACGCACCTAGTGGGTCCCTACCCACAGTTTGAGAAACACTGGTCTATACTAACTGAATGCCACTCTTCAGAGTTTGACAATGATCTTTCCCAGACCTACCTGGAGATGCCAGGGACTGAGTGCCTGAGCTTCTGCATGCAGAGTAGCGGCTTTACCACTGAGCTATGACCCCATAACTGCATTCTTGTTTTTGTTATGTGTTGCATTGTTGCATTACAATGAGCTGCAGTGGGATCAAAGATGCTATAGAATTATGTTCTTATGTTCATTAAACCTCAGTCAGTGGAAGTATATTTTGGGCACTCTTACGCATCATATCTACTTTCACTTGATGTATATGGATACCCTTATGTCAATGGCAATTGTTACTTAGTTCTATTTGAATATATTGACAAAAAAAGTTGTAATTTCAAAATTGGAGCTTGACATAGGGGTGTGACATCTCACTTCACAACACTATCCCACCCAGCATCTTAACCTCAGGTCTCCAAACACCAGTTCCCATTTGCTTTTAATATCTATGAATAAGAGAATTATCCTTTCATCTAGGGTATCAGAGAATGTGTAGGTAGGTTTTTATTTCCCTTCTATTTTATTCTATGGCACCTACTCAACTTACAAGTCAGCTGTGAGGGCCCCATTAGATACTGGTTCAGAGGAATAAGGGAGGCCTGGTATGACTAAGGGCACAGTCCTAACCCCTTATGTCACTGCTGTCCAGCACTGGCATAACTGTGCCAATGGGACATGTGCTGCATCCTGCAGTCACGGAGGCCTCCTCAAAGTAAGGGAATGTTTGTTCCCTTACCTCGGAGCTGCATTGCCCTTATGTCCGTGCTGGAAAGCACGGACATAAGGGCTTGGGATTGTGCCCTAAATTGGAGAGGGGGAGTCAGGGTGAAGCAAAGTTTGTAGATTTCATTGAATATTAAAAAAGCACTTGTGTGCATTCTACGCAGTGTACTGTTATAAGTATAAAATTGAAATGCTAAATGAGTTTTAGGGTGAAGATCTCTACCAGGTTGATTTACAGAAGTAAGCAAGTGTGTCATTTTGAGTGAACACAATTGTTAGCTTGATCAACAAAGGCATGCCTTGCTGCAGTCAATCAGCAGCAAAGAAACTGAAGGAAGCCAAGGATATTTTGAGAGGTGTATTGGAGAAGGTAGGTACCCGGAGAACCGGAGTTACAGAAAGGTACAAGGTGATGAGAAAAGAGAATGAGAGTGGATATTTTCTGCTTGAAGAATAGAATTCAGAATGCAATTATAAATAGCATTTTGCAAAATGAACATTCATATAACAATGAATGTTATAATATGTATAGCATGAAGATGCAGTATATTATTACATATTGCTACTATAGGAATATGTAGAAAAAGCATATTTTGGTACTGTTTTATGCACTTTTGTTGTGACAATATAATAAGTTCCTTGGGTCATGATGAAAGGCATATTTATTTTGTTTAGAGTTTGATTAACTTGTTTTGAATGCTTGAAGCATTTATCTTTTAATACAGAACGCGTGTGGAAAGCTAATCAAAATTTTCAATAAAAACATGTTACTATGAATATTTCAGGTCTATTATTTATTTTTAATTGCTTGCCACTAACCAAGATGCACTCGGCATGCTTTTGTATTTATATGCAGGGAATTACATTTATTCATTAGGACGAAATTATGCAGCTAGAAGTATATTTGTTTTTGGTTGAATAGCACTGGGCTTGCTAAATTTGGACTCAATCTGTTCTTGTAAGCAGGCAGCATGGTACTTTCTGGATTTCTGCAAAACATCAATGACTGCATGGGAAACCTAGCTTCCGGTTCAGTTAAAAGTAATCAGAATGTTATCATGGGTTCAAAGGCAGTGTGGCTCCAGGTTCCTGGAGGTTCTGAGGTGAAACCCTGTATACAGTGGTGTTCCCTGCCTGCTCCCTGATGAGTACACTAAGTGCTACACTAGGTGCTACTGCTACTGAGCGTTCAAGGTCAGCTCAGTTGGATGGACCTACCAATGAGTGTGGGCTCTTGAACAATGTCTGCCCTGGCTGACCTCTGCTCCAGTGGGAGGTAGTTTGCTTCCTGAAAAAACAAATAGTAAATGCGGGTGTTACAGGTTGTCAGTATATTTTTTAATTGAATGCAAGTTTCTTGTTGCAACCAGAAATCCAGAAATCCCTACAACATATTCAGTGACAAAGAAAATAACTGCAGTCTTTGTACAATGTTGCCCTTGATACTATTAGTCATAAATCAGGCCTTTGTTACTTGTGACCCACCAAAGCACATGCACCAACCCTTCCTGTTTTTGCAGTTCAAGCTGGCAACTAAAACAAATGTTTATCAAATCACAGAAGAGTTGACGCAAGTGTGGACTGTGATAAGAACTCAGAGCTCTACCTGAAAGGAAGCTGTCATATTTTCTTCCATATATTTAGGATGTCAAGCATCCTTAATATGAATGGACCAAAGAAAATGCAGAGCCTCTGCTTATGTGTACTGTTGAATTGATGGATTCAGGCAATTGCCTTGATATTTTCTTTGAATCAAATTGGTGATGCTATCTAAAAATATAGAATGGATTCAGACGCATATCTTTTTGAAGACCATGTTTTGGTTTTGAACACTTAAGCCATGGCAGCCTTATTGAAACCAAATGATTGTTTGTGTTCTAGAACAAAAAAAGACTTGTTTCCATGGTTTTCATTGATATTTTCATTTATTGATGTACAATCCATCTTCTGTTGTAGATTTCTTAAGCAGCCAGTATCTTCCGGGCTGCTCCACTCCAAACAAATTGTCCATTTTCCTAAATTACTTGCTCAGATCTGCAGAAACTTTAAGTGCCCTTCTGGCATCCAGACAATGAAAATGCCTTTTTCTGTCTTGCATGCAAAATGATCCCTCTGTCACTGTAAAAGAGAGACTGTTGGCTTTTGGGGGGTAAGCTTGCATTTAATGCTTAGGAGAACCCTTTTCTTGCAATTTTCAAAGATATTGTACTTCACTAGCAAGGGCTCCTTGGTCCAGACAGTGCCCTGAGAGTGTGTGGTGCTGTTGCATTGTCAAAGCTAAACAGGGCTCAGTTTAGGCAGCATCTGAATGGAATAATACCTTCAATCCCAACGCCAGGTGCTTTGGCCTTTTCAAGTGCAGTTTAAGTTTCATTAATATTTCATTAATATTTAAAATGTATTTAAAATCTCACCTCTGCAAGTACATAGTAATACTGTATAACATTTGATGAGCCAGTCTGCCAGAGTTAGCTATTATTATTTAATAATACATATATGGTAAGAATGCTGTCTTTGACTTATAAGAAATGTTGTAAGGTTTACTGAGAATGAACAGGAAGAAATTTAAACCCTTAAAAGCTCTATATAGGTATATTCTAAAGCAGGGAGACGCCTTACCTTGACTCCCACTGCTTCATCCACAGTGGATCTGGGGCCTGCAGAGGCCAGGGAGTGGCAAGATAAAATGGTATGTGACCTACTTCAATTCCCACATTGTGCCACGTTTCTCAAATTGTATGTTGTGACCCACTGGTGGGTTGTGCCTCTAACTTTGGACCAGGAAGCCATAAGGTGGTTTGGGGCATGACACAGTGTAGTGTGACCAGTGAAGCAGGTTGTATGCTGGTGTGACCCAGAAACAACTTCTAGGTTGCACCTTTCCCCTGAAGTTTCCTGGTTGTGGCATGCCCATGCCCTACCAGATAACAGGTTGCAACACACCATTGGAGATCATGATCCACAATTTGAGAAATGCTGCTCTAAAGCTGTTGAAGGAGGACCTGCATTGAGCCAGATCTGCAGATAAATGGGCTCCACTTGTATGCTGAATATACAGCAGTTGTGACTAGACTGTGACTTGGGAGCATTAAGTATTTTGTGCATATATTCCTTCTAAATCAGGGGTGCTCAAAGTTTTTGGCAGGAGGGCCACAACATCTCTCTGTTTTACATTTACATTTATGAATCAATTTACATTTCAAATTTGAATAAATTTACATAAATGAATATATTAGAGATGGACAATGGATGAATGAATTCAATCCAGTTTATGATCACATTCACCCTAAGAAGGGGGGATCTTCATGCCAGTTTATGATCACATTCACCCTAAGAAGGGGGGATCTTCATGCTAGTTTATGATCCCATTCACACACACACAAATGGAGGGGGGATCTTTCATACTTTCACATACCCGCTTGCTCACCTGCCCCCTCGCCCTCCGTCTGCTTGGGCTGCCTGCCTGCTTGCCCATGTGCTGCTGCTGCTACTACTGCCTGCCTGGCCGGCTGGTTCCAGCCCCCCTTCCCTCCCTCCCTTCCTTGGGAGGGAGACATGCTGCAAGCTGGGCTGGGCTTCCCTCCCTTGTGATCTCTCTCTCTCTCCCCTGGCTCAGGTTGCAGGAGGGGAGGGGAGGGGAGGGGAGCAGAGCCAAAGGGAACTGATCCCAGCCCAGCCCAGCCCATGGGCAAGAAAGAAGAGACCAGCAGGCAAGTGCACAGCATCTTTTATAATGGGAAGTAATGCGAGACGTGCAAGTCTCACGTTACCTTCCCACTATAAAAGGCCCTGTACGCCGGCTGGGCTGGTCTTTCCTTCGCTGCCACCGAGCTCAGTGGCAGCAAGGGAAAGCAAGGCATCAAGCTCGCGCGGCGGGCCAGTGCGAGCTGGGGTGAGGGCTGGGTGCCCATTGGAGGTGGGGGGACCCCTTGGGGGCCGGATGGGGACCCGCAGTGGGCCGCAAGTGGCCCGTGGGCCGGGGTTTGGGCACCCCTGTTCTAAATGGTTAAAGAAGGAAATAGATATTGCTGAGTAAGCCTGTAATGTGCATGTATGCTAGGGCATAACTTGAGTGCTTCTGTGGCTAAGATCCCATCCTTGCACCTATTTGATATGTTTAGGGCTGATCTGAGCATTTTATAACGCTCTTTCCCCCTGCTTTTTTTGTCCCTTCCAAATCTTGTAAATGAGACCCTTTCAATTCATCATTCATGAATGGAGTGGCAAAATGGGGGGGGATTTCAAAATTGGGCATTTCTACTTAGCTAATTTCAGAATTTCCAGCATACCAGTGCCATGAAAATGGTCAAAAACACTTTTTATCAAAGACCAAGGCTGGATACAAAAAAATGATCACAAGTTCCAGCAGTGAAGTCTTTGCAAAACCACCTCCATATCACTAAAAAGCCATTGTTTGTACACAAACTAGGAGGGAGACAAGGTGAAGAAGTAAGAAACTGTCAAGGGTTGTGAGAGCTTACTGGAAAGGGAGGACCGTATTTGCCATGATGAATGTCTGCTAGTTATTCTTACAATATATAATGCACCTCTCCACCAGTACTTGTATGAGTTTATTACAATATGTCATTTAGAAAAGAGTTTTCAGAAGAAAGTATTTTATGTTGCCAAACATCTTTCCCAATATCATTGCTTAGATGTTTGTTTTTGTTTTTGTCACCGCAGGCAAGAAATTAGCTGTCTTTTTTCCTGACTTGTTGATGAAGGAATATTGAGTGGTATAAAAATGTTCAAATACATCTAATAATTTTAGGAAAAATGTGGAATTCAATTATTCTTAAATGGCTCAAAGAAGAAATGCTGTGTGATTTATTTAAATTGTGTTTTGTTTTGTTTTTTGCATCCTACACTGGATACAGCATAGTAGAGAATCACAGAAGAAATGAAGATAAAAGCCATTTATCCACTGATGGTCATGAGAATAGGAAGTAGAGTGTATATTAGAAGAGATTGGTGAAAACAGCTTAGTTTTGGAGTGGCTGAGAGATACCCTTCTTAAGACTTCAGCTGTTTTTAAGAACATATATTACACTTATTTTATGTTGCAATTTTCTTTGTGTCTTGCAGGTACGTTATCCCATCCTTACAAAGATCTGATGCTGGCTTTTATCAGTGTGTTGTAAGGAACAGAATGGGGGCACTCATGCAAAAAAAATCAGAAGTTCAAGTGGCATGTATGTATGAACAACATTTATACCAATATTTCCTGACAAAATCCCAATGAAATTGGTTATGTGTTACAATATTATACAGTCATTAGTTTGCCCATTACTGGAGATCTGTACAACTTTATCTGAAAGGAGATAAAGTTGTACCAGTTTCATACCTTGAGCATGGGATTTCTAGTACTATCTGATTATTGTTCCTTACCATTATTCAAAGCTATATAATGGGCAATGAAACCAGTTGTTCCACTCAACGATGTGGCAAGATCACTGCTTATTTCTTATAGCTTCTCACAGTCTCCTGAATACCACGAAATGACCATCCACACCAAGGTATGCAGATCTCAGAAATAGGTCCCATTGTGTTCAGGAGAGCTTACCCACAGGAAAATGTATATAGCTCATGCCTCGTTATCCATGGGGGTTCTGTTCCAGAAATCCCAGAAGATTTTAAAAAAATCAGTGGAAAAATAACTTTTAAGACACGCTTCCAGGTTTCTGGCTTCTGTTGTCACCCCAGAATGCTTTGGTATAGATACTATACTGCATTCAGCCACTAGATGGGGTGAATAATGGACTCTAATAGAATAAAAACATGTGAAAGTAGGAAATTGGATTTTGGTGTTTTTTCTTTGTTGCAAGGCACTTAAAGGTGGTCCTTGGTATCAATAGATACCAAATCAATGGATACTGAGGTCCCACCTGTATAGGAATGCAGCCAGTGAAATTGATAAGAATGCATGTTAAAAGGAGCTACAGGAAGAATCAAGTTTAAATTCCACATTCTTGCACCCAAAAAAATGGGTTAGTTGATAGCCAAACACCCCTCAGACCAAATGCTTCAAGTTCAATTGAGCCAACTCCTACAAAGCGTGTGCATCCAAATCTTGGATAGTATAAACTGTGAAACTTGTCCTCTGATTTAATGCATGACTTTCTTTGGGTATATGTATTGGTTTTTTCAACTACGGATGCCAAGTTACCTGACTTGAATTGCAAGATACAACTGATCTCATAATCAGTTTGGAGTTAAAATCCTGAAAACATAATTGATACTGTTACATCCATGTGGTTTCTCCCCCCCATTCTGCCCCCCCCATTCTGGCGCTGTTACGTAGAATTATGTAGAGCTTCTTTGCATTAAGCTTTGTTGCTATATGGGAATTTTGAAACGGAAGACTTTTCATTAAATTATTTCATAGGGCAAATTTATGTCTCCGCAGTTGGTTTCCTGACTTGAGAAGAGTAGAAGGGGCACTCTGGTGCTGTCAATCAGCTTAAATTTGGTCTGTAAGTGGGAAGCCCTACCCAGCTGTTTCATATAGTTAACTGCCTGCAGATATATGACAAGTAGAAATCTCACACGCATCTGAAGTTCTGCTATTTGTTTATACCCCACACGTCTCTGTCTGAGACTTTGATTATTGTTCCTCAGGTCACTTAACTGGAAGGTCAGCAACAGTGCCTGTCATTTGATAAATGACAGGAAGATGAAGTGGGTGAACGGAATTCTTTATTAGACATGACCATTTACAAGGAAGTGATTAAATGGAGGAGAGAGTTATCATGAGGAAAATGTGCTGAATGTATTTTTTCCCCCTGCAGTTTAATATTAGCATCAAGCATAACAATACGTAATTCTGTGCAAATTGGCCAAGCAGGAATTAACTCTTCCAGCTACTCCTTGTTTACGTATCCGTTTTGTGAGCATCATGTAATAGAGCCTAGTTAAAAAAAGTTGATAGGGCTGTGAAATATTGTAAGAGAAGTGCAGCACATTCCTATACAAGTTTCCTCAGAAGTACATCCCACTGTGTACATTCCATTTTCAGTTAAGTGTGTGTAGGCTTGAAGACTTAACCAACATTGAATGGAGTTAGTGCAGGGGTAATAGGGATACTTTTAAGAGACTGACTGCTCCTTCCCTACCTTTTGGAGTGTGAATTCTGTGTCTGCCCTTAACCTCAATTTAGCATGCCATCAGTCTCAGCATTAAACACTACTAATGGATTTTCTCTTGATTTGTAACCAACTTCAGAGCCTGCTCCTGATGGCTTAACCATGATTAAGACATTCGTACCAACAGGGTCAGCTTCTCTATGCCTTAAAGAATTGCCTCCTCTCTCCACTGCTCTTCCTCCTTCACTTGATGGATTTGAAAAAAAGAAGAGAGGAATAGAGCAGAAGAGGAAGTGTGGAGGTGAGAAGAGTAGTGAGCTAGAGTGTCTCCTCTTCTCCATGTTTCCTCTTCTACTCTGTTTCCCTCCAAAATTAGGGAGCAAGAGGAGGAGCAGAGGCAGCAGCTGGGAGCATTTGATGTTCTGCCTCAAGTGCCAAGAGAGCCCCTGCCCACTCTTATGTCTTCAGTGGTAGTTGAGCCTTAACTGGGATTCAAGAAATCCATTCTGCTCCCACATTTAACCTGGATGTTGGCAGCCAGGTGGTAGTTGTTATTGCAATATAAGATCTGTAAAATATCTTTAAAATCACAGCATACCTGGAAAAGCATAACTAACTTCAATGCTTTTATGGCAGAGGAATTTTGCTCAGAAATAATTAGTTGAGTTATAAATTAATGCAAAGAGGGGTTGCATAAGAATTGTGAAGCAATTCTTAATTAGAAAAAGCCGAAATTATAGAAGCCAAACTGATCATGTAACAACAAGGTTAATTAGAACTACTTGCATGGTTCAATACTTCTTTTTAAGTAGGTAATCTGATTACAGTTGTAAACAAAAGATATGGACTTCTATGAATCATACAGTGTTAATTATTTTGGAGCATGGAAAAATCACACTGATGATTAAAGCCCAATTTAAAATTGGGCTTTATTTTTTCCTACTGCTTAAATGGCTAGTTAGATCTTTTATACTTAGATTATGGGTTTTTTGTCTTTTTGCTACATTGAATGAGAGCAGCGAGGTCATGGGACAGACTCCTTGATTTTCCTCAGTTTTTCTTGTGTCTTAAATCAAACCAAATATGCATACTCACAGGCCTGAATAAAAACAGGCCCGGCTTCAGAATCCTTTTCATGGTCTAGGGATCTAGACAATGACCATGAGCTTTAAGCAAGTACCTTCTCTATGGTATATGGAGCCCACCCATTTCCACCTTCCTTCTAAACACGCACTTGGTCAATTTCCCAACCCCTTTAGCCATTCTTTTGCCCTGTTTACTAGACACATGTCTTTGGCCCTCACCAATTATGCATACTCTATCCAGAGTCTGACCTTGCCCTCTTGTTTTGCAACCATGTGTGCAGTCAGAGTATCTGGAACTTGAAGCAGGTTTTGCCAGCTTGGTGTGCCAGTGGGCCTTTGATCTGTTCTCAGTTATCAATACTTTGGTAACTTGCATGTTTGATACCTCCAATGTTCAGTGCTTCTGCTTGTTCAGAATAGAACAGAGAGGTTGTTAATGGGAGATCACTTCAGTCATCACATTGTGCTGATACAGAAAGATCTGCACTGGCTTCTTGCATAATGGGTATATGCAACTCCAGGTTCTAGAAACAGGCTACCTTAGAAGGCCAGGTGCAAGGGAATGACAACAGGATGCAGGTATCTTGTTGTCTTGTGTACTCCCTGAGACATCTGGTAGGCCACCGTGAGATCCAGGAAGTTGAACTAGATGGGCCTTTGGCCTGATCCAGGAGGACTCTTCTTGTGTTTATGGGCAAAATTTGGGGTGCTGATAATTACTCATAAATTACTAAATTGGAATTGGGGTATCTGAAGAATCCCCTTCTCCCACATGAACCTAGGCAGCAGTTAAGATCTTGATAGATTACTCTGGATCTTTTCACCCTTAGAAGCACCGCAGGCACCTGCATATAAGTCAACCTCACAGATAAGGGCAGGTTTTGAGCCAACAATCATGGAATTTTCTATGACCCTCGGATAGGGGTTAAACTTAGGGGGGGGGTGTCTGACTATAGTTTTGTCTGATTTTACCCAAGGCCAGATCCTGAAAAATAACCTACCACTAATTGTTACCTAAGAACTGTAGTCTCTAATTTATTAAAAACATAGTAAAAGATCATAAGATTCTTTTTTAAATTCTGATCTTCACCACCTTTTTGTAAACACTATCAGAGTAAGTGCACTGTAAACTACGTACCAGTTAAACAGTGGTTCCCAACCTGGTATTCACGTACTCCCAGGGACACTCAACAGGACCTTTAGGGGTACTTAAAAAAGAATGGAATAATGGCAGAAAAAGGCAGGCCGTGCTCCAGAATGCCTTGCAAGGCAGGGAGGGAGGTAGCTAGTTGACTGTGAAAGCCGCACCCAATAGCTAGTTTTTGGTCATCAATTCATGTATGAACCAGTGATTGAAACCAGCACCGTAAAGAAGCTGAAACATAATATGGAAAGTGATCAATCACCCAGAATTTCTCAGCACGCTTCGGGTGCAAAACAGTGCAAAGGCAGGGTCTTCTGTTCTTCAAACAGATGAAAAGAGAAAATATGTGATAAATACATGAAGTCTGGGTTTTCATAGAGAGGAGATGAGGGCTTGTATTATAAAGGGTACAATTTATGGAAATGGGCTGCCAAGGGATATGCAAGTGAAAATGGTTGGGAACCACTGCAGGAGATCCATGAATCAAATCCACCTTTAAGGTGGACATGAGGAGAACTATGAATCAAAGACACCTTTAAGGTGTCATTTGTGTTAAGCCAGAAGCTCTACATACAACATATAACTTATAACACATAACTGAGAGTGTGCAATTCAATTCACAGCAAAGAGATGAGATATTTGCAACCCTTTTTACTCAGAAGTAGACCCACTGCTTTCCATGAGTGTTATTCTTAAGTAATAAGAGTGCACTGAATTGTAGCCTGGGAAGGAGGGTCCCATCCTGGTGTTTCAAAAAACAGACCTGTTTTGCAAGCATTTGCAAAGCAGAACCAGGCTGCAGCAGAAGGAAGGAGAATAAAAGGTTACCTTTGGCTGGAATGTCCCAGGAAAGTAACTATAGCAACTAATGAGGTGCCTGCCTGAGCTGAGCAACAGCTCAGCTGAGAAAGACGCTTTTCAGAGTTGAAAGGCTCTGCCCTCTGATTGACCCGGAGATAAGGCAAGTGATAACTGGAGCTTGATTACTTGGCAAAAATTTCATATACTATACCTGAATATCTACAGTAAGTTAGGTGTCTACTGGAGAAAGGGTGTTTTATGTAATGACATCCCCTTTGGCATTTTCTCCTGAGGGAAGTTCCTGTGGTACCATTATAATTTAGATGCTAAGCTAAATCCCTCCTATTCCTCTGAACCAGGGGTCTCTAAACTTTTTGGCCAGAGGGTAGCATCAAATATCTGGCATGGTGTGGAGGGCCGGACAAAAATTTTAAATCTAAAATTTAAATACATAAATTAGAGATGGAACTTAGATGAGTGAATAAATGAATGAATGGGCTCATTCATTCCACCTCTCTGGCCCTCAGAACACCCTCCAGACACAATCAGAGCACAGTTCTGATCATGTTCAGCTGACTGGGCCAGAGGCTTTCAGGAGACAAGAGGTTGGCCGCCAGCCGGAAAGAGGCTGGCTGTGGGCCGCTTCTGGCCCCCGGGCCGGGTTTTGGAGACCCCTGCTTCTGAACTATTAGTGTTTTTATCAGTTTTAGCCTGCATTCCTATGCACACATATCTGTAAGTCCCATTGAATACAGTGGGGCTTACTTCCGTGTATACGTAGGTTTGCACCATTATTCTGCTGCATTAATGTACTGCTGGTTTCATTTCCACTTGTATTTCACCTTTCGTAATATTTTGTTTTTGAATTGTATATATTGATGTGATATTAAGTTTAACATCAACAACTTGAGGACTTTTTATGGTGAAATAGGAAGATAGAAAGTGTTATATTGAATAAACAAAATGGTCTTAGTTTCCTTTACCTGCCCAAATTCACAATGGAAAAGCCATCTTAGAATTGTAAGCTAAAACTACCTTGTTTACATGCTCTTTGGAGTGTTTTTATGTATTGTAAATTTATAGACCAGAAGTTCATTTACTGTTATATATGTCAATTTCCAATTGGGGGGAAAGCCAATTGCCTACCCTAGGAAATGAGAGTGCTCAGTAGTGCTGACTGAGACACTTCTTGGGTGTCCTAGTGTCACTGGGCTTTGCCTCATGCCTCGCTACACATCCCCAAACCTGCACTCATCAGCACTACCACAAGGTCTGTTATATCTTCCTGCTTAATTACAGCAATGCCAATGACTGCTATAAAACATAATTATTCTTCTCTATGACCCCTAAAAAAATAACCTCATGTGCAGAAGATGAAACTTCTGAAAATTCTAACTTTTCTCTGCAGATATGGGGAATTTCCTGGATGTAGACCAGAAAAAAACCGTGTCTCAAGGGCAGGCCACTGTTCTAAACTTCCCGCTTATCACAAGCTACCCCAGACCGCAAGTGACTTGGTTCAGAGATGGGCACAAGATTATTCCAAGCAGCAGAATGTAAGTTAAAATCAATTACTGTTTGAAATATGACTAATTGCACTTGATAACGCAGCTTACATTTTAAGCACCCTAATTAAAGTTTAAAGATAATAAAGCAAGCTAATGCATCCCTTGTTTGAGATAGATGGCTGGTTTAGGGCTGGTTCTAAAATCCTTAAAACAGTTCATCAGAATAATTCATGTGACAATAATATTTTGATCTGCTTTGCTGCATTAGGCCAAATCCTTCCCTCTGAATCCACTGTCCTGGAATGCTTTTAGAAAAGCAGAGGCACACCCTTGAATTGGTGTTTCTCTGAATGCACTGACTTGATGATTTTTGGTATTTACAAATAAATGAGTTTTTTGAGCTATGTGATACTGTGTTGTCTGACAATGAAGTGGCAATTAGTGTTTGTTTTTTTTATACCCTTTTATCCTGCAATGACAGTTTTATTTCCTTTGGCCTAATTAGCAATTCACCCATTCATAGTGAAATGGTTGTGCTCTGATTACCTAAACATTGTCTCTAGGTATACACATTCTCTCAGTCTACAACACATTAAAAATGCCAGACAGAATTTAACCAAACTTTACCTTTTCTGTTAATTAGGGTATTTTTAAAGCATATTTCTCCCTTCCAAGCATCCCTTTATATGATTTAGTAAGCAATTAATGGATCATCAATAATGTTGTGGGCAAGTATGTTGCCCACAATAATGTTGTGGGGAAAACAGCCAATATTATAATAGCATAGTACAATTGATGGTAAGGTCACATCTGGAATATTGCCACATCCGAAGTGGCAACCAGAGGACATAGTAGAACTAGAAAAGATGCAGAAAAGAGTGACCAAAATGAGTACTGGGCTGAGGCACATCCCTTATGAGGAAAAGCTTTGGCTTTTGTGGCTCTTTAGAAAAAAGGTGCCGGGGGGGGGGGGGAATGATCGAGACATACAAAATGATGCAGGGGATGGACAGAGTAAATACAGGGATTTTTTTCCCCTCTCACACAACTCCAGAACCAGAGCACACCCCTAAAATTGAGTGTTGGGAGTTTTAGAACAGACAAAAGAAAATATTTCTTTACCCAGCATGTAATTAGACTGTGGAACTCCTTGCTACAGAATGTGGTGATGGTGTCTGGCCTAGAAGCCTTTAAAAGGGGAATAAACAGATTTCTAGAAGACGAGTCAAGTTACAAGCTGTGATGGGTTTGGTGCAACCGCCTGGTTTTCGAAATAGGCTACCTCAGAAGACCAGGTGCAAGGGAATGGCAGCAGGATGTAGGTAACTTGTTGCCTTGTGTGCTCCTGAAGGCATCTGGTGGGCCACTGTGAGATACAGGAAGCTGGACTAGATGGGCCTTTGGCCTGATCCAGCAGAGCTCTTCTTATGTTAGAATGATTAGTTTTAAGGGTGTTCATGTATTATTTTTAAATGAAAAAGAACTTCACAAAGCAGTTTCCATAGCAAAAGGAATTTTTAAAAAATGACCCCTTGCTTTGAAAGAGCTAATAATCTCAAAAGAATCACCAGAATGGCACCACTTGAGGGATGCTATGCTGATATGTTCTGGAATAGGGACTGTTGCTCTCCCTTGCCCCAAAATAAAAAAGCCAGCACTTGAAACTCAAACCTGTCCCAATTGTGATGCAATTGCATTTCATGTCTTGCATCAGGGATGACATGTCCGTCTTGTTAATGATAGAGGAATTTTACTTTTCCCTATCCTTCCTTTTTAAGTTCAATGGATATTTTTGCTTTAACTGTGCATTAATGATTTGGTGCTATTGAATATATAGAGCAAGAGCTATTTCAGATCAAACGACTAAAGAGCAAGACAGTGAAAGCTGGATGTGGTTACGAGGTTTGCCACTACTGCAGGAATGTAAAGGTTAGAATGAGAACGTATCAAATTATGAAAATATAACATTCTGCAATGGTCAGTGTGAAGCTTGTTTAATTTGCCCTTGTTGGCAGTATTCTGAGACTAACCTTGAAGTTTTAAAGCAGCTAGAGCTCGTTAATTTACAATTTAAATCATCATTTTAAATTTTTCCTCTTATGTTAACGTTTCTGTGTAAGATAGGCTTAAAACTTCTGTCCTCAAAGAGACTTTGCTCCATTGATGTCTGTAAGACAGGCAGAGGTCTATCAGGTGTAACCTTTTATGTTCATTTCTGAACATAAAACTGCATCTGTAGAATTTGTAAAGTGAAAATTAAGGACTCCTATTCCCATCCTGATTTGTTTTTAAAAAAGAACATAGTGCAAGAGAACCCATCATGATAGTTCTTGACACATTCCCCCATCACTCTTATTTTGGAGGTATTTTTGCAAATAGCATTGTTCATTCTTCTTTATCCTCTCTAATGGTTACTATTGACACCTTAAGATGGTTTCCAGTTCTACCAGAGAGAGACACCCAGAACTTGTGATAAGCAGAGATAATAGACCAATTTCATAGTCTTCTTCGTGGGTCATTATGTTAAGAACTGTCAGTTACTTAGGCTGGGTCAAAAAATGATTATGATTCAGGAGAGAGATGAGTTTTCACCTTTCTTCACAAGAGGGGCATTCTGCTCTGCGTGTATATGAAACTGCAGTAACTGCTAGGAGGGAGTTTTCTTTTGAAAAAAAAACATGCAATTTCATTGAACAGTAAGAACCGAAAATTAATGTATATGTACTGGAATTCACAAATGAGTAATCGTGTAGCATTGTCAATTGCCAATGAATGCATTCTGTTGTCAGCCATGGTGTTCAGAGAGATTGTCTGTTAGTGCTGGAAATTATTATTATTATTATTATTATTATTATTATTATTATTATTATTATTATCAACAACAACAACAACAACAACAACAACAACATTTACATAAATACATAGAAATAAGTTACTGTTACCTAATTTCTGACTGATTCTTCAAAAAAAGTATCAGCTGTGTTGCACTTTCATGCCAAAGCTACATGCAGCGTGGGAGATTGTGAATGGCCCTACCAATGTCTTTGCTTGCTAAAAGAAGCTCTATTAGGCCCCAATTTGAATTCCACCACACTAGAAGAGGAGGCTCCCACCCTTCTGCTCAAACCACAGACCCAATCCAAATCATGCATGTGGTTGCTATTAGCCATAGAATTCCATGAATAGCTGAGTCAAAAGGGGGAAAAAACCAATGCAATAGTATTTGTATTGTACTTTCATTATTTCCCTATTGCAGCTGTAACAGCTTTTGTGGGGAGTGGGAGAGATTTTGACTAGGGCTACATCAGGGTGGAAGAGTAAACCTTCACTTCCTTGGGACAGGTCTATTGTCCCAATTCAAATGAGTGGTTTTAGCAAAATACAGTCCATCCTTGCTACCTGTAGATTCGCTCGGAGAGCAGGAGTGTCACTTACCTTGTTGTGTTTGTGGTTTGTTCTCAGATATCCATGGCATTCTTAAGGTCTCCACACCATCCCCTGGCATCCTGAAGCTATTGACAGAGCCACTTTCAATGTCTCCACACTATTCGCAGGCACCATTTTAAAACTGTCCATGTCATCTGAAGGTCTCCACTGCATTCAGAATGCCAGAGGAGACCCTCAGAATACAGTGGAGAGCTTCAAAATGGCACCCGCTAATAACTTTAAAATGGTTGTGGGAAGTTTCAAAATGGTGTGGAGAAACCATCCTGTGCCATTTTGAAGCTTCCTATGGACATTCTGAGGGTATCTGTTGGTGTTATGAGTGTCTCTGCAGCTGGCAAGTTAATTACCCCTCCCCCAACCCCATTGATCTGGTAGGATCAGTGATTCCCTAGCTGCGGATTTAGTATCCGCTGGTTTTTCCAGGAACCTAACCTCAGTGGATAACAAGATTGACTGTAAAAAGATATAGGGGATCTGAACATCTCCTGTATCACATCTGATCCTCATATGCTCAGTTTGCTCTATGAATGTAGCTAGGGCAGTATCTTTGAAGACCTAAAGAAAAAGAGAACTGAAGTACAAGCATTACTTCATCTCTTCCAGTGGATATTGAGGAATAATGTTATACCCATCCAACAACAGGACTCGGGCTGAGTTGACACATATATGTTCATTATTCAGTAATCAAACACTGTATCGAATGCAAATCAAATGCAAACATGTGTGAAAGTCTCCATAGCTTAAGCACCTCAGATAGGGCTTTTATATCATTTGACATCACCTCAAACACACTATGTTTGCATGGAAGCAGTTCGACTGCATCTCAATGAATGCCAGGTAATCATCTGTTGAATAAGTATGCGTGGATAAATATGTAGAAAGCATTCGGCTGTGTTCCATAGGCAAATAGTTCATACGATCATTGCTGCATCCTGATCTTTCCTTTTTTAGCATCTGAGCTTAGCAACTGAGCTAACTGATCAACAGTTCCTGGATAACTTGATTGGAGAGTGGATTTTTTTACCTCCCCTTTTAGGGCTCTGCTACTCATTTGTTTTGGCTTCTTTTAATGCTGAACTCTGGGTGAATCTGTATTTGATGCGTAAATATTTTCCTTAGCAAAGTCAATCCATGAGTTCTCCTGTTGTGTGGTTCTACAGATATGTTTTGTTTGCAGTTTCTTTAATTGTGCTCATTTAAGCGCTCCCATTGCCACATCAAGATTGTTCTCGAAAGAAGTGGAGTGAGGTGAAGGTTACCGAGGTGCAAATCCAGCATCTTAACTCATTTATTCAAGTTAGCATTGAACTGTTTTGGAATGTTCATTGTTCCATTTTAGTGGTTTGGCAGTCATTTCTTTAGAAGCCTCTCTCTCCTATCACTCTTTAATAAGTCTTTTAATATGCCCTGTGCCTGATCATTAAGGATTTCCTTGGGGCTTGCTGTTGCAACGCTCTGAAGACTGGAGCACAACTTAAGTCTTCTGAAGACTTTATCTAGAAGATATTTGTGTGTGTCTCTTTGCTGTAAAGAAGCATAATACATACTTTTCTCACTCCTTTTATCTATATACAGTAAATACTCTGCCATTGCTTTCATCCTTTTGGTGCTTGCTGCTTTTGTTGAGGATTTTCTAATTCAACAGCTGTTGCAACCACTTCCCCTGCTCAACTGTGATACAGTGCTTACATGTTCTGTGCCAGGAATGTTGTAATCCAATTTAGTTTGAGGTTTGCTCTCTTCATTACATGTTTTTTTAAGCCCTTTATTGAGTTGCTTCAGCACATTTTGATATGTCTCAGTCCTGGTTTTAAATAAGTCATGAGGTGGTCACTTGCTAATCTTTTAGGTATGAAATGAATTTAGCCTCTCTCTTTGTATGATAATCAATAGCATTTGTTGAGAATTTACTTTCAGTTAGAATATTTTATTATTGACTTTCTCCCTCTTTGGGATCTCACTGTAGTTTTACTTTCATCTCTTCTTTACATTGAATTATATACAGTAGAACCTCCATAGTTGACCACCTCTCTATAATGACCACCTCCTTAAGTTGACCTAATTTTCACAGCATGGACAGACACTGTATATACATGATGGGGGACCAACCTCTCTATATTGACCACCTCCGTAAGTTGTATCTTGACCACTTCGACCATTGCACAGAGTATTAATTTACCTTCCGTAAGTTCCCCACTGAACGCGATACTGCTTGTGCATAGTGAAGCCACTGTCCATTCACTTTGGTTCCCATCACCAGTGCACTTATATTGAAACACAACTGCTATTTTGCTGCCTATTCTCCCGGTTTGGAGAGATCCTTCTGGAGCACTTCACAATCCCTTCTGGTCTTCACTACTCAGAAAAGTTTAGTGTCATCCACAAACTTGTCCACCTTCCTGCTTATTCCTGTTTCCAGGTCATTTATGAAGATGTTGAAAAGCACCAGTCCCAGGACAGATCCTTGAGACACTCCACTTTCCACCTCTCTCCACTTTTTTTGTCAGTTGCCCATTGACACCCACTCTCTGTTTCCTGGTCCTCAACCAGTTCCCAATTCATGAGAGGACCTGTCCTCTTATTCCCTGACTGTGGAGTTTTCTCAACAGCTTTGAGTGAGGGACCTTATCAAACACCTTTTGGCATTTATTGAATCTGAGGAAACCCAGTGGAGGCCAGGCAGCCTAAGTAAAAAAGTGTTCTTTTGTTTTTTTAGCTGTTGGGGCTAGGGATAGAATTGGTCTGGCTGTCTGCTATGAAACCAAGTATTTTTTTTTTAACTTACAATTTTTTTTAAGCTTATGAATTTTCAGGGTTTTTTTTTAAACACTGATTGTGGACTGTTTATTCTCTGTCTCTTGATATAGATATAGATGATATAAATAGTAAGCATCACAAGAGGATCAATTCTCATTGATATTTGCAATAAAACTTTTTAAAAATCCAGTCTAAATAATAACTTGGCCTTGCATTTGTTGTCCTGGGAGCTAAACATGATAATATTTGAACGCCTTTTTTCCCCATATGTTGACCACCTCCCTATGTTGACCAATTTCCTCCAGTCCTTTGGGTGGTAAACTTAAAGAGGTTCTACTGTATTTTTTGTTCTTTGTTGCAAAGCCGTACTTTACTGCGGTTTTATATTCTTAATTACTATTTAAAATAATAATAACGCTAAAATAATAATTTAAAAATGATATACTGATGGGAAGTATTTCGTGCTGCAACAAAAGAAGGTGAGAAAAATGACTAGAGTCATATTTTGCCGTACAGAACAAGGTGAATAGGCAGAAACAGGAAGGAGTCTGGTTGATGGCAGCTATGCAACACCATGCTTTGGGAGCACCAGCTGCTCCCTGAGGATGGAGCTGTAGTTCAGTGAAAAAGCACCTACTTTGCTTGAAGAAGGTCCAAGTTTCAATTCCTCGCATCTTCAGGTAGGGCAGGAAGAGACTGCAACTGAAACCCCACAGAGCAGCTGTCAGCAGTCAGACCTAGATGGATTAATGATCTGTTTCACTATAAGGGAGGTTCCTATGTATTCAGTAGATGAAATATAACAGACCATAATCCTATCCATAATCCTTTGACAAAGTCAAATTTCTTTTAATTGGTTTAACTGGTTAATTGGTAATTTGTAAATATGTAGATTTGTTTTGGATATTTTCAGTACAATTGTCCTTTTTTTGTTGATATTCCCAATCAACTGTGCACTTGTATATCATTCATATCTTCTGGACAGTGCTGGTGCATGGTTTTTTGGGGTTGTGGGGTAAAACATGCACTCAACTTCCCATAGTACCCCCACCTTGCCTTGTGCTAGCTCATTTGGTGCAATCATTTGTCCCAGGTTCTAAGGTCAACACAATTGGGTGGGTTCCTTGACTTGCTTTCATGCCACCCCTGTTTTCAGAGATTGTAGTCAACCAACCCCAAAAGCTTGCACCACTGTTGCTAAAGCATACCTAAGAACTGAGCTCTATTCACAGCCTGGTACCATTTTTGGTATTGTCTAATGTACACATCTTTTTTTTTAATGCAAGTATGAAATATGTGGAGCACACTGTATAAACTAGAATCCAGAAATCCAAGTAACTGCTCCATTTCAGAAGTTGTGTGCAACTTGGAGCAAACAGAATTGTATATAAAATATAAAAATTAGATAGAAGTTGGCCATGTTTTTCTGAAATAGTAAATACCAGAAGGGCATTTGATTCCCAAGCCAAGTTAAACAGTATAGCCAAGGTAATCAGTATATCTTATAACTCAGTTTGAAGCATGAGTTCGTATCAGGATTAGAGAATACTGTAGCGTAAAGTAATAGGTCGGAATGTGAACCTGAAAGTCCCCTGATTCAAATCTCAGCTCTTTTAGGAACTCACCATTTGGCCTTAAAGAAGCATCTATTCTCTCTCAAACATACATACAATATACAATATGTAAGCCCCCTGGCCCCATTTGCTTTAGTGGGACTGTTAGTAAGGTTTATTAAGATGATGATTGTAAAATAGAATAATCCTGTGTCTTTTTAAATATTTGTCACCTGTAATCAGTTATAGTATATGCAAAGGTGTGACATTTAGGTATGTGGCCTTATACAGCAGGAAAGACAAAGGGCCCAATCCTATTCCACTTTCCAGCACAGATGCAGCCACAGTATAGCCCTGAGGTAAGGGAGCATTTGTTCCCTTACCTGGAGGAGACCTCCAAGACTGCCCCTCCCAGATGCACTGCACACTCTATTGGCATGGCTGCATCACCCCAGGAAAGTTGGTTAGGATTGGGCTCTAAATGTTGCATGTGTGAGAGTGGTTACAGTGCTAAATACACTTTTAACTAATGCAAAGCTCTTGGCCTCATCCACTGCAGGGAACCTTAACAAGGAAGCTCCTCTGCTCATATTTTTGTGTAATTGTTCTATTAAAATCTTTAGAAATCTCTTTTTCATACATTTAATGTTGCAGGAATAGTGTCCTGTTCTTGCCATGTCAGAATGGTAAAAATTATGATGGCAACATTTAGCACAACACAACCAGAGTCAATTACCTCTGTGTGGATGGCAAAAGAGTCCCCCCAGCCATCAGAAAATGTCCGGCTATGGTTTGAATTGGGGCTGCAGTTTTGGCTTTGAGAGCAATGACTCAGCTTAATGTTCCATGTACAGATTTTTCACTTTAAAAGCAAACACCACTCTATTGTACATGTGCTGAACCAATACCGGCACTGCATTTCTTCACAAATATTAGCCTGCCTTACAGCTTATGCTAGTTGCACATAATTACATTGTACATACACCAGATAATACTTTAATTAAAATTGTGATAATTAACATGTATTTTTAATGAACAATAAATTCTGAGATTGCCAAGTCAGTGGTGCATTTACTGAATAATGCAGATGCTTTTTTAAAGTTTTTTTTTTTAAATAGCTTCTAAATCTGCAAGCATTAGTAGTAGAATGTCAGTACTTATCCATACAAGCATTAAAGCTCCTCAATCTGTCTCGTTTGTTCTCTTGTATTGTATGGATAAATTTATAAACTTACACAATGGAGTTTTCCTCTGACAGGAGGATCTAATAACCTTGCCTTTCTGCAGTTAGATGGGTATCCCTGAGGCTGCTTTGCAAAGCTGGGGGTTCCTGATGCTGAGCTATTTGCCCTGCCTTCACCCTGGGTTCAGCCAAGGGGTGAATCCTGTTGCCAGGCATGAGTGAGCATGTGCTTTTCCACATTGTAAAGCCCCCTCACCCAAGAGAGCCCTGACTGCATCTAGGAAGCACCCTTTAGGACTCTGAAAATGGAGCACACATTGCTAATATTTTATAGTTGGCAACCTTCAGTCTTGAAAGACTCTGGTATCGCGCTCTGAAAGGTGGTTCTGGAACAGCATCTAGTGTGGCTGAAAAGGCCGATTCGGGAGTGACAATCCCTTCCACACCGGGAGCAAGTGCAGTCTGTCCCTGGTCTGTCTCCCTGGCTATGGGCCTTCCTTCTTTGCCTCTTAGCCTCAGACTGTTGGCCAAGTGTCTCTTCAAACTGGGAAAGGCCATGCTGCACAGCCTGCCTCCAAGCGGGCCGCTCAGAGGCCAGGGTTTCCCACTTGTTGAGGTCCATCCCTAAGGCCTTCAGATCCCTCTTGCAGATGTCCTTGTATCGTAGCTGTGGTCTACCTGTAGGGCGCTTTCCTTGCACGAGTTCTCCGTAGAGGAGATCCTTTGGGATCCGGCCATCATCCATTCTCACGACATGACCAAGCCAACGCAGGCGTCTCTGTTTCAGTAGTGCATACATGCTAGGGATTCCAGCACGTTCCAGGACTGTGTTGTTTGGAACTTTGTCCTGCCAGGTGATGCCGAGAATACGTCGGAGGCAGCGCATGTGGAAAGCATTCAGTTTCCTCTCCTGTTGTGAGTCATGAACTCTTCATTGCTAATAGTACTATTTATAATTAAATCGACAACACAGAGATTTAAGATAAAGTGAATATTTTTGAAGATTTGAAAGAACTTGTTCGAGTGGATGCAGTTGTGACTGAGTCTTGATGGCTTTCCTGATTAACTCATCGGCTTTTAGTAGTCTTCTGGGTTTTATCTCTGGCGCTTCTGCCTCTCTCAAGGGTGGTGTTGTGGAGCAATACAAACTCCCCCATGAGATCAGAGCGGTTAAACATTGGTTTAACTGCTCTGATGTCATGGGGGAGTTTGTATTGAGTCGTGGTAGCTATTATGCTGCTGCCACTTGCCAGAATGTGTCCTTTGTGACATTATAGTGGATAAATGGCAACTGTTTGCTGCCCTCAAGGGACCACTGCTGCTAGCAGTGTCATGGTCCATCTGATATCCTGGCAGACTGTCCAAAGAAAAACTGCACTTTTGGGCTGTAATTTTATAACATTACTATTAAAATCAAGTAGACTTGCTGCTTCTTGCTTCTGAGAAGACATGTAGGATTATACTGTTAATCTTACAGGTGTGGCATGCCTAATTCTGTGCCTCCCCCTGCCCCCATAACTTTACTTCATTACACTTAGAGATCAAAGTAAGAAAAGAACTTGCTTGAATAGCTTCTTGTTCTCCCTCTACCCATCAATCAATGGAAGGTCTGTGAGGCATATTTTACTCACCCAAGTACACCAGTTTTATTCCTGCTGAACAGTGATAACATCATCATTTGATGTCTGTGATGAAGAGATGCTCTTATGGTGAGATGGTAAACCAAGGAGAAGCAGACACTGTGGGTAGAGACCATCTTGACACCAAAGGTTAGTGAGCCAGTCACTGTCTTCTACTGTCTGTCTGAGAAATGCAACGGTTCGGTTGACTGACACAGAGGGATGGGCCACTATGCAAAGAGTTCCCAATCAAAGCCGATTGTACATTCTGTTTTCTCCCTATAATAGCAATAATATCTGCACTGAGAGCATTTCTTATTCTTTGATGTTGGTTGTATGTGGTTTTCAAAAGTATCCAGGCACAGATAAACAGAAAGTACTAGATGAATTGTGAAGTTGCCTGGCCTGTTATGCAACACAGTTCTATGGATTTTTGCTGTATGTTTCTCAGAGGCCTGTTTTAAAAGCTTTTCTTTTTCATGTTGAAAGCTTTATTCATGATTCAGTAAACAAAACAACAGAGAAGCATTGCATGCCTGGGCTACGGTTTGGCTTTTGCATTCTGGTAGTATCAGGTCAACTGTGCTGAACACAATTCAGCTTGTATTTCAAAAGTTTGGTTCATGGCAAAGGATATGAAGTCGACTTTGCATTAATTAGCGTTGGAGAGAAAGGAAGTTGCTAGCAGCCTGCCTGTGGCTTATCTAGGATCCTTCAAGTTCAGTGGAATCTCTAGCAGTATTATGTCTTCCCTTCACCTAAGTTTGCATGTGCATTTAAAGAAATTGGAAAGGGTCTGCCTGAAATTTCAGAGGCCTATTAGATGTGTAATGGCTTCTGGTTGTAAGAACATAAGAACAGCCCCACTGGATCAGGCCATAGGCCCTTCTAGTCCAGCTTCCTGTATCTCACAGCTGCCCAACAAATGCCCCAGGGAGCACACCAGTTAACAAGAGACCTCGTTCTGGTGCCCTCCCTTGCATCTGGCATTCTGACATAGCCCATTTTTAAAATCAGGAGGTTGTACATGCACATCATGGCTTGTAACCCGTAATGGATTTTTCCTCCAGAAACTGTCCAATCCCCTTTTAAAGGCATCCAGGCCAGACGCCATCACCACATCCTGTGGCAAGGAGTTCCACAGACCAACCACATGCTGAGTAAAGAAATATTTTCTTTTGTCTGTTCTAACTCTCCCAACACTCAAGTTGAGTGGATGTCTCCTGGTTCTGGTGTTATGTGAGAGTGTAAAGAGCATCTCTCTATCCACTCTGTCCATCCCCTGCATAATTCTGTATGTCTCAGTCATGTCCCCCCTGAGGCGCCTCTTTTCTAGGCTGAAGAGACCCAAACGCCGTAGCCTTTCCTCATAAGGAAGGTGCCCCAGCCCAGTAATCATCTTAGTTGCCCTCTTTTGCACCTTTTCTATTTCCACTATGTCTTTTTTGAGATGCGGCGACCAGAACTGAACACAATACTCCAGGTGTGGCCTTACCATTGATTTGTACAATGGCATTATAATATTAGCTGTTTTGTTCTCAATACCTTTTCTAATGATCCCAAGCATAGAATTGGCCTTCTTCACTGCCGCCACACAGTGGGTCGATACTTTCATTGACTTGTCCACCACCACCCCAAGATCTCTCTCCTGATCTGTCACAGACAGCTCAGAACTCATTAGCCCATATGTGAAGTTTTGATTTTTTGCCCCGATGTGCATGACTTTACACTTACTTACATTGAAACACATCTGCCATTTTGTTGCCCATTCTGCCAGTCTGGAGAGATCCTTCTGGAGCTCCTCACAGTCACTTCTGGTCTTCACCACTCGGAAAAGTTTGGTGTTGTCTGCAAACTTAGCCACCTCACTGCTCAACCCTGTCTCCAGGTCATTTATGAAGAGGTTGAAAAGCACCGGTCCCAGGACAGATCCTTAGGGCACACTGCTTTTCACTTCTCTCCATTGTGAAAATTGCCCATTGACACCCGCTCTCTGTTTCCTGGCCTTCAACTAGTTCTCAATCCATGAGAGGACCTGTCCTCTAATTCCCTGACTGTGGAGTTTTTTCAGTAGCCTTTGGTGAGGGACCGTGTCAAACACCTTCTGAAAGTCCAGATGTATAATGTCTATGGGTTCTCCCGCAACCACATGCCTGTTGACCTTTTCAAAGAATTTTATAAGAAGCCATGCTGATTCTCCCTCAGCAAGGCCTGTTCGTCTATGTGTTTTGAGATCCTATCTTTGATGAGGTATTCCACCATCTTACCTGGTATGGATGTTAGGCTGACCGGCCTATAGTTTCCCGGGTCCCCCCTCTTTCCCTTTTTAAAGATAGGCGTGACATTTGCTATCCTCCAATCTTCTGGCACCGTGGCCGTTTTGAGGGACAAGTTGCATATCTTAGTCAAGAAATCAGCCGCTTCATTTTTCAATTCCTTAATAACTCTTGGGTGGATGCCATCAGGACCCGGTGACTTATTGATCTTTAATTTATCAATGAGGTCTGAAACATCTTCTCTGTTAACCTCTGTCTGACTTAACTCCTCAGTCAGAAGGGTCCGTTCAGGCAGCGGTATCTGCCCGAGGTCTTCTGCCGTGAAGACAGATGCAAAGAACTCATTCAATTTCTCTGCCATCTCTAAGTCTCCTTTTATCTCCCCTTTCCCTCCCTCACCATCCAGAGGGCCAACCGCTTCTCTGGCGGGTTTCCTGCTTCTAACATATTTGAAGAAGCTTTTATTATTCCTCTTAATGTTGCTGGTCATGCGTTCCTCATAGTCTCGCTTGGCCTCCCGTATCACCTTCTTACATTTCTTTTGCCACAGTTTATGTTCCTTTTTATTCTCCTCATTAGGGCAAGCCTTCCATTTACGGAAGGAAGCGAAGCTTCCTTGCCCTTTACAGCCTCTCTAACTTGGCCCTTTAGCCATGCGGGCACCCTCCTGAATTTAGTGGAACCCTTCTTTCTTTGTGCTATACACCTCTGCTGGGCCTCTATTACTGTTGTTTTAAGCAGCCTCCATGCACTCTGGAGAGATTGGACTCTTTTTACCTTCCCTTTCAACCTCCTTCTAACCAGCCTCCTCATCTGAGGGAAGTCCGCCCATCGGAAGTCAAGGGTTTTTATGAGAGATTTGCCTGGTATTCTTCCCCTGACGTGCAAGTCGAAACGGATTGCAACATGATCACTGTTCCCCAACAGCTCCATAACAATGACATCTCTAACCAGGTCCTGCGTACCGCACAATATTAAATCCAGAGTCACCTGTCCTCTGGTGGGACAAAAGTTGTAGCACAACTTTTGGTTAAGAGCTATGCAATTAAAAATAGGGGGGGGGGAATTTAAACCGTGCTGGTCTAAAAATATCTGCCCAGGAATCCATTTCTGGAGTGTGTAAAAAAAACAAGGTCCTTTGTTCTGTGAATGTGTTATTATTCAGCTCGGTTTGTATGACAGATATATTACATGGAATCTACTGTGGAATGAAAACATTTACATAGGCCAAATGGGTCAGCCTCTTTGTGCAAGAGAATAAATGGACACAAAGCGCATTTTAAAAATGGGAACACTCATTAAGCCTGTGGAGGAGCGTTTCAATCTCCCATCACATCAGTGTATAATGAAAAAAGTGTCGGGAGGAAATGTGGTAAAAGCCCCTGATTCCCCTGAATACTTTTGCCTATTTGCCCCTAATTTTTGGTTACTTCTGACTCCCTAGAGCAGGGTGGCCAACCTGCAGCATGGCACATGCCACTTTTGATGTAAAGAATCTTGAATGTGCCACTTGTGGGGTGCCAGCCCGCTGTGCCTTAGCGTATCCAGAAGTGCCTGCTGGTGTGCTGCTTGAGTAATGCCCCAGCAGACCTTACACAAGGCCAGCTACTGGGTGGCCCCACTGACTTGGTGGCAGCTCAGCAGCCTTGGCTGTAGGCACAGCCCACTGTAGGGACTCCAAGGTTGGTTGTTCCGGCCAGGTGAGTCAGCTCCCTGACACTAAAATTGTATGTATATGGCGACTTGGCATGTGCCATTTAGAAAGTGTCTGCATGCCACTAGTGGCACATAATGACTCCATCCCAGATACTTATTGAGAAGATACCTCTCCTAATTTCCATACCAGGGTCTGTGATCTCTGTATCAGAGTCTGTCTGAAGGACAGCTTGTATTGGCAACCTTCAGTCTCGAAAGACTATGGTATCGCGCTCTGAAAGGTGGTTCTGGCACAGCGTCTAGTGTGGCTGAAAAGGCCAATCCGGGAGTGACAATCCCTTCCACACCGGGAGCAAGTGCAGTCTGTCCCTGGTCTGTCTCCCTGGCTATGGGCCTTCCTTCTTTGCCTCTTTGCCTCAGACTGTTGGCAAAGTGTCTCTTCAAACTGGGAAAGGCCATGCTGCACAGCCTGCCTCCAAGCAGGCCGCTCAGAGGCCAGGGTTTCCCACTTGTTGAGGTCCATCCCTAAGGCCTTCAGGTCCCTCCTGCAGATGTCCTTGTATCGCAGCAGTGGTCTACCTGTAGGGCGCTTTCCTTGCACGAGTTCTCCATAGAGGAGATTCTTTGGGATCCGGCCATCATCCATTCTCACGACATGACCAAGCCAACGCAGGCATCTCTGTTTCAGCAGTGAATACATGCTAGGGATTCCAGCACGTTCCAGGACTGTGTTGTTTGGAATTTTGTCCTGCCAGGTGATGCCGAGGATGCGTCGGAGGCAGCGCATGTGGAAAGCGCTCAGTTTCCTCTCCTGTTGTGAGCGAAGAGTCCGATCTCCGACACTCTTTCTCTTGATACCGAGCTAAACAAGCACATCGGTAAAGCAGCTACCACGTTTTCCAGACTCACAAAGAGAGTCTGGTCCAACAAGAAGCTGACGGAACATACCAAGATCCAGGTCTACAGAGCTTGCGTCCTGAAGGACAGCACGTGTAACTATTTTGTAGAAGTTGTAATAGAACAAAGATCAGTTCCAATGTTTTAATATCATTGATATTATAAATGGTATAATCTGCAGACATTGATTTAATCTTTGTTGGCTGAGTGTTTTAAGTGAAGGGGTAACTCATAGACTGACAGAACTGTAGGCCCCAAGTGACGTTAAATTGCACTAGGAATAGGAATATTTTGGATCCTTTTCAATCTGGTTTCAGGCCGGGCTTTGGGACGGAAACCGCCTTGGTCGCCTTGGTGGATGACCTACGCCGGGGACTGGACAGGGGAAGTGCGTCCCTGTTGGTCCTGCTGGACCTCTCAGCGGCTTTCGATACCATCGACCATGGTATCCTTCTGGGCCGATGGGCCGAGTTGGGAGTTGGAGGCACTGTTTTGCGGTGGTTCTGCTCCAACTTGGAGGATTGGTCCCAGATGGTGGTGCTGGGGGATGCCTGTTCGACACCCTGGTCCTTGAGGTGCGGGGTGCCACAGGGTTCAATTCTGTCCCCCATGCTATTTAACATCTACATGAAACTGCTGGGAGAGGTCATCCGGGGGTTTGGAGTGGGGTGCCATCAATATGCCGATGACACTCAGCTCTATCTCTCCTTTCCTCCAGACTCCAGGGTGGCGGTTGATAGCCTGGAGTGCTGTCTGGAGGCAGAGAGGATCTGGATGGGGGCTAACAAGCTGAAATTAAATCCGGATAAGACGGAGGCTCTCCTGGTTTGGAAATCCTCGATGCAGGTGCTGGACTATCGGCTTGCGCTGAATGGGGTTGCACTCCCCCTGAAGGAGCAGGTCCGCAGCTTGGGGGTCTACTTGGTCTCGCAGCTGCTCCTGGATTCCCAGATGGCGGCTGTGGCTAAGGGGGCCTTCGCTCAGCTTCGGCACACATGTTCTGTACATGCAATACTATTTTTCAGAATACATGTCACTGAAAATAGTTTCTGTTGTGAACTGTTTTCATTCATGATTGTAGGAAGCCCAGCCATATATTAATACCAGTCAAAATACTTTGAAGTGACTCATCCTCTCTAGGTTGTCTTCTATGCATTTTTCTTATTCTCATCTCCCACTTTTATAGCCCAAATGTCAATGGACTAGTTCGGTTGCCTTAATAAATTCTCCATCTGAAAGTAGCAGTTGTTCTTGTTTAGAACCCAGTGCCATGTGCTAACACTCCGAAAAACTTTGTTGCTGGTTGTCAGCCGCCATTTATTCTTGTCTATCTCTCCTTTAGGAATACTGCCACACTAGAAACAGCATGTGAGATGCTCTTAATAATGATCACTGGTTCAAAACACTGATTATTTTAAAACTTCAGGTCATATTTTTGGGCAATCCATCACCTGTTTCCATGGAAACAAGAATGGGAATGAGCTCAGAAAAGCAGAGTTTATTGGGACACTTGTAAATTTTGGTTCTGGCAAATGGCCAGCTACAAATGCTTCTTTAGTCTCTTCAGAGACTGGAACCAATCCAATTCTGAATCCCAGTGCACATTAGTTTTGGAAATATATTAATTAAAAACTGTAAAGCTGACAAACTTTCTCCATGGGCAAGCACACTCTTTCACATACAGCACCGATGCTGTGCTCCAAAGGGAGGATGACAGAATAATGAATATAAGGGTGAGCTTTAATGATTATAAAACTAAAGTCAGACCCTTTTGCTAGAGGAACTGTTGCCCGCTTTACCAAAAAAAGTGCATTGTAGTTTATTTTAATGTGTATTCCTCTCATCCCTGCCCCCCCCCCCAGACAGCTCTACATTGTAGAGAGCCATGGCACCCTGCAGAGATCATTTGAATGAAGATGGTGCTCAGTCACATTGACCTTCATTGAACTCTGTGCTGGACCACAATAAAGGTGACATACAGGAATGGGAAAGGTTATCTCATCCTGACCCTGTTCAATTTCAGCAGAACCCACTATATCTCCTGGCATTGACTCTTCTCTTCCCCAAGTCCTTGTGGTCTGTGCTTAGGTAGAAATTTCCTTATCCCACTTGACATGGGGAAAGGCCTACTAGAGCAGTGAAGGACCCAAGATGTCAATTACAGAAGCTCTGTACTGGAGTTTTGAGGGTCAGGGTGTTCCTGGATTCTGTCCTAGGCGTATCCTCTTCCCTCAGCCCCACCACTCATTCTTCTTCCACCTGAACAAGGTTAGTTCTAGCCATGAATCCAGACTATTCTCTCCACTTCGCCAGTTCCTGTCCCCCCCTTTTCCACAGGACAGGTCTGATTTATGACTGGTACCAGAGGCTTGACCCTGTCCCCATCAATTGCTGCTTATCTCCCCTTCTGCCTTTCTTGATGGGGAGGGAGATCATCAAGCAGGTCAGCAATGCTGCTGTCAAACATCAAGGCAGGATGCTGCAGCCCACCACCCATCTGGTTTTCTCCATCCATCTCTGATGGGGTTGGGTTGGTAGAGTGACAAGTATGGCCCAAGTATTCCTGTACTGTGTATATTGCTGCTTCTTTCTCTGGGCTAATACGTCTGTACAATGAGAAAATAAGGCAATCTTAATAGCAGTGTTTATATTTGGTTGTGGAGTTCCCTGCCTCAGGTAGCTTGAACAGCACCTCCCCCCCCCGCATCTAAAAAGGCATTCAAGACCCTCCTGTTCTGCCAACCTTTTTGCTCGTAAGCTTTTGTTGAAGTATTTTTTATCTTTTATCTTAATTTGTAAAATTTGATTTGTAGATTTTGTCCTTTTTTTTCCTGATCTGTTTTAGAAGTTGTTAGCTCCCTTGGGGCTAATTTAAAGTTGAGATAAATATGAATAAATAGGATATTTGCTCTTGTTGACCATTTTATTATATTGCCATTCCTCTGAGAAGAAAGCCATTGTCCCATCATCATTATATCGCACTTAAAAATATGAAATTTAAATATAAAGTATCTAACATACACCTTTAGGAGCTACCATACTGAATGGTAATATTGACCCCCCCATGCCCCAAATAGGAAGTTCTTTGTCAAACCACATAGTTGGAAAGCAATAGTTGGAAAGATGCGTATTGCGCTACGTTCTGCATCTTCTTATTTTCACCTGATGCTTGGGAAGTGGGAAAGGTGAGTGTGTGTGGAAGGCTGGTGGAATAGATTTATATATGAGAGGGAATTAGTAACATTGTGGAGGGAGATCAGTTGCTAGATAAATCGGGGGAAGGAAGAGTGAGGTGTCAACAGCAACCTGACTTCCCAAGACCCTCAGGATACAGCTAATCAAGGAACTATAAAAGTATTGCATTTCACCTGTCAGTTGACAGTATCCAGGGTTCTTTTCAATCAGGCTTCCAGCCAGGATATGTACTTGTTGCTTTAATAATTAAGCATGAGAAAAGAAAAAAATACATTCACACACCTCAGGTTAACATTCTACCAAATGCTTACCCTTACCCATATGTTTGTATCCTCTTCAAGAACCATGAGGCCATCATATTGAACCAAGAAGAAATTATTATGAATTCAGGTTTTACTTGTTAAATAGTTAAATACGCATCAACCCTGTTGATGTCAGAGGAATTGTTGTATGTATAAACTGGGTGCAAGACTGGAGAGTAATGGGAGCAGATAAGTTTCTAATGTGCCTAAGGGCTGGTTGAACTTGTTGACCGTTTCTACATAGGCACCCTGAGCATATGGGGCTCTTGCTTTGCATGTGAACTGGCACCTCCACATAGGGACTATATTAGTGGCTACTAGGGACTGGCAGTTTACAAATGCCATCATTCAGCAAAGCTGTAGTGGCCAAGTAAATTGCTCTGTGTGGTGTTACTAGCTCATACAAACAAGCCTATCATATGGGTGTTGTGGAAACAGGGCTTTTTTTGTAATGGAACGCACCGGAACGATGTTCCGGCACCTTTTTTCTCCCCTCCTCTCCGCCCCCACCTTTTTTCCCTCCCTGCGCCACCCCCACCCCACACTGCTGACTGGGGAGCGATTCAAACCTCCAACCTTGTGCTCCACAGCCCAGCACTCTCTCCATTGGGCTATAGGAAAGCCTATAGTTAAAGTGTTCAGAACTAATATATAAGGTCTTGAGTCCAGCTGGTGGCCATCAGCGCCTCAAGTATTAGTTCCAAACACTTTGAGCCTAAGAGCTCTTATGGCTCAATTGCTAAAGTGCTGGTCTTTTTAGGGGTTCAAATCCCTATGAGGAAGAATTTTTTTTTTTAGGAGGGGAGGTGCTCCATGACTGCAAAATATAAAGGTTGGTTGCCAGTTGCCAAAAGGGGGGCCTGTTGAGGCTGCAAAACTCCTCAAAGTTCAGTCCCAGGCAGGCTTTTTTTTTAACCTTTTTTTAAGTCCCAGGTAGGACTTAACCCACAGCCTCCAGCAGGGGGCTCACTCCAGGAGCTTAACTGTGGGTTAAGCCCTACCTGGGACTTGAACCCCTAGCCTCTGGCTCCACAGACCAGCACTTTAGCAATTGAGCCATAAGAGCTCTTAGGCTCAAAGTGTTTAGAACTAATACTTGAGGCGCTGATGGCCACCAGCTGGGCTCAAGACCTTATATATTACTTCTGAACACTTTAATACTTTAACTATAGGCTTTCCTATAGCCCAATGGAGAGAGTTTCCTATAGCCCAATGGAGCACCTCCCCACCTAAAAAAAATGGGGTGTTTCACTCCAGCTGTGGCAGGAGTGCTTTTGCTATCAGGGAGCTCACACGGGATGGACGTGTGTGTGTGTGTGTGTGTGTGTGTGTGTGTGTGTGTGTGTGTGGTTATTGACTACGTCTAGTTGTATCTTATTACTTATTTATCCGATAAAAAATGGTTTATATATAAATAAATAAATAAATAAATAAATAAAAGATTAACAAGTTGTGAGTTCCTGCACCTTTTTTTTTTTTTTTTTTACAAAAAAAGCACTGGGTGTAAATAGCTAGTACTATATAGTACAGAAAGAGAGACACGAATGTAACTTTTGGGTGTGCAGTATTGGAGGGGGGTGGTCTTGTGGCCTGTGGATGCTCTCCAGCTGTAAATTGAGGGGTATTTTCTGTACTGTCTCTGAGCAGAAAGCCACACTCTTTGTTTAAGATCCTGTTTTGATTAGTGGGTGGATATATGACCTTGTAAATAGTGTATTCCTGACATACTTGTGATTTAGACTTCCATTAACAGAGCTAAACTGATATATCATTGATAATGTAATGGGTTGGTAGTTTGCAAAAAAATGTACAGAAGTAAAAAAAAGAAATGAAGGCTTAATAGTTTAATGCCTGATAGCTTTTAATCTATAGCTGTCAGTGTTAATTCCATTGAATTTTTTTTCCGTTGTGAAAGGTTCATTGCTCTGAGGTTTTGCTAATCAAGATTCATAAAGGTAAAATATCACTTGTCACCTCCTTGAAGTACATGATAAACCAATTCAATTCAGAAGAAACTCCATGTGGATTTAGAACAGAGAAAAAACCATTATATAGAATAAGAACTGCACTTTTACCTTTTAAAAAGAAAAAAAATGAACTTTTGTAATTTGAAGTATATCTGTTTTGGTGTTGTATGACGCAACAGCGAAATGAGCAACTAATGGATATTTCTCGTTTATTGATTAGCATGCTCTTTAGAGTCCTCCTGTTACTATTCAGTGAAATATGTTAATGAATTATGAGTCTTTTGAGGGTTGTTATAAGCCTTGTAGCTCTGACTTTCCCAATAGGATATACTCTTAATCTTTTAAAATGAATTGCAGTATGTTGTAGAAGGTGTTAGATTTTAATAATCATTACAGCTGAATGTATGTGCTCATTTAGTATTCTGAATTATTATTTTCCTTGTTCTTTGGTAAATTTTTGCTAGATAACAGGCAGATCTTGTGCTACAGAACATGGGCTTATGTTTTAAAGATTTCTTCCTTAATTTGAAAGATCCCTTGGGTTTTGTCCATATGTATTATACTAGAAGGGTGAAACAATGCAGCTGTTGGGCTAAGCTAACTCCTAAGTTAAAATGAGTATAGTTTTCATGAATTTTCTGTGGAAGAATTATTTCATCACTTGATATAGAAATGTACAAGAATTGCCAAATTGTGATCAAACAAGTTGATTAAGGCTTCAGTCCCATGCACACGTACCTGTCTTCAATCCTATACACAGCTCCCTTGAACGCAATGGGACTAGTTTCTAAGTAGACAAGGATAGGTTTATGCCATTAGGCACAATCAGGAGTCTTGCTGATGCATTTCTTTGGATTCTGATGCCATATCTGCTTACACAGACATGATGCCATGCTGTTTATTGTGAAGGGTTTTAATGTTTTAATTGGTGTTTTCTATTGTGATTTGATGTTTTTCTAGTCTTTGTAAGCTACCTTGGGCCCCTTCAAGGAGATAGGTTCTTTTATGGGATATTTCTTATTTCAAAGGATTTGCCCTCTGCTTCCATACAACATGACTTCAAAGCTCTGAAGCAGTTCTTATTTCTGAACCAGCTGTGACTCTTATGGTGATGTCAGTGCAGTGAAGCTACCAGGCATTTTTTTTATTTACCTACGTGTGGTGGGTCTTAGAATGATCAGACATAATTGGAATATCTGTCAAAATAGTGGCTTAGGTGTTTTCTCAACACCACATAGAAGAAGATCTCCAAGATGAACCTTGTGCATGGTGTGGAGAACTGGGGAACTGCACTATATTCTTCAATGCTAATTCTAGTTTACTGATGGATTTGGATGTCATAAAGCAGGTTGCCAGGCAAAAGCTGCAGTTTGAACCTTTGGGGCATTTGAAAGGCATGGAGGGCAAAATGACAGACGCCAAACAAAGAATGACTCGCATATGTGCAGAGAGCAGTGGAGAGCAAGCCCAGGAGAACAAGTAGAGAATGATCAAGAGGAGTCAGTAACTGCAGTGGGCATATGAGTTGTGGGAAAATGCTAAGCAGTGCTGTAGACTTCACTCCTTTCAGTCATTTGAAACTTTTACTGTTTTGTTGCCACTGACAGTTTGCTCATCAATGAAATGCTGACAGAAGTTGGGATGTGAGCAGTGTATGGTGGTACTGCAGCAGTGGCAGGGCTAGCGAGTGGGTTGGTTCACACACAGAATGAGAGACGTTGCAGCAGCTCTATTCCTGTTTTTGCTAACTGGCAATTTCTTTCATACTCTTTGTGTGATACGCGATCAGTTTTTTCCCCTTGCTACAGTGAGCTAAAAATCTTAACCCCACAAAATGCCTGTTCTTTCCTTCATTTCCTGCTGGTTTGTGTATTCTTTCACTGGTAGATTCTCTTAATTATATGGCAGCCAATAACTGCGCTCTCAGGGAGCAAAAACAACTGTTTGGTTCATTTTTAAATTATATTTTATTGTTCTATTCTAAGGCTCCCTTTAAATAAATGTTGAGAGTAGAACTATTGATGTGGGTGTTTTTTTTAAGCTTTACATTTCATTTAGTTCAGATAATTTTAAATGGTCCTTCAGCAAGAATAAATCAATTTTTGTACTATATAACCTTCAATTACGGTCTTTGGAGTGAAATAACAGCATGTCTGAAGGAGCTTAAAAGGATCTCAGCAAGGCGATTTTCTTACATAGTCTGCCTGATGAAATCTGCTAGAGGTTTTTTTTCCTGAGGGGAAATCCCATCAAGTTGTCTTTCAGGCCTTTTAAAGTAAAGTGTATTACTGAGAACTTTAAACACCAGTTAGAGCACAATCCTGAGCAGTTA
This sequence comes from Tiliqua scincoides, assembly GCF_035046505.1. Taxonomy (NCBI): domain Eukaryota; kingdom Metazoa; phylum Chordata; class Lepidosauria; order Squamata; family Scincidae; genus Tiliqua; species Tiliqua scincoides. Next base: position 14,811,776 of record NC_089833.1, read on the forward strand.
CTGGGTTCAAGTTCCCTGTGCCGGTCCAGGAGTGTTGCAAATGTGCCATAAGGCATGTCTGCGACAACTCGTGAGCCAGGTAGGTTGGTGCAAGGATGCTCTCCGGCCTCCTGGTGCCAGATCCAGCCTGGTAAAAGGTAAGTTTGTGCTGGCCTAGCAAGGCCAGTGTAGGGGGTTGGGGTGGGTGGGCTGGTGGGTGAACCAGGCCCAGAAGGGGGTGGAACTGGTCTTTGGCACTTAGACTCAATCCTAACCCCTCTCCTGAGCAGTT